>NC_046606.1:12432031-13138848 GCF_011750605.1 Drosophila busckii
TTTGTGCTTGCAGCAGCAACTACAACAATAATCCAACGACAACAACTTGTTTCAAAGCTTGCAACGGAAGCCCCCAATGACGAGCTCAAGACACGACCCTAGTTTCGTTTAGGTTTTCTTTTCAAGTTATGTATGTGCTTCTTTCTTCTGTGCCAACGTCTTCTACTGGTTTTTTGGTCTTTTTCTTTTTTGTTTTTTTTTTCTTCTACTGCCTTTGGCATTGGCTGCTTGTGCTTTTGTTTCTTAGCTTTGCTTTTGAGTACGCCGTTCGTTTGTTTTTGTTACAAGTGCAACAGCGCAACACTGTGGAATGTGTATGTTTCTTTGGCGTTTTGCAACACTGGTTGGCCAGTTGTATCTTTTTTGGGGAATGGATTAAAGCTTTTTGTTAGTACTTGTAGATACATTTTTATTTAAACTCAAGTGGAGAGCTTAGATTTCTATTGCTATAATTTATAGACTTGTATATTAATTGAAACCCAATTTAATTTATTTACAGACTGATTTGTGTGGAATAAAATGGCGCAAGTTCGTTAACGGCGAACGGCCAAATGCCTCGAGCGATCCATTGGCCGACCCGATACTGAGCTCCTATTCGCGATGCATGCAGGCGGATATGCTTTGCGTGTGGAGGCGCGTGCAGTCGACCAAACAGGATAACACCGATCCGAATGCCTTAAACTTTGAGATTACTACATCAACCAAAGTACACCCGCCTTTATCGCTGGCCGCCGCCAAGGAGTTGTGGATTTTTTGGTATGGCGAGGAGCCGGATCTCAGTAAACTGGTCGATGCTGAGTTGCTCAAAGTAGCGGGTGAGTAAATATAAAATTCAAGTTGAAGTTGAAGTTACTTCAAAATGTAAAATTTATTGCAAGCTGCGCTTTTAATAAATTTAATAAAAATTTCAAGGCCACAACGTGCCAGCGCCAGCAATAAATTTTTTGTTTTGTACCCATGAGAAAACCAAAACAATACACACACACACATACACACGCAGAGAGATTGAGACGTAAATGAGTAAATGACAATTTCTGTTTGATTTGTATGTGTGCGAATGTAGAACCATCACAAACAGAAACACACACATACATAGAAATGACGTGCGCCGCAGCAGAGTATCTATAGTAGGTGGTGCTGCTCCCCTTGCCTGCACTGCTGCGGCCCCTTGCTCTTCTTTCCCAAACGTCACCTGTCATTTGCAATGTTTTTATGTTCGCGCGCGCTCTCCCGCTCTCTCATGAGTTCTCTCTCACCTAAGCTTTGGCAAGCTCGCACACGCGCGCCGCTCTTATTTACTCTCTTGTGTGCTCTTTATTTGCTGTTGTTGCCATTGACTGGGGGTAGCTCCAATACACGTTGATTTTGATAATGGCCTCGGCATAGACTTGAGCCAACAGTACTGGCACTGCTACTGCCACTGCTTCTGATTTACTTCTTATCAGTAGTTTCTATTTTGCTGTGGTGTATTCGCTATCTCTGACCACAAAACAAAAAAATAGCACTTACAATGGAACGAACTTTTACCTCAAATTCACGTCATTGTTACTCTAGTTCTAATTGTTTTTCGCTTTAGTTGATTAGATTAGTTACGTTTATGGGGAACATACGCCACGCACTTCATATGCAATGCGTCAGATAAAAAGTCTCTTTGCCGTTTACTTCGGCACGCTCTTTTTGCTTTTACAGTTAGCTGTTGATAAGTTGTTTAAGTTGAATGCGCCTCGCGGTGAAATTGTTGTCGACCCCAAACGTTGACGTCGACGTGCGTGTGCGCTTTGTTGTTGCTCACACTCACACACACTTATATACACAGATACATACATATCTATATCGAAATACAAATGTACACACATATGAGTGCATGTTTTGTTTTTTAAATGACAAGGACATTGACTAATTGCATTGACATTACTTTGTCTCGCTGAATGCGAATTCTCATTTCTTTTAATAGCCTTTTTACTTTGCCGCAAGCAACAGCAGCGAGCAATGAAAAAGAAGAAAAAAAACAAATTATGCTTCATTTCGTCTTTGCATGTGTGTGAGAGTAGCTATGCGTGTGAATGAAACCAGAGAGACGAGACGGAGACATTGTTGTTCCTACTGTTGCTGACTAGTGAAAAACGGCAACAGCGCAACAAAAAAAAATTCCAAGTAATATTATTATTATAGTTGCTGTGAATGTTGTTGTTGTTGTTGTTGTACCAAAGACGTCACAACAATGTATACAAAATACAACTTGTTAAAAGCTTGAGTGTAGCTCTCTTTATAAACAACAATATATTCATTTGAATTATAAACATAAATATGCTAAAGATACATGCTACGTACTTGTAAATTGATAATGCTAGCTACTCTCTTCCCCGCCGCGCTACTTGTTTGCATTGCTATGCTGTTATTGTGCTTGCTTGGTTAATACACACACACACACACGCACACACACAATTTTAAACATAAACAGCTGTCACTTTGCTGAGGTGAGCGCTCTTACGCTCTTACACTCTCTCTCATTTGTTTGTGCTCTGCCCAATTGGGGGGCTAATAATTATGAGCTCAACTTTTATACTTCGCATGTATCGGTGTGTGTGTAAGTGATTGTGCGCTTTGCATTGCGACCTGTGTGAGCGGTGCTCTCAATTGTTACTCTCTGACTTTTGAAACGGGTTTTAAAGCTTAATTACAATGCTCTTTACTATGCTTGTTGTTCTTCTTGTTGCTGCAAAAATTTTGCATTCGCTTCGTTTATCCGCTGTTTACCTGTTTTGAGCTTATTAAACAATTTTCAATGCATTACGAGCTCTCTCTCTTTCATACGGCTCTTGCTCTCGCTTACGCAGCCGTTGCTAAGTTACAGATTATTGACCTTGATTAAATACAACAACTACTTACATACATATGTTTATATGAATGTACATAGGTATGAATGCACATGTGCATTAACCAATAATGTGTGTCTCTCCCTTTCCATTTACCGCTTGTTGCACGCGCCAATGTCATTGCAGCGCCGCCTCGCACGCAAACTATAAACAAATGGCCAATAAAAAACAACAAATTACACACTTTGTCGTTGTGAAATTGGCCTATCGCTTGTAAAATAGCATTCAAGACTCACTGTAATTATACTCACACACACACTTATGTACACGCGTACACACATTTATCGTTGTCTCGCCCCGTTTGCACGTCATTTTCATTTGCCTTTTGCTGTAGTAGCGAATTTTTAACCTAAAATAGCGTTTCCAGCACAAAGAGCAAGCAACAACAGACTGTTGTGTGCTTGTGTGTGTATGTGTGAATGAGTGCGAGTGTGGGAGAGCAGCAGATGAGCGCGCCATGGTCGTAGAGAGTGTTGGTGTGTTCATTTTAAAAAACTAGCGGCACTTTTGGCCCAAACAACGACCAGCAATAACAACAACAGCGAATGTTGGCGCATAAGATACATGCATACATACATATGTACCTAAGCGTACACACAGATACAAACGAGGTCTTTTCGCCCACTCTCTTGCTCGCTATTACACACTCTCTCTCTCGTCTGCGTTTGAATCTATCTCTGGCGCTCTGCGTGAGTCGCAGACGGCAGCAACATGTGCACAAACCACACGTGCTACAAAAAAAAACACACACACACAGATACATTTTTATGTATATACAATGTACTATATACAAGCATTTGTATGTGTGTATTTGAAATTTGCATTGAGCTGGTGTTGGTCGTCGGTCGGTCATCAGCGTCATATTCCTGTTATGGGCCGGAAGATTGTGAGAGGAATGGTAATCGCTTAGTAGGGGAGTGAGAGATTCGTCCAAGTTTCTACAATAAGCAAAGCGCAAAGCGTTGTTTTTGTAGCTTCATGCCAATATTTTTGTTGGGTTTTTTTTGAGTCTTGATTCTTTTTGTTTGTGCTGCTGCTCTGTACTAAAAGCTGTGCAACCCTTTTAAATTTGGTGGCTGTTGGTGTTTGTATGTCTGTGAGCTTTTGCAAAGTTTTTAGTTTGACCCCCCAGTTAGGTGGCGTCACTAGTATAAGCGCGCGCGCACACACACACAAACATAATCGTACGTTGCCCTCTGGTAAATAATTTACGCTGATCTCATTGAAAGAAGGTGTATTACAGACAAACATACAAACGTACATATAGGCATAGTAGAAAATCCAACGCAGGCTTGTAACAACAAAAAGACAGCAAAAATGTTCAAAACCCAGCCTACACACACACACACACACTCACACACAAACTCTCTCCCTCTCTCTCTCCCTCTCTCTCCTTAAGTGTCTGTTTCTCTTTTGTTCGCTGCATTTATTTTCTCTGTACGTTACTCGTTATAAAATTCATGTTCTCTTCAGCAACACCGGCGTGCGACTCTCTTTGTTTTTGGCATTGATTGTATGCGTTAGTGTGTGTGCCAGCCGCTCTCTTTGCTTATGTTTGTTTGTTATTTATAATGTTGTTTACCTTTACGTAATTATCTTTGCAACATTTCTTCATGTTTGTTATTTTTTGCTCAACACGCTTATATCGCTCGTTCTCGCTCGCACACTCGCACTCTCTCGCAGTCGAAGTCTTGTAATTTTCCTATTGAATTAGGTTTTCTTTTTGTTGTATTGTTTTTGTTTGCTTGCGCCTGTTTAATATGCAGAGGGTGGACCGGCGCTGCTGCTGCGCTGCTTGTGTAGGCGTCGCTTAGGCATATCTATACATACAAATGCACGTGTGTGTGTGTGTGCGTGTTTGTTTGTATGATGCTTGGAATTTTCCAAAAAAAATAAAAACACTGCGCGCTAGTGTTGTTCCACTGTAAATAGACGGCTTGCCTTTTTGTTTTAAGTGGTTTCTTTCTGCTCTCTGTGTTTGTTTGCGCTTCCGCTTTTGATTTTCTTGTTGTGTGTGTGTGTCTGTCTGTCTGTTGGTCTGTCACTAGGCCTCTTATTTTATACCAGCTGCATTTACATACTTTGTATGTGTGTGTATGGCTTTGTATAGTTGGCTGCCTGAATTCCATAGCTGCGCTCTTGCCCAGCACTGTTTTTAATCCAGCTCTCCCCAATCAACACTTTCCAAAACATGCCATCTCACTCTAACGATTTGATATTCATTGGGATGCGCGCGCGCTTAAGTCGCAAAACAATGACAAAAATAAATTGCTCGGCTCACTTAAAATCCATTTACAAATTTCATTTTGTTTTTTTTTCTTCTCGTAATTGTTGCAATTTGATTAATTTTTCTTGTCTTGCTCTCTTTGCTTGCAGCCAACCAAGCGCTTTGGAATGGCACCTGGAAAGGTGAACTCACCTATGAGTGCCGCTCGCTGCTTTTCAAAGCGCTGCACAATCTTATGGAGCGGTACGTGTTGTTTTGGCATATGTGAAAGTCAAACTAATATTTGTTTTTGCTCACAGATTTGTGCTCACCAAGGACATTGTGCGCTTTGGCAAGTGGTTCGTACAACCTTGCACTTCCAGCGATCGTCTCTTTGGACGCAGGTGAGTTGCTTACAAAGTCGAGGCGGAGTTGGCTGCATATCCGATATAGCGCTTCAAATAAAGATTTATTTTGGCGTTTATAACTGCAGCCTACAACAAAGTGCAGGAACTCTGTGTGATTGCATTCAAGTCTGTGCATTGACATCGTTATTTCTGCTACATTACTCACTTCTGTAATTGTTTGTATAACGTTAACTAATGCCTGTTCCTTCTCTTTATTTAGCTCGCAACACTTATCCTTCTCATTCACGTTCTTCGTTCACGGCGATACGGTTTGCGCCTCCATAGACTTGCGCGAACATCCCGCCGTGCGTCCGCTCACCAAGGAGTATCTGACTGAGGCGGCTGCTGCCTTTGCCGCAGCCAGCGGTAGTCAAGCCGCCGCCGCCGCACGCAGCCAGGATCAAAATAATGGCACAGCCACGCTGCCAGCGAGTTCGCCACTGGTTGAGCCCGGCAGCGAAAAGGCAGCAACGTCAACGCCGGCGCAGGCGCGTAAAGTGATGCTAGCGCCATTTGGCATTGCGGCCGTGCTGACCGGCAATAGCTACAAGGCGAACGATCCCATTGCCGAGAAGATATTACACGACTGGGAATCGTTTTTTCCGCTGTGCAATAAGGACAACACGGATGTGCCACCAGTGGTCGAGGTGGTATCGGGTGAGTCATGCGCTTTCGCTATCAACAAGTTCTAGCTAACATTCTGTATTGTTTGGCAGGTGGTCATAAGATGTATCATCCCACAAACTATGTACTAGTCACGGATCTGGACGACATGGAGCAGCTGGAATTTACGGAACTGCATAAAGCGAATGGCGCTGCCAGCGGCGGTCCCGTTGCAACAGCAGCTGAAACAGCTGTGCTTGCCTCGTTATCTGTGCCCAGCGCTACAGCTGCGGCCAAAGAGGCAGCGGCGGCAACAGCGCGCAAGGCCACAACGCAAGCGGTCAGCGCCTTGGAGCGTTTAACGTTTCAGCCCTACTACGATCAGCGTCCCACATCGGGCTTCACCTTCAATACCAACAATACTCATATACCTGCCTCAGCGGCTATTGAGATGCCAGAGCGTGCCTGGCAGGATTGTATTATGAATACGCTGCATGTGGATGCAGCTGCAGCAGGAGCAGCGTCCGCAACAACGACGAATATTAAAGCTGAAGAAGATCAGAGCAAGCAAACGGATTCCAAGCAGCTGGTGCAGCAGCAAATCCAACAGCAGCAGCAACAAAGAAAAAAGCTGTGGAACTTTGTGGATCCTATGCAGAAGGCGCCCTGCATATGCACCAAGTAAGTTGGTCTCGCTCTCTTTTTACATTCTTTCACTTGTTGCCTTTTGCGCTGCCTTACTGTCTTTCAATCGTTTGGTACTGCCCTTGCTCTTTCTCTCTCTCTCTCTCTCTGCACTGCACAATTCTTAACTCGAGTGAATTTAGCTGAATTTTTTTTTTGCGCTCTCTCTATGCGGAGAGCGCCGTTTTATTTGTTGTTGTTGATCTCTCGTATATGAATATAAATGTAAAGCAGTATTAGCGCTTTAAGAGCATGCCTAGCAGCAATTTTAAACTCTAGTATAAGCAATTTTAATTTACAAATTTTAAAACTGCAACTGATTTGTTTATTTTTTTTTATTTAAACGTAAATTTGTGTGTGCGTGTGTGTGTTGCATGTATTGTCTTTAGTTATAGTAAAACAAATTATTAGTAAGACGCTTACAGCCGCTTAGAAAAATGAACAGCAAACGTTTTTGCAAAACTCACCACACACAGTGAAAAGCTCTCTCGTGTTCGCGCTCTCGCTCCACTCTCGCAAATTTCAAGTTGTATGTTGAGTTTACAAAATTTAACACGAAAACCACAAAATTTTGCAGTGCTCAATGCAGCGGCAGCAGCAGCAGCAGCAGCAGCAGCAAACGTCAGCAGAGCAATAACAGTCCTAGCCTGGCTGTTGGCTCGCCTGCATTGCGTGCAGCGATCAGTGCTGTTAGCAGCGGCGTCGGCAGCAGCAGCAGCAACAGCAAATCAACAACGTTCCAGCATTATCAACAACAACAGCAACATCATTTTTATCAAAGGCCAGGCACACCTGCACTACCAACAGCAGCAGCAGCAACAACAGCAATCGCAGCAGCAGCAACATCAAGTGTGGGTGCTTATGCTGCCTACTCTTCCGTCTCCGTCTCCGCGGCAGCCTCTGCCTACTGCGCCGCCAATTCCAACACTACTACTACTTCCCACTACTATTCCTCAAGCGCTGCTGCTGGTGGCGGCAGCCTAAAGCGACAAATTGTGCCGTTTCACAAGCGTTTTCTGCTCAATAACAATCAGTCAGCGTTAAGACCTTACAACAACAACACCACAACTACTTCCTCTACAACAACAACAGACACCAAAATACCAAAACAAAGGTTTGTGTCGCTGTTTTCCAGCAGCCATGCGTATGCATCTGTGTGGGTGTGTGTGCTGCGTATGCGTGTGTGTGTGTGCTTTTTTTGAAGAGGACACACTAAAGGTTGAGCGTTTGTTTTTATTTATTTTCTTTTAATGCGCTCTCTTCACTGCGTGCAAATGTAGATAACAAATGCAAATACACCAATACACAGCGTGCTCACACTGCAAATGCACACGTCTTAAGTTGTTAACAGTATTTATTTTTTTAAGCAATTGAGCTGTTTAACATTATTATGTTATGGATTTTAACTTATTTCTTTGGGTTTTTATTTTTTGTTGGTTGGTTTTGTTGTTATCCTACACACAAATTATGCAATAATTACATACAAACATATATATAAACAAATGTTGGAATGTAAATACTATGCATTTAATATATAGTTTATTGACATATTTGCTAACCTCGTGGTAAATGGTGTAGAGCTCAAAGGATAAACATACACACTCACATACATACCATAAACATTACACATACAATCACATACAAAATGTTTATAGGAAAAGCAACTTAAGATATATTTTGTAATTTCATACAGGCGCGCGTATTTCACAAACTTTAACTTTGCAATCTCAAAACTACACACAATACATTATTAAAACATTTGTTAAATACATCACAAATTTTGCTAGCAAAAATATTTTAATTATAATTATTATTTTAATTTTTTTTTTTGATATATGATTTTTGTTGTGGTTTTTGAGTTGAAACTGCTCGCTATCTTCTGAATTTTACACTTATCGTAGGCTAGGTGTTCGTAATTACTTTTATAGCATTATTAGATTTTAACAAATTGATATGATTTAGTTAGCATTAGTGCTTGGAGCTTGTATATAACCTCTCTCAAAGAGAAAGCATGTTAAGCTTTAAGTTTGCAGCAATTGTTATTAATAATACATGATTTTAATTCTTTGCGCAGACATACAACGCCGGCTGGCACGACGACGGCGACGACGACAGCGGCGGGCAGCACGCCCAGCCAGGGTGGAGCAGCGGCAACGCCAACGCTTGCTGCCGCCGCCAGCTCGTCGGTGGGCTCACCTGCAACACCAGCGCCTTCACCACATGCCAACACACACGCCAATCCCAACTCGGCAAACTCACAGCAGCCCACATCGGTGCCGCCCGCGGAGCAAGTAAGTGCCACAGCCCCAGCAATAGATTAAACTAAAGCTAATCTTTTGCTTTCTTTCTCTCAGCTGCTCAATATGAGTCCTCATGCGCCCACTTCCGTTTCGAATCTGCAGCAACCAGCGACGCCCATTGATCATCTGCTGGACAAGAATACGCCTGCGCCTACGCCAACGGATCAGCATGATAGCAAAAGCATTACCGCCTCACCCTATGTACATCAGACACCCAGCGTGGAACCGCCGCCGCAGCCAAATGAAACGCAAGCGCCCGGCAGCGTGCCACAGCAGCAACCAGCCACGCCCACGCCAGCAACAGCCAATGCCAGCAGCGGCAGCACACAGCAGCAGCACAACAGCAACAACGCCTGCTGCTGCACCAACGCAGCAATGTGGCACCATCAGTGTTAAGAAGCTAGAGATGCAGCAACAGCAGCCACAGACACAGTCGACGATCATTAAGCAGGAACCAGGCACAGCACGCGCACCGCTGCAGCAACAACAAGCACAACAACAACAACAACCCCAGCAGCCCAGTGCCATGGAGGCAGTCAACAATCTGTTGAATCTCTACAAGCCACCGCAGCTGACGTTAAAGGATGCGGATAGCTTTTATGACGACGAGTGGCTCAAGGAGGTCATCTATGATTTTAGCTTTCAAGAGAATTGGTAAGACATCACTGATAATAATGAGAGCTTGACTAAGTAGCGTTCTTTCTTTCTCCAGGGATTATTTGCCTGTAAAGCGACCAAAGTTGAACGAGAGCAGCAAGCAGCGTCGACCACGTTATGCCAAGAACCTCTACGAAGGACATACGCACTTTAAGCCGTTGATGCCTTCACCTGGCTCTGTCTACGGCTCGCTGCTGGCCATAGATGGCAACAGCAATGCCCTGCAGACGACGCAGAACGCTGGCGCCGGCAGTGGACTGGTGGGCATAGCCAGTGTTGGCTTCGGCAGCGGCGCAGCTGCTGTCAGCAACGATGAGACGGATCAAGCAGAGCGCAACTCTGGTAGCGGCGGCTTCTTCTCAGGCCTGGACATCAAAACCGAACCGGGCTTGCATTCGCCCTGCAAGGAGTCCAAATCCCAGAGCGCAGGCAGCGGTGGCGGCAATCTGTTTACCGCTGAAGGCCTGAATCCCTCGCTTAACGATTTGGAGCAGCTGTTTGAGACAAGCTCGAATGATGAGTGCAGCAGCGTGCAGATCCATACGCCACCCGACTCCAATAATCCCTCGAATGGCGGCTGCAGTGCAGTAAGCAATACCATTGACGAGCTGAAGCGCAGCACGGCGGTGGCCAGCGCTGTGGTTGCTGCTGTGGTAGCCAGCTCCGGTGCGGGCAGCATACAGGCTGAAGACCTGACCAAAATGTTTCCGACGCCGCCGAGCCACGAGCAACAGCATCCCAACTCGAGTCCCTGTCAGACAGATGTGGTTATGACGGATCTCAGCGTGGAGACCAGCAGCACTTTGACAGTGGCCAGCAACGCGTCCAGCGTTATGCTGAAGTTAACCAAGCAGGAGTACAGCGTAGAGCTGGGCAGTCCCGTCGAAGAGCCCATTGAGGATTGGAGTTTTGTCTACAAACCGCCGCAGCAGGAGAAATTTGTGGGCTCGTCGCGCTATGCGCCGTTGACCAATCTGCCCAGTCAAACGCTGCCGCCACTCAATATGCCCGCCAATTGTTACTACAAGCCCACCTGGAGTCTGGCGCACAAAACGCGTGCAGCCACATTGGCCAAGGCGGCGGCAGCGCAGCAGCAACAGCAGCAGCATCAAAAGCATCAGCAGCTGCAGCAGCACATACAACAGCATCAGCAACAGCAGGCGGCAGCAGCAGCAGCACAACAGGCAGCAGCGGCGGCAGCAGCTGCGCATCCGCACCAGAAACATCAGCATTTGCATGAGCTGCTCTTGGCGGGGCCGAGAACGCCCATGAATGCAGCAGCAATGCCCTCGCCCTCGACAGTGCCACAGCCTTTGAGCAGCGGCGGCAGCCAGCTGCTGCTCAATCAACTCAACTGTCCGCAGGCGCCGCCAGGCAGCTCCATGCAGCAGCTGATGCAACGCGCCGGCATGTCACCTGGCATGACACCCTCGCCAGCTGGCCCCGGCGTGGGCGTGCCCTTTCCACGCAGCAGTCCCATGCATCATGCGGGCATAAGACAAACGCCAACGCATCCACCGCCACCGTATCCATACGATCTGGCCGTGGCCAGTCCAGCCAATTCCACGTCCTCCTCGTACCTCAACAAGCAGTTCCACTCCCAGGAGCCGCAGCCGCAGGGCCAGGGCATGCAGCAAATGTACATGCCCATGGGCGGTGGTGGACCAGCTGGTGGTGGACCGGGCATGCATCCGCAGGACAACAAGCTGGCCATGATGCATTACACGAACAGCGGCAGCAGCGCCACCAGCTTGGGCCTGCTGCAGGAGCTGCCCGAAGTCAACTCCGTGCTGGTGAACATCTTGCTCTATGATACGGCGCTGAATGTCTTTCGGGATCACAACTTTGACAGCAGCAGCGTCTGCGTTTGCAATGCGGATACGCAAAAGATTGGCAATATACGTGGCGCCGACTCCGGCGTCTATGTGCCGCTGCCTGGCAGCAGCTTTAATCCATTTCCATCACATCGCAGCGGTGGCGCGCACGCCATGCGCATGATTAGTGCCTTTGGTGGCGGCGGCGGCGGCGGCGTCATGGATCCCGGAGCTGGCTCTGGGATGCTTGGTCATGGTCCCAATAGCGGCTCCAGCAGCAGCAGCTGCACGCCGCCCAGCAGCAATCCACACATCACTGGCTATGTGGACGACGATCCCGTGGAGTGCACTTGCGGCTTCAGTGCAGTCGTCAATCGACGACTCTCACATCGCGCTGGGCTATTCTACGAGGATGAGCTGGAGATAACAGGCATTGTGGACGATCCCGGACGCCATAAGCAGAGCACGCTGCTGAGCTTAATACAAAGCTTGAGTCGCAAAAACGTGCACAAGCTGCAGGCACAGGGACAGGAGCTGGAGCGCGTGACCACAGCGGCGGCTCAGCAGCTGGAGCAGCTGGCGCATGCCATCTTTGATTTGCTGCTGGACCAGTGCTCCATTATACGCACCTCCAGCAGCTCCGTGCATCGCGCGCTGCAGTCGCATCGACGTCGCATGAGCCGGCAGCGCAGACTCTTTGGGAATAGTGGACTGCCCACAGCTTCGATGGCGTCCATTGCCAATGTGCTGGAGTTTACGGATGCGCACGATGTCATCAGCCTGGCGCTGGAGCAGGCGCGTCTGGCCTTTGAGACGCAGCGCATGGATATGAATATGCTGGAGTTTGGCCACGGCGGCCATGGACAGTCGCATCATCATCATCAACATACGCATCAGCAACAGCTTAGCGCCTTTCATCCGGCGCCCGCCCTGCGGCAGAAACTCATGGCACTGGGCAGTGGAACGCTAACAGTGCACAAGTGGCCTTATCTGCCCGTGGGATTCACGCGCAGCAACAAGGAGATAGTGCGCACCATGAACGCCATACAGCCGATGCTGCAGAGCGCCTTTCATTGCAAGTCCCGTGGTGGCGCCGCCGGCTCCAAGGATGCCAGCTCCTATAATACCGTTAGCGGTCCTTTGACCTGGCGTCAATTCCATCGTCTGGCCGGACGCGCCTCCGGCCAGTGTGAGCCACAGCCCATACCCTCAGTGGTGGTGGGCTATGACAAGGATTGGATCTCTGTGGCGCCGCATTCCATACACTACTGGGACAAGTTCTTGCTCGAGCCCTACTCCTATGCCCGGGACGTTGTCTACATGGTCGTCTGTCCGGATAATGAGCATGTGGTTGCCAGCACGCGCAGCTACTTCCGCGAGCTGAGCAGCACCTACGAGATGTGCAAGCTGGGCAGGCATACGCCCATCAAGGGCTGGGACGGTGTGCTGCAAGTGGGCGCCTCCACGCCCACGGAGCGAGACCTAAGCACGCCGCTGGATGATTGGCTGCGCACGCTGGAGCATGCGCCACTGGCGGAGCAAATACGACGCTATGCTGTGGCGTTTCTCAATCAGCTGGCGCCCTATTTAAGTCGCGTGCCCAATGACAAGACGCTGCTCAATCCGCCGGATGCGAACAGCAGTCATGCGCATAAGACGCCAACAGCTGCCAGTGCCGCTGGTGAGCACAGCATGGACACTGCCACCAGCATCAAGCTGGAGCCCGGCACGGATCAGGAGCAGGACAACAGCAAACAGCAGGATCCGAAGTCCGGCTCGGCAGCAGCGGATGTCAAGCCCACGCTCGTGCTGGGTGATCCTCTGGGCGTGGGCGAAGCTCTCGAAGACATTAATCCTGCCGCCATTGTGCTTTATGTAGTTAATCCCTTTACGTTCGCCTCCGATAGCTACGATCTGGAGCGGCTGGCCCTAATAGCGCTGCTGCGCTGCTATGCCGAGCTGCTCAAGGCTGTGCCGGATTCGGTGCGTGCGCAAATGAATATACAGATTATTTCACTGGAGTCCATCATGGAATTGGGGCCTTGCGGCAATCGTCGTCGCTTCTCGGATGAAATCAAGTGCCTGGCACTGAACATTTTCTCTCAGTGCCGTCGTCATCTGGTGCATGCACAGCCCGTCAAGAGTCTGACGGGCTTTGGCACTGCCGCCAACATGGAAACCTTTCTCAAGACCAAGGATGAGCCCAATCGACGCGCCTACAAAATGTACACGCCGCCCTTTGTGCTGGCGCCCATGCATGAGCGCAACGACAAGACGGACTTCTCACGCGCCGCCGGCAGCATGCATGGCCAGAATGAGACTCGCTACTCGGTTATGTATTGCAACTATTGCCTGAGCGAGGATCAGGCCTGGCTGCTGGCCACCGCCACCGATGAGCGTGGCGAGCTGCTCGAGAAGGTCTGCATCAACATCGATGTGCCCAATCGCTCGCGACGACGCAAGGCGCCCGCGCGCTATGTGGCGCTCAAGAAGCTCATGGACTTTGTCATGGGCCTGATATCGCAGACCTCGCAAATGTGGCGTCTGGTCATCGGACGCATTGGGCGCATCGGCCACAGCGAGCTCAAGTCGTGGAGCTATCTGTTGAGCAAAACGCAACTGCAGAAGGCTTCCAAACAGTTCAAGGACATGTGCAAACAGTGCACGCTCATGTATCCACCCACCATATTGAGTGCCTGCTTGGTAACACTGGAACCAGATGCCAAGCTACGTGTTATGCCCGATCAGTTTACGCCGGATGAGCGCTTCTCCCAAATCTCCATGCAGAATCCGCTTTCCACGCCCCAGGATGTCACCTGTACACACATTCTGGTCTTTCCCACCAGCGCTGTCTGTGCGGTGAGTTGTCATCATTATTATAAACAATTGATGTTTATTTACTTAATCTTTAATTTTATATATATTTTAGTCCTTTACGCGCCAATTCCAAAACGAGCCGCAGGTGGACGATGACTTTCTCACCTTTGGCGAGGAGGAGGGCAACGAGGACTTTAGCGACGCTGACATTGGAGATCTCTTTTGGGATTGTAAGCATTACTTTTGCTTTACTGTAAACATTTGTTTGAATCTTTTGCCTTTTGTTGAACAGCTCACATGGATCGTGTCTCGAATCATGGCAGTCCTGGACGCATGGAAGACAATCGCAGCTGGCAAAGCGCTGGTGGCAACAATTTCAAATGCACGCCGCCTCAGGAAGTGGAGGAGGTAAGCTTATCATCAATTTATTATTATTGAGTGCATAAATTTAATGCTTCAATTGCTTTTGTCAGGTTGGCTCACTGAATCAGCAGCCCATTTCCGTTGGCTATATGGTTTCGACAGCGCCAACGGGTCGCATGCCCGCCTGGTTTTGGTCGGCCTGTCCACATCTGGAGGATGTTTGTCCTGTCTTTCTGAAAACGGCGCTGCATTTGCATGTGCCCAATATACAAATCGCCGACGATATACTCAACTCGACCAATGCCCATCAGTCGGCAAATGATCATCCCTTGGACTCGACGCTTACTGCCGATGTCTTGCGCTTTGTGCTCGAGGGCTACAATGCGCTCTCCTGGCTGGCGTTAGACTCGAATACGCACGATCGTCTCTCCTGTCTGCCCATCAATGTGCAGACTCTCATGGATCTATACTATTTGACGGCAGCCATTGCTTAACATCATGATGATCATCACAACAACAACAGCAGCAGCAACAACCACAAACTATAAACTACAGAACTCTGACACAGTAATCGCATGCTTCCGTTTACTGTACTTCCACTAAAGATTCCACAAGTGCTAGAAACAAAAAGTAAATCAAATAACAAATACAAAAACACCAATATACCCAAAACTAAAGTTAACAGACGAGCAACTAGTAATGCCACAACCAACACCAACAAAACACCAATAGCAGTCTTAATAATTGTAAACATAATATTAGTAATAACTAAACAGCAACAACGCACAGTTAGCGTATAAATGAGCCTTGTATTACACAGAAGCCTTACAGCCTTACAGATGTGCGAAAGAAGAAGAAGAAGAAGAATAAGAATAGGAGGAAGATATAGAAAGCAATAGAAAGAGATAAAGCAGAAGTTAACAGAAAAGTTGAAATGAATATGAACGATAACGATTGTTTATATAGCTAATGATCGTTGATACATCGTAAAAAGTTTATTGTATGTATATAACATGTTTACTGTTAAGTCTTGGAAGAGAAAGAGAGCATGAGAACAGCATTACTATTTATTAATTGAGAAATTGTGTATAGTGCAAGAATTGTTTTTTTAGGCTGGCGTTCGTTTTTAGTAATTAATATTTATACATATACAAGCATGGAAAACCCAACAGCAACAACAACAACAACAACAAAAACAACAACAAAACAATAAGTTAAGTAAAAAGAAACACACACCTAGGGGCATATTTATATATATTATATACATAGATCATATACAATTACAAAAATGAAACAAAACAAATATCTAAATAGTAGTAAGTAAAAAAGTTTGTACATATTTACAACCAATTTGCCGTAAGCATTAAGAACAACAACAAAAAGTATAATTATTCAATAAAACAATTATTAGCTTACAACCAATTGCAACAAGTTTAACAAAACTAAATTAAATTAAAAACTAAATATAAATTAATAAATTGTGTAAAGTTTTTGTTCAAAGCGAGAAATTAGTTTAAATTATTATTAAAGAAGTGCTAATGTTAAAACACACACACACACACACACACACACGCAGAGACAGAAACAGCAGAGAACTCACACATACATATACAAAATGGCAACGGTATACTGTACACATGCATATATAAAAAGTTATATATACAAACAATTATTATTACGCATACACATACGCATAGAGTATATTAAATCATTTATATCTGGTCGCAAAGCGCAGATGTTTTTTTTCGGAGAGATTTACGGGGAAGTCGGAGTTACAGATGAATTTTTCGGAATTAAGTCGAAAGTAAATACCGAGTTTTGAGCGTTAGGGACTGTTTATATAAATTGTGTTTTTTATTAACGTATTTCATGAATGAGGCAATTTTTGTACTTGATACACACGCATACACACACACATATACACACTAACACAACAACACTCACATAGCCAATTTTTTAAATAATGAATTACTTAAAGAGAGAAATGTGTACAAATTAACATAACAAATGTGAAAGCTTTCTATAAACAACAACACCAACAACACTCACACAACACCAACAAACAAATTGATTTTTGCACGTTAAAAGATTTTCGCTAGGATTAAGTTTAAAAAAAATCTTAAAACAAAAAACAAAAAAAATACGAAAAAAATTGATAAACAATGAAATTATTTTTACCTGTGTATTTTAATTAGCATAATTTAACTACAACAAAGCGATACAACAAAACAATTCTACAATTACAAAGACGTTTTCTAGTAATTATCACACACACACACACCAATACATACATACACTCAACTACACACGCTTACATTTTAAGTAGTTTGGTTTTTCATTTAGTATTCTATTTTTTGTGTAATAATAAACAAGAATTATTTGCAATTTATATAAATTTTGAGTTGTTTTTTTTCATTTTTAGTTTTTGGGAAACTTCGCTCAGTTGCTCAGTTCTTAGCGGATCGTTCATATCTCTTTATAGCACCTCAAGTGCACACTTATATGCTGTATATAAGAAAACGCTTACAATCATTTCTAGAAATCTATATGCCCATTAGGGCAACGTTTTTTCCACTAGCTGATCAGTATATAGTACTATATATAGGTATATATACATATATGAGAAAACCTTTTCCTAGCTAAGGTTTCAGTTGGAACTCGATTCATTTGGGACTGTATATAGTATTTATATATTGTACTCACAGCAGAAAATAGCAATAATTTTTATTTCGAATGCAAAATAAAAAATCAAATGCATAGTGAATGAAACATACATATAAAACACGCAACAATTGACAACAAGCATTCATAGCTAAGAAACATGAATTAAAACCAAAATGGCGGGAACAGTTTTTTAAAACCAAAAAACTCAATTTACGAGTTGAAATTTTCTAAGAAAAAACAAAAACTTTAATTCAAAAAAACAAAAAAAAAAAAAAAAGAAATAAAATAAAATCAAACAAAAGTAATTATAATTAAAACAAAAACGTTATTTATACACACACACTCACACACATACATACATACATTATTATAAGTAATTTTATAATGGCGAAAAAGGCTTGAGATAAACAAATTTTGTTGCTATTACAAAAACCGAAATATTATAATTATTAGTATTAAGTAAAACCAAGGAAATTACATAAGTGCATTAAGCGTTGGCGGATGGAGTGGAGTTTAGCATTAACGGGACTTGAGGTTCCCACCCACAATTTACTAGCCTAAAACAGTTTGCAATTATTAAGTTAAACATTTGTTTTAAGCACTAGAAATTGAGATTAGCTTAAGGTCGACTCAAACAGCACTACCATATACATAAATACATACATAGTTACATTTTTACATGTATTATTACATAGGCCAAATTCAAATTGAAAATTACTCTTAGGCAGCAGCAAAAGCAAAATTTGAGAAGCAAAATACAAAAACTGTAAAATTATATACACATACAAATGCATTTGTTTATAAAACAAATTGAAAAAACAAAAAAAATGGGATTACATACAGTATAAGCTGATGGAATGTACGTCAAAGGTTTAGCTACAGAATTGCATATTATATATTTAAACAATTATAATAATTATATAATGGGCAAAAACAAAATGTTGTTGTAGGAAAAATTACAATTAAGTTTTGTTTTGCTACCAAGAGAAAACTCAAAATAGTAAAAGTAAAACTGAGGCAAAGTCAAATTTTAAATGCTTAACAAACAAAACTTTTCGTTTTTAATTTTCCGTTTGAACATTCATTAAAGGCTTTTTGGCAAGCAGACAAAATGAAAATAAAAACAAAAGACAATTTTTCCAATAAAACTAACAAAACAATTTCAATGAAACTCTGTGTTGTAATCTTCATTATAAATGGGGTTTCTAACAGCGCGACAAGGACGTACACCAACGGATTTGTAAAAGTCCTTCAGTTGCTGGTCAAAGTCCGAGCCACCGGCATGACGCTGCTCAGACCAGGCCAAGAATAAAATATCCAAATCATAGTGACTGTTAATGCGTCTAAGCTCAACTGTAAATTAAAGACAAATGTGCATAAATTTGGCTGCTACGAAGCTTCGGCGCTAGCTACTTACGCACTACCATTTCCTTAATCTCCCACTCGTAGTCAAAGCGCAGCGTAAAGAATTCTAAGAACTCCAAGAACATGGACGCTGTCAATTCCCAAACTATGTAACCTGTCTTTATAGCATCATCTTGCACCCACTGGCGCACGCGCCGACGCATGCTGTCCACTTGCAGCTTGCAGCTTTGCAGCACAGTCAGCAATTGTTGCATGACCACTTGCTTCTTGTCCAGGCTTCTAAATAGCGTGCTCATGCGCTGTTCCTTGCTACGCATCTGACGAAATGTTTTGGCATTAATTAGCAAAGCCTCGTGCTCAAGGATTTTACACCACAGCTCCGAAATTAGCTGCATTTCTATTGAGCTGCGCTGCAGCGTCTCCTTCCAGGTTTGTATGTGTTTTTGCAGCGCTGCCGGCATACGCTGCAGCTCTGTCTGTATGTTTTGTAAATTTATATTATTCATATTAGGAAAAAAGCGCAGCATGCAAAAAGTTTTAATTCGGAGTGAATGGCTTGTTTACAAATTGAACGCACAATGCGTCAGTTAATCGATTAATCGATACGCGCAGCTTAGACATCGTTTCAAAATGGCGCCTTGGCGTGCTATTTTTGTCGTTCTTGTTGTGTTGTGTGTGTGTGTGTGTGCAATTAGCCAAAGTTTTAAACATTTTGCTGCGCTGTCAAGTGCTTAAGCCTGCAGATGAATTACGGCGCGTTGATTGCGCTTAATGCTTGCCACAAGAAGCTGCAGCAGCAGCAGCAGTTGAGGATGCAGACGCTTGCATCCGACACAAATTGCGTTGCTTTGGCGGTTAACAGGTTATTTTTTTTTTGCTGCTTTTGCTGCTGCATTAATTATCAACAAATCATTTTTGTAGCACTGAAGGGCGCATTTATCAGCGATTATGCATGCCGCAAGCCGAAGCCAAGGCAGCGCCGCCGCCGCCGCTGTGTGGCAAGCAGCACAGTGTCGCAAGAACATGTGTATGCCCCGCAGCTAAAATGCAACGGCAGTTGAGATCGCTCAAAATTGCGCGTTGCGCTCGTCGACGTGCCGCCATCGAATTTGTCAGATCCTCCGAAAAAGCGTCAGCATCGTTGATGGAAGCTGGACAGGAATGGCGTCGGCGACATGACATGCGCTTGATAAGCAAAAACCACAATTCGCTGCGCATTGCAATTAAGATATTTTTATGTAAATGAATGTGACGGTAGCAAGAAATCGAAGCCTGCGCATAGAGTCGAGCTGCAGTCCAAGCAGCAGGAGCAGGAGCAGGAGCAGGCGCAGGCATGCGTGCAACTTACAAATAAGTACAAGCCGCAACGACTGCCACTCCAATTGCGTCCAGAACCGTGCGCATTTTTAATTGGGAAAGCAAAAACGCAGCGCCCAACGACTTGGAGCAACGAATTAAGCAACACAAAAACTGACGCACCGAAAATTTATTGTCTCAGTTCCGATCCCGATCGAGCGCGCAACGTTGGAACGTATATATACATATATATATATGTATATGTGTGGCTTGGCTGCCTGAGCTGCATGTCGAATGGACAAAGCAAACAGCAAAAAGGCCGCAGGCCCATATACACTGAAGAGGGCCCTGCTTATTGGCAGCCAGGCTTGTTCTTTGCTGATGATGCTGATGCTGCTGCTCCCTTGCCCTGGACAGCAAGAGAGCAGGCTGCGCCGTTACTTAGGCATTTATGTCTGGCACTTGACACATTTTGTTATGGCATTTTTGCTACCGCGCGCTCTCGACTTTGTTGACCCAATCAAAATTCCTGGATCTTGCACTTGAATGCGTTTAATTTGTAAGCTCTGGCCGCAGCACAAAACAAAACAATCTGGCAAGTGTTGAAGCGCTTGTAGACCATGAGAATCCATGTGGCAGATTAAGGCGATTTTACTGTACAATAAACTTCAGAACTGCAGTTGCTGATGAGCTTAATGGTAAGCGCTTAATTAACTTGCTTATATATAAACTGAATACCTAATGCAAATTCTTGATGCAAATTGCCAATTCTAATTACTGGAGCACATGGTGGTCGCTTTGTTGGCACTGCAAATTTCTACATTTATTGCTGGACAGTCGACTGGTAGTGTTGGCCTGCATTATTGATTCCTTTTGGCCGCCGCACAGGCAGGCAGCGAGCCGCAGCTATTTGCCTGCTTATCTATGCCGACTTCCTCTTGGTCTGCGCACACAGTTAATAGCAGGCACGCCAGGGCAAGCTGAGCACGGACTGAGTACAGGTTCTGGTCAATGGTGCTGCGCAGCTGCAACCGCAACAGCTCCAGTTCCAGTTTTCAGAGAGATAGTTGCAGTCGCCGTTTCGCCGGTAGCGTTTGCTGATCGCTGAACGAGTAGCGAGCAGCGTGGCGCGGAGGGCAAGTTGATTTATTCTAATCTGTATAAGAGTTGCTTTAATAAAGCAAAAGAGTGCAGCGAGTGGACAATGCTGGCCAGCAGGCATTTTCAGCTAAATTGTGGCTTAGCCTAGGACTAGAACTGGTCAATTGTAGGCATTCTCTCAAACGTTTGCGCAGGCGCTTTGAGGCCAGATAATTGGATTTAAGCCTGCAGTGCCAGCTGCACTCGCTAATGACTCAACGACTCTACGACGGCCATGGCAGCTACACTTTTGCCAAATGAAGATGCATGCGCTAATTTATCGAATCAGCAACACACACACACACACACAAAATGCAAAAGTGTCCTCAACCGCTGTAGCTGGAATGTTATCGTAGTGAAAAGTGTTTGGCCTGCGTGATACCAAAGCGTCAATGGCCAAGTGCAGAGCAGCCAACAAGCAAAAGGGGGGTGGTGGGGATTTATTCAAATTTCAACAGCAGATGCAGTTCAGTTTCAGCTTCCAGAGCCCCTTGCACTGGGAGTAGGCGGAATCCAAATCACGTAATGCGCCAGGCAAACATTGTTAAAACACTTGCAAGCCAGCCAGACAAGCCAAACGTTCAACGTTGCCACAGTCAGCCGGACAGACATTCGTTGTTACACTGCATCTTTTGTCTGTCGCGTTTCGCACTTGATTTTATTTTCGTATAAAATTTGCATTTGCTGTGTGTGTGTAGGAAATTGAGGAAATGGCCAGAGAGGTTCTTTGCTCTGGGGTTTATTTCTTTGTTTTTGTATTTAAATTTATTTTCCTAGAATGCCACAAGTCGCCATCGATGCGCAATTTGTTGTTGCCTGCGTCTTGCAGACAACTACTAAACTTGCAAGCAAGCATGTTGCAAGCAGCAACTTGCCACTTACTACATGCCAGCAGTAGCGTCTGCGTATGAAAATTAATTGCTGCCACTCGTGACGTTGGCAAACCGCTTATCCCCCACTCTAAGCAGTGGGCGGCCATTGGGGGCCGCTGCATATCGTTTAGATTTATGGGGCGTCGGTAGTGAGTGTCGCGTGATAAGTCTATAAAATGTACGTTACATTTGTACGTGCAAATGGCAGTGGGACGATTTGCATATCTTTACAGCTTGCCACATGCAGCAGCAGCAACTCGAAAGACAACGCGTAGGACTTTCATTATATGCCAGAGTTCCTTCTTGTTGTTGTTGCTGCTGCTACCTCTGAGGCTGCTGCTGCTGTTGGTGAAAGGTGCTCTCATGTGGGCTTGCAGCACGGCAACTGTGTTAATTGTATATATCATATAAGGCCATTTGATTTGGCGCTGGGTGAAAGGCACATCGATATAATCCAACAGGTGTTGCTGCAACACCTTTAAACCCAAGTTAAGCTTTAGTCCACTCAGCCAAATCAAATGCACAAATCGAGTCAACATCAACATGCCGCTTTGTTCAATCAGCCTTTGCTTGATTTACAATTTCAAGTTGATGACATTTGCACAGACGACGACGAGAGCGCCGACGAGCGTTGTCTGCTCCTTGTGACACATTGCTCCATTAATTTGATGGATTGTAAAGTTTTCCGCCTCAGTGCGCTTTAAGCGCAAATGAAAGAGCACTGCAAAAAAAAAAAGCGAGGCAAGAAAAAGTGACATTAAAGTGCACAACATGCTGCTGCTGCCACTGCCACGGGGCTTGTTGTAAATTTATGCCTGCGCTTCCCCAAAATGTTGATGCCTCACTGAATTTGTGTGTTAAATTGTCGCCAACAAACGCCCCAGTCCAGCTGCTGTTGCTGTTGTTTTGTTGTTGTTGTTGTTGTTGTTATTAAGGTTGATGATGAAGTTGCTATCGTTACAGTTTTCGGTTAGTTTGTTGAAAGAAGCTCATTTGCATTGTGGCCACGGCTGGTGTAACGGTGGCATGCCTCACTGCAGATTGCTTTAAACGAAATTGGTTGCTGCTCAGGCAACTGTTACTTATTAACAGCGTTGCCAAAAGGATTGCAGAGCTGTGGTAAAAATTTCTGGAAATATTCTAATATCAAAACTAGCAAAAAATAATAAACTTTGTGTATATATTATAAAATTCAAAGGGTTCTATAGCAAGCAAATGTTGCTCTTGATTGCTTCACATATATATGCTTATATTAGCCTGATTTATTATGTGCTTATATATCAGCAATATAGCATAAGGCTGAAAGAGGCAGTGTCTGTGGTATTTTTCAAAATTATGTTGAATACAAGCTCAAGTCTTTTTCATTTACGTTTCAATGGCAGCAATCGATATAATCGATAACACAATCGACGCTTTGTGCTACTCCGAACAATCAATTGCAATTGACGTACATTTTTTTTGAAACTAAAATTGAATTCTGTTATTCTTTTTAGGCAGTTCAACTTTAACTAAAGCTTCTGCTTTTTAACTTTAACCATTTGTTTATTTTGCCTGCGCACTATCGCTGACTCGATTTGCCAGCGTTCTGTTTTTTTTATGGTCAGTCCTTTGTTGTTGTTTGTTATGCCAACTAAATATGACAGGCACTGGCTATGGCTATGCGTTCCAGCCACATATGGTCATTGTCTGTGGTCTCCGGGCTTAGGCCCGGCATCCCCTTTTTAGCTGCGATTGACGTGCGCTGATAGCCGATTTTTGCATAAACGCAAAGCGACTCCAACTGTGCGGCGCGTTGGCGGAAATGCGTTTGGCGAGTCCTTGGAGCAGCAGCTATGCAGGGGAGCGCACAGCGCTCTTTACCATTTTGGTCGAGACGCATTGTCTGCGTCTCGTTGCCTGTTTAATTGCAAGGCTAGGGCTTGAGCTTGGGTTTGCGCTTTTTTTGCGTTGTCCCTGGAGGCAGCAGCAGCAGCGGCGAGTGCGTTGTTGGCAATTGAAATTGAGAATCGGAGCACGCTTCACATAGCTTGGCAGCCAGCAAATTCCTATGCCCAAAGCCCAATGTCCATGCACAAGCAGCAGCAGTTCCTGTTGCTGAGCACGCACAATGCGCGCATAGTAATGAGGCTCAGTGGCAAAAACCTGTTACAGTCTTGCGGCTTGTTGCATGCAACGCTTGCATTTTGTCATACAACTGCAGCATGCGTGATAAATGCCCCATTGGGGCGACATTAGATTGTCATTTATGCGCTGGTCGCTGGACTGAGCATTAGCCACACCCGCGTCTTAAGTTTTTGGCCAACTTTTGCGGCTCATGATTTAAGCGCTGTTGCTGTTTGCCAAGCTTGTTTAGCTGCCTAACTGTTAACCACAACAAAGGCCTTGGCCAATGCGGCCCAAGCCGCCGCAGCTGGGGACGCCAAAACGAAAGCCCGTCAAGCAGTTGCTTTAAATCTCGCGCACGAGTGCACACAAAGCCAAAGCCAACCCCCCACCCCAACCCCTTTGGAGCGCCTTAACAAGCATATGGCAGCCGCGCCCGTTTCGGCGACGTTTTGTGCTCAGCCGCCGGCTGCAGTTCCTGCTGCTCCGCTTTGCTCTGTTTTTTTGTTGTTGCCTTTCCCCACTTGAGCAGCAATCGCCTGGACTTTCGTGCCAGGCAATTTCTATTGTTCTTGGGCGAGCGTGTGCCCCAAACGAACTAAAAACAAAAGCCAAAAAACCCGCCCGCTCCGCTCTGCTGTGGCCCGACTCTTTACTCCTGTGGGGGCACTCCTTGGCCCAATGTAACAAAGTCAACGTTGGCTGCCACAAAATGAGCGCTTTATACCTACTTAGATCGCTATAAATTTAGCTTAAGGCAAGAAAAGTGTTGCCCATTGCCGCGCTGCAGCTGCCCAAGCGGCACAGTGTGCTGAAGTTAATGAAAATGGAAGTTTCAAAGTGCATTGAGTTGAGTGCATTGCTCTGCGCTTTTAGCTTATCATAGATAGCAGCTTATTATGTGTGTTGCTCCACTGTGCATTGCAGCTTGCAGTTGAACGCTGCGCTTGCGGTTTGGGGCCATATAGCTTCTCAGCTCGTTGGCCGCTGTTGTTGCGCCGTTAGTGGAGCTTAGACGCCGACTTTTGCCGCAAGTCCGCATGATTTATGCGATTATTCTTTTGCGCAGCGCCCCAACTTTATTGTTTTATGTTTTTGCGGCCAGTTACTTGCTACGTTCGTCCGTCTGTCTGTCTGTCTCACTGTCTGTCTAGCTGACTGTTGGCCTCTTGCATCTTTAGCCAGGCAACTGCACTCATATCTTCTCGTATTGCCAGCAGCTGTTAGGCGCTGCATATGTGCGCGGAGTGGAGTGGGCTGGGGTGCGGCTTGGGTTCTGTTGGGCAGTGTGGGGTGTTTGGTGATTGCAATTATTATATGCGGCATGCAGCTGTGTGGCAAGGCATGTGCCGGGTTAATGTCTTGTTGGTTATTGCTGCTGCTGCTGCTGCTGGAAGAGAGCGCGCCCATTTGTAATTTGGCACTAACGGGCTCGCTGATCCCATAAATTGCATTACAACATATTGGCCAAGTCCAAATTGCAACGACAAGTTCATTAAGTGGCAGCCATATGCATTATAATTGTCAAGGCAACGCATAAACTTCTAATGCTGCTGCTGCTGCAATTAGTGGAGCGCTCTCTGGACTGGTAAAAGTCCAGCATAAATTACAAATCTCGAGCAAAAGCAATTACTTGTGTTATGCACAGCTCAAATTCAAGCTGCAGCCAGATCCGGGCGCTGTTCAAGCCAAGTTCAGTTTGCAGCTTGGTCTATTTTTGGTAACTTGTCTAACAAGCAACTGTTGCAGCTGCTGCTGCTGCTGCTTTTGGGCGTGTACCAATGCAAAAAAGTGGCCATAACTACGCGCACTTATTATAACTCATACATACGTAGTTACTATATAAGCAATAAACAGCAATGAACCAGTTGCCGGCCAGCAAGTCAGAGCTGAAGTCTGAGCTAGTAACTCGCCCCGTTTGTAGCTGCAGCTGCTTTCAAGTTGCAGTTACCAAAAGTATAGCTAATATATAAAGCAGCTTAACCAAGTTGTTGCCTCTGCTGCAAAGTTAGCGCATTGCAACTTCGACTTTACGACTGCTTTACTCATTTTGCCGTTTTCAGGTTTTGTGTTTTAATGCGAAATTGATTGAAACGAATCGACTGTGAATTTGAGTGCAAATGAGAGCAACTCTGGGGTCCACTCACCAGCCGTAAACTATTTCAATAGCAAGACACGATATTGCAAATGTAGTAATTGTTGCCTTACCTGTATGCAGATTGATTTTTGCTGTAATTAAATTGTGACTCACAGAGCTAGAAACCCACAGAAGTTGTTAACTTGGCCAAGTTATTTGCAAATGCCATATAATAACACATTTATTGCCCAGTCAAGCAGGCCAAGCTCTGCTGGTTGGGCTGCACTTTAATTTGCATTTTCATTTGATGTTGCATGCTGCACAGTTGGCAGTTGGATGATTGGGAAAACGTGAAAAATGTAGCAACATGTCGTCGTCGTCGTCGTCGTCGTCATCATAAATCGATAAAAATGAAAATCGTAGAGCGTGCCAAGCGTTGCCAATTAAAAGTGGCAGTGGCAATTTGCCAGCAGTGTCTAGCTGCCACTTGTTGCATGGCAAACATTTGGATGCACGACAGCCTTGCAACTGTCGCAGCTGCATTCGTAATGAGCTGCCACACAGGCACCTCGCATATGTAGCTGGACATTTAGCTTGAGCTTGAGCGCAGTTGGTTTGAAAAAAAAAAAACAAATTAGTGTTGATAAGACTCGCTGCTGCACAGTCGTTGCCACCAACGTTGCCAGCATTCGGCTGAGAGTTAATTTTCATGCCACTGCCACTGGGTGTGGCAAGTAGCAAAGTGGCAGCCGCAAGAAACAGCCACAGCTTAAAATGTGACACACTTTCCACGCTCACTTTTCTTTTGCTCAACTAAAAGCAACTAAAAGCAGCAGCAGCAGCTCTTTTAATATATGTAAATTTTCACAAAAGCGACAACAATTAAGCTAAGCAGTGACAAGACAAGCGGGGGCAAGCGTAACATTTTGGGGCACAATGCTGCGGACATCAGCCAATCAACTGCGCCAGCCAAAAGAATTTTTTCTAATTTGCATATCAAAGACATTAGCTGAATGCTCGGCTCGTTTGCCTTTTGAAGTTGCTTTAGACTTAAGACTAACAAATTGTTGTTGTTGCTGCTGCTGCTGCTGCTGCATTGTTTAAAGAAAATCAACTGTCTACCGTTAGGTAGCAGCAACATAGGAAAAAATCCGTGTCTATGACTAGCTTAAGTTGCTCTATAATATACGAAGTGGAATGCCACTGATTAGTTGATGTATTTTAGATAATAACATTAAAATTAAAAGCCGTAAAATAGTTATTATACGTATGCATTAATATTAAAAGAATGGAAAGTGAAAATCATATGGAATATTTTTGAATATAGCAGCGCATGAGCTAATGAAATTTAATTTTAGGGCAAGAGCTGTGAAGATTGCGTGTGAAATTTATGAGGTTTTTAAATTAAGGCAAATTAAAATTCATCTCTTTAAATATTTACTACAGTTAAGTAAAAAGTTTCGAAATGGCGTTCAATATTTGAATTATTGACTCGTTTTCCAACACTGCTGCTTACTCTACATTTGTAGAGTATTCAAACTCTCCTGCAGCTGCAAATTAATTAGACTCTCGATACATTGTGGACAAACTTTTTTGTTGAGTTTTGGCCACTGCACACAGTTTGTAGTGAAGGCTCATATTGTGTTTAGTTTTCTCATTAATTATTTTCCAAACTCTTTTTGTGTGCAGCTCTCTCATGTAAATGACAAAAGTTGCTTTGGCATTGTTTGGTCATTTGTGTGCTGCTGCTTGCTCAAACGGTAAATTATGTAGTTGGGTGTTTTGGTCAGGCCTTTCTAATCGTTATGCCTAGTTAAGGCAGAAATAATAATGAAACCATCAGCTGACGCTGATTTGGTGGCTTTAATTTTGAAAATTGCTCAGAGTACGAAGTGCGGAGCGTGTGTGTGTGGAGCAGGTGAAAAATCACAGACAGCCAGACAAACTGGCAAACTGGCAAACAGGCAAACCAGGCAAAGAGGCAAGTGGACAAGTGCTTGCCACTTGTTAGTGGCATTATATAGTGTATAGTGCCATTGTATTGTAGTATAGCTGGCATAGCCGCAAATCAAATAGTTAACTTATACAGTTGTCAATTATTTTTAGCCAAACGCTTTTATGATTGCTTTGCTCTGCAAACTCAGCGCAGTCTGCAGTCAATTAGCAGCAGCAGGACTCTTTAAACATTTGTTTACTGGCTCTGGCTTTGGCTTTGGCTTTAACTTTGGCCAGTCATTCAATTGCTAGAGCTGGGAAATTACTGCAGCTTTAAGCCTGAACAAAGAGACATGAGCTGTGTGAGCTTTGAATGTTGGCTGAAGTCTTGGCGCTCATTGCTAGCAAATTATAATTGAATGATTGCATGGCCTGGCAATTGATTTGCGCGTCAATTGCCACAGCTGCTGCTGCTGCTGCTTGTTGTTATGATGAGGATCAATTGTTATTGATTGCTGCTGGTTGCGCTGGGTAAAGGTGTCAAAACTATTGACGTTCTAAGCAAGAATTTCACTGCCCAAAAAGCATTTGCGCGTTGGCCTAACAAATGGCGAAAAGTTTGTCAAGTTCATTAAATTATTTCAAATGTTTTGTCTTTGTCAAGGCAGCTGACTTATTACAGACACTGTAGACGACAGAGCGCCTAAGCAACTGATGTATGTAATGGCCATCGATGGATTGACAACGGACTCGGACGTGCTTGTGGAACTCGTTGCGGCCGTTGGGGTTTGTGACAAGAAATTTATTTAAAAGAGACAACTAGGCAAGAAATAAATTTCAACAGAATTGTTGCTGGCGGCCAGCAAAGGAGTTGTAGCTCAAGAGAGATATTGATGCAGATAGCTACAGATAGCTACAGCGGTCTGGAATGCAGTCGCTCAGCTTGTAGGAGTTGCCAATGCTGAAATGAAATTCATTCATCAGTGTAATCGATCAGACAACACAGTTTGGCCATTGACATGGCTGCGCTCTCATGTAAATGGCAATTGACAATGCTACATAAAGTTTAAACAATTTATTGCAAACGAGCTATTGTTTAGCTAACTTTCTCCGTCGCTCAGGCTGCACCCACAACACATTAAGCAATCGCTTAGCTTAGGACTTAAAAACTTAGCACAAGCAAATAATTAGTTAGCTAATTTATACATTTATAAATTTTATATATAGACATGGTTAGGCCATCTGGCCAGCTCTCAGCTGAGAGCGCCAACAAGGCCGGACTGCTGACTGAGAAGGATATGCGCGAACGTGAGCAGCGCTATATGCAGCGGCTGCAGGACATCAGCGTTAGCTGCAACTTAATCAAGGGTAAGCGCTGCACTCATATTGCTCTCATTATATAAAGCGCTGTATAGATGCCACCGATGAGTTTAATAAGCTGGAGGAGCAGCGTGCGCATCGCGAGCATTGGGATCATCATATACGCTGCGATGGACTGCCACGCCCCTATATACCGCCCGAGATGCGCACGTTTCTGGAGCGACTGCGTCACTATCAGCAATTTGATGTTAATCATAGCATTGACTGGACTATGAATGTGGATGAGCGCACGCTTCTAACTCAGGATATATTTCGCACGGATAAGTCGCGTAGACATGTCAAAGTGAGCATGGATGATCATATAGGCGAGCGTTTCCAAAAGGATATCTATATGTATTTGAATACACTGCGCAAAATCGATATAATGCTGGATAACAATGCGGAAATGGCGCGTGTTGCGTTTCCGCTGCAAATGGAGATTATGGAGGTGCGACGTGAAATTGAGCGTGAGCTTGATGCCTGCATCGATCGCTTGACCTACAGAATTATACGCATGGATAGCGTCTACATGAAGTAAGTTAGTTTAAGCAATAACAATTGGCTTACTTAAGCGTTTTATTTACAGCTCTAGCGACGCTATAGTAGCCAAGTGGGGCTTCAAGTGCGATAAATATGCCATTGATATCTGGAGTCTGCGCAATGTGCCCATACGCTTCAATGAGCTGCCGTAAGTAGCAGCCAAACTGCAGCCACAGCTATTGTGTTTACCTTTTACCGCCTTTCAGCGCTCCAGCTATGCTGGCGGTGTTCAGCTGCGCCGGCGTGCGCGTGCAGATGCCGCTTAGCGTGCTGCGCGATTGTCTCACAGTGCGCTGCGTACACACGGACTACGATACGTATTCGCAATATGCCAAGAGCTTCGATGAGGTTATTACAGCGGATTCGCCTAATGTGGACATTAATGCTGGTGTTGTTGACATTGAGGATTGCCTGATTAACGAGTGGCTTATGCAGCTGGATATACAAGAGGAGCTGCTCAACAATATGATACAGCGCCGGGAGGCGTATGAGGAAATTATGCAGATCATCAATGAGCGCACGGAGAAGGCAAACAAGGAAAAGAAGTCGGGCGATGACTCTGGACCCAAAATAGTTATACCCAAAGCGCCCAAGGAGCCGCCACTAGTGCTGCCTGGCTTGCTGCCCGATGCGTATCCCACATTTCTGGAGCGTGAGCATCAGCAGTATATGGATTTGCTAGATGAAGTTTATCATCCGCGCAAGCTTCGGCTGGCGTCTCACGAGGTAAGCGGCTTGTCGCTCAGCTTGTCGCTTAACTAAGCGTCTGTTGCGTTGCATTTGCAGATTAATATGAGGGAGCACATTATACTGGGCGGCATCTTCTCGCTCATGTTTGTGCGTCAAATGCCCAATACGCACTTTCAAAAGTTCAACATTGTGCTGCACGAGAATGGCCGCGTGCTGTACACCATGCTGGATGTGGTGGCCGATGTGCTGCGTGACTCGAACTCATCGCGCCTGTCACGGCTTTCGCGGCGCAAGTCACGCCTGGAGCTGTCGCAGCTGCAGGAAGGACCGCGCAAGACGCTCATGCTGGAGGATGAGGAGCTGCCGTATTTCTTTGTCACCATCGAGCTGCCGCGTGAGCTGTGTCTGTGGGGTGAGCCCACGGTCTGTCAGTATATGACCAGCCAGGAGTACGAGGTTTCGTCCGAAAATATTTCAATACGCGAGGAGAGCATCAGTGTTAAAAAGAAGAAAAAGAAGTCAACGATACAGCGAAACACAGTCAGTAACTTTGGTCCAAGGCCATCGCAATTTGCACGTATACGTCGTAAGACTTTAGAGATGGAGAATGTCTTTCGACCCACATTGGTCTCGCTGCTGCGTCACAGTCGCTTGGCAAAGCCAGAGGATCGCATTTTGCCGCTGCGTAACTTCAGCTTGGATCAACGCTTGAATCAAATACAAATACGCAAAATTGTGCGCTACTGCGTGCCGCGCATAATCTCTTCATTTAAATTTCCACTGGAGGTTAAGGAGGATCGCGACGCAATGGATACGCGACCGAAGAACAAAAATATGCTCATACGGCGTCGCAGCTTGGAGGCGGAGGAGACGCAAGTTGCTGTGCGTGATATTAATTTTGATTTCGATGTGCAGCATCAGCCCGAGCGTCTGTTTCCCATCTTTGCCGATGTGGAGCATGTTTATTATCCCGAACATGCGTACACTGAGCACTCGCAGAAAAAGGAATCCATCTATGGCATACTGGAAGCATTCGATATGATCAAAATGCGCTATCAAACAGACTATAGTAAAGTGATGCACCAAAAGGAATTTACTGCAGATCTCAAGAAGTCCAAGAAGCATGCACCAGCGCAAGGCTTGGCCGCGCTGCAAGGCAGACGACAACCCTCCGTAAGGGGCAGCAAATTTTCGGTGCATAGCGCTTCGATCATTTCAAGTCATCGCACATCCAGCGCCAGTAACATTGGCGAGCAGACTTCGGTCACATCGAATATTGAAGCTGCTGAGGCGCCAACAGAACGCAACACTTTCAATATAGAAGAGCCAGAGGAGAAGCCCAAAATCGAAGTTGTACACTGGACTACCAAACATATATTGTCGACGCATTTCGATAGAGAGGCGAAAATAATGCGCATTAAAACGGATCGCTTGGGAAACTTTGGACTGGCCTTTAAGCGTTACGAGCATTTTCCATTTCGCGACTGGATTATGCAGCCCAATGAGGATAAGTAAGTTAACATTAGAAGGCATATAATTAATAATAACTGTTGCTTGCAGTCCTGATGAGATTATGCTAAAGGTGGATACATTTCATGTGCGTGTTTTTTTGTATATTACCAATCAGGGCATCAGAGGCTATGCTACAGATATAAGCAAGGGATATGTAGCGCATCCAGTTAAATATATGGAAATTATTGAGCCCATTGCTGATTTTCGTTTGCTGCGTCAGGTAATTCAACTAAATTCATGCGTTGAGCTTACTAATCTGTTTATTTTAAGCGCAGAAGTTATGTGAGAAGAACATTAATATATTTGCTCAAAACGATGCTTGCTTCTATATAACCAATGGCTACTTTTCCATTAAGCATTTGGCTTTAGAGGATCATACATATGATGCCATGGCGCTGCATTGCAAGACGATGAAATTCTATCGCTCTGGCTGGAATCGTTTGTCCTCGCGTCGCAATTTGCTGCTGGGCATGAAGAATGCCAAGGACAATACAGACTATACGGAAGTTACAATGCGCATTACGCCGGACAATACAACATTTGTTGAAGTCAGCGAGCTCTGCTCTGATGATCTTGATGTCATTAAGCTGGACTTTAAGCTTACCTGGCGTAATATTGGCGTAAGTGTGCACAGACTTCACATATAAACGTTGCCTAATGCCCATTATCTTTTAGCACTATACGGATCTGCATCAGGCTATATGCAGCATGAGTCCCAGCGCTTCGGATGCCAGAAATCGCGATGCCATGCTGCTCTATTATATCAAGAAAATGCTTAACGAGTTGCATGTTATGAGTTTTTCCTAAACTTTGCATCATTTGTCAGTTTTGTTTTTAACACACACACACACGCACATAAAAACAAAATATAAAAAATAAAAAAACAATAAAATGGCAAAAAAAAAGTCAAAAAAAGATAAAAAGCATATTAAAAACTTAGATAAAACTGAAAAAAAGCCAGAGAAAGAAGTTGTATCGAATCAGCGTCTCATATCGGAGGAGGAATGGCAGCAACGCGAGCAGCGTCATTTGCAAAGGATACAGGATGTGCAAATCTGTTTGGGCTTCATCAGCGGTTGGTAGCGTTTGCCCAGTATCTAAACTTGTAAACTTCTAATGCTCTTCATTAGAGTCCATCAGTGGCTATGAAGCGCTGCTGGAGCAGCAGAGCAAAGCTGAGCACTGGAAGCGTTATCTGGACTGCGATGGACTGCCGCGTGTGGCAAGTCCACCGGAAATACGCACATTTCTCGAACAGGTGCGGCACGAGTGTCAGGTGGATGTCAATCATACAGTCAACTGGGAGCTGGCGGTGAATGAGCGAGCGGGTGCTAACGAGGATATTTTTGCCAGGATGAACGCGTCAGAGCGGTGAGAGGCGACCGAATCTGGGGCAGCTCTATAGCGACTTTGTGCAGCGCATTCTGATTGTTTTGCATCGCATTGATTTGCTTTTTGCCAGCCAGCTGGAAATGCAAGATATGCCACTGGAACATGCTACGGAAATAACAGCGGTGAGTTGGCCACAATGTGCACAACTTGCCACACACAGACGCGCAGTGAGCTCAATCAGGAGATTGATGTGCTGTTCGATAAGCTAAGCTATCGCATCATAAGCGAACCAAATGCGTTTTCAACGTAAGCAGCTGGCTTATTATTTTAGATGCTAGCTAATTTGTTATTTACTTTTAGCTCTGATGATGGCTTTATGCAAAAGTATTGCTATCAAAGTTCCAAATTCAATTTTCAGCTCTGGTGGCTGCGCGATGTGCCCATACGCTTCAAGTACTTGGAGTAAGTGGCAGCAACAATTGCAACAGCAACTTGCAACAATTGTTAGCTAACTTTTGTTTATAGGCTGCCCGTTATGCTGGCCCAACTGGACTGCGTGGGCGTCACTGTGCAAATACCGTACAGCGTGCTGAGCGACAATTTGACGCTGCGTTGTGTGCACACATTTTTCGATCCGTACTCGGAGTTTGCCAAGAGCTACGAGCAGGTAGTGCATGAATCCGATGAGGACTTGAATGCTGGCATTGCTGATATTGAGGACTGTCTAATCAATGAGTGGCTAATGCAAGTGCGCATAATGAACAACATAATGGATGAAATGGATGAGCGAATACAGCGTTATTTGGAGACTGTGGGGTAAGCGACTAACCTCAATTAATATAAAGTTAAGCAGCTGACTGTGCTAGGCCGCTAGTGAGCTGGACGAGAAGAAGGAAAAGCGTTTAGCCAAGCCGGCAGCTAACAAACCCGCGCCAAGCGACAAAAAGACTGCCAAGCCGCCAAAGGAGCCGCAGACGCTGCCACCGGGCATGTATCCCGATCCCTACAATATATTTCTAGAACGCGAGCAGCGTGATTACTACGAGTTTCTGGATCAAAACTTTCATCCACGCAATCTGCAGCTGGAGGCCAACGAGGTGCGTCTATAGCAAACTTATAGCTAAAGCTATAACTTGTCTGTCGCTTAGGTCAATTTGCGGGAGTACAACATACTGGGCGGCATATTCTCGCTGGTCTTTATGCGCAAGCCCAAGCATACGGACTTTGAGAAGTTCAACATGACGTTGCATGCCGATGGACGCGTACTTTATACGATGCAGCATGTGCTGGAGCTGGAGACGCGTCAGAGCGAATGGAGCAGGAAGAGCGAATTTAGCAGGAAGAGCGGACTGCAGAAGCAGCAGAGCAGTATGCATGTGGGCGCACTTCAGGCGGATATGGCAGCTGATGGGGGCGTGCTGCATTTGCAGGATAATGAGCTGCCCTATTTCTATGTGACCATCCAGCTGCCGGCGCACTTGTGTCTGTGGGGCGAGCCGCTGCCTTGTCAGTTCATTGAGGAGGAGGAGGAAGAAAAGCAGCCTGATGAGGAATCGCTGGAGGAGGAGAATGTTGGCAAGCGGCGAAAGACACGCAAAACACGCAAAACGCGACATGGCCTCGGTGTGGGCGTCGGCGTTGGCGTTGGCGTTGGCAGTGATGAAGAAGGCTCGACAGAGAGGCCATACAATCGTCGTACCTTAGCGGCTACGCCGCAGACTCTAATTAAACGCAAGCGTCACAATTCCAAAAACATTTACCGCCCATCATTGCTGGCCATGCTGCGCCGCACAATACCACGCAGCATTGCAGTGCCAGGGGTATCAGTGCATGACTTCTTCTTGGCGATGAAGTGCCTCAATAAGTGTCAAATGCATGCGCTGCAAGATCACTGCTTGCCACGCGTGCTCTCCTCCTTCAAGTTTCCGGCGGAGTTTCGCATGGAAAAGTTTGACGAAAAGGTGGCGGAAAAGGCAAAAGCAAACAAACTGATGCGCAGACATCGCACAACGGCGCGTGAGTCGGAGGAGGATGAGATCAACTACTGCTATAGTCATGAGGATCAGCAGGCGCCCGAACGCATGTATCCCATATTTCCGGAACGTGACAAGATTATATACGACGATGACTATGAGCAGCAAGCGAGCAGTGATGCGCCTTCGGTAACCAAAATCAAAATCGATTTGCTTGAAGTGGAAGCTGCTGAGCCCACTGTATGCGACAGACCCACGTTCTATGGCGTGCTGCGCACGCTGGAGGGCATACAGGAGCAGTATCGTGTCGCCACCAATGCCATACTGAGTCAAAGCGATGGCAAGAAACCCAAGAAGCGCAAGGAACCGCAGCGTTCATCCGATCAAAGTGGCGCCGCTTCTGTGCAATCCGGACGCAAGACTACGGTGCGCATTTCTATAACCAGAGCGATGAGTCTGATCTCTGATCAGAGCGATGCCATTAGCACTAACTCAGTAGAGTCTGTGCGCGTTGGCACTGAAGTGCCCAGCGTCAGTGGCTCCTATGCGGATGTGGACGAAACACCAGCGTCGGAGCTGCAGGCAGCGCGTCCCAAGGTTAAGCACTGGACTAATAAATATATACTGAGCACAGATTTCAATAAGGAAACGTATACGTATACGATTAAAACGGATCGTTTGGGTTTGTTTGGCTTTGCCTATCAGCGCTATGGACACTTTCCGTTTCGGGATTGGTGTCTGCAGCCCAATGATGACAAGTAAGTGCGCAAGGCGAAGGCTAAGGCTAAGCAACTTATGTTTTTATATTGCAGTCCCAATGAGCTCATCTTTACTCTGGACACTTATTATGTGCGTGTGGTGCTTTTCATAAGCAGCGAGGGCATACGCGGCTATGTAACTGACATAACCAATGAGTATGTTGCGCATCCTGTCAAGTATCTGGAGATTGTCGAACCCATTTCAGACTATCGCGAGCTGCGCAAGGTTTGTCGCCATCTCTAGAGCAGTTACACTTTAACTAATGCTTGTCAATTGCTTCCAGCGCTTCTGCGAGCGTAACATCAACATCTTTGCAGAGCACGACGCTTGCTTCTATATACACAACGGCTACTTTTGTGAAAAGCATTTGGCAACGGAGCTGCATGTCTATGATGCAATCGCCGTGCACTGCAAGCTGATCAAGTTCTATCGCTGCGATTGGAATCGCCTGGCCACGCGTCGCAATTTGCTGCTGGGTCTGCGCAATCCAAAGGATATAAACGATGCTGCTGCCGTTACAGTGCGTGTTACGCCCGATGCTTCAACGTTTGTCGAGGTTACCGAACTCTGCTCCGATAATTTGGACATCTTTAACTTGCACTATCAGCTAACCTGGCGCAATATTGGCGTAAGTCTCAAAGTGCATATTAAATCTAGACTTAACTGTATGCCATTATGCAGATCTACTCGGATGTGCATCAGCTAATCAACTCCATGTATCCACAAGCAACGGATGTGCGTAATCGGGATCCCAAGCTGATACATTCTATACGGCAGCTCTTTAACGAGGTCAGACCATTGAGTTTTTCATAGCTCTTTCTCTTTGATAAAAATGCATTTGTGCTTTCAATTGACGTCAATTAAACTCAATTGTAATGCAAACGAAACTTTCCACTTGACTTTTAGCTGAACTTGCCTTACGCAATCGACTGCAACGAATGCTAGTTAGCCACGGTCTGCCATATGGCTTAGATTAGTTTAGTTTAGTTTAGTTTAGAGTCGCGTGTGCTTTAGTTTAGTTTGCCATGCTGATCCTAACACTGCTACTTGCAGCGCTGCTGCAGCTAAGTTTGGCTGATGATGAGCCGCTTGAATTTGGCAATCTGAAGCAGCTGGTTATGCCTGCTGTACACAATCGTGTCGTTGGCGGCGAGGCAACCACTGTGGAGAAGCTGGGCGGCTATATAGTCGCACTCAAATACCAGAACGAATTCATTTGTGGCGGCAGTTTGATCGCGGAGCGCATTGTGGTCTCGGCAGCGCATTGTTTTATAGGACGTCCCTTGAAGGGCTTATGGAATATAACTGGCGGCATAACCCGCATCGACGAGGAGGGCCCAACAGTGGGGATAAATGATTACATTACGCCTGAAGCCTTCACCGAGAAGGGCATGCACATGGATGTGGTCGTACTGCTGTTGGAGAAAGAGCTTAAGGGTGAGAATATTGTCAAAATACCGCTATGCCATACGCCGCTTAAGGAGGGACTCAAGCTCGTCGTGTCCGGCTGGGGCTTGACCGATCCAGAGGCGCTTAATCCGCATCCACGTCTGCGCACTGTAAGCGTGCCCGTCATCAAGAAAACCAAGTGCAGCGCCACCTACAAAGCATCAAGTGAGTTCATGCTAGCTGCCATTCTATAACAAGCTAATGCATCTTATTCTGCAGTACACATCAGCAAGAGCATGTTCTGTGCTGGCATCTTGGGTCAGAAGGATGCCTGCACCTTTGACTCGGGCGGACCAATTGTCTACGAGTCGGATGAGCAGCGGGAACTTTGTGGCATTGTCTCGTTTGGCATCAGCTGTGCCAGTCCCAAATATCCAGGCGTCTACACCGATGTCAACTATATCAAACCGTTTATAGAGCAAGCCATGCGAACTTTGCTGTCAGAGAAGGAGCAAAAGAAAGCAGAATAAAGCGCAAGGCAGGACAAACATCTTTGTGTTTTAGTTTGCGTGTCTGTAAGGCTGCTGCTGCTGCTGCTGCTGCTCCGTTGCTGATCACTGACTGATTCCATAATTGATTGGCCAGACTAAGAGCAGCAGAGCCGCAAATTGCCGCAGGGCAGCAGCAGCAGCAGCAAACTTTTACTTTTGCCAGCCAGCCTAAAATGTAAATTAGCTGCGTGGCTTTGGGTTGTCCAAAAACAAAATTTATGTGTCTCGGCACACATTGCATGACTGACGGGCTTTCGTCTGTGTGTTGCTTAGTGCCCCGAATTAGTTTAATCATACAATTAATTGTTATTTATAGCTTCCTCTTAGCATTTGAAATCCTTTGCACGCAAGCGCAATTTTAGAGGCATTGTAACTGTTTCTAATATTTGTGTGTGTGAACTACTCTGCGCATATCATTAATGGTAAGGATACGACACTCAGCCGGAGAAGTCATAGAACATTGATCGTTATGTTCTTGGCCCATAAATATCCCAAAGCCTGCAGCTAGCTTATTTTTATTATCTGCTTTAATGGATGCGCAACTCCAACGCACCCACACGCCGCTCACTTCGTGTAAATAACCAAGCCGCCGTGTAACAAGGCAACATATGTCGCGCAATAACATCAGCAGCATCTAGGAGTAGCCGTTGCTTTAGATATACGACTACCATGGCTCTCGCTGGTGTCATAATAATATAAGAGACATTTGTAAGTGCGCAGCAGCAAGCAGTTTAGCCAGCAGCACAGCAGGATTTCCAGTAGTTGGGGGGCACAACGCGCTGCCATGAAGCTGGCACCTACTGCGCGATATGCAACTCCACTATATATATATATATCGTATATATATATATTTAGTGGCAGTTTGACATTTTTAACTGCTGCTGATCTGTTCCAATCGCACATATCGAATCGCATTGCAGCTTGGCTTATTATTGAATTTTAGCTCTACGCTCTACGCTTTGCTTTTGCTTTGTTAATTAATAAACACATGGCGACTACAATTTTCTGTTGAAGGCGCTCGCGTATGCAAACAAATCTTTAAACTCAACAAACACTTGATCAATAGCCCCGCTCTGTCCATGTGTCCATGTGTGCGTCTGTATCCCACAGTTTAGAGCTCTTATTCTTTTGTATTTCGTTTTATTATGCACAAGTATGTGTACTACTTGAACTGTTACGAGTGTTTACCTGGCTTAAAAGCCAATAAAATCGACTGTTAATTGTTTTGGTAAATTGAAAATTAGGTTTTGGGAAAAGAAACGCGTCGCAGCTCGCTTGAGAATGTTGCTGCCAAGTTTGCGCAACTGATTAGCTTGTTCTAATTTAAGAAAAGGAAAAAAACTAGACAAATCGAATTCCCAAACTAAATAGTAAAGCCGCTTTAGAGAGCTACAAAATAAAAATCGGTTAATTAAAGTTCACAGCAAAAGTTGAAAAGCGATTTCATGCCGCGTTGAATCAACAAATTGTAAACTTTATACAGCGACTGAGACTGAGACGGAGACAGAGACTGCGACTGAGGCAGCGTAATTTGTACTTATTTAAGTGCTTGATCATGCTGATATCATCACCTGGACAACAAACGTGGCCTCAATGCAATTAGTGTGTGCCTGCCTCAGTCGCCAGGTGGTCTCCCAAAAGCAAAGTTAAATTTCGTTTCTTTTTTTTTTTTGTTGGGTTGCGTCTGCTGTGTGTTGACAGTTATTGATCGATGTGAAATTAATTTTTATGCAGCTTTAAGCATTCAGCGTTCGGGCTTTAAGTTTCAAGCCCCCCACGCTAACTAATTGTGCAGCTTAAATGGTTTGTCTAATGCGCAGCAAGCGTTCCAATAAGTGACACTGACTAATATGTAATCATTAATCTCGCTGCTGCTTAGTGTCAGCCAGCTGGCAGTCTGCCCATCAATACGCATCAAAGCTGCAGGAGAATGGCCAAACAAATTCCACGCCATGATGAATGTCTGCGAGCTGAGCATGCTCAGTTGGATTTCTCTGTTGCTCTCTCTCTGTCTCTTGAATTTGCCTAGACAAGCGGCGCAATCAAGCTGCGTCAGTCACTCACTTGGAGCTCAAGTGCACGTCAGTCAGTCAGTCAGTCAGTCAGCATGCCCCCCATGCTCCCCTTGCAACATTCTGTAGCCATGACTACTGGGCATAATTTTGGTGTGCGCGCAACCGCGAAATATGCTCCAAAATGTGGCCAAAGCCAAAATGAACTCGTTGCTGCGCACGCGCACAGTCATTGGCGTCGCCCCTGCCCTGCCGCTCTCTTCCAGCTTTAGTGCTGCCCACGTTTTGGCCTGGCGACACTCGTAACCGCAGGCCGAGCTCCAGCTCCAGCTCCAAAGCGTGTGCCAGTCAAGCAGCGCCAACTGAAGTGCACTCGACTAGGCTGCAGCAGAGCTGGACTATTGAACCAACGCCTTCGGTTTACATTTTACAAAACCTAACAAGGTTAGGCCAGCGATAAACGTAGTTGCTGCTGCCTTCGAGTCAGTGGCACATGCCTAACCAGTGCAGCTATGCAAACACACACACACACACACACACACACACAGCAGAGGGGCCGACAGAGAGAGAGCGACGACCAAATTGCACATTAAAAATGAGCCATGAGTAGCAACAACAGCGAGACAGCAGCAGCGACGTCGGCAGCGATGTCTTTTTCGCAGCAGCAGCAGCAGCAGCGACAAGGTACTGGAGCTGAAGCCGGTTAGGGCCCGCTTTTGAAATGCAATTCAGGCGAAAGGCGCACAAAGGGACAGCGAACAAGATGCCGAGTTGCTGATTGTGCGAGGCCGCAAGAGCTTTTGTCGCCGCCACAAACATGGAATATGACAGCGCAGCCAGCAGAGCAGAGAGTGGTGGAGCGTGGTGAAGTGGTGAGCAGCGAGTGCGAGAGTAAAGTGTGCGGGGGCGAGAGCAGCATGCAAAGCATTGTCAAGTGAAGAAAAACGAAGTGCTACAGAAAATGCAAGCGACAAAAAACAAACACAGCATAGAGCAAGAGAACTGCATGTGTGTGTGTGTTTGTGTGTGTGGGCAGTCAGACTGTGGCTTGAAACAATGGCGACAATAAAAATGCGATCGCACAACATGCTGCACAGATAAGTTAACGCAAAGTGACAACGTACAACTTTTAATGGAATTGTCGTCGGCTGACGCTGCAGTGGTTAGAGCTGTAGAGAGGGGGGGATTATAACACGTTGTTTATGCGTGCAATTATGCACAGCATAGGACTCAGGATATTATTTGCTTAAAAGAGACTGAGAGAGAGTGCGAGCGCAGCAGAGCAGAGAGCGATATACGCCCACGAGTCGACGCCGCTGCTGATCGCCTTTGGCAGCTACTGTGGCACATGCCGAGGCGGAACTAACCAGTCAACGCTCAACGAGCAAATACACACACACACACCAACACACACTAAAAGAGAGAGAGCGCAGCGCTTGCACTCTCACATTGGAAAACTGCAGCTGAGCTGTATTGCTGTCTCTGTTACGTTTACGCTCCAAGCAACAGCCACTTCCAATTGGAGCACTAGCGCGCGCTCTTTTGCTCGCTCTCTCAACAGGTTTCGTTTTTCGACTGAGCGCGCGAGTGTGAGTGTGAGCTGTTGTTTTGTTTACGCTTATTGGAAGCCGCTCGATCAGTCTTGAGCCGAACTCGCCCCAAGCAAGACGTGTGCGCGCGTGCCGCTTGCTCAAAACTAAAAAACTAACTTACGTTAACAAATAACAAACTGTTTATTTATAAAATCTGATAATCTGTGTGTGTGTGTGTGTGTGTGCAGTGCTAATAAATCGAAACGTTTAAACATAAAGTGAACAAGTGTCTGAGCCTAGAGTTTCGACAGCACGAACAATTGTTCGATGTTTGCCTAAAAGGACGTGCAACATATGATGAGCCTGACTGTGCTCTCGCTGCCGCAACGTTACAAACGCCTACTGCAAGCCATGAGTCTCGCCGTTGCTGTCGTCTATATGACGCTGCTGCTCTACCAGAGCGCCTACGGATATCCGGGCATCCAAGTAAGTTTCTGCCTTATGAATTAAGCGTGGGTGTGCTCCCCAACCCCCTGACTCGTATATTGTCATACGCAGCTCAAGAATTTTACACACACACACGAGCTCACAGTCATGTCCAATTTGCATGATTCTGTTCTTGGCCCCGCTTGCTCCCCCCTTGGCGCAGACGCTGGACGCTGCCATTGCCATTTCGTGCACTTTCATAAATCAACGCTGGCGACGTTTGCAGCTGCGCATGTGCGTCCGTCTACGTCTCCAGCTCCGTCTCCGGCTGCAAAAACCTTTTTGCGCCCTTGCTCAAGCGCTTCAAGTTTGATTTTGATTTCTGCTTTTGCCTTGCATATAAAACAGTTTCAGTTTTTTTTTTCGCTCATTTTTATTGTGCGTTGTTTTTTATTTTTCAAGCAATTTTTGCTTATGTTTTTTTCATTTTGCTGCCCGTCGGCAATGCGTCGCCAAAGCTTTCAAAGCAGCTCCCCCGATCCGCTGCAGCAACTCTGATCGGTTAGCCTGTCCTGTCAGTCGCCACTTTATTGTTATGTGTGGCGACTTGCAACGCCTTTGCATAAGATTTTGCATATGTAATCAAATATAAAATTACAAGAGCAGCAGCTCTAACTTTAGTAGGAGTGGTCAGCTCTATTAAATATTTATAGCAAAGCTGACTAAACTGGCTTAAGGCTTGGGAGAATGTTATTGCTAATGAATTCAATGCGGCTTAAATCATATATTGGCTTGATCTTATCTTGGCCGGCTTAATGTGCAAACAAACTCATTTGCATTTTAATGAATTCAATTAATTTTATAGCAGATTTTTGTCAAGTTTATGTTTTAACTGACGGAAGTAGTTAAGGCGTGGCACTAAATTTCATTAGAAATTGCAAAAAGCTTGGGAAAAAACAAACAATTTAGTTTATTTAGCAAAGAAATTGTCTGCGAGATGAATTTGCTTTTGTTTATTGCTGCTCTGCAATTAAAACTTATTGTGGCTTTTATACAAATGTGGCTGCTACATGTTGCTAGTTGACATTATTATTGTTATCTAAGCGGAAACTTGGCAGAAATTAGTTTATGTTTGCACAAATGTTGTTGACTCTTTGTTGTTGTTGTTGCCTTCAATAGAACTCGCTTCAGGTCTGTGACTTGTGCCACTTAATTTACGTAGCCCTGGTTGTTGTTGCTCAAATTGCAATGCTATGTGGAAATTTTATTATATTCATTGCGCAAATTTTGTGTTTGCTTGACTGACAATTTCTTGGAATTGCAATGTAGCCTGGCCATTGACTTAAGTCCAAGCGCTGTCCAGCAGCACACCCTATATAGAAAAAAAAAAGCTCCACCTCAGCACCAGCCACGCCTCAAGCTTTGTGTCGCGTGTTGCTGACGCATAAATCAAATTACTTTAGATATTTATTTTTGACAAACGAAATTTGTTGTTTATGCGAATTTGTTTAAAGTGGCGCATTGAATGAGCATGTCTGTCATTGATTGATACGACTGTAGCACTCTCTATGCATAGCAAATAAACAGGCAACAACAACAACAACAGCAGCAATTTAAGCGCATTTTGCATGCAAAGCAGCCAAAGCCAAAGTCAAAAACAAAGGCTTAAAGCGTCGAGCTGCAGTTGCTGTTGCTGTTGCTGCAGCTTGATTCGGAGCAGCCCTGCATTTCCCAGGCAGCTTGCCACATAAGCAGTTGCAACAAAAGCCGCAACGGCAGCGCAAGAAATACAAAAATTTATATATGGTATAAAAAAAAGTTGACGACATTAAGCGCTTGTAGGCGCCTGATAAAGTCGAGTAGTCCGTCCCTCTCTCTCTCTCTATCGCTGCCTCTTTTTCTGTTTATGTTGCTGCCACAGCTGCCGGTCTTTGGTGGTCGCTTATGCTTAATTGAGGCAGCCTTTCCAACCGATTTTTGTTGTTGTATCTTATCTGTAGATTTGTATCTGACGATTAATATTGTTTAACAGCATTTTAATGAAGATTTTTAACGCACTCGCATTGCTCATTGATTTGCTCTCTCGCAGCATTAGAAAGACTTTGTGCCCCCAGTGCAGTTCATTAATCTTTTGACGGGGCGCCCCTTACAAATTTATTGTTATTTATTAATTGACTTGGCATTTCCCGAACCAAACTTTATAAACATATTAATCAAGCCGCTAATGAAGCATTACACAATTGTCTAGCCAAAGTAAAAGATAAAAAACAAAAGACAGCGTGTTCAATTTTACAAGACGCCTGCGCAGTTGTAACTTTAACTTTGTTGTTGTTGTCGTTGTTGCTGCTTGCAGGCGTGCAACACGTGCAACGTGCTGCAAGCTGCAAGCTACAATACATTCTAATATATGCGAACTATAACTATTTGTTTAATGTCAAGCAGGCAAGGTTGATAGAATGTTGAGATTGAGTTCAGAGCAGTTGAAAAAATTAATTAAAATAAATTATTGCCAAAAATATAAAGTGTAATGAAATGAAAAATAGTAAAAAAATAATTTAAAAAATAATAATATTGCCAAAAATAATGGTTAGAAATAAAGCTAAGTAAATTTAGGAGATAGTTTCAATATAATATAAATGCTTTATAGCAGAATTTGTTAGATAATTAAAATTATATTAAAAGCTTATTTATGTAAATTGATGAATATAATTGAATTAAAATACAATATTTTAAGTGCAAATTATAAAAAGTAATGAAATAAAATTTGGAATAAATTTTTTAGATAAATCAAAAATTATATTAAAAGCTAAAAATGTAAATTTATGAATATTAAATATTTAAAACATAAATTTAACTAACACAAGCAATTGGCTTGAACGCAGAATCAAAACTTAGCGAATCAGATTAACAAACATTTATGTTAATCAAATGCCAAGCTCAGCTAGTTATGAAATTAACTGCTGAGAACTCTCGAAGTAGCAGCAACAGTAGCTCAAAGTACCAAATAGAGAGAAAGAATGTTGAAGACAAATTGAAGCGACATTAATTTAAAATTCAGTTTTTACTAAAATGAAAACCAATATGCCAGCCATATAGACTTACTTAGTTTAGATGAGCGCACATAGATAAACACCAAAGTCATTAATTTAGCTGTTAAGTAGTTTTTCTTTTGCTTTCAGCAGCTTTCACTGTCACGATGCTGCTGCTTGTTTCTTTTTAAGAGTAAATTAATATTTTGGTAGCTGCTTAATTACTTTTGCCCATCAAAACTGGCCCTTGAGGCAGTTTACACTTGCCCAGCTGTCAACGCTGCTTAGCGGCAGCAATCAGCAGCGCTCATCAGCAGCAGACCCCCCCGCTCCACTCCGCGCTGCTGCTGCTGGGCTATTATATTGAACAGCGTTTGTCGATCGTGCCGCAATAAAAATGTATGAGCTACAAAAAGTCTTTAGCTCTATCGAGCAGACAAAATCGTGTGAAGCGGCAGCAGCAGCTAAAAAAACTAAAAAACGCTTATTTCTCTTTTTTTTTTTTTGGTTGCTGTTGTCGACTCATAAAAAAGGCTGCGCTTAAAATGTTTTCATTTTAATTTAAAGCTGCGAATGAACTATTAAGGCTAGACAACAATATAAAGGAAGTGTTAGAGTCTTGGATTTGCATAGCGGAAAGCGTTAACACTTTTTAGCAGCTTAGGTCAAACTCTCTATCAATTGTAGAAAAGCAAATGCAGCTATTATCAGTTGAAATTAATCAACAAAGCAGCAACGCGCGCTTCAAAGCAAACTTAACTTTATTGTTGTTATTTGCGCTTACTCAGCATTTATAGCTTTTGTCTTTGTTTATTTATTTGTTGTGTGTCTTTGTTTTGTTTGCTTGCAGCTGCCACCTCAGCTGGATGCTGAAGTTGCCACCTCACAGCCGAGACGCCTGGAGCAGCCAACGCCTACGCTAACACAGCCTGTGGGCGTGGGCGTGGCAGCGCCCATAACGCCCTCGCTGATCATACGCAAGGACATACACAGCTTCAACTTTAGCGACATTGAGGTGAGCGAGCGACCCGCTGCCACGCTGCTGACTGAGCTGGCGATCATCGCAAGTCGCTATGACGTAAAGTGGTGACTCATGATATTTATGCAAACGCGCTGGTACGCCAGCCATGCGAACCGACACACCGGGTGCGTGATCTGTTAATACAAAGATTCGTCTAACCACAAAAACACTAAAGCACCTTACGCGATGGCGCTGATCTCATAGCCTGTTCCAATTGCGTGGCTGTCGATCACCAAGTAAAAGCCTAAGCAGTACTCTTGACAGTAGCTCGACACACTACAGTATGGGCGGCATATTGATATCCGAGATCTATATGTCATTGTTAGTCCATTAATAGAATTATCGCTGTTCATATAAGTACTTAGGCGTTAAACTCAAAACTAGACAACGGGTTTTGTTTTTCGCTTTTATTTGCATATGATGTGTTTAAACGACTTCCAATGGCAAGATGCTTACAAGTACAATTAGCGAATTTATGATTTTTATTCTAAGAGAATCCTTATAAATAACGTTGGTTATAAGATTATTTGTGTTACATGAATATGTTTATTTAGAATTCTGGTTGCGTTTTTAAATTTTATCTTGCTATGGATGTTTTTAGTTTTTTTATTTTTGGCAAGCATAAGCTTTTATTAGCCGCTGACTTATTTATAAATATTATGCTTCTAAATATTACGATGTATCTTTAAAAAAATCGGTGAGTATAGTCGAAATGTTGATTGTATGTGTTGTATTATTGGGCAAGATCTTTATTGCAGAATTCTGCGTAAAATACAAATCGACTATATTGTTAATATGATCTTACAATGATAATTAAAGAACCTAATACAAGCAAACGATCGTCATTAAACGAAAAACACTAGAATTAGTCAGTCCTGTAAGAATAAGAGGTGATCTAGTACTTTGCAAGACACTTTATAGGAAATATAGTGTGTATATGTTAATATTTGCATATAAGCAAACTTGTATAATGTAATGCAATGATATGAAATGTCCTAATCGTAATTTTTCTTATATCTTAGATAAGAAAAGTAGATGCGCCACTGAATTAATATAAGGGTTAAAAATTGAGAAGATTGATTTGTATTTCTGGTGAGACTATTGTTAACGTAAAATTACTTATTCTATGTCACGTGTCTTAGTCTTGTTCTCAGGTATACGAACGTTTTTGGCTGTCCTCATACAGATGTCTTAAAGGTCAGCATGACTAGCTCTAAATCGACGTCAGTTTTGTCTATAACTCAACAGCAATAAAGTATTTTCTTAAGTGTCTGGCACACTCATGGGCATGTTAATACGTTTGCACAACTTCACATACCCTGTTTGCATTTGTCATTATAATTTCACAGAGTGCGTAGCTTTACCTAGATACGCAACAAATAGCAATCATTCTCCTTGAAATAAAATCCAAATTAGCTAATCAGAAAACTCAGTAAATAAATAAAGCCGCGTATTTAAAATTGTAAAACTGTTGCTGCGGCACGTTTTAGTCTGTCTGCAACGTGCAACGTGTTGCAGCCACAGAGCATGTTGTAATTTTCACACTAAATTGCGTGCAGTGTGCAACGTTTTCTTAAGCCTGCCACAATGACAGTCAACAAAGAGTTAGTGCAACTTTGATTTGCTTGATTTGGCTTTTTAGGCTGGCCAACTGCCAATTATTTTGATATGTAGCAGGCAGTCAACAACAATTGCGAATGCTTGATTAATGTGGCCAAGACCATAAATGGGCAAACGTTGCTTATAATTTGTATGCACTGTAGAGAGGGAGAAAAACAAAAATGTCTGCAAGCTAATTCGGTTTTTGTTGTTTATGGCCCAAACACTAAGCTCAGCAATAAATATGTAATGCAATAAAATGTTGAAAACAAGCGTTGCTGCAACAGATTTGCATGCATAAATTTTAGTCCAGCGTCGAGTCTCGACAAAGCACAAGACACATGTCAAATGTCAGTGGATGACTTGTCTGTGTGTTCGGCATGGCTATTGCCTGATTTATGCAGATAAATCGTTGGCAGACGCTAGTTAGTTCAAGTTGCAAGCATATACGTGTGTGTGTGTGTGTGTGTGTGGGAGTCTACGGCTTTGGCAATTTAGTTTTAATGATGGCCTGTCTAATAGTGCAGCATTGACTTATTGAGAGTTGGACAGACATATGGAGTTTCCCTTTATAGCTAACGCATTTAACAGTTGCAGCTTTCTAAGCTGCTGCTCTAGGCTCGCTCAAACTGTCAACTGTGAGTTGGCCTATTAAAGTTTGTAGCGCGGCGTTTGCTTAATTCTCATTAAGTTGAGCTGCTTTGGCGGCTTTACGGGCTGTGCACGCATCCGTAATGCGACTCGTTTGGCTGTCAGCACGTAAACTAAACTCAAGCTGCTTGACAAGTCGCTGGCCTGGCCAAGCAGCAGCTTGACTTTTGCTGCAAGTTATGGCTTTTGAAGTTTTAGTTTAACTGTCAGCTGCTCATAAATATGCTTAAGCCATGACAGTCTCGGCGTATACGCAATGTGCAGCAGCTTTGCAATTAAAGCGCAATTGACAGCGTGTCCAAAGTGTGCCGCCTACACACCCAGGCACGCCAAATATTATTTATCTATATATATTATATAGCTGCTATAGTCTGACCCGTGCCTTGCGCTCTACGCTGTTTGTTTGGCTTTAATTTGCTTTCAGTCTCAGTTTTTTTTCACTTTGTTGTGCAGCTCTTTTCAATGCGCTTCAATTTAATTCAATTCGCAATAAATTGAAAATTTACTTTGTTGTTGTTGTTGTTGGCGGCGACACAGTTATATAAATTTTTTTGTCATTGCTTGTTGCTTGCAACTTCCTTTTTAATTTACGTTACGCGCACTCAAGCTGAACAACAATTATTAAAAGCTCGCGCACAACAACAGCAACAACAGCAACAACAAAAGGCGCCACATGTGGCAAGCTGCTGGCAATTGAATTATTAAACAATGCGCTGCCAACTAATTGAATATTTAAATAAAGCTTAATGCGAGGCTATTTACAAGTGCTAATAAATAAAATATGCAGGTTGCTGAGCTTACGAGATGCGCTGCTTAGGTTAAATATAAGCTACATATATATTTAATTTAATATCATTAAAATCTTAAGCTAAACTTTTTGCTTGTTAAATTCAACATTTAAATAAAATTCAAATTAAATAAACTGTGCGGCTTGTGTGCGAATTCAGCCTCTGCCACGCCCTAAATTTAACGCTTTGTACATTTTTATGCATTTTTAAAACGAGTTAAGCAGCTGCCATAATTAGATTGAAAATTCAGCTTTGCTGTCGAAACATAATTGATTCATTAAGTTGAAAATCTTTTCAATCGTTTAACGCTTGATTGCTTAGGCTGGCGGCAGCAGCTCCAGACACGCAACTGAAACGCCCGAAGGGGTCACCGCTGCTAAGACAGACAGGCTATAATTAAAATGTTTACCCTTTTTGAGGTTAGCCAGGGCTACCAAAATACACACGCAACACGTTAAGACGTTACTCAATTTTAGAGCTAGCAAGTCATAGTTGAGTGCAACTTTTTTGACATTGGCACTAAAATATTTAAGTTTGCAACTTTCACTTGCTGTGCTTGATTAGAAAGCGTGCAACATGCAGCACACGCCTCTTGTCATAGATTATAATATTTTGGCCAGAGCAAAAGGCTGGCCAAAGTTGCTTGCTGGCCACATGTTGCAAGTTGCAAACCGCAGTCGCTGTCGCAGTTGCAGTCAACCGCACCCCACGTGCTTGTCCATTGGAGTTGGTTGGTTGCTGCAGCGAAATGTTTGCGGCTGCTGTCGCCACCGCCTTTAGCCTGCAGCTGCAGTTAGAGCCAAGAGTGGACGCCATTGAAAATGTCTTTTTTTTTTTTTCAGCTAGTTGCTGTTGTTGTCTGCCGAAAACATAACGAATTGTTGTGGCAATCGCTTCGTTCCAATTGAATGCTTGCAACTCTTTGACTGCCTGCCCCAAAGCACGAAATGTGAAGCGGGCCCAGCTGCAAACTCCAAACTCCAAACTTCATGATAAATATTTTGCATTTAATGCTGCGCCAGCAACAGTTGCTAGTTGCTGCTGAGTCTGCAATGCTGCACTTGAATTTATTATTTGTTGCTGTGACAATTTTGTGGCCCAAACTATTTACTCAACTTAATTTCTTTCAATAGTTAACGCTTATTTATGTGGCCAGCGTTCGTGTTTGCCTCATAAATTTGCAACATGTTGCTATGCTGTTTGTCAACAGTTTGAACAGCCACATAAATTAAAAGCCAGTCAAGTGCCAACTTGCAACAATATGTAGCTGCAACATGCTGTTAACACAGCGAGCCCTCAAGCTAGCAGTGCCCAAAAAAAAAAGCAAACTATAGAGAGAGAGCGAGAGCTGAAAATAGTGTAAAGCAAATAAAGTGCTAAGCACAACAGCAAAGAGAAAACGAAACGTAAAAATCCATGAAAATTCAACAGACGTCGACGAAGGCACAGCAAAGTTTTTCGCAGCAGCAACTGTTGCTGCTGCTAGTCACTGCTGTTGCTGTTTGCTGGTTGCTGTTGCTTAAAGAACTCGTCGCGACGTTGACTTTCTAACTCGACTGCGATCGTTTAGCCAAAAATGCTCTCGTTGGAGCGCGGCGTATTGTTTGCTCAGTTGTTGCCACGTGGCGCTGTCGACTAGCAAATGCCTTCCGAAAAACGTATCACTCGTCAGCTAATATCCAACGTCTCTGTTTGTTGTTTCGCTCGTCGCCTCGGTATGTGTCGTATTTTTTTGTTGTTGCATAGCAGTTATTTCGTTGGTAGTTCTCGAATGGTCTTAAACGATTTTCGCGTCAGAATTACACAGGCGCCGAATAATAGTTTATTATAGCTAAAAATACCATATTGAGTTGTTGTTGCTTTGTTTTGCTTTTGATGTGGCTGATTGACGTTGTTTTTGTTGCAACAAATTTAAGCGCAGGACTTTCCGCTAGCATTTGATTACATTTAAGGAATTAGCTTTGGCGCCTATGACAGCGTAGTGAGCTTAAATAATGGGCGTTCCAACAGTTAAGAAACTGGATTATGGACAGTAATGGACGCAAGCTATCCTCTATGCAAAATGAATGCAAACACAAGCTGAAGCTAGGCAATTTGTCTATTTGGTGTTCTAAGCTCTATATTAGTTATGTAAAAGAAAATTGCCGTAACTGCTGACACTTCAGAATAAGTTAATCAACATTGCTGAAGTAATAGTGAGCGCTAAAGATTAAATATAAAAGTTATTTGGCAGATTAAAATTAAGTGCTAATAATGTAAAAGCCTTTAATTAATATAAATGGTCGAAATTATTAAAATATTAAATAATTAGTTTGAAAGAAAATCATTTTCAAAAATGTGGCTTATCTATATTTAGTTTTTAACAAATATTCAGTTGAAGTGATAAATCGAGTGGCATAGGTTATCTCATAGCTCGATAATTAATGATAAATTTGGGCAATTTGGATGCTAAATCTTGAAAGTAGTCAAAGCTTCTTGTGCAAAGCGCTAAGTTGACTAGTTAGGAGATCTTACTCAAAACTTGAATGTCAATGATAATATGTATAAATTACATGCCACGTATCTAATCGGATTACAACAGGCATTTAATTGTCTCAAGTAAAAAAAATTCTTGTTAAGTAATAAAAGTTAATGCTATAAATGGTAAAAGCAGTCGAGAGAGCTGTAAGCTCTGGCCAATTTTTGCTATAGAGTATTTGAAGGCTTATATTTCTAAAGCTACCTCTCTTTATAAAAATGCCTAAACTGCTGTCGATTCCTCTGCTAAAGAAGTTTTGCAAGATTCTTTTTAGTTCCTTCATGCCTCATAGCTTCATGTACACTTCGCGTCGCCCGATGTTGGTATAATTATTAACGACCCTGAGCTAGCAACATCAGCGGGATGCATAAAGTCCATGAAAAAAGCAGTAAAAGAATACTCTATTAGGCAGCTTTGCAAGCTAATCATCAGTCAGTTTTGGCTTGTGCTTGATGCAAAGTTATGTGGGTGCGGTCGGGTTTTTGCTTAGCTCTGTTTTGCTGACACTCTTCCTTGACTGTTTACAGCCGCGACGCGACGCAGAACGACCCCGCAAGTCTCATTTATTGATTGTTTGCTGTCAGAGCATTCAAGTGGCTGAACTGGTAGAGAAACTGAAAGAAGACAAGTGGTGTGGGACATTATCTTATCTCTAATGGCCTCAAAAAGTCGCTTGCCACCAATTCGTGGCATGTGCAGCGGGCACATATATATGTAGATTTATCATGTGTTTAGCTAGTAAAAGTAGCAAAAGTAGGTCTATTTCCCATGGCAATAATACTGTATGCATATCATAAGTTACAACGCAGCGTTAGAATTATTAGCTTTACAATTTTGTATTAATTTGTGCTTTGGTGCTAGACTCAGTTCTTAGCGGATACCGCATGATCCTCACAGTTGGCGAAGACATAGGTGGAAGTTGCCAGAGAGAAGCAGATCCATAACTTTAATTTATCGATATATTTTATCGAGGTACGAGAACCCTTGTTTTGTGCTGCGGATGATCCTTTTCAAGCTGAGCTCATATCGTGAGGTAGGCACACAGCGGGTGCTTCGAATTTGGGGTCACGCTGGACCGCCCAGGATGAGCGAGGGTCACACAAGTACTCGTTGGGCCCACTCTCTGGCGCGTGAACCTGGGCAGCACGCACCAGGACAGGATCGATTAAAGTTTTATAAGTTTCACTCTTTTTATATTTCTTGTTGTTTTACCTGCTTCACCCGCATTTTAATTGAATTGCAGCTGAGAGCGCTGAGCTTCGATTTGAGCGCGCAGCTTTAATTAAAAAAACAAAATATATAAAGCATGTCAGTTATAAAAAAAAAGTGAAGCAGCGCTGCAAAGTGAAGTTCAAATTTCAATTTCGTTTAAGCAAATTTTTGCATACAACAGACTGAGCTCCAGCTCAAGTTTCAAGCAGCAGCAGCAGCGGCAGCATCTCTTGCGCTCGTCCTGGCTTGGAATTTTGATTAGGCAGCAGCAGCAGGATCGCTGTGTTTTTTGAGTTATGTTGTTGTTTGTATCCTTGCTTGGCCTTTGTGTGTGTGTGTGTGTGCTTTAAATATTTCAACAATTTTCATCCAATTAAGGCGCACAAGTTTTGCTTCTTTTTATTTATTTTCTACGCTGTCTGCACCCCGCGCTCTCTCCCCTTCGTTGGCAGCCCTTTCGCTTATCGGCGGCAACTGTCAAACGATACAAAACGTATCCGCTGCGTATCCAGGCGGCATTCTTGACTAACAAGCTACTGTTTTATATGCTTTATACTTTGCTTTTCTTTTTTTGGAATATGAACTTGGCCTTTTAGTTAATTAACATAGAGTTGGCAGCCACTTCGCCACTTCGCTTAGCTGTTTGCGCTTTGTTCTGCCTGCTTAATTACCAATGTTTATCAAATATTTTGCTTATTTCTTTGCAGAGGGCCATCTCATTAATACAAAATGCTCGCAGGGCCATTTTCGCAAGGCGCTGTGTTGCAAGATGAGCGCCGAGCTGGACGTTTTTCTGCAGAGCGGCAAGAAGTGAGTACGAAGCAATAAATTGCATATGGGCAATTCCCTTTTGTCTGTCGCTTATTTTCGTGGCATTCAATTTGTAATTCATGGCAAACATTTACTTCAATAAGGTAGTTTCAGTTAGGGGCTCATGTTGCGGAAACGTTACATGCGCAGCGTCTTGGCGGCGGGTATTAGCCGGTCTCGCACCATCGCCACTTGTGTCATTTCTGTACTCAGAGAGCATTGGATCTATTCTGTGCGTGTTGTTTTCAGTGCTGATTGTGTTTAATGAAGTTCGCGACAGTAATGGTAGAATGTAATTGCTTTTAATTAATTAATACAGCACCATATGAGGAATCCGACAAATAGCCATAAAGACCAATATGCAGAACACCCTGTTTGGATGGCTGGCTGCTTTAGCACGATGCGATTTTTGAATAAGTTGACACGCAAAACTTATGATGCGCCGCAGCAGCGCAGCAGCAGCAGCCAGCGCACTGTTTATACAACTTGTTAAACTAACGATACATTGCTCATGCTCAGCTGGGGGGTACAAAGTTCAGAAACTAGTATATACCATAGTGCAGCCAGCGCCCAAAGGAGCAGGTCAACACACAAGCTTAGCAAGATTCTTCAAACAGCAGCGAGCAGCCCAGCAGCTTGTTGTAATTACAGCAACAGCAACAACAACAACAAATTGTTGCTGCTGAAATCTAGAACAACTCGGACATGCTTTGACTTTATATATTTTATATATTGTTGTCTTACCACTGACGAGCTGACAAGGATGTTGCACTCAAGTCGCGCGCGCTCTGTCGCTCAGTCGCTCAGTCGCTCTCGCTCGCTTTTGCTTTTGTGGTAACTGTGGCGTTTTGGCTTAGAACTTGAAACTGTCATTATGAATGCACTGAGCATGCAATCAATACAATAACAGCAGCAACTGTTGCCCGTTGCTGGCAGCAGCAATTTGTTGTTGTTGTTGCTGCAGCAAGTTCATAAAAAGTAAAACAAAATAAATGGCAAGGCAGACTAAATGTGCAGTTATGATCAAGTTGAGGCTACACTTGTTGTTGCTGCTGCTGCTGCTGCTGTTGGTGTTGCTGGTGTAAGTGGAGCCAGGCAAAAATATGAAATGGTATCAGGTGGCCAGTCGGGGCAGGAAATGCTGTACGCAACGCAAACTGTGGCAAGCTGTGAGCAGAGCCTTCCAGTGCTGCTGCTGCTGGTTTTGACTGAATGGGGCAACGCTTTTAAAAATTTTGCGATAATGTTTGTTGTATAAGCAAACAGCACACCAAACCTGAAAACGATGGCAAACATTGGAAAGAGGTTAATACGTGTATTGAAACAGAGCATTATGGCGCTCTGCTGGCGTCCAGTTTGTTATTGCTGTGCTGCAAACATTTGTTGCAGGAGCAAAAATATGACTTAAGCAGGCGGGGCGTCGCTATGTTCGTATTATTTTAATGACAAAATCAAGCGAAGACGGCGCGTGTCGTCTCAAAACCCTCTCTCGTCTTCGTCTCTCTCCTTGCACTTACCATTTTATTAGCTTTGTGTCTGTCATAATTTTTTGTGCACCACTTGCTGCTGGCTAATTGCAAGTTGCTTGCTTGCTGCCAAACAATTAGGTGCAATTTAATATTTTAAAAAACTACAACAGACCTACAATTACATGCAACGCTGGCTCAACAAACAACAACTGCCAAGTCGGACGGTCAGTTCTGCCACAGCCCATACGACGCACTCAATATGCATGACGATCGCCCAACAATTGCATCCATTTTCAAGTACTCGGTTTGGACGCGCCCAAGGTTGCGACAAACTATTGTTGCTGCTTCTTTTTTGTTATTAATCTAGTTTTATTTTGTGTTTGAGTTTGTGTGAGGCTCCATTATAAATTCCTGGACATCAGAGAGGAACTAATTGTGAAAGATTACTGTAATACATAATCATATACTTAATCAGTACTACTAGATTTTAGTCTGACAATATTTAAGTTCTAAGTCAGCTTTTTGTTGTTTGACTGTGGGTGTTGTTGTTGTTGTCGTGACCACACCTAGCAGCAGCAGCAGCAGCAGCAATACGCGCGTTGCAAATACAACTTTGCCCTTGTCATGGCTCGATATATAGCTTTATATATAAGCAGCGCACGTTTCGTAATCAACATACTCGATATTGCTGTTCGCATAATTACAACACGTAGTATGCGTAATATTCACAGCATCAACTGCCAAATGCGAAATGCGAAACGAGGCGCAAAAAATGAAAAGAAAGCGCCGGCATAACAGGATTTCTTTACATTGTTGTTGCTGCCACATCAATCAGTTGACTGATGTTGATGTTAATGATGCTAAAAGTGGCCAAAAAATTGATGTGGGCGCAGCGTGGGAATTTCTTACGCACTTGTTGCAACTATCAAATGCATTTTAAAAGCAAAGCGACATTTTTAATTGCAGCGCATTTTGCTTTTCTTTTCAAAGAAAAATCTCAGTCAACGTTTGTCGCATATGTGAAAAACCAGATGTTGCTGCTTGGCATGAGAAAATTTTCTCGTGTGAAGCGGCAACATTGAGCGCCCTTTAGGGGAAAGTCGCGACGCATCAATTTCATTTATTTGCCACTTGTGGCTGCCAGCAGCAACCACTAAAACCAGCAACTGCAACGTCAATTATTCAATTGAAAAGGGGATCAAGCGTCTGTAGGCGAGGGGTGCGCATCTCATATGTTGACATTGTTGGCGTGAAAAATAAAAATTGTTGCAGCTAAAGGAAATGCACAATTGCTTGGGAGCGGGAGCGGGAGCGATGCAGCTGAAGTTGCGGCATTTGAGTAGCAACTTTGCATATCCGGCGGAAAGTCGTTGCAGCTAAAGTTTAAGCAAATCAGCGGTGCGGCGAGCATTGTGGGGGGAGGGGCTGTGCAGCCAATTTGTAGCGCATGTTTGCACTTGGAACTTATAATTATGTCATTTAATTAAGCAAAGACAGTTGCCGTTGCAACGACTAATTAAAACATCGCGCCAGCAGCAGCAGCAACAATAACAACGAAATCATTTGGGACAAAATGCGTTTCATTGTTGCGCTGGCAATTGCTTGTGTCAAAGCAAGAGTGAAACGCTTTTGTATCTACAAGATACACACACGTAGCGCAACGCAGCGTGTTGTCTCATAAATCTCAAGCCGCGCAGCTTGCAACTGCAACATGCGGTTGTTGTTGCTGTTAATGAGTGCAGCGTTTTGCCAGCTTAATGTAAATATCTTGTTGCAGCATTGATCTGTATCTGCAAGATACTTTTCATGCCACTGACAGCTGGACTTATTGCTAATTGCAAAACGACGCAGACAACAAAACGAAAATAAAAGCAAATCGAAATCAGTTCGTCATCCTTTTTATTTTTGGAGTCGCATTCATTTGCGATCGCTTATCTTGGTAAGCAGCGCGCCTTGAGCCTGTCAAAATACTTTTAGCGCACACTGTAGCGATCGACGCTCGCTTGGGCCTTAATGCGAATTCTATTAAGAGTCGCGTCGACTCGACTTGAAGTGCCCCGTCAACCATTTTTTATTATGACTCCAGACATAAACTCATTTCGACTGCCAGTGCAAGTTATGGTTGCTGTTGTTGCCGCCGCCGCCAACGCCCAACAACAGCAGCAGCAGCGGCGGCGGCAGCTGTTGACTCAAATCTGCCCACATCAGCAGCAGCAGCAGCAGCAGCAGCAAAAGTAATTGGAAAACTGCCATGAAAATAAACTAAAGTTTGCACTCATTTTGCGTCTCGTTTTTCGCGGCCACACACACACACACACACACACACATATATATATATATATAACGGGTTTTTGAAGCTGCTGCAATGCGATGCAAGATAAACAGTCCAGCTAAGCAAACAGCGAGCCCCAAAAATAAGAAAAAACAACAGCAAAAGGCAAACAACAATAATTTGAGCCGCAGCAGCAACGTTGGTGGTTGACTGTGGTTAGTTAGCCCAGCTGCCTGGCCAGATACTCAGCTCGATAAACTCGCCCAGGCTGCCTGGCAAATGAAAACATTTTCATAAACGCTGCGCGTTAATTAAACAGACAGTCGAACATAAAATCGAAGCTAGATTTCAATTTGGGGGAAAAACTAGTGAGTGAGTTCGCATAATTAAGCAATTTTATTATTATTTCGCACAGGTATCGCATGTGCGTTTAGCTAAGCCCCGAGCGCTCAGGCAAATAAAAATTATATTAAATTACGCAAAGCTGCGACGACTATTTTATTGAATAGTTATGGGCTCAGCGATATGTCGCATGCAACAAGCGGCAGCAGCAGCAACAGTACTTAGCATAACTAGTTAAGCTACATGAGCTGGACAAGGGGGGGACGGGGGCAGCTGCATTTTAATGGCATCATTAGGCGCGACTACCGGAAATGCGCGATCGTTTGTCACTTGAACTTAAGCCGGGCCAGGCAGCTGCTCCAGCTTAAGCGGCAACGGTAATTGCCATTTAAATTAGCGCAGTTATTTTTTTTTTTTTGCTGCCTTTATTAACTACACTAAACACAAAAGCGGATTTTTAAGACTAACCCGAGTAAATGGAGTTGCGTATGCCGTAGATAGTGTCATTGGCTTCCGGCAACTTGCACACTTTGCCCACATTGGTGCGCGTCAGACGCTGCTCCAGCACAGTCAAGTCCAAATTGTGGACTCTAAGCATCAGCGTTGGCTCCTTCTCCAGCGAGCGACAAATGACAGTTTTTTGACAATTCGGTGGCGCATTCAAATTCAATGGCGGCTGATTGGCCAGCAGCTTGGCAGGCGCATCTGGCATTAGACTCATGGACTGTGCGCCCACGTCCACGCCCACGCGCGTGTTGCCGCAGCTAATGCAGCGTATGCCCTCGTTGATGAAACCAGCAGCGCGTGGGCAGCTTTCCTTCTCCTCAATCAACAGCAGTCGCTGCTCAATGTCATCAAAGCGATCGCGTATGTATTTCTTAAGCGCCGGCATATGCACCTTGTCCAGCTTGCTGTCCAGCATGTCCTGCAGCTCCTCCATGGTGCCTATGAATGTCAAATTGTATTCCTGCACCAAATGACGCAAACCTTCGATTTCAATGACGCATTGCTTCACCAGCTCCAGGCGTTGAAACAGCGCCTCAGTTTGACGCAGAAAATCCTTGAGCGTCTCATAGAAACGCTCCAGCTTGCGCGTCATTTCATCCATTTTATCCAATATGGGGCTAGGCAATGCAGCGCAGCAGCTTTTGCAAAAAATCCGCATTGTTTAGCAAATCGCAGGCAATTTTGTTGTGCTCATCGCACACAGTGCACAGATCCTCGCAAGGCGACGCATATTTATCCAGCTCACTAGTGTTGTATTGCTTGTTTTTTATTTTGTTGCTCTTGCGTATGTGTTGGAAGTGACACTCGAGCTTGCGCTCCAGCGATGCGCAGCGCTGCTCCAGCGCTGCTATTTTGCTCAGCTCATTGCTTATGGGCTCGATGCGCTCCACGCCAAAGGGCAGCGGCGAAATCTTTGCGCGCTCCAGTATGCGCTGCAGGCACTGACCCTCGAAGCCGCCAATGGTCACCACTTGCTGCGCACAGTCCAATTTTTGCAGCAGCGCATTCAGCAGCGAGTGCAGCACTGCAACATTCACATGACTCATCTCAGGCACGCCCAGCGCTATGCGCGCCAGCTGCTCCAGCGTTAGCTCCATGTTACTAAACTTTTCAAATATATTTGTTGCTGCTAAGCTTGTGTTGAATTTGTTTAACTTTTATGTGTTTTTGCTTTTCAGGTGGTTCTGTCATTTCGATGATGACAACTATGTCAATGTGCCGCGTTTGGTCAAGCTGCTGGATGAGTACAGCCCCAGTGTGGACTGGTATTTGGGCAAGCCCAGCATATCCTCGCCGCTGGAAATTCATTTGGACAACGTAAGTTTTGCATTATAATTACCCAAGCGCGATCGCCTTTCTCTTCAATTTATGGGCCATTTGTCTATGCCGCCATTTGGCTTCCAGCTGCCAGCGCAAACTATCATTAATAACCGATATGATCTGGCGCAGGCAGGCAGCAGCTCCAGCTCCATTGCTGTGCTCAATTCGATTTGAATGTTGCTGGCATTTGATTTAGTGCAGCTTGCTGATTTTTGTACACTGCATAACAAATCAGCGGCAATCCTTAAACTTTACGCTTCATTAGCTGCTCCCCCGAAAAAAAAAAAAAATCGAAAAATCTTTTGCTGCTTTACGCTTCGACTCTTCATATTAAGTTTCGTTGCCTTTTACATGCTCAATTAATCAACTCTTTGCTTTATCCTTACCGTTAACTTAACTCTCTTTTTTTCTTGCTGTTGCTTTTGCAGAAGAACGCCACAACGAACAAGAAGATTACCTTCTGGTTTGCCACTGGCGGCGCTGGCTTCTGCCTGAGCCGCGCTCTAACCTTGAAGATGCTGCCCATAGCAGGTGGTGGCAAGTTCATCAGCATTGGCGATAAGATACGCTTCCCGGATGATGTCACCATGGGCTTCATCATAGGTAAGTGCCCTAAACAAGCTGCAAGCTCAACAGCAACTTAATTTTTTATTTCTTGCAGAGCATTTGCTTAAGGTGCCGCTCACTGTGGTGGACAATTTCCATTCGCATTTGGAGCCCATGGAGTTTATACGCTCGGATACGTTTCAGGATCAGGTGTCCTTTAGCTATGCGCATATGAAAAACCAATGGAATGTTATCAAAGTGGATGGCTTCGATCTCAAAACTGATCCCAAGCGCTTCTATTCGCTGCACTGTCAACTCTTTCCCTACTTCAGCTTCTGCCCGCCCAGATAGACCCACCAAGCTGGGCGTGGCGCACGCTTGTCGCTGCTATTGTTGATTCTGAATCCCAAGCTGAGGCAAAAAAAACAAATCTCGCCGCTGTGATTTATAATTTAAGTATAACGGTAAACATATTGGTTCTTTTGTATATAAGAAAAGTAAAGTTGTGCTTCCTAGACAGTACTTGCCTTCCAAATAAAACAACAACAATTAAATATTTAAGTTAGTAATTTATTTCATACGCGTAATCAATTCAAATTATTTGTAAAATTCATGCGATATTTACTTTGCGACTTTCTCTCCTTCAACTAACAAAACGCTTTTGTTAAACTTTTAGCGCGTAGCTGTTTAAACTATTTTGTTAATTAAATAAAAAATTTAAAAAAAATGTGCATTTATTTAAATGAACGTGCAGCGTTTGTTGTTGTTATCATTTAACATGCTGACTACTTGTTAAAATTGTTGTTGTTGTTGTTGCCGTTGCAAAATTCGTTGTTAATTAACGCTAAAAGCCATGTTAAGCCTGCTAAAGCGTTAACTTTTTACGATAACGGATCAGAGCGTCGCCAAAGGCTAAGCTCATTGCAACAGATAGAGCGAGAGAGAGAGAGACAGACATTGACATGTCCATGTCCATGTCCACGTCCATGTCCTGTGCAGTCAAAGTCACACAGGAAGCCAGACAGACAGACAGAGCGACAGTTGAGGGTGCCTCTGGTCTGGGCTCACGACGGAGACGCCGTCATCGTCGTCGTCGTCGACGTTACGCCGTTACCAATGACATGTTGTGCATTTTTATAAAAGACTCACTCGAGTGCCGAGTCCAGAGCCTGCTGCGGTCTCTGCGTCTCGAGCTGATATGTTAAACAGTTCTGGGCAATTATTTTATTTTACGTTGCGACTGAGATTTTTAGTCGCTTATATGCAGATAATCAGTTTGCCAGCCAGTCGGACGAGCTGGCACAGCTGGCAGTGTGCGCTTTTAATCAATGAAAGCTACCTGAGAGATGCGCGCTTAGCTACTCCAGACTGTCTGGTGACTGCTTTTGGGACCCGGTATACCAGAGAGTACAGCTGGTCTTTTAATTTAGGCGCTTGAGACTTGTGCGTAACATAAAGTGAATCAGGCTATAAATCTGAGTTAATATAAACTTAAATCAGTGTCTGTCTGTCTATAAAAATTAGATATTTGCTTTACTCTGTTATCAACACAGAGCCTCTGATTGTATTACTAAAAGATCTATATTAACTTTTTTAACTATTAATAGTTTACACTAACCCAGACCTGATTGGTTTTTTGGGTTTTTAAATTTAATTTATCAAATCTGAAAACAAAAACATAATTTTAAATAATTTTTAAATTTAATTTAAATTATTTTTCCTTTTCTTATAATAAATAAATAAATAAAATCTAGAAGAACTGTAGCCAGAAATAGCTGAGAAAGTTATAAAATGTTTTGGTATTTATATAAATTGATTGTATATTATAACAGAAGCTATGAAGCTAGCAATATTTATTTATTTATACAAATATATTTTGTTATATAGTATTATTTACTTCCTCTTATATGTATTCTTGTATTTATTTCTGTTTAATATATATTTTTAAACAATTTTATTGAGCTGAGTTGAGCAGGAAGCAACTTCGATTCCAGCAACAATATTGTTCTTGTCTTGTTTATTTGTATATTTATCGGTTAATCTGCATTTATGTAAATTAAGCACTGGGTCTGCTACTGTCGTTTGTGCCCAACTTTCTGCATTTTCTTAGTTACTTTGGGCTGCAGTTGTCCAGTGGCTTTGGCTTAAGCAATTTTTGTGTCTTGTTCGTTTTAATTGCAAGTGAAATGCTTGTCAGACGTTGTCTGCATTGTCTGCCAGTGCCTGTCTGTCTGTCTCGCTGTCTGTCGTCGTCGTCACAGCATCGATAATGAATTAATTATCATATATTAAAAGTGAGCTCGCTGCAGCTTAAGATAATCTGTTTGCTGGGGCACGCCTTTGCATAATTTACGTACTTTCAGCATTTAATGAACTGCCGAGCATCGATTTGAACTTGAAGACTTTTAAGTTTTGACTCTTGCATGCGCACGCAATAGATTTTCAGTTCATGCCACACATTCATCATGTGGCAGGTAACCAAAGAAAAAAAACGAAATAAAGCCAACACCAGTGGCAGCCGCAAAGGCAGCGCAGCATTTTTCATTACGGCAACGCCCACATAAAATCAAGTTAACAATACCGTATGCGTGTGTTTCTATTTAATTTGCGGTTAGCCACAAATGAAGCCATAAACTCAGGCCTGGCTCATGGCCATGGCTTTTATGCAAAATCATAAATTTAATTGAATTTCGGGCTTAGGCGCTGGCTTGTGTTTAATTAAAGGATTTAGCTGGCGTCTTAGACGTCTTTTGTTCATCATCCGGCAGTTGCAGTTGCAGCACTCGGGCGACTTCATTTGTATGCACAGCAGGCAGGCCGAAGCGCAAATTACAGCAGCCCAAGCTGATCAGCAGCGATAAGCGAGAGAGAGAGAGAGAAAGAGTGAGAGCAAGCTGCGTACAAAATGTATCTGGCAGATACTTATCGCACTCGCGCGTTGTCAACCAATTTTGTAGCCGTACTAACCAAAAATGGCAACAAAATATTCGCTCAGGCAAATAACTTGAGCACGTCAGTCACTCAGCTCGTGCGTCCGTCCGTCAGTACGTCAGCCAGTCAGTCAGTCAGTCAGTTGAGAATGCCCGCTAACCATAACAGCTGTCAGACAATAAATTAGCGTTCAGTGCAACAACTTTGCTGCAAATTTATGTGGTGCAGCAAAGCAATCTGCAACAGCCTCCGCCTCAGTTTGCAGCCTCAGCAGGTGCATCATCGAGCTGAGCTCAGCTCTGGTCTGGTCTATAATTGCAAAATGAACTGGATGGCAGCCGCGCTAGCTGGCTCATAACTTAAAGCCACTGCTGCTGTTTATGGCCACAAGTGAGCTAAATTATGTATCTGCAACTAACTATATATACATATATATATACACAATGTAGTCAGTCAGTCTCTGCAGTTGCAGCTGCAGCTGCGTCTCATCGCGTTGCTTGTCTACAACTTTATTAGGACGTGCGCGACTTTACAAATTTACGCGACAAAACTTGAACTCAAAACAGGCCACAGACGTGCCACCAAAATAAACATGACAATGCAAAAAACAACTTGCTGCAAGTGGAAGCTTAAATGCTCTTAAATTAAATAAAGTTTGAAGCTCTGCAAAGGCTTCAAGTCTGCATTACATGGTTAGATCAAAGAGTTTTAGGTCTTTCTTTAGAAATTTTCTTTAAATTTATTAAGCTTACATGAGCTGGCGCTGCAGCAGTTCAAAGGCTTTGAAAGGGTTTAGTTTCAGAATTAAACTTTGTTTTATAGCTTAGTTTAATTTACAATGATTAATAAACTACATGCAAATCTAGTTTATTAAGTTAAATTTTCAGCTTGCACTTTGCCTTAAAGTTTTATAAGTCAAAGTCTGAAGCATCTACAGCTGCAAATGTATTTGAACTCATAAGTTTAAAGAAATGCGATTTATTTATTATTTTAATATAATATAGCTTTATTTTTTAATAATAATTTGTTATTCAAAGTGCCCTTTTATGTTTGCGAGCCAAGCACTGTTGGCTGCTTATTGCCAAAAATCTTGTTGGCGCTATGGCCCAAACAAAAGCTGCCTGTGGCAGAGGTTGCAGCCAAGCCTTGATGCTTATCGCACACACACACAGAGAGAGAAAGATGAGGCATGGGGCATTACCTAAAAGGTACTTGCACTAAAACTGTAGAATGTTGATGATGTTTGTGATGATGGCCCCGTTTTTTGTTCGTGGGGGTAATTGTTTTCGAACGTGGTGTTGGATGATGATGACGATGACAATGACGGCAAAGCGTTTCATCAAAAGCAAACAGCATTGCGCATGTTTCACTCAAAATGCGATAAAGATAAAGAATGTGTGTGCGTCCGTCTGGCTGGCTGGCTGGGGCGTATGACCTGGAAAATGTTTTGCGCCTGCGCAACGTTGTCAGCCTACACACAACTGAGCAGACTGAACAATCACAGCAAACAACAAAAGCAAATGACGCGCTTATCAGCTGAAATTAATCAGGCGTTGGCACTACTTGTGCCTCTTGTGGCACGCACTTCAAAGAGCGCTCAACCAGACGCACAGACAGACAGCTAGACAGACAGTCAGACAGACTTGTACACCTTTCAGCGCCAGCAGTTCTGATGAACTTGCCAGCGTTTCCTCTGCAATTGTTTGCTTAAGGAAAAGAACAAAAATAAAAAAACACAAAATAAAACTAAACTAAAATTTACATGACGCTTGTGTTGCCGTTTAATGTCTTCTCTAAAAAAAAAAAACAAGTAAGCATTAAAATTGTGCGCAGCCAACGCACTGATACACTTTGACTAGCGTAACTATAGCTGTTTACTCAGCTTATCTTGCTGATCTTTTGCCACCACCACTTGCTACCCTTTTTCCATTTGTCAAAGTGTATAACAACTTGAACACTTGAGCAACCTTTTTATGGTCTTATCAGCGCTGCGACTGTGTTTTAGTTTAAGTCGAGTTCCATTTGCCGTTTTCATGTTTCACTGGAACTGGCACCGCTTAATGCAGTAAAAAGTGTGTTGGCCTAGGCGGCAGGCACAGGCACAGTCACTCACAGCCGTAAACGCCCACTTTGGACAGTGTGTGGCAGTAGCAGCAGCGCCTATAATTATATACGTTGCATATAAAGCATAATGGGGCACTCTTAGCTGCTAAAGCTGGCAAAAAATATGATTTGCTTTAAAGTTCACAAACAAGGCAACAACTTGGAAGCTTGGAGCTTCAGCTTAAGTGTTTAATTGCGGTGCGCTGCTGAAAATAGCTCGCAGCTATGTGGAGGTCGCTGCCCCTCCTACGGCAACAGTTGCTGCTTCACAGTAGCAACCAGCAACAGCAACAGCAACAGTTGCCTTAATAATTACAGCATTTTGTTGTATCAATTTGTTAATGAATCGCGCCGCGCTTATGAATGTAGTTTTCAAACAAAGTCAGAATTGATGTCTTTTTTTTTATGAGCAGCAACAGACAATTTTTGTGAACAGATGTTGCCTTTAGTAGTTCATAAACTTGCAGCGCGTTTCACACATGAAACAGACATTTTTATAACGCTTTGGCGCTTGCTCTCAACCCTTCAGTCTGTCAGACTGTCTGTCTGTCTGTCTGTTGGAAGCTGGTGTCATTATTATGAACATAAAATAATTCATTTCAGCTTCAACTTCAACTTCAAGTCTTGTTTGTGCTTTGCATTGTTTTTGTTTTTGTTTGTGCTTTATGCCCATTGTGTTGCTCATAAATTTTTGGCATAGCCTGTTTGATCTGCCGACATTTGGCTCACTCTATATTTAGACAGCGCGCCCTGCCTGGAACAAAAGCTGCAAACTTTGCATTGTCCACACTCTAATCTGCTATATATGTTTACCTGTGTGTGTGTGTGCTGGTAAATGAAATATTTTATGCAACTATGCAACTGCTGCATGCTCATCCGCATTTCGATTACTGCCAAAAAACTGTTGTTCGAGCAAAATTTTGCCACAGCCACCCTCAAGCCAAATATGTTTGCTAAGCTTAGAACAGAAATATTCGAAATATTGCTAAAGAGAAAAAACTAAGCAGACAGACAAGCGTGCTGAAAGGACCTGCCGTTTTAGCCTTTTGCTGGCCAACCGAGCTTAGCTGAGCTTGGCTTTAATGTAACAAGTTGAGCAGCTTCAGCTTGTGTCTAGTTGTGGGTGCAGCAGTTGTACGCTTCAATGGATTTACGTGTGTCAACGACAAAAGCCAATAATACAATGTGCTGTAGAGACACAAAGAGTGAGAGCAAACAGAATACAATACAGGCACAAGCTCAGGCTGAGGGTGCGCTGTTAATTAAAAAATGCGTTGGCAAAATTTAAATGCAATTGCTGCACAATAAACTGTCGTTCGGCTGGGGCTACAATAGCAACAGCAAAGAGGAAACTGTGGACAATTGTCACGCGCCATAAAATCAAGCGCTGGGCAATGCGACGTATGCGTAATGTCGCTTTTGCGCTTTTTGCTGCTGCTGCTGCTGCGCTTGGGGAACTTTAGCTAATTGAAATAAATTAACACAATTGCAAATTAAATGCAAGCGCAAAATGTACAAACAAAAAGTTGCCAGAAAATGTAAATTTGTTGCTCTTGACTAACAACAAAAAAAAAAAAGGACATCTCCTCAGCAGTAAGGACATTTTGGTGTCTGCTACGTGACTGGAGCACGTGTGCGTTGGCAGCAATGGAGAATTAATGCAAATATTGACACGATTCCAATGCAATACCAATTGCCAAATGCACAAGGACTAGGCTCATAGCTAGTGCTGGTTGCTTGTTTGCCATTGTCGGGAGCAGACTAATGGTGCTGGGCCTATGTCTGGGCGCACTCGGCTCGATTTCCATTTGGTTTTTGGAAAAGCAATACCAATTAGAAATAAAGCTGAATGTCTAGACAATAAAGCAAGCATTCCAACTAAATGCGAAGCTCATAAAAACAAATTGTAAAACAAAAAACACTTTCGAACAAAGCCAGCAGCAACAACAGCAACAAAATCTTGACAATGAGTGTCTGTTGATTGATGTCACAACATTAAAGAGGCGGCCAATTAAGCGAAATCTATCAGAGAGAATGTGAGAGAGCGAGCGAGAGCGTGCGACTGCGTGTGGTTTTGTTGTTTCTAACAAGTAACAAAAAATAAATTGATAAATGACACTTTTATGACTAAAATAAACACGGCCAAGAGCACAGCTCTCGCTCTCTCTGCTTCTTAGGGCGGCTTAAATGCCTGCCTCTGATTAATCAGCCACAATCAACTGATGTTTTAAGCAGCTTAAGTCGCACAGTTAATGCGCTGAACCGCAAAAACCAAAAGAAATACCCAAAAAAAAATTCATTTGGGAGCTGCAGCCACTCGCAGCGGCTTAGCTGACAGTTGAGAGTGCAAATGAATTTTGATGTTCTTGAAGTTTTGTTTATTTCGTGTATTTGGAGTTCATTAAATTGCCATTTAAATTCTTTATACCTTTTGATTTACCAAGCGACAAAGCCACACGCTCGTTAAACATTTATAACACAACAATTTTTATGTAAATTCCAGAAATTGCTTGATTTTGATTTTTTTAAGGCGCCTAATAAACCTGCGCTTGCTCGATTTGAAATACAAACTTCTAGCTGTTGGGCACGCTGGTTTGGGTTTTTGCTTGCTTGTTTTGTTTTTTAATTTAAAATCGAATAAATTTTCATGAAATTCCAGTTAAAAATGTCAAAAGCTGATTGATAGCTGGCAGCCAGACAGAGAGCAGAGCAAAGCGGAGCAGAACAGACATTGAGACTGCTGCTCGAGCTCGAGTCTGACCTGCGGCCAGTTCGTATCCTGTTTCAGCCACAATCCCTGCCTGCCTGCCTCATCGGCCGCGTCGTCATCATCGTCGTCGTCGTCGTCGTCGGCAGCTGCTTAGGGCCTCTGTGGCATTCGCTAGTGCACAATCTTTTAAACAATATCAAAAATTAATCACTTTTTGGTTTGGCTGCAACTGCTGCAAGTTGCGTTCCATTCGGTAGTTGCTATGGGGCGTTGTTGGCAGGCGTTGCAAGTTTGATGTGCAACCAAATTGGTTTTCTTGTTGCCCAGTTGCTGCCTCAGAGCGGCTCAAAGAGAATTGAACTTCCGTTCTAGCCCAATGTGTTTGCTCAGCTGACAAATGACCTTGAGTGCTACAGTAGATGCCACAATGAGTCGCTTGATTAATGCAGCCAACAGGCTAATGCAGCATTGTGTGGCAGACGGGCTAGCGATCGGTAACATCAATAAATTATAAATTAAAGAAATCCATTTACTCAATTCAATTCCTTTTCCCCCCACTACGCAACGGCTACGGCGTTTGTTTGAGAGCTCGAAAAACTTGACTTGAGAATTTCATGCGGCAGTCATTAAGCTGAGGACGCGTTCAGCTTGTGGCCGCCGAAAGTGGAGCCCCACTGACTCGCGCTGATGACTCGCGGAATTTTGATTAGGAGCACAGACATGTAGCAAAGGATTTTTGTTAACGCGCATTGGACTTTGAAAAATGCTTCGGCGATTGGGCCCATTGTATTGATGATGCCCAACAGCAAACAGCAACAGCAACAGCAACAGTTGCTGCCAGCAGTTGTTGTTGTTGCTTGAAATATGCAAGCGATTTGATGCCAATTAAGCAAGTGATACGAGCGAGAGAGCAAGTCGCAGAGCAAACGTTAGAAACGTTAGAAATTATGTTTTGCCAGCAAGTGAAAGGCGCGCGGATTTCAGCCAAAAGTCAAACATGTCGCGCATTTTTATTGCCTTTTGCAATTAGCCAGGCTGTCAAGAGGGCGTGGCCAGCTGAAGACCCTGCAGCCAACTGGCATTTTCAACACCTCGAAACGCTTCTAAGCCATTTCCGCTATTTAACATGTCCAGCGGCTGTTGCTGGCTCGTAAAACTTGGAAGCTGTTGCCACAGTTAGTGGCGCAGCAACAAGTTCAAGTTTATGGCGCAGCTAGAATGCAATTTCTAGGCCCACTGGCAAAAAAATATCGTCAATGTCAATTAGTCATGGCAGCAACGAGCCGACCGCTGTGGCAAAGTTGCAGGTATCGAAGAAAACTAATTTAAAGTTGCTGTTGCTGTTGGAGTTGAAGTTGCTGTTGCTGTTGCAGTTGCAGTTGGTGTTGCACTAATCAATTAACATTTCGTTGACCACTTCACAACTCATAATCGAGTTGGACTGCGTGTGGCAGCTACAAATGTCTAAGCCTATGTGCAACAACTAGTGCAACAACGAGCTGCTGCTGCTGCTGTCTATGGCCTTTTGCATGCAACGTGGCGCGCTAATTTGATTTCCTACTAGCAACACTTGCGGTTGCCTACGACTGCTGCATGAAAATAGCCAATTGACCATTTGGTTTGTGTGGCATGTTGCAGCCAGCAGCAGCAGCGTGGCAGGGCTGGGGAGCGGCTAAGCTGATGGAGCTGCAGCTATAACTCTTGCTCCATTTTGCAATTTGCATAATTATCGTTGTTGGGCACTTTAATGCCCAGCACCGCATCCGCTAAGCCCACTCTATGTGCATGTGGCAAGCAGCAGCAGCGGCAGCAGCGGGGGGAGCAGCAGCAAGTGCCATGAACGGGTTGTGGCAAAGCCAACAACTTTTTGTTCGTTGCGCACAACTTTTCATTACTTTTAATTGGTGGCCAATGAGGAAGCAATTTGTAGGGCCACTCAAATGCAAGTAAGAGTGGGTTGGGGGTGCTGCTGCGGCTTGGGGGTGCCAGCCAGCAACAGTTGCCGCAGCTGGTCGCTGTCGTCAGCCGCCCAGGTGTTGAACGCGCTCTCTCTTTCACTCCCACGCGTCTCAAGCGCCGCTTGGTTTGTGGCGAAAAATGATAAACGTATTAAATAACCAAACATGATGCATGCAACATTTGTTTGTGTTTGACGTCTAAGCTTTGCTGCCAGGTTAAGCAATGCCAGCAACATTACTGTGGCATGTACGCTTGCGGCTTGCTACATGCAGCAGCCACAACCCAACGGCAACCCAAGCATTGTGTGAGTTTGTCTAATGCGATACTTGTGCGATAGAAACTTTAAATTGCAGCCCAACTTATACGACCCTTTGTACATTCTTTTTTACCGCGTCTAACTTTGCAGATCAACTTCAGATCAGTCGCTCAATTTGCTTATTAAACAATTTTTGGCAATGCGTTTGCTCTTATTTGTTTATGCTCAATATTCTGAGAATAAATAAATCTCAAATTTCCGCTGCAGCTGAGGCTGAAGCTAAAGCCAAAGTTTCTGTTGAGTAGGGTACAAAGCAAAAGCTGCTTGTTTATTTTTTTCTCTCTTTTTCGCTGATCTGTCTATTTGGCATATTTCATTTCGTTTGGCTCAATTGTTGTTGTTTTGTTGTTGTTGTTGGGTTGACACTGAATGCTTAGTCGCTGGCCGCCTAATGTTCATGTTGCGTTTCACATTCGATTTCATTTTCAATTTATTTTTTAGTCGCAGCGGCATTCAAACAGTTCTATCGCTATCTCGCTCTCTCTGTCTGTCTGTCTGTCTGTCTGTGTGTCTTTCTCTTTGTAGCTGTAGCCTAATCGGATTTGTCGCTTAAATGAAGCGCATGAAAGACGCTGCGAAAGAAATTCGCGCTAATGAAAGCAACTTGAACTAAAAAATTCTGTGGCATGGCAAGCTGCCCTCAAAGCAGACGATGGGCGTGGCCTCGCCTGCCGGTAGCTGTCATGTTCTGATTATTTTAATTTGACACTCTGCCTGGCAATTTAACGACAAGCAAAAACTTCATTAAAAAACAAAAGTAAAAACAAAAAATTGTCAAAGCGAAAATAAAATAAAAATAAATACCAAAACGAAAACTGACAAAAACAATATGTTCGCTTGATAAGCAAGCACCAGGGCACAGGACGCAAGTATATCTGTTGAAGTTTCAACGGTTGACAGTTTTGTTGCTGCCACATGCGGCTGTCAGTTGTTGCTTGAATATTTCATGGCGTTGTGGCAGCAACAACAATAAAGAGAGAGCAAGAGAGATGCAAGAAATTTGATTAAAAATTGGCAATATGAAAATTTAAAATGGCCATAAGCCGATAGCCAATTGACCAAATGGAATTTGCAACAAAAGATACTTTTGTATCGCATAGATGCATAATTTTAGAAACTTGTAGCAGCATGTTCAAACTTATTGTAATTATTTGTAGTCTGCCCTTGTGGCATTGCCAAGTGCACACCTCAACGGATAATCCCTATATTGTGACTAGTTATGCGAACTTCCGTTTTAACAGCTTCAATTAGTCACTATGATAGTTGCAATTGTGGTCGAAATACTTGGCCAATCATTCAATCTAACAACTCGCCAGCATTGAATGTCAAACAACAAATCAATCAGTCTCTAGGGGATTACCTGCTGTTGAGCCCTGGGCTCTGGCCATTAATCATGGCAGCCCTACACCAAATGCAATTAGACAAGTGTGAGGCAGAGAGAGAGTGCGTAGCCTGTTTGTTTATTTGTTTGCTGCTCTGTCTACGTGATTTGCTAAAAGCGCAAAGGCTTAGTGCGAGCGGAAAATCCTACGCATGTAAAGAAAAATGTCACATAATGGAAATAAACGAGTGAGCTGAACTTTGAGCTGCGTTGAGTGAAGTGCATGCAGGCATTAAATATTTAAATCGCTGTGACCATTAAGCAATATCCTGAAGCGCGAGAGGGAGCAACACTGCAACATCCGCTGCACAGGACACAGGACGCTGCTGCTTTGGCCTGCGCTTGGGGAATGCCAACAACTCTGTGGATTTGGCTAATGCGCTTCCTATTTGCCACAAGTGCACACGTGTATGTGTGTGTGTGTGTGTGTTGTGTTGTGCGTCGCTTTATTCAATTAGTTACATCCGATTATTACCTGCGTGGCAGCCGCGTCACCTGCTCCCACTCCCGCCCTCCAACTGCTGCTAATGGCATAAAGGGACTACTTTTGCAACATTCCCCGTCAACCACCCACTGCTAAGCTATGCGTATGTATGTGTGTGTGTGAGTTATGGCATGTTGCATGCTGAACAATTTCCAGCTGAGCGCTTCGCTTGTAATATTACAAAATAATTTTCAAACCGCATTCACAGCGAACGCACACACACACACACACACACAGAGGCTGTGTTGCTTGCCACGCCCACCCAGCCCAGCCATTGACAACAGCAACAGCAGCGACATTAAATGCCAAATGGACCTTTGTGCAAATTAAATTTTGTGTGCTGCAAAGCAAAACAACAAAAATGTTAACAACAAACTCATTAAAAAGTTGATCTGGTTTTTGTATTTATTTATAATAAAAACAAGACAAACAAAATTTGTCATTTGTGTTTTGCGTTTGCAAGCTGTGTGTGCATTTAAGTGTAATTGCATGTTTCAATTGCATAAATATTATGATTACGAGTTTTACTATTAACGCCAACGAGGAGATTGGATGGGAGTCCTGACTCAACAAAGTTCGAGTAGTGCAGTCTAAACTGTACGTAAAATATTTGTATACGCAATACAGATATTGAGAACGAATTTTAGATATTCTAGCAAGACACATTAGCGGAGTTAGAGTGAGAAGGACAACTCACCAAACAGACTTGTGAAGAAGATAAATATAATAATCTGAATTATACTGAAACTTATCTTTACTGTAACATAATTTATGTATATAGCATAAGTTATCAAAATAGTAGTCTATATAGTTAAAATAATGTAAAATATTTTGTTTATACAAATATTTTAAAAGCAACATCTGGGCTGTGTGTTTGCTGCTCTGCACTAACAGCGCTCTGTTAAGTTGTCGCTGTTAAACGAACGTTACAAAACTGTAGCATAATTTTCGACCGCTTGGTTTTTATAATATTTTGTAGCATGTAGCTTTGGCTTCAAATAAAAAAACAAGCGATACATTTTATTTGTTAATTGTTTGACTATAGTACAATATTCAATAAATATTTGGCATTGCTTATTGATGTCTCTAAAAAAATGCTAGAGACAAATAAACTCTTGTAATTTTATTCATTTCCTTTATAGTTCAATAAAAATATATACAAAATAAACAAATAGCATTGCAATGCATTTGGCTATTTTAACAAACAAAAATCAATTTTATTTAAATTATTATACATATATATGGAATTGTTGGAATTTTTGACAAGTTAACAAATCAATAGACAGTGCCGAAAAAAGAAGCTTGTATTTTATACTATTTTTGCTATGAATGCAATAAATTTGCAATTTGTGTGCTAAAATTTGTGAATATAATTAAATGTGAAATTTATGCATGGAATTGTGCCTTTTTTATTTATTATTTTGCAATTAAAATGCACAATTTATTTATTTATTCATTGGGCCTGGCCATGTGATTTATGAGTTGTGCAGCAAGCAGTCAAATGCCAGTCGCAACGTTGTCAAAATTATAACAACAATTTGCGACATGTGGCATATGTTGTATGCCAACATTTTTTTTGTTTCTGGGGGTGGGGAGGTGTTTGTTGTGCCTGGCACATCATTGAATGATGATGACAATAAACACAAATCATATGCGAATGGCAGACAAATAAGCAAACAACGAAAATTGTGGCAGCAAATAAACTACATAAGCTGGCGAAAAGTTTGAGCTAAGCACATAAGAGAGAAAATATAAATAAAAGAAGAATAAGATGGAGCGGCAGTAAAGAAAATGAGAAAAGTTTGCGATAAGCAGTAATAAGTTTCGATGGCCACGCCCACTGTCGCTACACAGCAGACAATGGCCGCCTAACTTGCTTACAATTAGCTTTGGTCTCTGCATCGGCGAGCACGGGGCGTATACTTAATAATTTAATGGAATTGATTATTATTTAAGTGCGGACAAGCCAATTCTTAGCTATTGTATGTGTGAGCGTGCGTGTGTGTGTGTGTGAATCAAAAGAGTCCCAAGAGCCATAAGAAAGATAAATGCTGGCAGCTTAAGAAGGGTCAAAGTTGCCCACAGCTGGGGTTGCTGCTTAAGCTTGTCTTGGGGCTTGGGGCTGTACACAATGAATGCCATGAAGAGAAATCAATTTAAAAAACGTTAAGCAAGCGCGCGAGGTAGGGGGAGTTGGGAAAGTTGCTACGTACTTTGGTTCGGGCATAAATATTTATATCGCATCTGTCGACAGACGCACAAAGAATTCAATAAAAACATGTGCAATAAATAAACGCGAACAAGGCGGGCACAAAAATTGAAATCGATACCAGACACAGCTGTACACACACACACACACACACACACACATACATATATACATGCCACACACATGTCTTTATTGCCACACATAGTTTGTTGCACTGTAAGTAAGCAAAACATAACAATTGTTATGGCTGCAATGGCAGAAACTTGTTTTGAGTTTGACTTCTTGCACAATTACAATTAAGTGTTGCATTTATCACACGAAAATAATTCACTTGGACACGCCCACTGCCATTGCAGACGCCTCCCACAATGCCAGGCAATACCAATGGCGCGCAGACTTTGCTTGTTTAAAATTCATGAGGCGTTGCACTGTTGTAACTGTAAATTACATTTTATACGCAACTCAAACAGCACTTCAAACTGCAAGAGAGAGCGAGAGCGAGCGTCAATGTGTGTGCAACATTCTGGTGGCATTGGTCAGCAAAACTGCATTTGAGGCAACAAAAAGCAACACAGGCGGAAAGTCAGCTTCATTTATTTAACAGCTCAGCAAAAAGCTAAAAGTCAACAACAATGGCCAAGAAAAAAATGTGGGCCATAATTAGCCAAGATTGTCTGCAACTGGCCAAGACTAAGACGCGCCGCCATGGCAATGAAATTTGAGACTAACGCCTTGATAGCTACTTTGGGGGGCTGGACTCAGGACTGCTCGACTCGAGCTGTGTGGGGCTTACTCAGCGTGACAAAGTCGATTATTTTCGTCTCGAGTGACAGCAAACAAGACTTAAATTACGAAATAGTTAACTGCCAACTGGCCGTAACATGTAAGAGCGATATAGAGTGAGAGTGAGAGAGACTGAGGGTGGGTGGGTGGTGTTGGTGGTGGTGGTGGTTGTAAGACACTAAAGGAATGTATAAAATGAATGGCTTATCTTTTGTTGACATTCTGTGTGTCTGTGACAACATTGACCAGTTGTCTCGCAGACCGCACACACACACACACACGCACACACACATACAGCAGCAGCTTGTGGAGTTGTTAGCGCCATCGATGGGACAAAATAAATATAAAAAGGCAGGCATAAAGAGAAAAAAGGGAATATTATACAAGCTGACACAGCACAAGGCGCTGCCTGCTACATAATTTGTGTGCGTGTATGTGTATGTGTATGTGTGTGTGTGTGTGTGTGCGTGTTTATTGTGCAATAAGCTGTTCCTGCTGCTCTCTCTTTCGCACTGCCATTTTGGCTGTGCGTAAATCCGCTTTTAATGAAAAGAAAACTCATCTGGGTTTTTATATGTATGTGTGTTTGTGTGTTTTTCTATAGGGTTCACCTACTGGGTCACACACACACGCTTACACTTTGTAGTCCTTATGCTCTGCTTTGCTGTAGGAAGGGCAACAGTTAATGCCGAGCAACTAAATAAATCTTGTTTTTATTATACGCATCAAGGGCGGCAGCACCACTTGGCTGCAAAATCCTTAGAAAATCACTAAGTAATCGAATTGTTTGGACATAACTCAACAGCCTGCTGCATAAACAACTCAATTTGCGCTCTCTCGCTTTTGCTCTGCGCTTATTATATTCAAAAATTATTTGCACTTTCCCTTTCCTGTTTAGGCAACTTTCGCTGTGATTTATGCAAACTTTTTGCTGCTGCTGCTGCTGCTGCTGACCTCGCTGGCTGGCCAAAAATCTGTGGCCAATCCAATTGCTAGCAACTCTCTGGTGCTGTTTTCGTTTGCCACTTCCTGGCCAGCTTGCAACATTATCAGTTGCAATGCAGCTAACAATTTATGAGCTCGCTTTGGCTTTGCCTACACTTCCCTCCAGTGCTGCCCGTTGAGCTGCGCGTTAGCGGCTTTCAAACGAATTTTAACGTAATTGTAATAAATTGTTGGTCAGTCGAGAGAGACTGAGCGCTAGGCGAAGTTTGCTGGCAAACGCGCTTTGCTTGCGGCCATGGCGAAATTTTCCATGTTTTTCATAACTGTGGGGAAAATGTGAGCGCAAGCTATAGCTGAAATATTTGACATACTTATTGTAGAGTGTGGCAAGAAGGCTTTAAAAGAATATGGAAATTTAGTCAGTACGCCGAACTGAACTTCACTGGTAAACAGTCTGACTAGTGTATGAAATCTTCAATTGCCATGCCCATTCAGGCTTCACTGTAATCGCTTAAGCTAAAAATATATTTACACTTCAAAAGCCAATAAAGTAGCTAAGCTAATTTAAATCAACTTAAGCTTTAGCTAAACGGTAATTAATACAAAATAACATTTGCTTACATGCGGGCTGGCTTTAATTAAAATTAAGCAAGGAAAGGGCAGCAGCAACTTTGCTGGCCTAAGCAAATAGGCTGATTAGCAAGTAGACAAAACGTTGACCACAGCAAAAGGCGCCCCCAAAAGATAGAAGCAAAGTAAAGGACAATGGTTGAGCAAGCAAATTGTCATTTGCATAAAAAGGTTACAGCATAGACAGTAAATGTTGTTAATTTTTTGCTAAAGGACAGTGCACACACACACACACTTAGATACGCAAGCTTTTTAGTCACAGCGAAAAGTGCAAAAGTGCTGACTGCATGGCTGTTTAAAGTTTTGCCAAGTCAGTGCAACAAGCAACAAAAAAAGTGGCAGGGGGTTACAGTTAGTGCTCTTAAATATTTGTCAGTCAAGGCAAAAGTTAAATGCAAAAGTTAGTTTGAAACCCCTTGCCCCCCCCCCCCCCCTCGGCTCTTCGGCAAACAATTCGCATGCATTTGAGCTGAACGAAACAAAAAGTTGTTTGCGCTGCTTTTGTAAACATTTTTGCCAAATGCTTTGGCACAAATTTGCAACATTTCTATTTGCTGGCATTGATGTGCACTTTACTTGCAACACGCTGCAAGTTTTACACACTAATTACGCAAGCAGCAGCAGGAGCCAAAGGAGCCAATGCAGCAAACGGAGCATGTCACAAGCAATCCATGTACGAGTCTAGTCCAGGTGGGGGCAACAAATGAACAAACGGCATAAAGCTGCTGTGGGCTGTCACTTTGACAGCTGCAAATCCAATACGAAACAATGCTGCACGAACATGACTGTCAGTTGGGTGTGTAAGTGAGAGAGAGTGGAATCGCCTCAGCAATTTAATTGCAATTCAATGAATGCCTGGCTAGCCACAAGCCTCAGGATATGTTCGCCTAGCTAGCCACTGAGCAAATTAAATTGACAGCTAAGCTTTGAGCTCAACGCGCTGACTTTTAGCGCTAATAGGCAACAAGTTCAGCCCAAGCTTGGCATAAATTAATAGCTATAGACACACACACACACACAAACACACAGCTACAGCTAAAGCTTTACAGTTCACAGCCCGCTCAAGGTCATGGCTGTCAGTGGCATTCGACGACGCCTACGCAACGCATTAATTTAAACGGGCGAACCAACGCCTAAAGAGGCGTCAATACAACAGCTGCTGATGCTGCTGCTGCTGCGGCTGCTGCTTTGTTTTTGCTATTAAATATTTATTTTGGTTTATCAATCATACGCAGCGTGTTTGCGCGTCAATAGCAAAAATACTGGGCACACTGCAATGCGCACGCTCTGCATTCTGTAGCACGTGGGCAAGCTTAACAGCGCATTAACAGCGCGCTAACGTTGCGCGCTGCTTAGGCAAAGGCTAAGGCTGGTCCACTTGCCGCACACACACAGACACACACACTGGCAGACACACATGCAGTGGCTTTGAGGCCAGCACATGGATATAAAAAGTTGCTACATTGCTGACAAGGAAATGCTTTTCGGTTGAAAACTTTATGCAGTGCCACCAAAAAGGCGACTGAGTTAACATAGTAGCTTAGCTTACAACACTCCCGCTCCATCCCTGGTTGGTGCACATATGTAAACAAAGCCACACACACACACACATGTCTGATCAGCTTGTGGGAGCCAAAGTCAATAAAGTTCAAAACGCTTCAGTGCTCAGCCTGCCTCGCTGGCAGCTTTGATTTTAGCAAGCAAGTTCCTTGCCCTGCCTAGACATGTATAAGAAGTTCTAAACTTTTGGCCACTTGGCAGCCATACAGAGACAGAGAGGCAACGATATGTCCAGACAGCGAGCTGGCCTTGAACTCATGCGCTACCTTTGAACTGCGTACGCTTTAAAAGTCAACGCACAGTTTTTAATAAAAAGCAATTAATCGCATTATGTTAAGCATGTGCGGGCGGGCCAGGCCAGGCCTTTGTGCAAACAGATAAGAGCGCACAAAGTGTTGACACTGTCGAGAGTGGAACAATAACAAGTGAGAGCGGCTGCCAGCCATAGGCGACTGCTGCATGCGCTGCCTGCCCAAGTAATTGATGCCTGATAAAGTTCGCTGTTAACGTGGCTTATGTGGCTTGTTAACTTTTTTAATAAAACTGCAGCAGCGGCAACTGCAATGCTGGCATGCCAACAGCAACAAACAACAATGAAAAAAGCCATCAACGCAATTATCAGTCAACAAATATGACAACAACAGCAACAGCTGTATATGCGTGTGTGTGGCATGAAAAGTTGATGAATGCCAAGCAAGTTGGCAGCAAAGTCAGCAGCAAGTTACAAGGGCAAACTTTTTGCAGCAACAACAACATAAGCAACAACAATAATGCGCTATAAATAATGCATATAACACAACCGAAACAACAATAGCAATTGTCAAATAAATTTTGTTTGTCGCTGCGCGCTTATTTTAATTATGATGAACTGGAAAATGACAAGAGAGCAAATTAGATATTCATGCAGTGTTAGTGGCACAGGCAGTGGCAGTGGCAGTGGCTGGCTTGTAAGCCAATTAAACGACAACAACATAAAAAAGTTGCACACAAGCAGCACTGAACTTTTGGCAACTGAACCAAGACAAGTGTGTCTATGTGTGTGTGTGTGCGTGTCTTGTTTGCTGCCAATTTGTGCGCTGAATGTTGCCGGCGCGCAAAAGTAGGCAATGATAATTACATGTTAATTACACATATACATTTCTGCATGTGTGTGTGTTTGTTTTGTGTTTTTGTTAGTCTGTGTGGGCGTATGCATTTCACTTGCTTTGTCTATACAATTCATGTAAATTTAATTATGCTTGACTGCCTCCTGTTTTGCCTCAACTCAAGCGTCTGCATCTGCGTCTGCATCTAATTAAATTGTACACTGGCATTGCTAAACATTGTCTGGAATGTTGCCGTCAGCAAATCGTTGGCTGCATTTATACAATTTTCATTTGGCTGGGCGCTTTAACTTTTAATGCATTGGCAAAATTGTTTTGCAATTAACTCGCTGCCAACACTCAGTGGCAGTTGCAAAAGTAATTTGCAACACTTACTAAAAAATAAAGCAGCGTCAAGTTTATGCAAACTTTTCGACAAAGTAACAGAGAGCTAAACAAACTGTAACCTGCCGCAATCCCTGTCTGTTGCACAGTCGATAAACTGCTGCTCGGAGCTTTGTTTATTGTCAGCCAAAGTTGAAATTCATTGCAGTCAGCAGCAGCAGCAGCAGCAGCAGCAGCAGCAGCAGCAGCAGCAGCAGCAGCAGCAGCAGCAGCAGAGGCAGCACAGTAAACGAATTTTCTTGCCAAAAACTTTTGATAAGCCAACGAAATGAAATTCAAATTGCAATATGCAAACGCTTTGGCAAGCATTGTGTGCCGCCTGATATATAGTAAATGCCATGTTAGAAGCTTTAGCATGAGCGACGACAGCGATTTTTAAATTTAAAGTTGCTTTTGGCTTTGGCTTTCGCACTGGCTGTGACTCTGGCTCTGGCTGTTGTGCGAAAGTTTACGCATAAATAAAAGTTGCCCAGCCAGCACTCGTTAATGTTCGATGCAGGCATTGTCGATTGCTGCCCGGACGGACTTGTCCGTGTGCTTTTGTTGTCACATTCTCCAGCGCATATTTGCATAATGCAGCTTGATTGATGTTTGACTGCCCAGCCCCAGTCCCAGCCCGTTCAGCATATGCAGTTGGCAGTTTGTAAACAACAGCTAAGGCGTTGCAACTATTTGCGGAGCAACAACATGCTGGTCTGGTAAGTAGCACAAGGAAACATTTTGTTGCAGCAGCAACACAACAGTTCTTTTGCTCAATCGATGCCCTGTTTTGTGGCAGCCTCGACTTCATTTGCCGCTGAGTGCAAATAGTTTTGGGTTTTGCCTGCCTGCTTAGCGCACAAGCTGCTGGCGCTGAGCCAAAACATTTGGCAGTCAGTGTGCAGCACACAAGGCAAGTGATGTAAACATCGAATTGTAGCAGCGATGTATGTTCAATGTTTTAAGATCGAAAAATATTTAAAGCAGCAGGCCAGTCTCCAAATTTGATGCTAAATCATACAACTAACTTGCTTGTTTAGTTCATTCTACACCGCTCGGTTGTGTAGTCAACTCGTAAAATATATTTATGAGCTTTAATACTTTTATACATACTTTTACTTTTACGTGTAAATAGTATTTTTAAAATTTGTACATTTAAAAATGAGTGCGATGGACATCGATATGAACTCTGCTGAGTTAAACAAAGGCGCGCCGCTGCTGGTTTACAGCTTCATGGACAAATTGAACGAGCATCTGGTCTGCTGCACCGAGTGCAATCCAATGGAGGCATTTATAAACAACTGCGATCAGAAGAAGAAATCGCAGCCCGCCTGCAGGGCCAAACCTAGAGCCAAGCCCAGCTGCAGAGTCAAGTCCAAGCCCAGCTGCAGGCCCCAGCCCAGCTGCAGGTCCAAGCGCAAGGTTAGCAGCTGCAAGAAGAAGATGCCGAGCTGTCGGGCCAAGCCCAAAAAGCGTTCGTGTAAGCCCAAGAAACGCGCCTGTGCGCCCAAGCGCAAGAAGCGCTGCGGAGCTTAATCAGCAGCAGCGCTGCTTTTGAAAATGATTTGGTGGCATTAATTAATGCTATGTTTAAATTAAAGTGAATTACGCTCAGTAAATAAAATGCAAGTTCAAAGCAAAGCGCAGCTTGTAATACTTCAATTGAATGTGGACTTCAAGTGAAATTGAAGATGGCATGTCAAGGGCCAAGCCACCCACTGTTGCCTTCGTTACCTTTGAGCCACTGTGCGCAGCTTGAAATGAAAACTAAACAAATGTCGCTTGAGCGTTTTGTTCGCTTTCTCTACGCAATTTATGCACGTTTGACAGCTTTGTTGATTTAGAGCACAAATTGCAAATTGTATGCTGTGCAATTGTTGAAAGAATTGCGTATACGCTTCGTATTACAAAATGGCTGCCAGTTGCTATTATATTGTTGAGCTGGCATTGGCCTTAGTCGACGGCAGACACACAGACGCTTTGCTTTGAATTATGACAAGCAGGCACACTGAAATGGAAAGCACCACACACACATATACACACACACGCACACACATAGGGGCGCACAAAAGTTGGCTAAAGGGTTGAACGTTTGTTGGTTTCATTTTGTAAACATTCCGAGCAGATTAGAGCTTAATAATTTAATTGCATTGAATTGAATTGAGTTGGGCGCCTAAGCTGGCCCAAATGCGCACTAATTGCTGCCATAATTGTTATTAACTTGTTAAGTAATTGCTTACAAATTTATGAATTGCAAATAATATTTGTTTGCTCTGCAGCGCATTCAACAGTCTGCTATGGCCGCAAAACTTTGTTTACATTTATGTTTTATGCTCGTTGCGTTGCCACAAGCACATTAACCCAACTCACTTTCGCATAATGAAATTTGAACGAGGCGACGAGACAAAATTTATGAGTTTCACCATTTAAGTCAGACAATGGAAAATCATTTTTCATGGCAGCACGACAAAAATGTTCGCAATGCTGTTAATTATTTTGTAAGCTATTAACCGAGCAGCAAAGCGAGTGAGAGCGCGAGCGCGATGCTTAAGACAGTTTGCTGCAACAATTTGTGGCGCATGTTGCAGTTGCGCGCTGTCACATTGTCCGCTGTTGCAGCTGGACCGCTCTGGCGCCATTTAGAAGCCGCATTAATCAATTTTACCGTCGCTGCAACAGCCAGCAGCAGCAGCAAGTCGCAGCACGCGAAACTGAAAGCTGCCTCCAGGACCAGCAGACATTCATGTAAATTATTAAAGCAGTAGCCAATGGCAATGGCTGGGTCTAACTGCTGGCTGCTCCTGCTGCTGCGTCGTTTAGTTGTGTGGTGTAGTTTTTGGTCCGGCGCCAGTTAAAAACTTAATTAAAACCATAACAAAGCAGCAGCCAACCAACATTTTGTTAGCCCATAAAAAACAAGTCTAAAAATAAAACTTGGCTTGGCTTCGACAAATATCTTGGCGCTAAAAACAATTTATATATATGAGTGTGTGTGTGTGTGTGTGGTAAACATTTTCATTTGCACACATGGTCGGCATTGGGTTTGCAATTAAAGTGAAAATTGCAAAACGAAAACGTTTTGGGTGCATTACTCAATGGGAGGTCCGGCTAGAACAAGCGCTTAGCTGGCTTTGTGCATGGTAAATTTAATTAACACACACACACACACGCACACACACAAGTGCAAGTGACAAAAAAGCAACAAGAAAAAAATGAGTGGATAAGAGTTTTTGACGAGGCGACAATGCACAAGAGCAAAAAGTGAGCAACAGCTAGCAACTGATGCAGCTTCCGCTTTGGCTTGTCTGCTAATTCAGCGCCTGTTGCAGAAGAAGCAGCAGCAACAGCAGCAGCAGCAGGATGCATTAGCCCAGCCAGCCTTTGTCTCAGCTTTGTCATTGTTGTTGCTGCTGCTGCTGCTGCACAACTTTTGCTTTAATGAATGTCAACTTTGGTGTAAGTTTAACTGCTTGTCCTGTTCAAAAGTTTGCAGCTCGCAAATGCAAAATATTCCGCAGCTAGTATTGCTGTTGCTGTTGCCTTAAAATTAATCAGCTGAAAGTTTTTGATCAAGTTTTATGGCGCAATTATGGCAACGATGTGCAATTGGTAGCATTTAAAGTGTTGCCGCGCGTTTCAATCAACAGCAAGAGCAACAGCAACAGCAACAGCATTATGAGCATTAATTAAAAGCCATACTTCGTTTTATGTGCAGCCAACAATAGCCATAAGCTCTTAGCTTGGCAATAAAAATGTTTGCCAGGCGCTGAGGAAGCAGTAAACACACAAAGCTCAGCAGAGTGCAGAGCAAAAATTGTGAAAAATTGCACAAAACGAAAATATAGAGAGCAGCAAGCAAAAGCAACAAACGCAATTTTGAACTAAGCTGTATGGCAGCTTCAATACTCTAACTGACAAAATTCTAATTTACGCACTTAAGCTGCTTAAATATCAAATTCAATGGCATAGCCAGCAATTATGTACATAAATAAAAAATAAATGTATTTTAACTTGGCAGCGTAACAGTCGATGGAATCGAATTGCAGTTGGCGTAAGGCAAGGCACGAAAGCAAACTAATAACTTCTGAAATATTTGCAAACTGCCAGACAAAGAAAGCAAATCCATAGCGCATAGTGCTGACTGATGTTCATAATTGCTATAAAAATGAACTACGCGCAGACAGCAGCTCAGAGTTTATTTCAAAAAGTTTATTATTGCACAAATTAAAAATAGTTTACATAACGTTAAAACTGTCAAAACTTAAAGCGACTTAACACAACTCAAATTGTTACGTTCAACTGCTTTCTAATGAAGTGTAACCTTTTTGCTAACAACTTTACAGCTATATAAAGTCAATGTGGCACGCTGGCCACGAGTCTGCAACAGCAACACACAAATTGCAGCTGTTCAAAATTAAATCGTCTTTCATTATTTATACGCTGTGATTTTTCAGCACCAGCAGCAACCAAACTGTAGTCCCAGCTGAACAAGCTGTTCAGCACGGCGAATAACCTCCCCCAACCCCAACCCCAACCCCACACAGACTGTACATTGACTATCTGTTAGTTGGTCCAAATATTTGCAGCGTTGAACGGTTTTCATTGAACTTTTATGAACATTTGACGATTTCGATTTTCAAAACTCAATATTTACACATGCCACCGCCCACTGCCACGCCCACTTTAGTGCTACGGCAGTCGGTGCTCACAGTTTATTGGATGTGCAGTTAACCAAAATAAATCGCATATCGGCGTACGATGGCAGCCGCTTAAGCCGCTTAGCGTGGCAAAAAAAATTACTCATACGTCAAGTGGTACGGCAATTGAAAAATAGATTTAAGCATTATATGCCCACGTATATATTTATATGCTTCAGCTGCAGCTTCTGCTGCGCTGTTTGTTTGGCAGTTGAGTTGACCCAGTTAAGAGTGGCGGCATCTTTAGCTTGCATAAGCCGCTGCTGCTCCACTTTGTGGGCAGTTTTTGTACGCTAGCAACCAAAACAGCGCCTGTCATTTTCAATTTGGCTAATCGACACACTCGGCCCACATTGTGTGGCGCAATTGTTGCCGAGAGACGAGAAAGACAGTCACGTGGCTTGTTTGGCAAGCAGCGCTGCAGTGACCCACATAGAAAGCCAAAAACTAAAACCACAAGCAAAACTAATATTGAGTTCAAAAAACAAAAAAAAAAGCTACACGAATTTCAAATGGCCAAGCTGCGGCTGCAGTTTGCTAGCTTTTTGGCTTACATAAAGGCCGCAGCGTCGACCACAAGCGTTAATTGAAAAGTGAAAGCCGCCAGGCAGCAACAATTTCACTTTGCCTTAGATAACAGCCAAGTTATCTATAAATAGAGTAATTGGTTGCTGGGGTTGGGGCGCAACGTCGACTATAACTCAACTAATTCGACGAGCAGCCAATTTGAAGCCAATTGCGAATGTGAATAGCAAAAAGTTTTTAACAACTCGACAACTATGTAAGTGAGTGAGTGGCAGCAACAACAACTGCAACTGCAACTGCAACTGCCACTGTAGCTGCATTGACAGCAACAATACGCCGCACACACAAATAAAAAATAGAAATGGTTGCAGCAAAGAAAATTGCTTGCGCACTGAAATTGAATTATTTGTTGGGTGACTGAAATTGCGCTGCGAAATTCGCTTACAAAACTCGCATCAAATAACTTGCAACTGCAACAGCAACAAACGTCACTTCAACAGCCATTGTTTGGCCTCTCACATGTCTCTCTCTCTCTCTCTCTCTCTCTGTATTTGTGTGTGTGTGCATATTTCAAAACTAACAACAGTTGTTGTTGTTGCTGTTGCTGCTGACGCTTTTGTGCGCCGCCAGCCAAATAGCTGCACAAAAAAGCGCATTTTTCTTCTTTTTTATTTTTGTGGACGCGCGTTAAACTCGCAGCGCAGCCACTGAAATTGATTAGCGATAAGGCCAGCCAGGATAATGGACTTTTGTTGCTGCAGCTGCAAACAAAAAGGAAGCAACAACAACAACAAATCGAAAGTAACAGCGCGTAATATATATGGCCTGCAGGGCCAAAGATCGGGAATTGGCAAAATCAAAGAACTAAAAGCGAACGGCAAACATATTGCAACGTGGCAAAGGAAAGGCGATTATGGTTAGCATATAGAGTGGAAGTTGCAAGCCAGAGATAGAGCGAAGATAAGAGAAAAGTATGCAGCAGCAGCAGCTGCTGTGATTCGCGTATTAGTGCAAATTCAAAAAACGTGTAGCTTGAAATGAAAATTGAAATTTGCTTTTGATTACTTTTCAATTTGGTAAGCGACTTTGGCTACTAAGCGTATACTTAATAGACAACTAGGGTGCACTACCACTTACTCCATTAACGTTTTTAATTTGCTGCTAGCTTTACAATTATTTATTAATATAAAACAGCCACTCTTGCTAGTTGAATTTCCACTTAAGTTTGGATTTCAATTTAAACTCTAATTGGTTAGCATGCGTATACTTAATACAAACTGTTTGCCTTTGAGCTACACCTGACGCTGCCCCAGCCCCTAGTCAAGCAGCTAGCAAAGCGTATAATTTGCAATGTTCCTTTTATTTTATTGCGTTTAATGAGCTTAATCCTTTGCTGACCCGCGCAGAAAATGTTGCTAGCGTGCGGGGTGAGGGGTGTGCGCTCGTAATTATGCCGCCAGCACATGTAGTCATTGGTTCAGTGGTCAGTGGCCACATGAGCTGCGTGCTCAAGTGCAAAAGATTCGCCAGGATTAGTTCATGCCAAAGCAAACACAAAGAGCTTTGGAGTTTTGGTAATTTGTAGCTCATTACACACAATGGAAGTTAGAGCTCTGGCTCTATCTGTCTGTGTGTGTGTGTGAGTGAACTTCCGTTTGCATAAAATGGCAGCAGCTGAGGCAAAGAAATTAATAAAAAACAAGCTAGCGCAGAATCTAATAAAACATGTTTTAAAAATGAAGCTAAAGCAAGTGAAGTGGCATTAAGCGCAGCGCATAGACAGTGTGAGAGAGAGAGAGGGAGTGTGAGCGAGCGAGAGAGAGAGAGCAGCGTGTTTAACGAGCCATTTGCTGCTTTGGCGCTGAACTTGCTAATTGAATTACAGTCGCGCTCAGCAGGATGTGGAATGTGAGGGAGCAACAGTAGCAGCAGCAGTAGCAGTCGCTGCAACAACAAAGCCGTTAAGGCAGCAAACTTGCGAGTTACGAATTGCGGGTGTCCTCTAAACGCTTTGGCATGCCGCATGCCTTCGGCGCAGAGTTTTGCCCGCAGGATTCAATTAAGTGTAAGTACGCCCAGCATACAAACAAGCCTAGAGTATGAGCGAGGGTGTGCGCCTGTGTCTATGTGTGTGTGTGTGTGTTTTATCAAAGGCGCTAATAAATTCGAGTGCGAACAGACAAAAGCGCTTCAACAATTTCCACTCATGTCGCGTCTAATGAGCAACTTGGCAAACTTCTCTCCTCGTTGCCGTCCTTGCTATCAACTAGCAACTGGCAACTTGCAACAATAGATAGCGCTGCCCCTAGGCGTTGCCACAGCTGTTATGATAAGACGCCACGCCATGTCGTTTGATGTGAGTTTAGCTTTAAGAACATCTGGAGTAGCAAAAAACTTTAAGCAAACTTGACTTGTGTGCGCTGTTTGTTTGTTGCTTTAATTTAATGGAGAGTCAAGGAAAAAATAAATAAAGAGCAGCCATACTTAGTATATTGAATTTAATATTTTATTTCAATCCCCAAGTTTATAATAGGCTAAAATAGAAATGATGAAAGCTACTCTCTGTGTTCAGGACAGGCATAATCCAGACAGAGTCCTCCCAAGGGCCCATGTGGCAAATCGTTAGCAAGAGTTTGTGCCTTTGAAACTTAAACTATTGCAAAAGGAATTAAATTCATTGCCGCATTGCATTGCATTTGCTTTCAGCTCGGATTAAAAAGCGAACAAATCATAGAATTTGCCAAGCATTTGGCTGCGTATTAAAACCATTTCGAACTAACTGCAAATAGCAAATTCACTTTAATGTCTGGCACATCAAATTTATTTTGCTCTGTGAACTTTGCTTTGGCTGTCCATCCATCATTTGCTGTGAGTTGATAAAAATCAAACGTCAGTTGTGCCACACCCACAAGAGCGAAACTATAATAAAGCAAAGTGACGCAGTTGTTTATGCGTTACCGCCCCCCCACCCACAGCCCACCCCGCCTAGGCAAGCAGACATTACGCAACTTGAATGTCGTTAGTCGCGAGTTGTATTTAATCGATGGCGCACTGAAAGTTGTTAATGGAATTAAATTATCCACACATCAGAAACTTTTAATTGGTTATTTGCAATTGTTTGGAAACAAATGATTTATTTCTACACTCGCTCGCTTGTTATTGCTGATTGTTATTTGCTGTTTGCCAATTGGCAGCTGCGCTTTCAATTTCATTTTGTAGAAATTCTATCAACTGCCTGTCACAAAAAATGGCAAAATTGCAAAAATTGTTGGCCAAGTGCTGAAAAGCTATGCTCGGGCTATTTTCATTATTAAATTCCAAAAAGCGCTGCAAGCCAATTCGACAACTGGCAGTTGGTGCCTGACATTTGGCTTTGGCTCGTTGAACTTTTCTCTCTGCTCAACTGAAATGTGAAACCAAAAAGCAAAAGACAAACATGAGACTGAGAGAAAGCAATCAGCGTGTAAATTGTTATTGATAAGCCGTCTACATTTGTGTGTGTGTGTGTGTGTTTTTATTGCTCAAGGATATGCTCTGTGTCTATGACAATCATAGTTGCCAGCTTGCAAAATTGTAAAGAGCCTAAAAATAAACAAATTACATTGTATTAAAGCTTAAATTGTATATAAATACTAAGCACGTGGCGTATGCGTAATTTTATTTATAGCCAGCTAAAAATACAACGCAGCAGCAACAGAATGTAAACAAATCTCAATGTGCTGCAGCAGCAGCAGCAACAGTGTGTGATTGGCATAAAGCAAATGCGCCTGCGCCGCCAACGTGTTGGCCAACTGTTGTCAAACTGTTACCAGTATTTCAGACACAGTCAGGCCAAACGCAAAGGCAAAAGCAAAGGCAACAGCAAAAGCAATTGCTGTTGTTCTTAACAGCGCCTCACAGTCACATGCTCTGGCACAGTTGCGAGCTCGCAGTTTCAGCTTCAGTTTAGTTTTGGCAGCGAGCGCAGTACAACGTTGTGGGGCAAGCAACGGACGCAAGCAACGTAACGTGACAGTTAATGCGGCAGTGAAGCGAAAAGTATTACAAGCACATCGGTGTGTAAGCGTGTGTGTGTGTGTGAATTAATGTTTTAGTTAAGCTGTGAAGTTAAGTGCATTAAATTGTGAGTAAATTGCCAGCGCATTGTGTTCAAACATTTTTTGTAGCGCGCTTAAAAATCAATGAAAAGCGAAAGTGAAAGCAGCAGCACGCACACAAATACAGATACACACACACACAGCCACAGGCACACGCATACAAATACAAATACAGTTATACAGCTACAGCTGCTCAGATAAAACGTAACGTGAAGCTGACTGAAACGAGCTGAGAGTGAGAGCGAGAGCAAGCGCACAATTTTTTGACGTCATTAATTTGTGAGTGTGCGTGTGCGTGTGAGTATAACTGTATGCTTGTGCGTCTATGTGTATTGAAGTGTTAGATTTACAAAATTAGCTTTGGCAATTTAGCAGCAAGCTGAACAAGAACAACAACAACAACAACAACAACAATTGGCAACTGAATGAGCACGTAACATGTGGCAAGGCACACACAAATGTGTTGCATAACCTGCAGGCGCAGCGAGACGATACTCGTGACTTATATACACACACACACACACACACACATACAGAGCAGTGCAAGCTGAATGTCCTTGAACGCTTTGCAACAAAATGTGCTAGACACAAACGTTGGCTGTGGTTATGTACTCACTCACTCAGTTAGTCAGTCACTCAGTTCGTCAGCCAGTCAGCAGTTCAGTCAGTTCAGTCGCTGCGGCTGTCCCCGCATTGCCGTGTTAGCTTGTGTTTATCTTTTGGCTGAGCATAAGCAAGAATTCACGGCACGCCAACTTTCACAACAAACTCAGCATATGCTGTCATTTCTTTCGGTTTTTTTTTTATAGTTTTGCTTTTCTAGGTCAACTAGCATGCTTTTTTTTAGGGTTAAAGGTTACGCTTGCAGTTGCAGTTGCATTTTGGCTATGGCCTGTTTGCGTAATTGGGTTGCGCGCACAGCAGCGAGTCCTTGAACTGCTTTACAATTGCAGGCAGCTTTAAGTTTCTTCCTTTCTGGCTACACATTGCGTATACGCATTATCAGTTGAACCTTTTATCGTGTTATCGGCAAAACTTAATGTGCCGCACAGCTTTTTGGACAGCAATGTTATTTATGTGTGCCGCAACCCTTTGAAGTGCGTTTGGGCCTTGCTGGCCAGACCATTAGCCAAATTGCCTAAAAGACACAAAATACTTTAAATTATTCAAATGCGTAGCCACAGAGAAACTGGCAAAAGCGCAAACAATTCCACATAAAACAAATACTCAAGCAACGCTGCCACGCCCCAATGGGCCCCATAAATCTTGCTTAGCGCCTACACAGACCTTTTTCGTATTTTTATTTCCGTTCGCCATATTTGCGGTGGCAAAAGGTTCGCAGTAGTTTAAGCACTGCTGTTGCCTATATAGCATTTTAATTATTTTAAATTGAGTAAATAGTAAAATGCTTTACAAGCACAAAGAGCCGTGCGATATAAATAAATTGCTAATGCTGGCAATTTTCTTATTTATGCAGCGCATATTCAGTTATTCAACGGCAGCTCAAGCGTGTTATTTTTAAATTAATATGCCCCCCTCCCATGAATATTATTTAAAAGAGCTTGCATACTTTTTTGTTATTATTAAAATAAACGCCATAAATATTTAATAAAGCACTGCAGCAAAATTTTTTTAATATTTAACTGGAATTTTACGCACAGACGCTCACAATAAATTTTTGCACATTACTCGTGTGCGTAAGAATATTAACGCTTTAATTGGAAGTGCAATTTAATCGTAGTAACTACTGCAATTTTATGCGGAAGTGTGGAATGTCATTTTAAATTATTTTTACGTGTATGATGCGCGTTAGTTTGGAACAGGGACGTAGTACATAAAAAATGTTTAAAGTTCAGTGCTTGGTTTGAGAGGCAATTTTAGTTGGCAAAAGTTTCATATTTATGGATGGCTGTCTTAAAGATAACTATATGTATTTATGGCTTAAACTTTCTAAAATGAAAGCGCTTAAACAAGCTTACAAATTTTAATTTATTTTGTCAATTTTAAGCAACATAAATTTGTATGCCAATAAAAAACGAAATAAGCTGTAAGCTTTTAAAGCAAGTACTTATAGAAATAATAAATATTAATCATTATAAGTTTTAATTAATTAAAAAGTAGCGTCGCGTACATTTTATTTGAAAGAAGTTACGCTGTTATGTATTCTTACAGAATATGTAACGAGTTTTACATTTTATGTTAAAGTACAGAACTGATCGCAAATATCGAGTTAAGTCCCATCGCTAGCGATCCCAGTCAGTTGTTTTGGTTTAGAGTTTAATTAAAAACAAACCATATGGAATAAATCAAATGTGACACTTAATTTAAATGCCAATTCGAATTAGTAGTTAGCGAGTGTTTACTGTATTGGCATGCATATTGATAACGCCTATTGCATTATAAAGCCAAAGAAATTTATAGCCTTGCCTGGTGCAGCCAATACCAAAAATAAATGCATTAAAATTATAATAAATATTGAATTTGTGTGCGTGTGTGTGTGTGTGTGTGTGCACTTATCATTTATGCTGCCAGCGGCAATGTATACATTTTGCAAATAAATTGTGCATATTTAAGTGACAATCACAAAAGCAGCAACGACAAATTGCCGCAACATAAAGTGCACAACTAGGCAACGCAATTTTCGCTATCTGTGTTTACATCTACGCGTGTGTGTGTGTATGCGTGAGTGTATTGGTGTATCTATAACAAATATGTTTTGTGTTTAAATTAGCTTCACCCGAAATTGAAAGCAAATCAACAATTTGTGACAACGACAACAAGCAAACAAACAAAGCAATGCGCTACTACTAAGCGTAGGCGTGATAAATAAAACAACAAAACCGAGCATTGAGCACTGCATGGCGCATTAGGTAAGTGCATTGTTTAACTAACTGCTTATAGCACTTTTGCTCAGTCAATTGAATATGCAATGTAAACATTGCGTATATGCAATAAACATTTCTGCCATTCACTCAATTGCGCCAACAGCAACAACAACAACAAGAAAAGAAGAAAAGCTACAATCGAGCGCATTAAGCTTAAATACCACACAGAAAATCAAACTGCCAGACGGACGGACCTGAGGCATGTTGCTCAAAATGTTGTAAGCATACTATTTCTGAAATTGAATTGCTTTGGCAAACTATCGTAGAGTTACAGTGTCTGGGGAGCGAGCGCTGGGACAACAAGCCTGTCAGACCTGTCAGTTGCGCAATATGCAGAGCTTTCATTGATACGCCTGGCTGCCCGGCCATGTTTATTGCATATCAATTAGACAGCAGCCCACAATTGGCCCAAGGAGCGCTTGTCCGGGCGCCTAAACTGACTTGCCAATTTACGAAAGTTGCTGCCAATCCCAGTGGCAGCAGCAGCTGCAGGCCGCTCGGCACAGACAACTCTAACAGAGAACTTATAAAGGCTGCAGGATCTATTCGTGTGTGTGTGTGTTGCAGCTGGGCCTGTCAAAATCAACTCGAGCGTGGCCATAATTTGCACGCCAAATGAGTTCAAGTAGAGACTCTGTGTGTGTGGCAAGTCGATGCCACGCCCACTTTTGTCACCACTGCTCCGCACGTGCGCGCAATTAAAAAATGCAGCTTGCGGTTGCTGGCCAAAGTTGGCATCACACTTTAGTCGCAGCTGCTCCACTGACACACAAAAGCGAATAGTCAACACCCGTGAAGGGAATGATGATGGGGGGGAGGGGGGGGGGGCCGGGGGCTGTTGCAACTGTGGGCGCATTCGTTTCGTTGCGCCTTTTCAGTTTAATTTGCAGTCTGTTTTTGCTCGCATTGCTGTAATTAAATTAATGCTCAACTGACAAAGCGCTTTGAAAGCCACGCGGCGTATACGCAATTTCGCCCACGCTAAACAAAATGACAAACTATGCACCAGCAAACAATGCAACTGTAAATGGGCACAAACAAGCTGTAAGCTCCAAGCTGGCAGCAAACCAGAGCTACCAGCTCCAAATCCCTGACCTGATTTAGCTTCAACTGGCGAACTGGCGACTGACGTTATTTTTTGCATTGGCTTTTGCTTTCCGTTTAGTTACCTTCCTGCTGTTTATGCAAAACTTTCCATTTTGGCCGTTTTTTCGGCTACGAAAATGTCGCCAGTCTGTCTGCAAGCTTAAAATAGAAATAAAAAGGCAACGTCAGCGCAAGTCTTAACTTGCAAATGGCATTAGAACGTTTCACTGCTTGCTCGCTACGTGCCCAAGCGTCAGGACTTGGCGCTGTCTGTGTCTTTGTGTGTGTGTGTGTCCTGGCAGCGAAATCTATTTTTAAGCACTTGCAGCGCAACGTCAGTGCAACATCATGTGTCAACGATTAGGGGCAACGCCAAGTAAGCGCAGTGGGCAGCAGCATCAGGAGCAGCAGCAGCCTTTGTTGCATGCATATCCAATACATTGGCATATTTTTCATTCATGCTTCGCCAAGTGCAAGATCAACCCAGTTGCCATCGCCAGTCATAAGCATAAACTTTTCTTGTGCCTTGCTAAAAATAGCAAAAAGGTAAATAAAGCCCCAAATGACACGTACTCTTCTCAGAGCAAGTGATTTACTGCAGTTTTGTTTTTGTTTATTTCGTTGGCTTTTGAGGGCATCGATTTTATGCTGCGCTGCTGCTGGCAATACAAAAAAAAGAGAAGACAGCGAACTGTGTCAATGAATTTGTTGTCTATATTTAAAACGAAAGTGCACAAAGCTAATGTAATGTGCGCAGCTTAAAGTTCTATTGATTTTGTGCGACGTTGCGTATGAGTAATAAATGTCTGTCTGTTTGTCTTCTGTCTGGCTTAACCGCTCACGCACACATTGTTTATGCAAATTTTATGGGATTGGCTGCTGCTCAATAAAATGCAATTGCAAATTTATACAAATGTCAAGTCGCTTGCTCAGGCACAAAGTGCGTGGCACATTCAATTTAATTGTTGTTGTTGTTGTCGTTATTGTTGCCACGCATATGAAATATGACAGGCAAATGTCTGCTGCTCACATATACGTATGTCCTTGCTTGTTATGTGCTCATTTTGACTTGTACTTTTGTGTACGTGAGGATTTCATTTCGATTGTGCTTGCCAGCCAACGGCATCTTATTGTTAATGGACAACAGAGCCGAAGCCAGAGCCAGTGCCAAAGCCATAGCCAGTGCCAGAGCCTTATACGCATATCCTGGGCCTCTACTTTGCTTGGCACGTCTGTAATAAGTTTGTAATAATCAGGCGCAGCTGGCTTGTATTTTATTTTACTTGCCTCCATTGCTTACTTTTCTTTACTTCCCCTGAAAGTTTCACTTAAGCTACAGCTTTATCCTGTGCCGCTGCCGCTGCCGATGCCTTTGCCTTTGCCAGCTGTAACCAGGCAGCAGGCTGAAGTAAACAAGTTCTTCTTATTGTTCTCTCTGCATGCGCACTTTATTTTCTTGACATTCTTTTAGCATACAGCCTGAATTTAATAGCCACACGCTATTCACATGCTGTTTATATTCACAACTATACAGTGAACACTCATAAGGTAGAAACTGAGCAGCAAATAGTGTAATGGGTAGCTGTATGGCTAGGGATGTTTACATTTTGATCAATATAAATACTTTATTTTGGTTTTATTCTTTTCAATTCATAATTCTGCATTGACTGCTCTTAACTCAATGCTATGTTAACTTGTCTATAAGCTCCTAGTAAATAGTAAAGCTGCAGCTTCAATTTGCATGCATAATTCGCTGTTGAGTGAGTGGCTGTTTTTATTTTTTAAGTAAGCAGCGTCATATTGAAATGAAGAGACGCAGGAATTGCATTCAAATAGCTGCAAAATATGCAATATACTCTTCATATATAAAAAGCTGCTAGTGAACAGTGAACTCTGTTTGGACACGACCGTGGGGCACTCAAACAAGCAATAACAAGCGCATAACAGAACAGAACTGAACAGAATGGAACAGAGGCGACTGCGCTCTCCCCTGGGCTGTTTGTTGAACTCGTTGCGAAGTCATAAAGTTGGTCACATTCAAATTAAAATTCAACTTTTGCCCCACGCCTCGAGTGGCAACAGATGCCGCCGCCAGCCTAGCGTTGGCGCAACCCCTTCTGGGTGGGCTGCTTTTTAATGAGCAGCGGCACTTAAAGTTTTCAACGGCGTTCGACTGTTGTGTTGACGCTTCTGCGCCATTAGGCGGCAATAAATGTTGGCAAGTCCATGCCGTGCCAAAAATTAGCGCTAGTCTGAAGTGCTAAGCCTAAGTCAAAGGCACTAGAGGCGTGCACTAGACGAGCGAGATTTGGGTCAGCAGGCACAGCAAATGAGTTGCATAATGGCCAATCCAAAATCGATTTGGGCCAAATCGCTTGCACTTTAGGCAGGAGGCAAACTCTATTGAACCCGGCTGCCAGCGGCACAATGCTCTTCTAAAAGTATGCAACGTTTATTTTATGGCCACAATTTTGCACACACACAGACACACATGTGCGTGCGTATGTGTGTTAAATCTGTGTCAACTGGCACGCCTCCTGCCATGTCATTTACCAGTTGCATGTTATTGCGGCTGCTTTTGTTGCATGTTGCGTTGACATTTTTGTTCGCATTGCTCGCATTTTATGCAGTAATTTCAGCTGTGCCTCATGGCGTATACTCAACATTTCATTTGGCACACAACAGCCACAACTTTAGTGTTCCACACACACAATATGTTGCATATTGATCTGTTTAAGCTACAGCTACCACTTTGCTTGCATAAACGAAACGCAAATGTTTGTCAGACTCACTTTGCTCTCATTAAGCTGGCAACGCTTTTGTTTTTGTTTTTGCTTTTGAGAGCTGCACGCAAATTGAACTTAAAGAACAAAGCTTACTTTGTGTGTAGAAAATTGCAATCAGCATATGCAGAAATCTAAAGTGGAGCAGCGCAGCTTTTCGGGCGGCTTTGAGGCACGGCTCAGCACCTTCATGTGAATAGCAGCAGCAGCAGTAAAACAAAAGGCGCCGACAAAGAAATGAGAATGGAAATCCACTCAAGGGGCCAAGCAGGCGAACGGCAAAGGCAACGGCAGCGCAAAAGCGAGCGCATCGTATTGCGATATGGCATGTGGCAATAGCTGTTGGTAGTGCTCAAGTGGCTGCCACAAGGCAAACATATTTTCATTTTAAGAGCTTCCCAGAGCCAGAGCAAACTCATTAGAGGCGCTACGAAAATAACTTGCAGCGCTAAGAATGCGAAATTGCAAATTTATAATATCCGTTTAGTGAGAAAGAGAGAGAGAGAGAGAACGAGCGAACGCACTTTGACTTCAATTGCTGTTGATGTTTGTTTGCATGTGGCAAGTTATCTAACGTTGCAAGTTTCTGCTTAAAGCCGTTTGCCATTTTCATTCTATTAGAAAGTTGCCAAGTGGCTGCAAAAGTGCAATGCCACGCCCATTAATTGTGCTACAAGTTCGTGTCTCGTCAGCAACTTCCTGTGCAGTGGCATTAGCAGCACTTAAGGACACTTTTGCCAGCACAGGAAGCAAAGCAAGCAAAACTTATCCTCCCCCCAACTGCTGCTAAATGCAACATTAAGTTAATTTGCAACGAACAAAAGCAAAAAGCAAAGCAGCGCGGGCATGCAGCGAGTCCTTGTCGAGCAAGCGGCAGCGTTTTCGTGTCATCGATGAGCTAATTCAGCGCTGATTTACGCTGATTGGCGCTGCCAGTGACAGTCGCCCAGTCGGCAGTCACGACAGGATAACAGCACAAAAGGACAACTGCTGCTGCTGCTTCTGCTCTGGCCCAGAATTGATTGAGCTAACAGCACTTGTGTTGCAAAATTGATTGGCAAGTCAACAGTGTATCGTGTGTGTGAGTATGTGTGGCATAGGTGTGTGTCGTGGCATGCAGCATATAAGACAACCGCAAAGTTCAATTTGCTTGCAAGGCATAAAATGCAATTTACTTTACGCCTTGTGGTTAATTTGGGCGTTACATTAAACTCCGAACACGCACAGCTCATTGACAGCGGCTGACGCAATCAGCGTGGCAGCCTCAAATGACAGCTGCTGTTTGTTGTTTTGTGGCCAAATTGCAGCGCCAGTGCACAGCCACAACAACTGCACAACTGCAGCTGCAACTTGGTTGTGACTCGGGGGTGAGGCAACTAACCAAGGGGCACTTGGTTACATGCATAAGCCGCATGCCGCTTTCACACAAAAAGTCTCACTCGACACGCGCCTTTTGCTATTTACTCAGCGTGAAAAAGATGCAACACACACACACACACACACACACACATGCATACGCAGTGGGGCATGCAACGCATGAAAAGTTGTAGCTGTTGGTTGGCGAGACAAATAGCAGCGCCGTGGGGCTGTAAACCCAAACTCATCAGCAGCGCTTGCTTATCCCAGCGACTGCTTCACACTTCCTGCTTGACAGGATGACTCCAGTGTTAGCGCCGCCAGCACTTCGCCTGCTCGCTTGCGTCTTATCAAGTGCCATTTTTCATGCAACACACACACATGCAACGCTTGCTGCTTGCCACAAGCTCAGTGTGTGCGCTGGCATTGTCTGGAGCGCATGTTATTCACACATAAGCTGGCAAAGTTGCCACAAAAGGCGCTGCCACGACTTTTGTCTCTAGCCACGCCCACAGCAGAAGGAGCAGCTGGCAATGTTTTTAGCAATTCCAATTGCTTCGATTTGCCTAATCTCAGCTTAATTGCCCAGCAGTTGCTGCTGCCATTGGAATTAAAGCAGCAGCAGTGGCAGTGGCAGCCGCCTGACCTGCTTTAACCTCTAGCCCTATCCCAAGTCCCCAGTTGGGAGGCAGGCGCACTCGGATGTGCTTCGCATGCTCCAGTTGCTCTGGCAGTCCCCGTTGGCCCCGCTGGCTTAAATGAGTTGTTGCAGCGCTGGCACTTCAACAACTTTTAGCATTAAATATGTGGCTGGCTCTCTCTCTCTCTCTGTGTGTGTGACACGCCCCCTTTTGGCCTGACTCCCCCATTTGCTCTGTGCGCTGAGTTTATGAAAAAATATTACACAGAGATTAAAGTTTTGAGTTCTGTTGTTGCTGCGGCTGCCGTTTACCTGGCTGCCTGCCCACAAAAAGCGATTGTGGTTGATTGTTGTTAAGTTGGCAGCAGCGCTAATAGATATTATTGTCATGACTAATGCGCTTCTCTCTCTCTTCTATGCTGAAGGGTTGTGCGTTGTTGCTGGACCCGTGGCCTGAAATTTATTTTTTCCGCCATTTTTTATTTCCAGGTTTTTTTTTCTTGCTGCTGCTTTCTAATTACCGCCTGCATTGCATGTGGTGTGTGTGCGTGTGTGGTTAGCATATTTACATATTTTACATATTGTGGTCTGCGCTGTTTTTTTTTCTCATTTTCATTTACATTTCCATTTCCATTTATGATCTGCTGCTGTCTCTGCTTTTGTTATTTTGGGTTTCATATTGTTGTTGCTGCTGCTGCTGCGACTGCTGCTGCTGCATTGTAATTATTTAAAGTGGTTTCGCTGTTGAGCGAGCTTTGCACTGCTTACGCATGAGTTGAGCGAGTTTAAGCGAGTTTAAGTCAGCGTCAGCTTGACCAGTCGCATGTGTTGACAAAATGGCTCAACTTAGTCAGCGCCATTTGGCTGGCCATAATTCAAGCCGCAGCCGCAGCTTGGCTTTGGCCTTCAACCACAGCCACACACACACACACACACACACAGCCTGAGTTATGGCCAAGGCGTAGCGGCATTCATGCGTGCGTGCGGCATTCAACTTGCCGCTGCAGATTGATGGCCGCACTTGGTGCAAACTAAACGGATTCGCACGCACGCCGTCTTGAAATTTAATTTCCCTTTTGGCTTTCGGCTGGGCAAGACGTTCGTTCGCCCGTTCGCACAGTTAATGAGCTGAGTGAGTACTTACACAAAATTAAGTGTTGTCCCACTTCAGGCTTCAGCTGACTTGGCAAACATATCTCAGACTGCAGGCGCGCGCACAAAGGAAATGAAAAAGCAGCGCAAAACACAAATACGGGACGACGACAAGTGAAGTGGGAAAACATTCGCTCGCTGCTTAGTAGACCTACTCGAGAGCTGCTTTGAAATCGTCATAAAGTTGAAGATAAGTTTTCTTTTCATTAAAAAAAAAAGAAAAGAAAGAGAACGAAATCGGAGCGGGCGCCGCCCCCAGAGCGGCAACAGTAGGCAATGTAGCGCGACAGGAAACAAGCGCAAGCGACAGGCGACGACAGCAACACGCGTAGGACTAGGCACATTACGCAGTCAAGGGGGTGAAGTGTAGGAGGGGGGTGCCTGTTATGTTGAGTAGGGCAACACAAGTTGTTGTCGTTGTCGTTGTTGTTGCTGCTGCTGCTTGTTGTGCGTTTGTTGTTTGGACAAGAGTTTTTAGCTGTCGCTGTTGCACCAAAAATTTACAACACTGGCTGACAAGTAGCACAAACTTTAACTCACACTAATTCAATGAAGTGCACGTGGTTAGTCTCCTCACTTGAGGCTGGCTGGTTGGCTGGCTGCCAGGCAAGGATGCAGGACACGTAGCAGTAAAGTTGACATAAATCTGCATAAAATATTCGCATATGCAAAATGTAAGCAGCAGCAGCAGCACAAAAAATGGAAAACATGCATGTGGATATAGCTGGCAAAAAAATAAGAGTGTCGACGCTTAACTGGCATGTTCAACACACACACACATACACACATACAGAAGTAAGCAGCGCTGCATGTGGCACAGGTGGCAGCTGCAACGCAGACAAGCATTGAAAAATCTGTAGAAATTATGCAAATACATTTTAGCAATCACTTAACCATGGATAGAGCGCGTCAAGCACTGAATGCCACAGCATGAATGGCAGCTTAAATGCGTGGCTGGGCTATGCGATATGTGGTATTAAGGCATAAGTGCCAATGACTTGCCAGAAATGCCAACAGCAATCGATAGCGTATACTTAATATATGACTTTGCTGTAAACTGTAAGTTTGCTATTTGAATTCAAGTACCGCATTCGAGTTTAACAAATGACAATAGCGTCAGAGCTTGCGTATACTTAATATCTGGCAAATAAATGCATTAAACTGTAAGTTTGAACTTTAAAATTCATCTGCTGCTTTCAAGTTTAATAAATAACAATAGAGCTAGAGCTTGCTTATACTTTATATCTGGCAAGCAATACAGCGCGTATACTTAATATCTGACTTTGGCTGCAAATTAATGCTGTAAACTGTAAGTTTGCCATTTGAATTCAAGTGCCGCTTTCAAGTTTAACAAATGACAATAGCGCCAGCGCTTGCGTATACGTAATATCTGGCAAATAAATGCTGTAAACTGTAAGTTTGGCCCCTTTAAATACAACTGCCCCATGCCTAACAAATTCCTTACACAAGTTTTTAGCCATAATTAGCCTCAAGATAAGCAGCCTCATTGCCTAACATTGTCTGCTGTTGGCTTTGTTGTTGTTGTTGCTGCTGCTGCTACACGCATGTGTCGCAAATTGTTCACCGTACATTAGACAACAACAAAGGCGAGCTCAACCCTTTTTAGTCGCTCGCCTCTGCCTACACGTGAATGTCAGAGGCAAACATAAAGTCAAAGTCGCTGCCATCGTCAACGCATATGACAGGCTGGCGTTGAAAGGGTAAACAAATTCAAGGCAAAATTGATGACAGGACATGCACACACACACAGATATACACACACACACACACACATACTTATGCATAGACGTCAGCAGTTGTGACATTGCCGCGCTGTCAACGTCAAGTTGGCAAAGGTTGAACTAACATTGAAGCAGTTTTCTCCCCCCAACCGCTGACAATTTTTACAGAATTTGGATTAAGTGGACTTTGCTGTTGACGCAGCGCGTCTGCAGCAGCAGCAATGGATGGGCTTGGTTTTGAGGTTACTCAGGTCGTTTCATGTTCGTTGCCTTGCAAAAGTTCTTAAGAGTTTTGCAATGCGCGCATTGCTTTGCATGCCAAGGAAATGAGAGCTGCCGACGAGCTAACATTACCGGCTGCCACTAGTCAAAGCCAACCACCCAATCCACCGCCCAGCAAGCAGCTCTGTTTGCCACAGTGCCTGTTGGCTGCGTGTCTATGTGGGCGCAAATATTTGCTTACGTGTCAATAACCCGCCCAGTGATTTATTTCATATTTGGTCGCTGGCTTATGAGTTTGCTTGCTGCTGCTGCTGCTGCTGTCCTGCTCGGTCGTCAGTCTGGAAATAGTTTCACGTGGGCATTGACATTTGATATGCCAAAGGGGTAGACATAGCCCCAACCAAGCATACTTAGCGACAGGATTAAAGCCACAGCGTATGAAAGTCTTGGGTTGGAGCATGTTATGTTACGTTTTATTTTTTCGTTTTTTTTTCAGTTTTTGTCAATGCCTACACCAAAGTGTTCAATGAAGCGTGTGCGCCGCTTTATCGCTGCCATTTACTTTATACATGTCCTTGGGTGGCTTGTCATAACCTGCGCCGTCTGTGGATTTCAATTCTGTTCCCACGCGCACGCCCACATTTAAAGCCTGCCCAGTGTTGAGCCTGATTTGATTTAAGCGTTTTTCCCAAGCACAAAAGGCAGCAGCAGGAGCAGCAGCAGCAGCAGCACAGGACTCGGCAAGGACATGGTTTATTCATGCAGCAGCCGCATTATGCAAATAGCTCTTGAGCTTGTGTTGCCACGCCTCTTAGCAGCGCCTTCGCCACTTCAAATTTGATTTTATTCTTCGTTCGTTCTCACTGGCTCTGACTCCAGCTCATTCTCTATTTCTATTTCGATTTGTTGCAACATTGAAGCTGCAGCAGCCACTTTAGCGCCGCTTCGCTTCACTCTTACAAAAGTTGAGTGGCACTTGAATAGAACGACTAGCTAGGCCAAGGGAGCAACAAGCGGCGCAGGCTGAATCTCTGCATTGGATGCTCTGCCGTTTAAATGACTAACGCAACTTTTGCCAAGCAATTTTTATTTATTGCATCAAACAACAAGCACAACTTGAAGCGTGTTTGATACAACTGTTGTAATTGCATTATGCATAGACTGAGAGCCCGAAGAGTGCTTAGGCCTTAAGCTAGCTTAATTTTTTTTTTTTTGCTGTTGCAAATCTTATCAGCAAATTTTCCAACAGATTTGCATAGGAAACAAATTACGGCGGCAGAAAGCAATTTGGAATTTAAATAAAATCTAACGAGAAACGAAATGAAATGAAATAACACTACGACGCAACACGCATAGACACATGTGAGAGACTGACGACATATCCTTGCCGTGCTGAGCCAAGTCAAGCCGAGGCGAGCAGCCTTGCAGGATGTGACAAATGCTTTTCAAATTTGTAGCATTTGCCTACGCTGAACTGTGTGCGAAAATCTTGTTTGCATACACACAAGCAGACACACACACAGACAGGCATACAAATACATATGTGAGTCATATATATAGGCTGACAAATCCTTGGCACGCATACAGAGACTCAAGCCCAAGTCCTGCGCCCGCTTAAGCTTTGTGTGTGTTTACTTAGCACAAAGGCAAAAGTAATTCAAGCGATGCGGCTAAAGTATCAGCTCACACACACACACACACACGCTTGCTATTTGCCAAGCACAATAAGTACAAACAACGCAGCGTTAGGCACATGGCATATTTAAAAAAAAAAAGAGAAAAGTTATTTTGCAAACATTAAAATTAATGACTTGTGTAGCAGCTTAGCTCAGAGGCTGCAAACATTTATCTTAACAACAACAGCAACAACAACAATTGCTGTGCACTCATCTATATTTTGTTGTTGTTGTTGCTTCACAATTTGATTTTGATTTGAATCTGTTGTGCTCTGACCACTTCAATCGCTTTAATGGCACATCAATCATGCGAACAGTCTACGCATTGGCAATTTGCCAATTTGCCTTGCCACACACACGAACAGACACACACACACACACATTCAGTTTAAATATTTACTCGATACGTACGCATTTCACATGCGCATAAATAACTAACATTTGTTTTGTCAACGCTGCGCAAATTCAACCAAAAATTCATCATACACTCAAGTGCGTATACGTAACATTGCGTATGCGTACTGTTTGCACTCAAAGTGCAGCTATTGACTGATAGCAGCCCAAAGTACACATGTTTTCAGTTACATTTTTCATTAGAATCCCTTTTGCCGCATTTGGGGCTTTGGTTGTGGGCCACAAGTTATATTTGACAAGTGTAAACGTTTCTAGAGTAAGCCACGCATGTAGGCAAATAAAATATGTTACTGTAGAGTAAATAGTTATTAGCTTTGACATAAATTGGCTGCGGCTTTTCAAATAAAATCGGATTTAGTGCAGCTATGAACTAAATAGCAAAAAATCAAAACTTTGACAAGCTGTAACTTAGAGAAATTGGGAGCAGTTTCAGAGTTTCATGCCTATAAATAAAACTGTAAGCTTAAAATTTAAAAATTGTAAGATTTTCAATATTTTTATGGAAGGTGCAGTACTTAGCTAAAAGTTATTAAATCGAAAGTGTAATGTTGCAAGTTTTTCAAGCATCAAATAGTAAATTATTTAACAATTGTATAGTTTTTGAGCAAGTTATAGTAAAATAAGCTATGCTGCTAACTAATTTTTATTTAAATTTCAAGAATTGAAAAGCTGCAATCAAATAATTACCTTACCTACCTATGAATCCATCATACTTACCTTATCTTTATCAACCAGCACTCAATTGTGCACAATTCAAATTAAACTTTTACATTCAACATTAATTTAGTTCTTTTTAAAACAAATAATACCACATTTTAGTATTTTCTTGTTGCAAACAGTTTATAACAATCAATATGCATATAAAGAAGTGTTGACCAAGTGCACTGCATTTTTAATTGACAGCTCACATTTATTCATTGAACAAAATTGCAAATAGTTGAACAAAATGGCAACGCATGAAATTCAAAATTGTGACGGCGGCCTGAGGCTGCGCGCCTGGGTCTGTCATATTAATTAGCCCCACATCAATGAATGGACCGCTGCTCTCACGTTCAACACTTGCAGCACAAATGGTGCTAAAAACTAATTAAAATTTCGTGTCAGCAGAGCTGTGTCCACTGTTAGCGCGCTAATCGAATAAATGTCATGAATGAGCACAGTCAAAATTAAATCTGCAGTTCAAACTCAAGTAACTGCCACACAGCACACAAAACGCTGCGGCGCACGGCATTCAATTCATATCCAAAATGCCAGTCAGCGTGGCAGGCAATGGCAGTGAACAATGAAATCAAATTAAAATACACTTTGGCGTTGGCGTTTCAATGAATCAATGAATCAAAGGCTAAACAATGGACACTAGAAAGAGATAGCAGTGTGAGTGCGAGAGCGCATAAATTTATGTAGAATTAAATTAAGTTTCAAGTGTGGCGCATTCGTTTTAATTACGCGGCCATTAAAATAACATTTGCAAATGCCCATTAAATTAAGTTTAACTGCACAAACTGAAAGCGCGCGCTCATATATTTAAATGCCAAAGCCAACAGGTATTAAGCATGTCAAAAAGTGAAACGCTATACACTGCAAGAAAAGCAGCGCAATAGCAGTTCGAAAGCAATTAAGTGCGCTGTAAATGAAATAAAAATCAAAAAGTGAACGCAAAGCAAATTCAAATCGAAAGCAAAGAGCTAAGAATAAAATTTGGCAATTTGGTAACTGAGTTCCTATTGCTCAGACAGGCATTGCTCAATAAAAAATGTCAAAGTGTACGCATGAAAAGAAATGTAACAAAATTCATTAACTGCGTGCAGCGCACGTATGTGCCCCAAGTTGTGGCACAGACACGCACTTTGCAGCGCTTTGAGCGGCTTAGTGAAAGTCTTTTGCCAAATGTGCAAAGCAGCAGAAGTAAAAAAATGAAACAAAAGCTGACAAGCTGAGGTCGTGGCATGGTTGACGTTTAAATAACTTTGTCGCTTGCTTTGCATGCACACATGACTCGTTTGCTAGCTACGTGTGGTGTGCGCTTCTAATGGCAGTCGAAAGAAACTTTTTGACAGCTCCAAGGGAAATTTGCCAGCGCTGCCTGCCCTGCCATGGGAATAGCTCAACTGACACACATGTTAGCTCGTTACAATTTCGCTTCATTGCCAAAATCTAACTGAGTTTTTGCGTTGACAAGTTTGCGACTTATTCGGTCGATAGCAGCAACTTGTCGTGTGGCTTATATTTTGGCAAATTGTTGCAATTATCATTTGTGCGCACTAATGAGACACGAAGGCGCGACTGTTACGCCTTGAAGTATGCAATGTAAAGTTGTGCAAATTTAAAGCGTGCAGCAATCTGTGGCAGCGACAGCGGCGGCAGCGGCGGCAGCGGCAGCAGCAGCAGCAGCAGCAGCAGCAGCAGATAACTGCAGCACATCCCTTTCCGCTGCGTCGGCTGTGCAAGCGCAAACTTTGTTTGTTGGGAAATGAAGTGCGGGCGGGGAGGGGCAGTGCGGGGGCGTACGTGGCATGCTGCTGTGCTATAAGTCAAGTTCTCTTCCGGCCTGGCAGTTGATGATGTTGCAGCAATGCAGTTGCAAGCGACTGAAGCAGCACACAACACTCAATGCCGCTGGCTATAACAACAACAACAACAACAGCAACGAATAACGTACATGACTTTCAACACTTTTTATGCTTGCATGCAACTATTTTGCATATGCCACACACACAGACACAGGCACACACAAACGCATACTGAGGTTTGCTGGAATATTGATGTGAGCTGCTTGAGGTTGAGAGCTGTGTGTGTGTGGCATGTGCGGCAAACTGATACTGATACACACACATGCCACGTAAAGTTGAAGCATTTGAGTAAATGTGGTGGCTGCTGCTGCTTCTCTTCTTTAATCTTTAGACTGCACTCGTGCCTTTTACTTTAAGCTCCATTGCAAACAGATATGTGCGCTTGGTGTGTGATGTGTGGTATTCTAGTGTTGATAAGCAAGCAAGCGCCACAATAAACAACTTGTGTTATTGAAACTACCACAAAGTACCAGCCAGGCAGCACCAAGGAAGCCGGCCAGCAGGGCAATCCGCAATCTACAAGTGCAAATTTTGAAAGGTTTTTGACAGCAGCAGCCTTAAGTCTTAGCTGCTGCTTTTGTTTTGTCTGAAGTTTACAGCGCTGTTTACTTTACTGTTACTGCCATTGACGCTGCACAAAGCGCCAAACTGCTGGCCAAGTCTTAAAGCCATAGACAAAATGCAATTTGCTCAGATTTCTAGGGGTTGAGCGCATTTATGGCTCAAAAAACAAAGTTTGGCATATCAAAAATTATTAGCAATTTAATGCACGACTAGTCAGCAGCCAAGTGGAGTCTCTCTCTCTCTCTCTCTCTCTCTCTCTTTTCAACTGTGTCCAGCCATTACAGCAGGTCCTTTACTCGCTTGGCGCGCTGTCTGATTTTTGTGGCAACATTGCTGCTGACGCCAGACGCCTTAATAGCAGCAGCTGGAGCTGGAGCTGGAGCTGCTGCCATGCTAATGTTGGAAACAACATGTTTTTTAACTCCACTTTATGCGCTAACAAGTGCACTGCACTTTTGGCTTAAACAAAACAAGCAAAGTCTAATTTAATTAGGCAACAATTGTTAACTTTGTTTGCTGTTTTTAATTTTCATAAATTTTCAAACATTGTAGCGCACTTGGTAGTCGGCAGCTGCTCATGCAACAGCAGCACAACATCAGTTTCCGTGCTGCTGCTGCTGCTGCTGTTGTTGTCATCTGCTGTCTGCCGCCGTAGTTCCGTCCAGCTGTCCGCCAGTCTGCTGCATGTCTGTGCGTCTAATTTAAAATTATGCAACTGTCTCTCTTACATTCATGCAATTTTTTTTGTTGCATTACCCCATTCCCCAAGGGCGTATGTAATTTCCCACTGGCGCTCATTGACTTTGCTGTTACGCTTTACTACGTCAGTTGCTGTTGCTGCTGCTGCTGCTGTGGTTGTTGTTATTGTTGAACGCTGCTGTTTTTTGGGGTCACGCGTTGCAAGCCCCAAACAACGTCAATAAATCATCAGCAAAAAAGAGAGAGCGAGCGCACATTTTGTTGCTGTTGTTGTTGTTGTTGCTGTTGCTTATGCTCATCGTTATCACTGACTGCTGCAATCGACAGCAGCAGCAGCAGCTTCTCCACCTTTGCTCATTCTCGGACGAGCGCTGCACAAAAAAACACATTAATCAATTCCTCTACAACGTCTGCTCTCTACTTGCAACAGACCACATACAATGCATACATATATAACCATTGTGTGTGTGTGTGGCAAAACAACAACAAGGCATCGTTACACGCTCGGCGCACGCAAAAACAACTTTTCAAAGCTGCCACCCAACGCCCACTCCACCCCTTCGACTCATATTTTGGCACATAATGTGCAGCGCGCGTGAAAATTCGTCCTTAGCGTGTGCGCAAGTATAAAACTGAAAATAAAAAATTGTTTATGTTGCAAAAATTTATGGCGCCGACTGCGACGCTGACAACAGCAGCAGCAGCAGCGTATTTATTTCAATTTATATGCCACGACCGATAAATATTTGGTCATAAATTTGGCATATAAATCGCCAACTGAGTCGTATTTAAATTCATTAAAGCGCAAACACAATTATTGTCCTAAAAAGCGTATTTAATAAACATTTAAAAAAAACCATAAACTAATTAAATTTATTTATAATTGCTTTTCACTTTTTATTGCAGTTACAATAATGACATTAAAATGGCGTCAGAAATACAAAAGCAGAAAAAGGCCAAAGAAACTGAAACAACGTGCAACAGACACTGCCGCAACAAACAGAAACAGACTGAGTGAATTAACGAGCATGAGGCAGCAGCAGCAGCAGCAACGCAGCTTGTGGCAGTCAAATGAGCGCCACAAAACGTCACACAAAATGTTTCAAGCGCTGCAGCAACAAATGCAATACAATGTCATACAATTAAGGCTTCCAACTACAGCAACAACAGGCAACGTCAGCCAGCAGCAGCAGCAGCACCAACAACAACATTGATGCTGCTACTCTGCTTAGCTGCTGTTGTTGCAGCAGCAGCTGCAGCATCCTCGGCTGCCAACAATCCTGCCAATTTGCAAGGCGCCGCTGCCGCTGTCGCCGCTGCAGCTTGCTCGCTGTCCGAGTTCAGTTGCTCCAACGGACGCTGCGTACCGATCAGCAAATTCTGCAACAACAACAACGACTGCGGCGATGGCAGCGATGAGCCGCGCTTCTGCACACGTAAGTTGACCAAACAATAAGCCAGCTGGACAGCCCATTATGTTAAGTTAACGTAGCAGTTGAAGCTGAGAGAGCGGCAAAGGTTTTTATTCGAGTTCAATGCGTGCTCATTTGCTGAGTAAACATTTAAAGTTACACTGTGCCAAAGCTCTTGAGTATATTGCGCTACATTTTGAACTGTGTGTGTTTATTGTTTCGCTCAGTGTTGTTCGTTAAGCGCACAGCAGCCGCATGTGTAAATGTAATTAAGCACTCTCACCCTGTCACTCACAATCTCACTCACTCACAGGCAGGCAGGCAGGCTCTGGCACATGGCTTTACATTTACATGCCGCTCCTCCTGCTGGCAGCAGCAGCAGCAGCAGCAGGTAGAGTGGGCTTATAAGTGTAACTGCTGCGCGCTCATTGCCAATTGGCTGCCCAGCGGAGAAGGTTGTTTGCTCTAGTGCCAGTGCCAATTCCAGTGCCAGTCATTCGGTGCGCCACGTCATGTCAAGCGTTGATGAATTTAATTAAGTATTTTCAATGGCATTCAATGAGCCAGCAGCAAAGGATCAGCAAAAAAGGCAATGAGTAAAACCAATAAAAACAACGTGTTGGGTTTTTAATTGAAAAATGAGCACACACAAACGTCTGCATATGAATATTGATGATTGATTGCACCATCAAGCATTCAATGTCTACACTAGAGCAGTGACTAACAACAATTGCTGCAATTATGGCCAAAGCCGCTTCTTCTATGGCCATGTCAGCTTAAAAGCTTCTAATTAAATTGCTGTTGTTCTTGTTGTTGGCCCGCAGGGCAATCAAAATACTATTCAGCAAATGCTGTGTGCATAATTATCTAATTGAGTATTGATGACTACTCAGGTGCATGTTAAATTTGATTGAAAACAACAACAAACACACACACATTAACAGCTAAATTGCAGTAAAATCGATTTGCTCTTTTGTGTTTAGCTTCAAATCCATTAAATTTGTAATTAAACTAATAGCAAACGAATTTGTATTAAATTTCAGTGCTTTAGGCTGTTGTTATTAATTTTGTGTCAATGCACACATGAGAATTGCAATTAGATCGGGTGTAAATTACAATGTATTCACGCTTAAGCTTAGCGCAGCGTTGCCAGACTGCTCAAGTAACTATAAAATAATTGTCTTGCAATTCGTTTCTTCGCAGGCTGCAATCGCACTTATTATGGCGATATCGGCCAGACTTATGCGCTGGAGCTGCATCGTCCCAAGCAGGATCGTGTGCCATTTGTATGTGTGCTCACCTTTACGGCAGCGGGTGGACAACATGGCGATGTGGTGCAGGTGAGTGGCGTTTTTCACAATTCATTTTCCTGCTGCCAAGCGGGCTGAAACTAAGCCATTAAAAAGATAAGCAGTGTGGCAACAAAAGATGCCCCAGCAACAGCAACAACAACAACAACAATGCGCTCCAAACTGAGGCAATATTGATTTCAAAGCCACTTCAGCAGAGCGTGCAAATCCCAAAGGCTAACAGCGCACGTAGCGTAACTAGAACTGACAAGGGCCAAGGGCTGGCGATGGAGCTGGAGCTCGGTCCGGGCAGCGGACAGACAAGAGGATACAGCTTTATTTTCGTAGCCAAGCAGCGCCCGGCGTCGACGCTTGTTAGTTATAATGCCAGTTCACACCTTTGCCACGCTTGACTGCCTTCAATGGAGTGTGGAGTGGAGTGTGGGGCGCGCCGCACTGATATCAAACTGACCAAAACTTTATTACAACTGCCAACACTAACACTAACAGTAACTTCTACTTCTTCTTCTTGCTGACTACAGGTGACGCTGGATAGCTTTACGATTGGCCGCTTCACCAGCTACGTGCACGAAGGCTGCCCGGATGGCTATATGCAAATCGCCGAAACAGCTCGCACGCCCATTGGCGGCATGTGGTGCGGCACCTCGTGGGGACCAGTTTTATTCTACAGCGAGACGCGCTCGCTAATATTCACCATCAAGCTAAACAGGTGCGTCAAACGTTGCATGCAACGGCGGCACCGGCAGCGGCAGCAGCTTGTAGTACTTTGCAATTAATGCGCTTTTCTCTTTTCAGACTGGCGCGGGATCAAAGCGGTTATAACTTTGACTTTCGCATTAGGTACAAGGTGCTGTCAAAGGACAGCTCGGTGACACGCTATGGCGGCATTAAGCTCACGGGTAAGCAGCAGCAGCAGCACAGTGGAGCTCTGAGGAATTCACTCTTTTAATAACTTACGCTGTTTACAGAGCTCAGTCAGTGGCACAATCGCAGCCACAAGAAAAGAAGCAGAAAGCAGCAGCAGCAGCAGGCACAGGCCGGTGCTTTGGAGGACTTTACTAATTCGAGCGGTGCGCGCTCGGATCGTTATGGCCAGGACTTTAGCTTGTTTAGCGCTTATGCCAACAATAAAACGTTTATGGACTCGCTGGAGAAGCCGCTGCCCAAGGACAACCAGAACTACACTGAACCCAAATATTATTTGGGTGAGTAACAGCCAAGAGCCAAGTTGACATGCTAATGAGCTGGCACATAATGCTTACACTTCGTCCCCAGGCGACCTTATACCAGGCACTTACTGCTCCCGCATCTACAGCGACTGCGACAAGAAAGCGTGTCGCCTGCAATCGCCCAACTATCCGGGCATCTATCCACGCAACCTCACCTGCTATTATGCAGTGCGACAGGTAAGCAGCTGGCAGCTCGCAGCTCAGCGCTCCCAGTAGGTGCCGCTAAGCTGCGCTAGGGACACGTCAGGGCTTTTGTTCTTACCCTGTTGATCGCATTAAAGCCGCCCCCGCATTTACGGTTGGCGCTGTCATAAAGAATGCCACATAGAGTGGCCGTAAAAGCCATTTACAGCGTAAAATTTAACATGCTTTTATTATAATTATCTCTGCGTACTCTGTGGAGCTGAAAAGAATGAAAACATGTTTCATTTTATATATAAGTTGGCTCAAAGTTGCAGCCTCATTAATTTGAATTTAATTGTACCTTTGACTTTGTTCACTCCATAGCACGATGTGCCCCATGGCAAGCATGCGCTGATTCTAGTTAAACAGCCCAAGGGCAATCTGGTTTGGATTTCGACACAGGAAACGGCTGCCACCAACAAAATGGCACCGCCGCCCAGCGCCAACGACAAGGACAAAAAATTTGAGCCACGACTTAAAACATGGAACGACTGCGATTACATTCAGGTAATTAAATCTGCCTTTTAAATTCTTCTCTCTCGCGCTCTGTTTCTGTCTCTTTCTGTGGCATCTTTGCCTTTGACTAAGCCCGCAAGGCGTGCTCAGTGCTCTTGCTTTTTGCCAACTTTAACGAGCGCCGCTACGGCATAAAAATTATTTCCTTCGCTTGGCCAATGGCCGGCAATCAGCACAAAAGCAGCTGCAACTAGCCAAAGTTGGCTGGCAAACTGCGCAAAAAAAAAATAACAAACGAAAAAAATTGAAAAAGAGATGCGCAAAGCTGTAAAATCTGTTGTTTGCCCAACCACCCACACAGCGAGTAGGCCTGGCCCAATGTGTGGCCCAGTTGCAGTCTATCCAACTGTCCGTCCGTCCGCCTAGCCCAACATTGCCTTGAGCAACAGCGATGCTAGTCTGTCTGCCTCTGCTGTGGGAGGAAGTGTTAATTTCGTAGCTGCTGCTTTGTTTGTCATTGGCAACACACTCGTCTGTTTAGGGCTAAAGATAAATCTTTAAGCCGCCACACTTTGCTTTGAGCTGCTAATGAGGCTCACACACACACACACACCACACCGCTTTGATCTCTGTCAGTCTACTCTGCTCAGTGCCATCATTGCTAACGTCCACTTGTAACAACTTTTACTCGATAATCACTTTAAGCCATTCACAACCCAACGAGACTCTTTTCAAATGTTATCATAATCATATAATACCAATCACAATGCACAACAGTCACTCCCATGAAAATAGAACGATAAACAAAAAAAAACAAAAATTGCTCTTCTGTTCGCACATTGCCTACTCCACTTCACTGAACAACAATCAAAAAGCAACAGCAATAACAAAAAGAAATAAATAAATACAAATTTAGTCGTAGTCGTCGCACGTTACTTCTCACAAGCAAAATACCACCCAACCACCCACTACCATATGCCAGCTCTTGACGCACTCCCACTACAATCCAACACTCCCAATATAGGCCATAACTTAGCAACAATTGTTGCGAGTGTGCGTGTGCGAGAGAATAATCACCGCCCACCACCACAACAAACGACTAATTCTATCACTACATATTTATTCATGTAGCATATACTACTGCTGGCAATATCCTAGCAGAAATTTAAAGAAGGTTCACAAAATTCAATCAGTCAGCGCAAAATCAAATAGCAACAACACGTTTATTTGGCATAGAGAATTAAAAGTTTGTAAGCCTGACTCTTTTCGCATGTATTTAATATGCATAGAGCAATCACGTGTGTCGTGTCAGGCAGGAATTCGTCATTCTTATATAATGAACATCGACACGCACATCAATAAATCGCACACCACACAAGACCCACAAAGACAAACAAACCACACACTTCATATACGTTCTTACTCAAGCAAAAAGCTATATACGTACATAAAAATGTAATTAAACTAGAATCTATGCGAGGCTGTTATGGTAAAGCTGCGCTGCCCGCAAATTGGACAAAGTGCCTGGCAGCTGTCCCAATGTAAAATTGTGTGTAAATATGACCACAGCATCATTTCTAATCCTCTTCATATCTACCACTCTGCCCCCCCTGGCTTTGGTCTATAGCTTTATTACTTCTTTATACTACCGCAAATATTCGAAGCCCCCGCCGTTTGCTCAATCGAGCTGGGCTGGAAAAAGGGGGGGCGAGCGTTCATGCGGTGCGGGTCTCCACACATCAAGCAAAGCACTTAACGAACTCTCAAATGTGCCCATGGCTACGACTATTCCTGAATACACTAAAATGTTTGACCACCACTAAAGTTTGCCTGCCTCCAATCCGTCGTCAGTCCGTCTCGCCCCTGTTGCGGTTGCACTTCTATGCGCTATACAAAAACTATGTATCAATTTGGCGTCAACTAAACCCTGTCGGCTTTAACGCGGCGCGGCTTCGGCGCGGCTCGCCTTACTTCTGCACCCTTTGTGAACCCGCCGCGACTAGCTGCAATTCCTTTTGGATGTTGCCCATTAAACGCTGCGCTTGTGTGCCACAAGCGGGATCACTGCCTGAATCAATCGGGCCCTACCGTAGCTACATCACTTTCGACAATTCATGCTAAGGCATCCGTTGAATTATACAAATATGGCCCAGCACAACCAGCCTCTGCTCAATTGTTCTTTGTTTATTTTATATCATTCCTCTTTTTTTGTCCGCCCTATCCAAAACTGTCCAAAGTACTGACCATTGTGCTGCAGTGTGAATACATCGCCGGAAAGTCAAGCACTTGCAACTGATGCATAATTTAAAAAGGAAGGGAAAAGAGTCGGGCTAACGTAAAAAGAACACAAACTCCAGTCCTTGCTCTGCCTGGTCTGGTCGCTCTGCTTGGTTTTTGCATTTTGTAAGAAATGCAAATACGCTTCAATAAATTTCGGTCCTTGTAACCAGATTTTTCCGTCCTAATGCTGGGCACTCATTTGGCTCCACGAAACCCTCAGCTAAATTAATGCAAAACTCGCAAGCCACAAAACTAATTTGTCATGCGTGGCCAAAAGGTACAAAATGTATAAACAACATGCCCCCACCTCAAGCCCAAACCAGTTGGGGGTGTGAGCTTGACCTCGACTGAGGCCAAAACTCAATTAGAGTACATGAAATTATGCACAAATGCCAATGCAATAAACAAACTCACAGCCAGACATAACTAATGAGCTTAGCTTAGGTTTATATGGCGTACAAATTTATATATTCAAATTGAGTAAAGCTGTAGTTTTGCAATTCAAATGAAATTCAAATGCATTGCTGTAGATTTTTGAAATATTGTTGCGTATACGTAATAAACTTAACTGCAGCATATATTATTTATTAGATATTTATAGACTTGAGCTATAATTTCTTTATTGCACCTAAAACCCATTAACAGTTTGCTGGCGGCTGCTGGTATTTTTTTTAGCAGAACGTTGCCAAATATCACGTATACGCCTAATGGCCATTAAGTAATATAAGCGCACAGTTGCCAGTTGCACTTGAAGTCGTCTTTGCCACAGCAATTACAGCACTTAAGCCCCTCTCTTTCTTACACACACACACAGACACACACGTACGCACACATAGATACACATACTGTTGGCCTTCAAGCTCTCTTGTCCCTCTTGTATACGTAGTTATGGCACTTTACATGGTACATGGTAGCCACACTGCCATCCCACCCACATTTATCAGAGCTCAGTTTCGTTGTCACTCATTTCGTGCTCTCCTCATGCACTCTCCTCGCAACATCCTTTGTTGCTCTTCTTTGCGCCTATTTTGTGTGCCTTATAAATTCCGCAACACTACTGTATACGATGGCTACACCACACGTGACCCCATCATATTGAAGTTTTGTGGCGGCGGTCAGGCAGTGCCTGCGGCGGTCTCCAGCGGCCCCGAGCTGCTGGTCGAGTTCAGCACGTCGCCGTTTGGCACCTTTACGGGCACCTCCTCGCAGGTGCTGCCGCTTTACGGCTTTCAGCTCGAGGTAAGTTTGGCTGCCTTTGCCTTTGCTCTATGTAATCACTGCTCAACAAATTCCTTTGCTCGTTTGTCAGGTTGAAGTGCAGTTCGTGGACATACAAAGCCCCACGTACTCGAAGAATAAGAAGCCCTGTGAGTTCTGGATACGTGGCGCTGGTCGTGGCATACTCGAGAATCCGAAGCATTCGCTGGCGCCCAACTCCACTTGCCTCTACCATTTGCAAGGCATGGGCGTGTTCAAGACCTTTGACCATCTGAGCTTGTCGCGCCGCACCAACAGCCAAGCGGGCATGCATCCACCTGTGTCCAGGTTTAAAGTATGGATATCTATGCTAAAGTTCAATTTGGATCCCGAGTTTGGGCAAATCGACGAGACTTCGGTGGGGGCCATTGGCGTGCTGCAGACTCAAGAGGATTGCAGCGGCATGCTGCGCATCTGGGATGGCACACTACGTGAAGCGCCTGTCTGCAAGGATCTCAATTGGTAAGTACAGTTACTTACAGCAGTTAATAGCAGCACTCAAGCTTACGCTTGCCTTGCAGCGCCAGCGCCGAGACCAGCAACTACAACTCGCTTGGCCACTACACACACAACTCCACGAATGTCATAGCGCGCTTCTGTCGCGGCACCATACCACGCACCTGCGATCGCTCGAACATAAACGAAACCTACGCCAGGCCCTGCACCATCTCCGAGAGCTATGTGTCCAGCAACGATGCCATAACGCTCGAGCTGCGCAACACCGAGTCCACAGTGCTGCGTCCGTTGGACTTTAAGCTGAAGTATGAGTTTATTGATCTGCATCAGGATGGGCTACCGCAGGGCGGTGGCGAGCTGGACTGCAATCGCAAGTTTGTGAGCAGTCTCATGGATCGCAAGGATCCCGCCATCTTTCGCAGCGTGCGCAACATTTTTCTGTTTGGGCGCGGCGGCACGCGTCATCTCAAGTGTGTCTATCGCTTTGAGGCGCAGCGTACCGAACGTGTCAGAATCAAACTGCGCAAGGTAACCACATCGAACAGACCTTGCTACTCGAAAGTAGACGAAGATATCAATCGCTCCTTTTGCTATGGTGACACCAATGTGCGCGTTGAGGTTTGTACATTGCATTCATTTAATTAAATTAATTTTGTAATGCTGCCTTTGCTTAACAGATCTTTGAGCGTCCGTCGCAAGACTCTATTTTGTTGCATCGCGGCTGTCTTTGCAACAGCTCCAATGAGTCGCACTCCGTGGAATACACTTCGACGAGCTCACGCGTAGAAGTGCACTTTACGGCGGATAACATGACCACACTCGACGATCCGGATACTGCTAACTTTGAGGGCATGTTTGAGTTTGTCAAGGCGCCCACCAGCTGCAAGGATGGCAGACGCAAGTTTGGACCCAGCGGCACCATAGACATGACCTTTGGTGATGTAAGTGACGTCTCTTTTATTTTATAAGACAATCGCTTGACTTTGGTTGCTTTGCAGATTGAATGTCGCTCCAGACCTTGGCTCATTGAACCCATTGGCAACAAGTTTTTGTATGTGCGACTCAAGGCAATCTTTCTGAGCAAACACAATCCCAAGAAGACACTGAATACCACCTATGTGGCGCCCAACACCTGGCGCTGCGAAACAAAGTCACGCGCTGTGCTTACCACATATGAAGGTAAGTCGTGTCTAATAAATAAAACTTTGTTACAATTGCTTTGCTTTTTTGCAGGCTTAACTATTGTTGCATGTCCGCTTAGCCCTGACTCGAGTGCTTATGAATTTGTGGAGATCTTTAGCTCTGGCTGGAACGAACGTCCCAACTTTGCGCTCATCAATCGCTCGAGAGCCATCAGTGTGGAGTTCTTGCGTCCCACCAATGGCGAGTTTACCTTTAATTGGATGGAAATATTGCCCAGACCCACGCTAAGCATAGCTGGTGCGTCATCAAACTTAGCTTAGCTTATTCGCTCACATTACTTACATATATTTCAATTGTAATTCCAGAGGATTGTCAATACAAGTGCGCCGAGCTGGGCGCCTGCGTTAATGCGAGCGTCTGGTGCGATGGCATTGTGCACTGTCCCTCGGCTGATGATGAGACCTTCCTGCAGTGCTCGGCCATAATGAAACTACCCATCGAACTACTTGCTACGCTCTGTCTGATTTTTGTGCTCACGTGTTGTGCTTTTGTCGCCTCGGCTTACAAGTAAGTGCAACCATTAACACTGAACTAAATTAACCGACTAACTTTTTATCTCGCTTATGGCGCAGAAAAATCAAACGCAAGCTGCGCGGCTCCTCGGTGCTGCAGACGCGTCTAAAGTCGCTTAGCTCCATGGATACAGCGGTGCTGGATGAAAAGGAGGTGATTTGCTGACAAAGCGACAATTCTGTGCGTTACGTGGAGATCGATCGTGTGACCACGGTCTGATGCTCTGCGGCCAATAACGTGCAGAATTGTGCCCCGGAACTGAAATTGATACTCAAATCGAAGCCAAAACAAATACTAAAACCACAACTTAAACAATTGCGAAACGCAACAAATAACCGTTTGCTCGACATCAAAAACCAAAACCAAAACAAAAACCTAAACAAAATCAAAATCAACCAAATCGAAATCAAAAATAGTAATCAGACTCTCTCACCAGTTTTTAAAATGCATTTAAACGTAACGAAATTCGAAATCGCAAGCAGCGTCCAATTTCGTTGGTTTTATTTCGTATTAGCCTGTGTTTTACAATATACAATCGTATTATAGTTAAATCGTGAGGTGTTTTTAAATGCCGTGTGCAATTTTTATAAGCAATTTTTCTAGAGACTAGCATGATTTTTCATACATGTTTTCTATATAATTTGTCAACGGTTCGTACTAAGTTGTTATATATTTGTCGGAATACTTTTTCCACATATTGTACATATGCCGACGAACGTAATATATAGTGTTTAGTTAAAACTTCCTCTAGGTTTTTTGTATAACAATTACGATAACAGAATGCTCATAGACCTATGTAGATACAACTGTTTCCTAATAGCCTCTAAGAAAAACTCAAACTAGCCAATCAAGCGGACTAAATGAAACCGAAGCGATATAGAGAGGGAGGAGGAAGTTACATTTCTTGATATGATCGGAGATTATTTTTTTGGAAAGCCCACGGGTACTTCCAATAGCATTTATTATGCGGCGCACAAATAAAAGTGAACTATCTAATAATCCAAGTAGATCGTAAGTAAAAATGTTTTACATTTTAAGATTGATGATATGCATCGTAAAGCAAAGAAAAACGTAACGTAAATATATACAAAAATAAATTGAGAGGTCGATTAGTCGAATAGCAATCGTCAAGAATATGTCAATATATAGAAGCTAGATGAATTCGTTAGTTGTTTCATAGACGTAGTTATATATCACAAACATAATTAATATCAACATAACAAATATACAAAATCAAACTAGAAATCAAAATCAAACGCGAACTCGAACCAAGAGCACTTTGTCAAAATCGAGATCGATCACGTTTCAGTCACGCTCATTGTTGTTCTTGTTGTTGTTGTCTCCACAGTTGCACAGCTCGCTCTCATAGCTCACTCTCACATCTAGCCGCCTGCTCTCCCCCACAACCCCGCAAAAAAAATATATAACCAGAACAAAAAACAAATCCAATCTTTGCATGGTAATAAGTATGCTGGATCTGGGCTCTGTGGCAGCTAACTAAATATCGCCTATTCTATTCTATTTTGTATTCTCTCTTTGAATATATACTTTTGTGTCGAAGAAAAAAATCATCGTTGAGACCAAGACCTAAGGCTTGGGAGCAACAAACAGTGCGCAACAACAACAACGAGGCTGGAGTCAGCTGAGGATCGTTGATTCACAGACAAGACAACAGAGAGATCAGTGACAAGTCGCTAAACGTTAAACTCAACTTTCAAGAATTGTAAATAAATGCCAATGAGAACAAATAGAAAATGTATAATAATTTTACACAGCGCGTTTTATTTATATTGATTCGCATCTGTATATCTTAAGTTACACTCGAAAAAAGAGAAACATCAAACTCTGACAATAAAACTCCTAAATCTTTCACACTACACAGTTGCTCTTTGACAAAAAAACAAAAATCATTTAATAATGCTTAGTAGACAACATAATACAATACATACATATATCTATGGTTCTTGAGATCGGAATCCTTAGATTTGCTTCATTGAATACATATACATACAATTAATAGTTGAACTAATCGCATTAAACAAAAGATAATACACTTAAATGCAATCATATAAAAATATTTTCGTTTAGCTTAAATCAGTTATCAGATATAATTAGGCAAATACAATTAATTATATATAATGTGCATCGATCTCACATACGGACTGAGGCAATGACACTGGCAAATACATACACCGAACCTGGGATGAGCGTTAAAGGGTTCGATTTTTTAAATTAAAACTAGTTTAAATATAAAAACCTAAAGAAATTAAACCAAACAGTAACTCAACATAAGCTAAATTTGAAAATGTTGTAAAAAAAAACCAAAAAACAAAAATCATATCAGATTCTAAAATGATATTAAAATTAAATGAAAAACTCAATAAATGAACATTTAAATTCCAAGCTACCAACACAGATAAGATTACTCGGGAAGATTTTAAGCTGTTTTAGCTGAAGCAGCAGCTTGGATATTATGGCGCTGGCGATGCTTGAAGAGTGAACTCGGATCACGTGTGGAGAACTTGCATTGTTCACAAGTTAATGGCTTCTCTCCTGTGTGCTGACGCATGTGGATAATCAGGCTCGCCTTACGTGCTGTCTTCTTGCCACAGACATTACAGATAAACGGCTTTATCTTGTTGTGCACTGTTTTGATATGCTTGGAGAGGGTCTTTCCGTTTACAAACTTGCGATTGCAAGTCTCACAAGTTTTCTCTGCGTAGTATTTGGTCTTTTTCTTCGGTGTCGCTGACTGTGATGGCTCTTCACTGGAAGATGTCACCGCCGCCGCTGCAGCTGCAGCAGCCGCCAGTTGCGCCTTTTGTGCGCGTCGTCGTAGCAAGTCATGTCTAAGGACTCTGGCACGCCAATTCGAATGTACACGCATGTGTCTCCACACGAGAGCCGACACTGGCGCCTTGTAGTCGCAACCGACGCAGGGGCATTTTAGCAAATCAACATCAATTTGATGTGCCTTCCATAGATGTGCCGAGCAGCGACGCCAGGTCGAAAAGTCAAGTCCGCATTCACTGCAAGCAAAGCCGGCTCCCTTATGGCACTTGACATGCAGCTCCAACTTTTTGTCGTCCTTAAATTTAAAGATGCAAGTTGCGTTACCCTCTGTACAACTAAAGGAAAAAGTTGGTTATATGGTATTGCATCGTGCTACTTTAAGATCTACTTACGCCACTCTCATATTAGCACGCAACACAATACGAAATTCTTTGAAAGGCATGGGCTGGAGCTGTGGAGGTGGAGGCGGTGAAGGAGGTAGCATCAATGTAGAATCCGCTTCGCAAATTGTATCGATTTTACGCGGCTTTGGTTTTGGCTCTGATGTTGATATGTCCACATGACTATGGCCATGATAGCACATAAAGTGACCTCTTAGGTCTTCCAGTAGATCATATTGGCGCAGGCACAGACTGCAGACGTAAACTATTCTGTCTCCCAGCTCGTTTACGGGCATGTTTAGACTTCCAAAAACAGCGCTGCTTAAATTATTTGTGTATTATGAGTTTTGTTCTTCCATTCCGACTAGTGCTGGCAAAACATCGGGACACTATCGCTACTATCGATGGTGGGAACAATTTTTCAAAACATCGATTTTTTACTATCGATGTTTTGAAACATTTTTCCATCTCTACTGAAAGTTGTGATTGCTGGTTTGATGTAAGTAAAAGGGTAAAGAAAAGTCAAAAAATACTAATAATTACTTTTTAAATTAGCGGAATATTCATTTGGTGTTGGAGGAAAACGAGCGCCAATCGACAAATGAAAATACCGATCATAGCCAACCACTGTTTGCGTTTTAAAAAAAAATATTGCAAACAAGGTAAAAAGTAATAGAGTCGACTCTATATTAAGTTTGCGAAATTACTATGAAAGCAAAAATTCTCCTGAGGATTGCAATCCTCTTCAATATTGGAAGGTAAATCTTTAGTTTTTACTACTTTTTAGATAACTAATTTAGCAATCTTATTTTGCAGATGATAAATGACAACGAAGGCTTAAAAATTTGCGCAAAAAAACTGTTGTGTATTCAAGTCACTTCGGTGGAGAGCGAGAAAATTTTTAGTAAAGCTGGCATTGTGATCAGTGACAAAAGATCCTCACTTGAACCGTCGACTGCAGACAAAATAATTTTCATGAGCAGGAACAATTGGCTTATAAACAATTGAAATTTGTTACAAAAGGAACTATGAATTTGATCTCTTATGATATATGAAAAAGTGAAATGTGATTTAATTTTATAATTTTGAATTGATTTACGTTAAAATATTAATATAAGAATAAAACATACAAACTGAAATGTTAAATTTTTGTTACAAATAAAATATAACAAACTGAAAAGTAATTTATTTGTTAAAATAATAATGAAACAAAAAATTTAAATTTGATTTTTTATGAAAAATCGATGGTAACGATGTTTTTCCCTCAAAACATCGAAAAAATCGATAGTGGCAATTATCGATTTTTTGCCAGCACTTATGACGATTATAATTAAACGCGAGTATTGTGAATGGCAATTATTTTAAATTTAAAAAAACAGTCTATAGAGTAACAAAATCCGTTAATAAATTAACTGGCATTTGGTAGAATTAAAAAATGTTCAACAAAATCAGTTCTTAAATTCATATTAATTTGCTGAAGATACACTCTCGTGAATATTGATTCATGACGAACCTATCTTAGAGTTTGATTTAGCTTCTCAGCCAATCAACCAACTGACATATTTTAAATCATGAATGTACGGTTTATATTATCCATTTCGTTTCTTCTTATTTTTGTTTTGGATTTTATAAGCATACTGCAATTATTAAAAATGTCTTAAAGATTATCAAATAGATTTTAAATGCATTTAATTAAAAAATGGTATACACTAACATGTTCATTGATTAATCACTAAAATATTTATTGTATTTTTATAGACAAGGCAATAAATCAAAAAAATACTTAGTTGTATAGAAAATAAGTTGGCATAATGAACTTGGAATTAGGCATACAAATTTTGCTAATGGCATGTAAGTAGTAGCAATTTGAAGTCTTAGTAAATATATAAGCGTTTGTTTTCAAGCTGGCCTAAGGTTAGTTTGGAGCATTGTCTGCTACAATTGCGACTCAAAGACGCTTCCCGAATGCGCACAAACACTGGGTGAGGAAGGACTTTTGCCGTTCAAGGAGTGCGCAGCAGAAGTACCATGTGCTATGTCTATTGGTAAGTGGAAAGGTCGGACCGAAAAAGGATTATCATTATTTTTATTTACAGTGGACTCCACCACGTATCGCGGCTGTGAAGTTGAAGTACCCACCGAAGAAGCCACGTATGCCAAGAACTGCACCAGCAATTTATGCAATGCTGGCGTATTTCCGCCTGGGCGTCTTAAGTGTCATCACTGCATGGGCGCAAGCTGTGTCGAAGCGCCAGTTGTAAAACCACGTCCATGTCTCTATCATCATGAGGAGGATGCTTGCTACACTGAGGTGGTAAATGCAAATCTTGCCTACCGTGGCTGCGTCTCCGATAGCAATCATACGGCAGTCAATACAGCCAAGGTGTGTGAGATCAATGGCTGCAATGCTGAGCGTGGTGCTTGGACATTAACTTGCGCCAGCTGTGATTCCAGCAAGGGCCGCGGCTGCAAAATGGATCTCTTTCAGCTGGGCAGTAGTTGCAATATAAGTTTGTTTGAACTGTGCGAGGAGCAGCTGCTGTTGGGAGAAGAGCAGGGCCACTACTGCTACACATATCATCATCTGAGTCGTGTGGTACGTGGTTGTTCTACGCAACTGCCTGCAGAGCTAGAGCCGCATCGCCTTGAGTTGCAGCAGTGTGCCAATGCTACCAATTGCAATGCGCGTTGCCTTCCCCAACAGCAATGCCTAAACTGCAATTCAGCTGAAAAGGATGTGTGTCGCAGCAATGCCACGGCAGTAAGTGCTCAAAGCTGTGGCTCCGCTGAAGCGTCCAGCTGCTATGCGTGTGTTTATGATGACTTTGGCGTGCGACGCGGCTGTGGCCACCCACCCACTGACTCAACAATAACGAATTGCTATGAATGCGATGGCCACTTGGAGAAAGGATGTAATAAGCGTGACTTTACACGATGCTATCGCTGCAGCAGCGATGAGGCGGGTGCAGGCTGCATTAATTGGGAGCGTCCAGGTGGCATTTACATTGAGCAATGTGCTGTGCCAGCAGCGCCATGCTTAGTGCTTAGCTATGTGAATGGGACTGTTGAGCGTGGCTGTCAGCGTGAAGATTTTAACTGCAGCACAGCATCCGTTGTCAGCTGTCGTAGCTGTGAAGGCAACTTTTGCAACAAGGGTCCATTTCCGGCGGAGCGCCTATGGTGTCATCAGTGCGAAGATTGTGAGCAAGTAATAAGCGGACAGAGTGCGTTGCCTTGTGGCTTGGACGCCAATGAGCCTGTGGATCAAAATGCGGCTTGTCTGGAGTTTTTTGATGAGCAGAGCCATCAGATAAAGCGTGGCTGTCGGTCCCAAGCACAGCTCTACTATGAGTGTCTGCTAAGAAGTGACAAGTGCCGTCTTTGCCAGAGCAATGGCTGCAATGATACGCCTGGAAAGCAACTGCGACCACAACACTTGGAACTGTAAGTAAGGATAGAGACCATTTATTTGCATTGAATGTTACAACAGATTTTTACAATCTGTATACTAATGGAGTAATATAAAATTATGTCTTGTAAATGCGTTTTGAGCTTCTCTGGGTTACGCCGGTTTAGCCTTCAATAGAAATATTCGTACTTCTGCGCATGCTGCAGCATCACCTCCATGGCCTTTTTGCCCTGCAACACTCCGTTGCGCTCCATGTAGTTCCAAATGGAAGCCATAAATACGCAGAATATTATGACGCCAAATACAATAAACTTGAGCAACAAGTAAATGGTACGCAGTCCCACAGGAGGTGGGAACTCCACCAGCAACACCAACAGCACAAATAAAACTAACGCTGCGCTATAATACAGAATACGATCTGTATTTAGTTGAAGCAGCGAAGCATCACAGAGTCCCAATGCCTCGGTTAGTGCTGCAGTGCGTGCTTCGGGCAATGCTGGCTGCATGGTCGCGCAGCTGTTTTCGATACCATTGGCAGAGCTGACAAGCTGTTCTTTATCTATTACTTCACATTGCATATGTTCTACCTCTACGGGTAAATCGCTTGTCGTACGTCTCAGGGCTATTTTGGCTAGCACTGCTTCGTGGTCAGAGTAGCTGAACTTTTGCCCTGGCACACGATCTGGAAAGGGTAATGTATATTCCATTATTTGCGCCTTGATATCATCAGCGCCTCTCACAAATATGTGATCAATACGTATGCCCAATGGATTCTTTTGCAGCGCACGTGATGATGTATAAGAGTTGCGGCCACACTCATTCGTGCGGAACGCATCGCTAGCGCAGCTGTCATGCATCTTGGAAGTATAAAGCAGCACCTTGTATGATATGTCCTGTGGTTGCGTATTGAGATCACCAGCTAAAATCTGCAGCACCGAATTGCCACGCGTTGCCTCTATGAACTGTGCTGTGTCAAATGCCTGTATAACGCGATGCGTCTTGTACTCATCATTGTCATTATCGTACTCTGCGTGCAGATGGGCATTGTAAAGATGCACTATTTGTTCGCCCACAAGTATGCGGCAAAGGCCCACACCCTTGCCTCCAAACCAATCGGCGTGTTGTATGCGATGAAAATAGCCGTTTACGGACCACGCATGGAAGAGCGTGCCCAGTATGGGATACTTCGATAGCACCAACAGGCCGGCACCCATGACACCGCTGTGAAAATAGTGTGCATATGGCAATGCATTGGAAGTCTGCGATTGTAAACGCTCGCTGTCTTGTTGCGACCAAACCTCTTGGAGCGACACAATGTCGTACAGTCCATTGTTGAGCTCTGTGCAAATAGCGTCAATACGTAGCGCACGATCACTGGAGACAAGCGGTATGCCCCTATAAGTGAAAGTCGTCAAGGTAAATTGGTTTTGTCTAGAGCCTGACCACAAAAAAGTGGATAACAATTATGGTATACACACCAGATGTTCAGTGTCAAGATTTTGAGCTCCAGCAGCAGCATTGTGATATGATTCGTGGTCGCTCTGCTTCTGACTCAACAAACTACATTTGTTTTTAAGATAAGATTAGCCTAATTTAATTAGAGATAAACAAAAGAAACCTTAGCGAACATCTGTAAGTTCCAAACAAAAATAAGAATGCCACGTGAAGTTGGCTGCACATCCCAGCAACACTACAACAACACACTGTCATCCACGCGATGAATGAAATCCAAAAAGCACATGAAACAATTCAATAATTCAAAAGTAAATAAACTAAGGAGTGTTAGTAGCAATGGCACGCACGGAACAGGATTCGAAAAAAGAGAAACGTAAGGCGAAGAAGCGTAAGCACGAAGTGCCCCCAGTGGGCAGCGGTAGTGATGATGAAACAGTGGCCGATAAAAGTCTGATTGTGGAGGAGCGTCCACAGCAAGAGTCTGAAGCAGAGGACCTACCGCAGCCGAAAGGTGAGAAAAAAGATTGAATATTATGAGGCATTCCAATAAATATTTATTTCAGTTAAGGCATCAAAGCGCAAGCAACTTGCGGATGGGGCTGACATTAAGGAAAAGCGCAAGAAGGACGAGAATAATGCTGCAGAACCTAGTGACGACTTACCGACAGCTGATCAGCTGAAGGAAGCAGCAATGCCTGAAAACTTAAATGCCGTTGTTACAGTGAGACAGAAGAAAAAGCAAAAGCATCTGAAGCGCCTGGAAGCACAAAAGGATCAATCTGCCGACAAGGAGGCCAAACGCAATGAAGAATATTTGCGCAAGTGGAGGGACTCACGACAAGATTGGAAGTTTGAAAAACTTCGACAGATTTCCATACAACAGACCGCCTTTGATGAGAAAAAATTAAACGATGATGTGTGGACAATTGCGCTGGAATATCTAGCAGGGTCCAAGGGCGCGGGCAAGGAAACCATGATTAAATTAGCCGAGGATGCTATACAAAAACTTGACAAAGAGTGTGAGGAACTCAGCGAAGAGGTTGAGCGCCAGGCTGTAGTGGATTCAACACGTTACCAACGCGCACGTCAACTGCTGCAGAGCTTCGACTAAGGATGTATTTAATAAGTTTGAAGTTATTAGCAACAATTCGTTTTTGTTAATATTTAGAGTTTAATCAACAGAGAGAGTTTTATATTTTACAAATCCACATAAGCTAAGAGTTTGTCTAGATGGTTAATGCGTTGTCGCAGCAGTAGTTGCTGCTGCTCCTCAATCTTCTCCAGCTTCTCAAGCATAAAGTGCTGCATAAACAAGCGTATGCTCTGTTTAAACTGTTGCAGCTTAGAATTTTTGGCAATGTGTTCAAAGGCCTGATACAGCTGACTCTCCTCGGTGGACAACAGAAGACGGGTCATGATTTCGCGCATAAAGTAGAAGCTAAGCTTTTCCAGCTGCATAAAGTCTACTACCTTAAGTACGGAGAGCTGCAGGCCACTGGCTAGTATAAGCTGCTGCATAAAACTTGCCAGGTTGCGTATTTGAACTTTGGTTAGCGATTCTATATCATTGATGCGATCCCAGCTGGCAAACTGAAAGGCGAGCTGGAATTTTCGGTTGTATTGGCAGAACTTCAAGGCAAGATGCGCGTAGTAAGGATTGGCACGACGCTCGTTGATTGCACAATGTATGATGACATATGCTACGGCGCGTTGATCCTTCAGCGCGAGATGGAGTATTTTCTCAAAGGCATCTACATAGTCCGCAGCGCTCATAATAATACAGAAGATGTTGCGTCGCTCGGCAGTGTTCATGTGCTGCTTCTTGGCCAGCTCCAGCAGTTTTTCCGAGTAGCGTTGCGTGGTTGACTGCTGTCGTTGTTTCTCCTGCTCCTGCTGTGCCGTGCCCATTTCAGCTAGGTTGCCTGTCCACGCTGAGCCTACAATCCACCATTTGCCCACTTTATCAGCGCGCAGCAGATCCTCCAGCGTTATGTTAAGCGTAACTACATAGCGATCATTTCTCAGCATGCCCTTAAGACGCTTGCGCAGTGTTTCCGCCAACTCTGGATCATACTGCGGCAGCTTGTTCATATTATTGTTTTTTACAGCGTTGAGTATGTCCACCATGAAGCGCAGTCGCGGATTTTCTTTTAGCTCTAGCGGTGCTGCTGCAATCTGCGTTTGTACATTTTGCATCATATTCTTAAAGGCCAAAGGATCATCTTTGCGCAGTCGAAAGCCCACAGATTGGAATATCTGCAGCAGACACTCTACGGACTTTTCACATAGGCTGCCCGCCAGGCGGGCAATCAGCTCCAGAAGCAATCGCTGCTCGTAAATCTTAAACATGTACATATAGCAAAGCAATAGCACTACATTGTTTAAACGTTTATCCTCCACCTGCAATGTATCAAGCTGCTTAATAAAGCCATCGAATTGCTCCACAAATGTTTGCAGGAAATGTGCGCCAATTTCGCTGCCAATGTGAGCATGCAAGTAAGCCAAGAGCACCATATGTTCCTGTACCATCCGCTCGTTGGCGCGTGTTCTGCCGAGCAGAGCCTCCTGGAGCAGCTTGTTTAGCGTGTCGTTCATATTGTAGCGTGAATTCTTCATATAAAGCTCCTCAATGCCGCTGGAAATCTTGTGCAGATTGGCCTCGGAGAGACGATTCAGTAAACCCTTACATTGCTTGAGCAGGCGGGTCAGTTGCTCCGACTGGCCGTCCTTGGCAGCTAACAACGCACGCTGATGTGGAGGTATGTACTTTTGACCAACGGCCTCCGGTTCATCTGTCACTATGTTGCCTTCCGCATCGCGCTTACGCCCATAAATATCCTCCTTATCTAAAATAGAGTATTAAGTATTAATTTTAATAGGAACTGCGAAATAAAGTAATCTAGCTTACATTTTGTTTGTTCTTCTGTCTCACTAGACGTGTTGTCGTCCTCATCATTGTCCTCTCCCATCTCACTTTCACTTTGCTCTTCATCAGCAGGTTCATCCATTTCACTGTCGGCTTCCATGGCTTCATTTCCATCTTCGTCCTCGCTCCACATGCCAGCTTCCTCTTTTTCTTGCTGTTCCTTAAGCTCCTTTTTGCGTTGCTGCTTTTCCTCCCATTTTTGCTTCTCCTCCTCATCGTCTAGCACAAAGTCTAGCAAATAGTCCAGCCCATCGTCAAACATCTTGCGCACCAAGCGATTTTTGTCTTTAGTTTTGTTAAGATGCAATTTCTTTTCGAGCTTCGCAATCTCCAAATCTTCCTCTTCATTATCAAGCTTCAGTTGCTTTTTACGTTGCTTGCGCGATTTGTTTAGTAGCTCCTGCTGTTGGCGCAACTCACGTTTACGCACTTGCATTTCATCTGCACGTTGTATACCCGCATGCTTTTTGGGTTTCTTGCCTAGCGGCTCGTAGGTTTCTAACTTTCAGCGTTGGATGGCATGCGTGCATCCACTTCAGCATCACTGAAATCCGAAGCAATAGATTCATCATCATCTGGATCCACTTCACTGGCCAGCAGCTGCTCTCGAGGTATGTCTTCCGGATCTATCTGTTGCTGTTTCGTCTTCTTCTTCTTTTTACCTTTGCTGCTTGCCGCCAATGCTGCTGCCGCAGCTTCAGCAACACGTTGTCCACCATCTGTTTTCCCCGCATGATAAAGTCTTTTGTTATTTTTCTTCACCTCCGTCTTGAGCTTGCGCTGCTCCTTGCGAGTTAGCGGCTTCTTTGGAGCTTGTTTGCTCTGCTTTTTTAACTTCACCATGTCAACAACCAATTCTCAATATCGCTTTGTTTTTGTTGTCTACTGCCATCAGCTGTTTTCAACACGTGCGTGGGATTTTTTAGTACATTTGTTAGTGATTGCTGCCGATTGCAGTTTAGTTTGTTTATTTTTACATAAGAGACATAAAAAGATACAAAAATAAAATAGAAAGCTATGTCCACACGTTGGTATCCCATATATCAGCGCGGCAATCCGCAGCTGCGTGTATTCCTGCCAAACTTCTGGATGAAACTTATTAGACCCACGGAGGAGCAACCGGCTAATGTTGTCACCTTTGCAGTGTCCACTGAAATGACCAAATATGATGTGAAAAATTATTTGGAGAAGATTTACAAGATACCAGTAGTTGAGGTGCGGACACGTATAGCGCTAGGTGACACCAAACGCGATCAGACCTACGGATATGTGACCAAGAAAGATGATGTCAAGCTGGCTTATGTAACAATGGTAAGCGGCAGTGTAAACAGGCAACAGCTAGGGCACTAATTGTCTTTTAACTTGCAGCCCAAGACAGAGGCTTTCACGTTTCCCGACATGTTTGCCTCCAAGGCGGAGAAACAAGAGAAGGATGAAAAATCAATGGACGAGTCAAAAGCGGGCTTCAAAAAGTTCCTGGATCGCAACAAGAAGCGACCTGGCACACCGGGCTGGTATTCAATTTAGGCATTTAATATAGTTCAAGTTGTAATTGCAACGATTAATAACATTTATTTTGAAAAACCAAGAAACATATTTCGAGTAATTCTAAAGCTTTGCTCCATTTGAATTGTCTGCGACGTAAAATCTACTGCTTGGACTGTTTGACAGCTGCAGCCACCCAGGCGCGTATTTTGTCTTCATCCTGCAGTCCCACCATGCGTTGCATCTCCTTGCCATTCTGCATTACAACGAGTACCGGCACAGCCGCCACATCATAGTCAAGTGCCAGCTCACTATGTTCGTCAATGTCCACCTTGGCCAGTTTAATGGAGCCAGCTTGCTCGCCCACAATGCCCTCAATGCGCGGTGTCAGCTGTTTGCATGGATTGCACCATCTAATAAAATTAAAATTAATTAGATAACATTCTTGCTTTATTTTGTAAATTTCCCTTACGTCGCAAAAAAGTCCACAATGACAGGCGTCTGGCTCTTCTTCACCTTTTTGTCAAAGTCCTCCGGGCTCTGAACTTTGAAGATCTCTCGCTGAAGCGGCGTCACGGAAAAGGCTCGTTGGCTACCACGCACTTGGCGAGACACATTGCCAAACACATTTATAAGCTGTCGCTGCATAATTATTATATTTTGTCGAAAAACTTGTTGGCGTTGATGACAGCGTCTTTGTCAAAAACTTTTTAGCACGAAATCAGCTGTTGTAGTGTTGTTATCGGTATCGGACTGTGTCTCAAGTGTGACCCTATGGCAGGTGGGAAATAATAATTAACGATTAATGTAGGTATCGTATATCAAGGAAAAGTCATCAAAGAACACAGAAACACATACATACGCATACTATTACACGTACTCGCGTCAAGCATAAAAATTGTCAATTGATTTGTGCTGCATACGAAAATTAAATTTCAAGTGATTGTTCCGCCTTGTCGGATTGGCTGGCGTGTTGCAAACGTGTGCAAGTGAAAAGCAAATACATTAGAGTTAGATTTAACGGCAATTGTAGGCGCTAATTAGTTGATAGCGCCTCGTCAACTGCGCAAATGGCCCATTGCCACAGCCAGGTGGTAGCAGTAGTCGTCGAACAGTAGTGCAATCAAAAGACAAGACGCGATGGATGATTTATCGCAGGGCGACATCTGTCGCGTCTGTCGCTGCGAGGCAACAGCAGATCGTCCACTCTTCTATCCCTGCATCTGCACGGGCAGCATTAAGTACATACATCAAGACTGCCTCATGCTCTGGATGCGCTACTCGCACAAGGAATACTGCGAACTATGTGGCCATCGATTCAGTTTTCAACCCATCTATGCACCCGACATGCCACGCGTCTTACCGCTACGCGATGTGCTCGTCGGGCTGATGTCAGCGGTGCTAGCGGGCGCCCGCTGTTGGCTGCACTACTCCCTCGTAGGCATGGCTTGGTTTGGTATTGTGCCGCTCTCCGCCTATCGCACCTATCGCTATCTGTTTCGAGCTAGCTCCTTTGACATGATACTCTCGTTGCCATTTGACATTTTTTCCATGGAGAATCTAGCGGCTGATGCGTTTCGCGGTTGCTTTGTAGTCACTTGTACGCTACTGTCTTTCATTGGACTGGTTTGGCTTCGCGAGCAAATATTGCATGGCGGCGGACCCGATTGGTTGGAGCGTGAAGAAGCACCCGCACCAGTAGCCCCTGCTGCAGTTGTGGCCGATGCAGCACAGGATGACAACAACAATGGTGAGGCACCGCAAGATGTGCCAATGAACAATGCCGAGCCGGCAGTGGCCAATCCTGCTGATAACGAAGGTGATGCAGCCCCAGCCGCAGCTGCACCTGCTCCTGCTGCTGCCGAAGCGGACAACGATGAAGCGAATTGGAATCCTATGGAGTGGGATCGCGCCGCAGAGGAGCTGACTTGGGAACGTTTGCTAGGCCTAGATGGATCTCTGGTTTTCTTGGAGCATGTTTTCTGGGTAATTTCATTGAACACCATGTTCATATTTACCTTTGCTTTCTGCCCTTACTGCGTGGGCAACTTCATACTCAGCTCGATGGATCTGCTGCAGCCGGAAAAGCCCTTGCTACATTTCCATGGACTGATCACAACACTCTTTGGTTACTGCTGCATTGGACTTACGCTGGTGGTGCTACATTTCTTTGCTCGCGTCTTTCGTCTGCGTCGCATCTGCTGGTTCCTGGGTCTCTGCTACATTGTGGTAAAGGTATCGCTGCTATCGGTGGTGGAGATTGGCGTGTTGCCGCTGATCTGCGGCTGGTGGCTGGACATTTGCTCGTTGCCGCTGCTTGATGCCAGCTTAAAGGATCGCAAGGCCAGCTTCAAGGCTGCCCCAGGAACGTCGCTCTTTGTGCATTGGATGTTTGGCATGGTCTATGTGTATTACTTTGCCGCCTTCATATCGCTGCTGCGTGAAGTGTTGCGTCCGGGCGTGCTTTGGATATTCCGTAATGTCAACGATCCGGACTTCAGTCCCATACAGGAAATGATTCATGTGCCGATTGTCAGACATGTGCGACGTTTGGTAGCTTCAGCCATGATCTTTGGCTTTGCAGTGCTGCTCATGCTCTGGCTGCCCATACGCATCTTGCAGTTCATGTTGCCCAACTTCTTGCCCTACTCGCTCAGCGGTGACTCTGAGGTCAATGACCTCAGCTTGCAGCTGTTGCTGCTGCAGGTAAGTAACTCAACTTTAAATTGAGTTCATTTATTAACTGATCTATGTTTACAAGATTGTGCTGCCCGGCTTCTTTGAACAAACCCAGACGCGCATCTGGCTCAAGAAAGTGCTGCGCGTATGGTGCAAGAGCGTGGCCTGGATGCTTGGCATACGCAGCTATTTGTTGCCAGCAGCCGAACCAGCAGCTGCTGATGAACCAGAACAAGCTGCTGCTGCTGCTGCAGATGCTGCGGCTCCGGCTGTTCAACCTGGAGCTGATGTTCCAGTTGCTGCGGCACCGCCAGCGCCACCACCACCGCCGCCAGCACCAGAGCCAGCTCCACCACGTAATCTGGCTGCCGCCCATCAAGCCATTATGCAGCGCGATGTACCAGTTGGCTTCCAGCCCTATGAGCGCCCCACGTTGTTTGCATTCCGCCTGTGTGCACTGTTGCTGCTCATGTGCTGCTCCATTATTTGTGCCGCCATGCTAATGCTCACCGTGCCCGTTTCCATAGGCCGCCGCGTCATGATGCTCTGGACAGGACAGCCCGGCGATAAGGTAGAGCCGCCAGTGGCCATAGATGCACCCTTACTAGATGCTGAAGCTACGCGCAAGAACGAGCGTTTGCTGCGTCCTCATGAACTCTACACTGCGGAGATCGGCGGCTATCTGTGCTGGATTTTGTTGCGTGGCATCGCTGTGGTGGTGACATTGCTGCCCCAAGGACGCGCTGCGATTGTCAAGAAGCTGAAGCATTGGGCCAAGGTGGCGCTGCAGTATGCGCTGCCCGTTGTAACGCTGCTGGGCATATTTGTGCTGGTGCCACTGATGTTTGGACTGCTGCTGGAGCTGGTGGTCGTCATACCGCTGCGTGTGCCCATGCGCAAGATGCCCATACACTTTCTCTGGCAGGATTGGGCACTGGGTGTGCTATATACAAAGATTGCCATAGCTCTGACGTTAATGGGACCGGACTGGCATTTAAAACGTGCACTGGAGCGCGCCTATACGGACGGACTGCGTGATTTTGATTTTAAATTCGTAATGAGCGATCTGGCAGTGCCGGTGGTGACCACATTTGGCATGGCCTTGGCCGTGCCATATGTGATTGCGCACTCGCTGTTTCCAATATTTGTGGATGATCGCTATCATCTGTTGTACATTTCGAAACTGGTTTATCCGATCAGTTTCATAGTCGTGGGCAGTGTTTGCTTTGTGCTCTTCCAGGTGAAGCAACTAAAGAAGCTGTACTTGTCCATTAAGGTGGACAAATATCTGGTGGGTCAGCGGCTGGTCAACTATGAGCATCGCAAGAAGCAGCAGGCCCAGCAAGCAGCCGCCGCCCAAGAGTTAAAAGCACGCCAAGAGGCGGAGGAGGCACAGCAGGCGCAAGACAATGCCCAAGAGCAGCAGGAGCCATTAATTAATCTGGCAGAGCAGGCGGCACTGAATGCACGACGACGTCGCGATCTTCTGCCACGCCCACTCTTAGGGGATGCGAACGAGGAGTTGCTCTAGCTCCGACGTTACCTTTTTTTTCTATTAATGTTTATTTTGGAGTGGATCCTAATGTATCTCTTCATGCTCCTCATGTTTGGGAAGCGTCAAGCCATGCCGGAGGAGTAACACACTTAACGCCCACATGGAATCGAAACATCATAAACACCCGCACAAGCGTAGTAATTGCAGCTCCCACCGCATGGGGGCGCTTTAAATTTTCGAGTTAAATAAAACTTGTTTTCTTGCTTTAGTTCCACTTTCCACGTTAGCTACAATTGTTTGTTAAATCTTTTTGCTTGTAGGCTCTAAAATTGTACCTAATTTAAGCAAATCAGTCTTAACCGTTTAATAATTAACATACGATTAAAAAGAAATTCGCTGATTTAATATGTTTATTGATATGCGCATATATAAACATAATATGATATTGATCGGCACGTGTTAGCAAACGCGCTGCTTTGTAAAAAGTTTGAAACGATAAAAATATGATAAACCTAAAAATATAATAACTATATAAATCAATGGCGATTGGCAAGTACTACATATATTGTATACATATAGAAGAAAATAGATAACATTGTATTAGATATCGATGCAAATGGTCGCATTTGTAACATTTGCAATTCGTTTAAATCCCCATAAATGTTTAAAAACTTAGCTAAACGAGAAACTTGATAAATGTGGTGAAAACTTTTGAGTAGCTTTACGAACTTGTATAAACTCTATATATGTGTATGTATACATTTAATTTTAAACGGTATATAATTAATAAATAAACTTAACTTTAATTAAATTCAAACCTTGTTTTGCCTTAAGCCTGTTGCCAAAACAATTTCCAATCTAACACAGACTACAAAGCGCGAGATAAATAAAATAAAGCAGACCATTCAACGGGTTTCTTTCACCAAACTCAATTTGTTAACGTTCCAAAAGCCAAAGTGCGGTTTCACTGGACAAAAACAACGCTGAAAGCCATTCGGATTAGTTAGAAGAAGAGCAAAAACAAGCAAATGCACAAGAGAAACTTTATTGTGTATGAGAGTTTTTTAAATGCGATAAAAAAATACATCGGACGCTTGACTTTCTGGAAGGATATAATTTTAAGCTAACTTTTTATTTAACCAGCTGCTAATAATTTTGTGTATTTTATGCTAATCTTGATTGTGTTTGGGTAAAGATTTCTTCGAACCGCAGTGCGCTTCTATTAGTAGAATTCGACGACGAGCACAGCAACTGAAAACAGAAATTTTAATTAGAGTTTTTCATAGAAAATGTCAAGTCTAATCTGCAAGCTTGCCAAGTTAAATATTAAAAAAGTTGCATTTATAAATGAATTAACATGCTTCTAAATTATGAGTGTGCTTTGAAATTTATTTGTTGAATATATGAATTTGCATGCAATTTGCAATTTGATAAAGCGGCTGCTCAGCTCATAAGGCACAAATTAACAAACTACTGCTGGAGGAGACACTTAATGAAATGCACAGCGGAATCCTTTTGTGTGGCCCTGCTTGTCGACCACTTTATTATGTGCATTCCTGTTACAGGACATGCAGCCCAGCTGTGTGCTTGTTATATCGACAATTGCAATTATGCTTGTAACAGCAAGAGCAACAAAAGCAAAAGCAAGAGCAGCAGCAGCTACAGGACATTCATAGTCTTCTTATTACCTTCTCTTAATTATAATTAATGCAGGCTGCATTCCTTGCTTTAAACGCTGTAAAAAGTGCTGGCTGCAGTCAACTTTAAAGCAAGTGGAATTTTTGGTAAGCGCACATTATTTACAAGTGCTTGGAGCTTAGATAATCTAGCACTTAATACTTACACGCAGCTCATAAATCTAGCCGACTCTCTGGAGTCTTGTAGAACGCACCAGCGGTTGAGGCTGCCCACTGGCCATGTGGTGTTTGTTTAATTTTTTAGCCAAGCAGCCTTGGCATGCGTGTTTTATTAGCCATAATCAGGCAGTAGTCGGGCACTTAGCACTCCTTAAGTTTTACAACTTCACGCTCAATCAGCGACAGCAACACCAACAGCATCAAAAGCAGCTACATAAAAACATAGCCACTCGAACTTCAAACTTTAACCCCGAGTTCGGGCCATAAACTGTGTGTGAACACTGCTGCCAAAGTGCTACAAAGTGACCTTAACAAAAGGCAAACCAAAAAAAAAAGGTGGTCGCTAAAATATAAAACTTTCAGGCGAACAACAACTATTTTTTGCTGGGCTTGTTTTCCGGGCAAACGTCGCCAAGGGTTCCAATGGAAATCAAATATGCTTCAAGAATCCTGTTTCGCCCTTTGCTCTTTGTTACGCATGTTTTGCGCATTTTGCTTTTATTAGATAATTTATAGAGTATTTTAGATAGGCACTGGCCCATGAGTTGTAGCCAAGAATTTTCGGCTACTTGGCTTACCTTAGATTTAGCTTTAGATTAAGCAGCCTAAGCTTATAGCATATGGCAAAGTGGTATAAGATATTTAATTAGGGTAAGCAAGAGCATCAACTGGGCCGGCTTGGCATCAGTTGACGATGCTTGCGCTTAACTATTTTTGGTTTTGATGAGCGCGAGCTGGGCAAAAGCTTTTACACAAATTATTTTACGTATCTTTTTCGTTTTTCGGGCCACATAATAAAATAAGGCAACGCAAATCAAAGGCCACTTCAATCAAATCGTTAAAGCAACGCCAGACAAAACAAAGCGAAAAGCGCAACCAAAACATTAACTTGTACTTTTACTCACAATCAGCCAAAGCCTGGCAACGTCAAGTTTCCATAGAGTTTGGGGCAAACTGGGGACAAAGTAATAATACGACAATGCTGCGACAGCTGCTTAAGCAAAGTGCGAAAGCGTTGCTAGGCAAGTGTATATGTAACAATAAAAGCAGCAGCGCTAGCGCGCCAGTCAGTGTAATAGCAACAATATACTTTGTTTTATGCTTAATTTTAGACAATTAATGAAGTGTTGGCTAAGCTAGATAAGCGCCTAGCTGCTGCACAAACAACAACAATAACTTTATGAGCAACGTGAGCATAAACAACAACAAATAACTCATGCAAATGAGCAAATTCATATCACGCATACGCCGTGTTGGGCCGGGCCTGGCTTGGTGATGTGTGTCAAGTGATAAGCACGTAAATCTACGCTGAATTGGAGCGCACGCACTGGAGCGGGTTGTAAAGTTATCAGCAATGACATATGAAGTTGTTAATTTCGCAGTGTGAAATTTTAAATAACAAAAAAAAAACACAAAAACCAGCAGCAAAAAAAAAAGAACAGAAAACAGAAAATGTCTGCTGCTGCTCAGTTGAGCTGTTGATGTGTGGGTTGGAGGCTTGTCTGTCTGTCACGAGTCGGTCGGATTTTGATGTTGATGCATGAGTCGTGGGCTTTGTTGTTGTTTCATTTGCTTAATGCGTTACACAACTTAGGATTTACTTTTATACGTTTTATGTGCGCATGTTTTGAATGAGTTTGGCGTTTTATTACTTTAATCAAGCCTATTAATTATGCGCTGCATAATTAATGCTGTAAAGCAACAGCGACAGCTAAGATTTACATCAACGACATTTTAATTATTCAAATGTATTTTACGTGCTAAATTTCAATATAATTTTTTCGCCAACAGCCACAAAATGTCAAAATGCTTGACAGCTAAAATTTATGTCATTTATCCAATCATGTATAAATTTTTGTTTTATAGCTTTGCAGCACTTAAGCTTTAAGATAATGATTTAAATGTTTTCACGTTGATTATAAGACCACTGCCACTAATAAATCTTTTCAGCAATGTTCAACGCGGCGTATGCGTAATTAAACTGCAGTGTGCTTGGCAAACGAACACATGTATTTGAGTTATGCGACAGTTGCTGCTGTAGTATTTTATTTTTGCCACGCTGACGGCAACAAAGTTCAAGGCAATGAATGCATTGAGTCTGCAAACTGAAAATCTAATAATTAAACTCCGTCGTTCATTTATTTAAGTTTGTCAGTTGTGAATTGAACCTGGCAATATATTTACAAAAACTAGGTCAAGTAAGTCAGCCTTAGTAAATTTACTCCAAGTACTCATAAGTGTGAAAGGGATAAACAAGCAGTGCTCATGCCTGAGTCAGGCAGGCGCCAGAGCAAATATTATATGTGCGAGTTTGCTAGACTTAAGCGCTAGAGCATTTAAAGCAGCTTTGCTTAAATAAATAAGTTTAAGCTCCACCAGAAGAAGTAAACGCTTTAAGGCCTTACACATTAGCTTGCATGTGAGCATGGCTTTAATTTAACCACCATAATTTTACATTCAGCTCCATTAGATTAGAGTGCTCTGATCTGTGCATAAACCTCATACACGCGCTCATAGCTTGTTGTACTGATTTAAAAGTTTTTTGATAAATTTAACTTTATGTGCTTCGTTTCGTGGGAATTCCTTTTAGCATTTGCTGAGACCATTGTTGGTTTTTGCTTCAATGATTTACCTGCGACTGAGCCTGAGCTTTGCCGACAGCCAGGCTTTGTAGTCTTTGAGTATTTGCAGCAGATTATACAACAATATTTATTCTAATTACGTCGAAATAAAAATAATGAAATTCCAAGTATTGAATTAATTTCAAGTGTTTTAATTTAGTCTGTCTTCAGTTGGATTAAAATTTATACTTTGGCATTTTCTTTCAGCTGCTGCCAATTTGTCGTACTTAAGCAAGTTTACTTGTAGATTAACTTGATGTTCGAACTCTCAGCTGAGCCGCTGAGCTGTGAACATAAACGAACAAAGAATTGAAGCACACGTACCAGCCCAGCCGGCCGGCCCATCTGATTCATAATTGTTTGGGCAATTAACGCCGGCAGCAAAGCCACAGACTGATGGCAAATCCAAATGTAAACAGCTGCAGCTGACAATTAAACAAGAAGCAAATGCTATCGAGCGCGTGTGCGCCTTGCTCTTATGTTTACGTCAATCATACGCACCGTGTGACAGCAATAGTAGCCAAAGCAATAGCTGCTGATGCGTGGGAGTCAGCGATGTCGAAACTGTTGTTGACCAGCAGCATGTTTTGAGATGTAGGCGCTGGTTGTCTGGACAGCCAAACTGTCCAAACAGCTGTCCAGGGCTCTATTAAATGGCACTGACGCTGTCGCTATTTATTTTGTGCTACGAGCTGCAAGCTCAAGTTACAGCTTAACAATTGTTGCTTTTTATTTATTTCGATATTATTTGCTATTATTTTGGCTGGCAATTTAGCTGTCAGTTGCTGTCAATTTTGGTGGCTTTTTGTATTCTACGATTCGTTCAAGGCAAAAAGAAAACTTTTCAATGTTTTCAACTTAAATTGTTTTGTGGTTTAACATGACACAGACAGGGGGGCTGTCGACTCGCGTCCGCGTCCGCGTCCCAGCGCTGTCGACTACTATCTTAGGCCAATCTAAAGTGGCTTATGTGCGCTGGGACTATTAAAATGTTCGTATGTGTGTGTGTGCAAAGTTGTTGAAAATTAAATACACATGCGTATGGAACAAGCGAATAATGAAATAAGTCAAATCACATCATTTGCATTAGGCGAAAGTTGAAAGTTCCCAAAATGTTTGTGGCGCGTGCTCAAGTGTGGGCCAAGCTTTTAGCTGCCACAAAAAGTTTTGGGCAGCCCGTGTGTGTTTTGGTATCCCAGCTGCGCTCAAATGTAGGCAGCACTTTCTTACTAGGGCTTACTATGCTGCAGTTCAAAGCCTTTTAAAGATAATTTTATAAACATGTGTACTAATCCTTTGGTAAATCATTCGAAGCTTGAGCAATTGAGTCATAGCGTTGGTGTCGGCGTTGGCGGCGTCGTCCTCGTCTGCTTTATTGTTTCATGTAAATTGCCAGAAGCGCTGGCAAAACTTTTTGATTGCTGCAAACAGCATTAAATTATAAAACTTGCGACACACAAAAGCAACAACAAGCGCGTGGCATTAATGACAAAGGCAGTGCTAAAGTTGAAAAACTGTCAAAAGTAGCGTGCGCGCTGCTATTATCTCTCACACTCAAGCCCAGGCTCAGGCTCAGGCTCACACGCATGCTGCTGCTCCTGCTGATGCTGCTGCTGTGAGTCTGCCGAGAGAGAGATATAATTAAAATTTAACTAATTTACACCGCCGCACAGTTAGCAGCGTAATTTACGCATAATTAGATTGCCAAGTAGTCGACTTACGGCCCCGGGGGTTCATTAGAGGCCAACATCAGCCACATAAAATGTTTGCTAGCATTTACTGCGGCTAAATTTCAACAGAGTGCTCCGACAGCCGGTCAGCTGGACAGCTGAAATGGCCACTCAGTGTTCATATGTTCATATGATATGCGCATGAGTCTGACCACATAAATTGCAACTTTTTACAATGGTCTGAGTGGCTTTCGGACAGCACATTGTCTAGATAAATAGTCTACAGTGCAGCAGCAGCAGCAGCAGGAACAACAACAACAACGAATGGATAGGAAACTTGCGCTCTGTTCTCATGATAAGTAGGCCAAAATGAGCTATACAAGCCATCAGAGCACATGAAATTTTAAGTAAGCTGGTGGAGAGGGCGAGCTCTAAGCACTCCCCCCAGAATATGATATGTTAGCCAGTTTGCCCAAGGGGTGGAGGCTGTGGGGGTGGTTTGTGTTTGTTTTGCTGTTCAACAAATTTTGTTTTTCGGTAGCGCATTGCAAACTTTTTAATAAAGCCACAGTGGACAGCAAAATGGGGAAAACAACAACTTGATATGCACATTGTAAGCTTGGAAAACAGAAGGCGTAAGCAATATCAAAATGACAATATATGTATATCTTCTATATGTGTACAGCATAATATGACAGCAGCAACAAAAGCAAGTAAAATATCGAAAGGCAAATTCGATGCATGACGAATTTCAAGCAGCATAAAATAAACGAAACGAAATGAAATGAAATAGTCAAACAATAGCCTGGCAAGAAAAGTTCAACAATGTGTATGAATAATAAACCATAGACTGTGCACTATAGAAGGACCGGCTATAAATATCTCAGCTGCTGTAAGTAGAATTGCTTTATAGACTGTCTGTTTTCTAAATTTACAAATTCAATTTCGACTTGTTAACGCAATCAAATTTTTAGTTTGAATCCCAGCTGCGGTTAGTTGACACGGCTGGCCAAATCTAACTGCATTTCGCCACAAAATGTCAAATGTCACAAGTCTTTCATTCTCGCAGTTGCAGTTCACTGACAGTCAGTCGCAGCTGCTATAGACTTTACATTTGTATCTGCTGCGTAATAAATGTAAGTACATGTACAGTAAGCGCTGGCAAATTAAAACTTTTCAAATTAGAACGATTAATATATGAATATGGCAGTTAAACTTTTACTGCACCTTGTTTATTTCAATGTGGTTTTTGTTGAGAACGAAAACATAAATTGGTTAAGCTTTCAAAAGGTTAGAGATCTATTTAACAACTGCAAACTGTTTGCAGTCACGAGCTTTTTTCACTATAATTTTTGAAGTCTAACAAATTGTCACAAATTTATTTATATAATAATATAAATGTTAAAACAAGGACTTTTATAGTTAAAGTTTTTATGTTAAAAAAAAGGTTCTTATTGCTCAAATTGATTTCGGTTTAACTGTGTGTGAAGTGGCCAACTTAAAAGACGAAACTCTTCTCTCAACCTCTCTTAAAGTTCTCTTTTTATATTTTGTTCAGTCTTTGCTGTTATTGTTTAGCTAACAGTTGAACGCATATGTTCACTATAAGTTTATATTATTGTAACTCATTTGTTTTGGCTACTTAAGAATGTTTACAAGTGAGAGCAACTATTGAATTCAACAATTTGTAAATAATGCGATGTAATTTCTGTTTGTTTTTAATAATTAAATATAACGTAACTTGTAGAAAGAAACTATCAGCATTAAATTTAATTTAATTTGCGTTCATCGAGTTTATCAAATGACACATTTCGTTTATTTCGAGCATCCACTGTGTCTGGTTTTGTGTGTGTTTTTATGTCTGCAGTAATATTTGCAGGTGAGCAAGCAATTCAGACCGCAGTACAAAATTTATATGGCTGCGTTATATATTTTTTTAATTGAAAGTTAAGCGAGGCGACAACAAAGCCATGCGACAACAGGTCGTGTGTGTGATATGAGTATTTGGTTTAAAGCACTTCAATAGCCAGTCGCATTTAGCTGGACAATTAAATGCGCTGCTTCAAGCCTCTTCACAGCTGCTTTGTCATCAAATTTAATGGCACCTGTGTTGTTGTTTAATTATCAGCCCATTGAGGCAAGCCAACATACCCTTGCTGCAATCAAAGGCCAGCAGCTGGCCAACAAACCAACATAATTTGTAAACAGCCCGCCAAAGGTTGCGGCTCACGCCCACAAGCGTGCTTATGTTGCATAGCCACATGCGTGTGTGTGAGTGTGGTAGTGTGTGTTTGGCTGGCTGGCTGCGTGGGCTTGATTGCCGTGTATTTCTTTCAACGCCGTTAATTAAATGCCGCCGCACACACAGCTGCTGCTACTCAAGGCCTTTGAAGTCTTTAAAAATTTGTTTGCGAATTGCGAGCTCTGCAGAGTTGTTTGAACTTATTGTTAACGCTGTCACACGCACATGGCCCAAAGATGTTGCCACGTTAAACCAATCAAAGGCAATAATTACCACGACTTCGGCTTGAGCTTATAAAATTCAAAATATAATTTATGAAGACGCGCACACATTCACATATAACATGGCTAATGTTTGTGAGGGCGTCATGTGGGCGTGTTAAATCACGCGCAAATGATTTTGCAACCGAAATGTAATTTTGATGCTTGGCAACATATTTGACATTTGGCTAATTGAAAAGTTGCTCAATGAAGCTTTCCCAGCCAAAGTCAAAGGCAAAAACCACATAAAGTTGCCAAACTAAATCGTTTACAAGTTTTAGTTTTGCAATATGCAATATGTAGCGATGGCAAAGGTGTTGGCTGCTCGTATATGAGTTATATGTAAATATCTATATATAGTAACTGTCAAATATATATGCTAATACAAGATATGCACATGTAGTGATTACTTTTTGTATATACAGTGCCCAGAGTGTCTGCTGGATTATGAAAATGAGTATATGCTATTTACATAATTGTTATTTAAATATAAATTGAAAATAATATATGCCAGAGCTGCTTACGTTTGTCTGAAGGCTTGTATAATAACGAGCAATGGACACGTACAAACGCATCATTAATTGAAAAATAATTTATTACGAGAGAGCAGCGGAGTAAGGCAGAGAGCGGGCCAGACCCAGACAGCAGCGCAGCGATGCGAGTTGACGTCCTTAGAAGCTCGTCAGATACTTAAGAGTTTAAAGAGCTGCATAAAAGAATTGTTAAACAATAGCCGCAGCTGAGAGCGAGCGACTAAGGGATAAAGAGGGAGAGAGAGAGAGGGTGATTAAGAGCGGCAAGTGTTATTTGTCAGTGCGAAAACTTAATTATGCCGTAGAGTGCACATTTCAACATTTACTTTTGTAATTAAATTTTCAAAGCCTGCAGCAGTAAGAGACACAAACACCCACAGAGCAGTAAGTCCATTAAAACCAAATACAACACACACACACATAATACACAATTAAACATTTATCATATGCCACTCGTTGGCTGCTGCAGTAAACCGCTCAAAACATTTTAAACATAACTTTTATCATTTAATTTAAAGCATTTGATAGGCTTACAACATATTTAATTAAATTTAAACTATGCCCATTTTGTCATAGTTTTGGCTATGATTATTTAGTTTTAGTTATAATTTTTGTCAATTTAAACTTTTCAGCGCCTTAATTGTACGCATACAAACCTTTTTGCGTTCTACGGCGTAAATTACTAAGCCATTTGGGTACCCACTCAGTAGAGATCCAGTTGACAAAAGACTGTATTTTTCTTTGCTCTGCTGCCTTTTTTAAGCTCTTAACAGAGCTCTTAACCATGGGGTATAACAGACTAGGCCAACGTGCATACATACAAAGCATTGAGAGTAAGAGAGCTGAGTAGTCGTAACTAAAAGTTAAGTAGCTTATTTTCAATTTACTCTATAGGATATCGTTGGGCACATACATTTGTGGCTTAAACTTGCACTTGAATTCGGTCTTTTGTCTGAGCCGTCTAGAAAATAAATATTTGGCGACAGTTTCTCTTCTGGGCTATACCTACTTGAGCCTTGGTAAGTGGCATCATTAAAACAGGCCACGTTTTCTTGTCTAGCCGCCTCAGTCAAAGCGTTTTATGTTGTTGCCCGCTTCAAATTACCCAACGCTAATTACAAGCAAATTTTGTTTGCCTTTCCAGTGCCAAAAGATTGATCGTTGGAAAAAAAAGGCACAAATGGTACTTTGCTTGCATGTGGAATTAGGTAAAAAAAGAATACTAATTAATTCGTTGTTGACACACAAAATATGAGGCATCAATCAACGCCTTTGCTGCATAATGACATTTCATTCCCAATTACATTTATTTAGCAAAACACACACACACACATACATAAAGGGCTAATGGTTGGTGACAATGGCATTGATTTGCCATAGTCGAGTGCTGGCCAATAAATGTTTAGTACTTAAGCTAATCATTATGAGCATCAAACTAATGAAAATGTTGCACACGCACACAAGCAGAACACATCTACATTTAGATGTACATATATATGTGCTCTATATGTGCTTGTAATCCAATTAAAAGGGGAAATCAGAAATCTGTTGGGCTGCCATAAATTACGCAATCTCAGCCCCAAGGGCAACTCATTAAATTTATAGCAAATGAGGCAGGCCAGGCAAATAAAAGCTTTATTCATTTGTATTTTAATAGCCTCATCTTGGGCAGAACAATGCTGCTGCTGACCCAAACGCCCACCCATGATTAATAAAAATGTTGCCAATTAGCATGTTGTCTACAATTAATTGCTCAAAACTGCGTGCCCATTAGCTGCTGCTGCTGCTGCTGCTGCTGCTGCTGTGCTCCTGCTGCTGCTGCTGCTGTCGCTGCAGTTTGCGGCGTCTTGAGTGCGTTCTGTTGTCTTAAAGCTTTGCCACGGCTTATGGCTTACAATTTGTGTGGCACTTTGCAACTAAGTGGTCTTTGGCATATTTATTCATTCTTTGTCTCTTTCACTCGGCATGCAATGCATTGCATGCTAATTGATTTCTATGCTAAAATTGAGAGATTTTAATTGCAACTTTATGGCATTTGATTGATGCACAATTCAAAAACAATTTGCACTTTAAATTCTTTGCATTTGGCATTCTAATAAAATGCAAATGTTTTGCTTGCCGTCAGTGCTTTGATAGCACAAATTGAATTTCCATAGTTCAAACTTAAACCTTTCGCTTGCTGTCTGAGCCAGCGCTGCTTTTAATGTGTTTGCTATGTAAATAGATACGTTTTAATACACTTTGACTTTTTTATAAAAGAAAGCGAAAGGCTATCTTGAAGATGTGCAAATGTATGTAACAGGAAGAACATTAAATATATATATTTTCTATCAGCAAGAGAAGCTGAGCAACAAGAACTCACTGAGCGAAAGAAATGCAATTTTGCATTTTTGAAAAATTTAATTTCTTTCCCGCAAAACGATTTACGACCATAATATTAATTAAAACTTAAGCTTTTTCTCGACCGATATCGAAAACTTTAGCCCCAGCGGAGTAATAACCTCGGACATATTCAAACTTAAATTTTCAATATGGACAGCAGGTGCGTTTGATTACGTTACAGTCAAGCAGTGCAATTAAGCAGTGCAGTCAAGCAGTGCAGTCAAACTGCATTGATGCGAAAATGTGCTGTGACTCGTAAGCTCTTGTGTGCGTGTGTGTGTGAGTGCGTGCGTAGGTGTTAAAGTGTACCCATAAGTTTGTTGCGACTAACTTGAATGCGTTCGTATTTCTTAACATTTTATTTATGGCTCGCAGCAGCTATTGATACTGACTCCTATCATTAGGCAGTGGGCGTGAGACTTAAACGACTGCTGGCATTAGCCAAATGATTTAAACCAAAGCCTATGCGACTGTTTACATGCTAATATATATGTATTATACCCTGGCTGCGCACTTGCTGTCTTAATTCAACAAAAATGTTGATATTCTTAAAAGCAGCTGCAACGCTTGAAAGTTTGCTCAGCTGTTTGTTTAAAATTATGAATTGATCTTTAGTTCACGCTTGAAGCAATACGCGCACATTATATACTATATAAGCTAGTGAAAACATGTTTATAAATCTGTTTTAGTTTGCTGGCTGCCGTTGCCATAGCATTGCTGAGGGCGTCTATACTTAATGGGAAATCTTTGAAATGAGTTTTGATTATTGAAAAGTTTTATTACAAGTTTGTCTAAGCGTTTATTGCAGCAGCTGGAGCAGCAGCAGCAGCAGCTTATTAATATTAAGTATACGCAGCACTGACAGTGCAACGTTGAGCTAGTAAATTAATTACGTTTTGCCATTTGCAGTTGCTTACTTTTTACAGAACTTGCATTCACTTTCTGACAATTGAAGCCGTGCGTGCTCATCACTCAGTCTGTCCTTGCCTTTGCTTTTTTGCAGACTTATTATTATTGTAGGGCTTATGTTAATAGCAGCGACGCTGGCAGCAGCCAGAACGGAAGCCGTTAAGCTACAGCTAGTTGGTAATCAGCCGTACAATATTTATAGTATGCCTTGCGGCATGTAAAGTAAAAGTAAAAGTGAAAGCTTTGCTGAAAATCGAAAATTTATGCAGAAAATTTTGCATTTCATTAACTACAAAATTTGCTTTAGCCGATGGCTTTCAATTTCGGTTAGAAAGACATTTTTATGGCATAGATTTTGTGTGCTTAGCATTAGTTGGCAACAGTTATTGCTCGAAGATGCTCTGAGCCTGACTCAGGTGAAATTGTGAGCAGCAAACTCATTTCAGAAATCCAACTACATGCCAAGCATACTTATGCAGCTGCAACGACGTCCAACGTGCTAATCAGAGGCTCATGCAACTAGCACATCAATTGCAACATTCTGACAGTTGAGCGGCAGCCAGCACTGAAATCCTTTCAAAGTCGAGCCTCAACTTTTCATCTCTCTCAACTCACAGCGCCGTTTGCTTGCTGTGCCAGCTTAAAGACTTTAAATTTGCAATTTGCTGCGATAAATGTCCTACATCAATTTTGCACTCATCCTGGGCCCTCGAGTCTGAGCGCACATGTTGCTAGGTGTGCCTGAAATCAGTTCAAAATTCTATGTGTTACGCCCATGTAGAGATTGTGGTGGGCATAAAAATTACAAGCTGCGTTGTGGCTACGAAAAAATTGAAACACGCATTGTAGCAATAAAGCGGCTTTGCAGGTACGACGACAACGACAACAATAGCGACTGAAAATTGTCAGCATCAACAGCGAGGCGTGGGCTAAAATGGCGGAAGTTGTTATGCAAATTAGTTGTTGGCCTGTCCACATTGCGTATTATTCTGATTATCATAAAACGCGCTGTCGTTGTTGTTGTTTAGTTGTTTGTTCGATTAGCATGTGCTAAGCTTTAAGCCTCAGCACTTCAAATTAGTTTATGCAATTGAAACCAGAACCAAATTGGTTTCCGTTTGCACTGTGCCATTGCCATTGCCAGTGCAATTTGCCAACCCAGCAAGCAGCAAACATAAAACGCCTTTTTTGCTATTACGTTTTGTTAGCTGCATTGTCTAATTTCAAAGCTTTTAATGCCATTGTGACCAAAGGGGAAACCTCTAAACAAAAGAGCAATGCTTAAAGCTAAGTCAAGCAACTTTAATGCACTTGTTGCGCTGCTAATGCTGCAAGCATTTTTGGCTCTACTGGTAATAAAGCAAGCAAAAAAATATATATGTGGAGTATACGTAATATGCGCACAGCAGCACTTGCTTGCCAAATGTCTCATGAAATTGAAGTGTGCAGGGTGAAATATTAAGGCTGCTCGTTAGTGCAAGCGCGCTGCTCATGACTAGCTTTTAATTTAGCTAGTTAATTGTCACACATACGCCCTGTGGCACAATTAAGTTTTAAGCAGTCTGCGTTGGCAGCTCAACTTTAAAGCTTTGCACTAAGTTTTGTTTTACTTTGCCATTGTGCTCAAACAATGCGCATTGAACTGGCCAGATTAATTAACAGTTTTGCTTGTCTAGCAAAGTATTTTTTCGAAACATGCTTAACAGAGTTTCAAAAAATCTGACAGCAGTCGTTAGCTCTTTAGCTTTCAGCTCGTACTATGTAGTTTGTGTGCAGTTTCAATTTTCATCCGGCGCCAGTTCTGAGAAATGTGCAACAAATTTTCAATTTGGCAGCAATAACAAGCACAGGCACAAGCACAAGCACAAGCACAAGCAGCGCTTAATAAGCTCACACTTGTGTGCGTGCGTGTTGACAGCTGTTGAAAATGGCGTTGGCTTGGTTGGGGCTACAAAAGACTTTGCCTTGTCGTTGCTTTATGCAAATGCTGCAGACAATAAGCCAACTGTGCTAGTCTCTGCTCTAAAAGGCTTGCCTAGTGTATTTTTCTTAAACGTAAGCAGCTTACAATTATTATAATAGACAAGCAAATAGGCAACAACGAAAGGGTACAAACATTTAGTTAAGCCCATCAAACGGCTGCGCTCTGTGACTTTGCCAGCCACATCAAGCGTATTTCCATCATTAACAACTGTATAAAACACAAAAGCACTCATCAGACATTCAAAACAAAATAATAATAATAATTAAGTTCGGTTTTTAGTCACGTACGCTGCAACGTAGGCGTAGAGCAATTTGCCCAGCTCGAAATTGTAGCTGCCACAATTTACCGTAAGTCGAATTATATTTCATTTCTATTCTTGCCTAGCACTTGCTTTGCCGGCCGGCCAATGCTTTGACTGATGATGATGATGGCTTGTTACATTTCTGCAATTGTTATGCCGTTGGGTTTAGGGTTTTTGGGCCAGCAAATTGCTTTTCAAAGCAACATTTTACTGCATTAAATGCTTGGCAAATTGTTTGGAGCTCGCTTTGAGGCCAACTTTAAGTATGTTGCTTAGTGAAAATGCAAAAGCATTAACTGAAATCCCCAGCTAATGCCAATTTAATAAACAACTGTAATTAAATAGCAGCACGTTGCGCAAATATAAATGATTAATTTTAGTTGCTATGCTACAGCCCAGCAATTTGTTATTGAATAGCAACGTGAATTTAAGCTAATGAGTGGCTAATTTAAATACACTACTATTCATTTTAGAGCTAATTGTAAACAAAATAATCGTAATGTTTTCTAAGCTTATGCTATACAAAACAACTTTATTTAAACAATTTTTGTGCCATAAATCAGCCTATAATAAACTACAAAAGCTTTGCGCCATCTGCTGATAGCACATTTAAGTTGGTTATATTTAAAACGATTATTTTTCAATTATCTGTAAACCTAATCAACAAGTAATTTTCTCTCAAAAAAGTAATTTTAATTTATTACAATTTTTGCCTACTAATTATTATTTAACAGGCATGCCTTAAGTTAACTAATTGCTTACATCTTTACACATCTTGGCCCCTTGACTTCATCACGTGACAGGATTACATTAGTCCAACTAAAGAGTATATATAAAACAAGCCGCAGGCTTCACGTGTTAAGTGCTTAATTGGCTACAACAACTGCCAGGGCGGGCAACATACATACCAGTGCCTAGCGAAGCGTCAGCAGCCCTGGACTCCATGCTACGCTGCGTTTTTATTTTGATTAATTTATGTACACGCATTTCCGGCTAGCTGCCAGCAACTAAAATAACTAAAAACGTTTTGCGGCGAGCTTCACTCAATTAACATGTTTAATGCGCAGCACTTACTATTAGTTATATTACATTAATGCCATCGTTCTAATAACGAGTGTGGTGCCATATGGATGGCTGATGAAGCCACTAGGTCGGCTTTTATGGCTAGTGTTAATTAATAACATCCGCACGAGCTGTCGGAAATCAGAAGCCGTGCAGAGATTTAAAGGCAATGCGAGTTTGCGAAAATATTGCCAAAACTTTCACCACAACTCGCTTGAAATCGTTTTCATTTTAGTGCGCGCCAACTGTTACTGACAAGTTTGAAATGTTTAGCCAATTAAAGAATTGAAAACACACCAAATTGAATTAAGCAGTCAGCGAGTGCAAGTTGTCCTTTAACTCACTCATAATTTTCCACTTTTAATATATTCAAACTGTTCGCTCTCACTTTGTTGTACAGCTTAAATTTGTCGGCTTGTTGGTGTCTGAATGTTATTTTTGGCATGCAGACTGTTTGTTAATAAAATGTAATTTAGTGCAAAGTTTTTGCAATTTTCTGCTCAATATATTTTTCACAATCGCTCTGCGTGTGGCCTCTGTGGCCTTTGAAGTGCGGGCTTAGCGTAAATATAAAATATCAAAGACATGTAGACCATGGCTAGCTGTTCAAAAGCCAAAACTAATGCGAGCAGCTTAAAGAAGAAGCAGTGACATTTTAAGGCTCTTGTGCTAACACCCAGTGCCGGGCGGACAATTGACAGTTAACATGCAGCCAAAGCGGCTAACGAGGCGTCCTGAGCTTGAAATATGTTGCGCTGCCACAAAAAAAAAAAGCAATTATATTTAGACTGGCACTTTGGCTTAAGCGCAGACAGCTGATCTTCTCTCATTATAAAGTTGCGGGGGCATTAGTTTAATAGCGTGACTTGATTTGGTCACAAACTCAATTGAGCTTTGATTTTGTTTAGGGGAAATCATGCGAGTCCCAGCTCGAATTGCAGTTTATGACACCCTCGTTGCTGATTGTTGTGCACGCATTAATGTTTAATGTGGCACGGGTGGGATGTTGCAACGCTTAGTGCGGCCATAAGCTGAAAGTTACACACATGACACGCTTGGGACGTGAGTCCCCATAGCTGCAGCATAGCATCATGAATTGAAAGCATTGAGCGCGAGTAATTCATCATCTGCTGCAGCTGCTATAATATTACGTATACGTAAGCAGCTCAATTTAATATAGGTAAGTATGCACACAGGCACAAGCTAAAATTGCTGCATATGAATTTCATATAGTTTACTGTCAATTAGCAGTGGAGTAAGATGAAATTTGAATTGGCGTTGCGCGTGCACGCAAAAAATCCGCGTATTAGCAGCTGCCTACAGAGCGCTACATGCGGGCTCAAGAGGCTCACAGGGAAAAGAACAACAGTAACAGCAGCAGCAGCTAAGCATGCTTTCATGTACTTGCCAGCAATTGAATTGTAGTTGAAAATGTAGCTCAAAGCTTTTCATTTGCTTCAGCTCTCACACACACAGACGCACAGCCTTACAAACGTAACATTGCGAATTTTTGTTGCTGCTGCTGCTGTTGTTCCAGTTATCAGCAGCTCGTTGCAATTACGTTAATGAGGCTCATTAGTTATGAAGCGGAAGGGCTTAGCGTTGCATAGCTGCAGCTCATGGCTGTGCTTGTGGCCTTAGCCAAACAGACGCGCGTATGTTAAACACTGAGTGCTAAGCGCACCAGCAGCAGCAGCAGCTTTTGCACTTGACTGATGCGCTCACCAACAGACGCACTCTTTAAGGCAATTAGGCTGGCCCCATGGACTGCGAAAGGCTGCGCTGTCTGCATGCAAAAGACAAGCTAACGGCTAACAGCTGGAATTACACAAAGCCTGGCCAGGCTGTGGGTCTGCGTCTGTAGCAGCAGCTGCTTCAACTGTGGCAGCCAGCCGGCATTTGTCTGCTAATTACGCCTAAATCTAATATGCAGCAGTCTATGGTAGTAGGTGAGGCACTTAGGCACTGCCGCACGTACTGGCTGCATGCTTGAAATGCAATCGTGCGAATGCAGGCGTGGCATTTTGAGATGTGTGTGTCTGATATCATTGCTGCCATCACCACCGCCACCGCCAGCAGCACTCCACCACTCAAACATTGCCTTTGCCATTGCAGTCAACGTATTTGGTTCAAGCTGTTGCTAGCTGCACTTGACAACGCTTGAGCTGGCTGGCCCAAAGCCAGTCACAGTCGACTGCCTTGGCAAAAGTTTTTCAATCAATTTCATATGAAAAGTTTTACAATGCACACACCCAGACACAAACACACACACAAAAACACACACACATAAAAGCCAAATGCATATATGCTAATAAAAGATAAACCAGCTGTCATAACTGTATAGGAAAAATAAAAGTTCACATATATGCTTAGATCCTTAATTAATATCAATGCTATTAAATTTCAATTACAATTAGATATCAATTAGAGTTTTTTGTACAAAATAATCGTAATGATTACTGATTACTATTTAGTCGAATTACAAATTTTAAACTACAATTGAAAAGTAGGTTTAAGGACTTAAAGACTTAATTAGTGTAATCACGAAATTTGTTAATGAAACTCTCCAAGGACATTAACATGCCCACAACAGAACTCGAATGCTCAAGCGTTTGCTTACAAATAGAGAGCGCTCAATAAATTAATTGAAAATGTATAGCGTAAAATGAAACAAGCGCGTCATCAACTTCAATCGGGTGTACTTAAATAAGTTGAAAGTTTAAAGTGCCTTACCGTCACTTAAGTACTTTATGAACTTTAAATCTTTTAAAGTAGTCCGATTATTTTCATTAAGTAACTGAACTGAATTTGATTATTAGTTCACCTTTAAAATAAAATTATTTTAATGTTTACAAAACTCGAACATTTAAATTAAGAGTGTAGCAATTTTTACTATGACTGCATTGATTTGCAGCATGTGGCGCTAATGGCCAAAGCTTCGTCGCCTCAACTCCTTGTGGCTATAAAATATGTTTATGGAAGTTTGCAAATGCTTTTGACTGCTGTGCTGCTGCTGCTTGATTTGATTAGGCAAAGGGGCACTTAATTGTGTGCGCAGTCAACTTGTTTGCAATTAACAATAAATTGAGATTAGAAAATTAACGATGCTTGTGTGCTTTTGTTATAAATGAAGTCAATGCCAATGCCTTTAATGAATGCTTGGTTTGCAAAGTTATGTAAAGTTACATAAATAAAGCCGCATAGATTATGCTAAGATTTAAAACAAGCTCAGCTTCTAGGCGACATAGACAATCTTTTATTTAGCAACTTTAGCTGCAAACTGCAAAATGGCTGTGACTTATACACTGTTCTCCAACTTTGCCAAGGGCTGCGTCGCCGTCGCTGTCGCTGCCTGCTGACAATAAAGTATTTCCAAGTATTTTCATGCTTATTGTTGGACTTTGCTACGCTTTAAAGTTTTTCTTTTGACCTTTTTTTATAGCAGCTGCAAATGAAACTTTATTAAAACATCGTAACTTGTCATGTCGCGAGTTTCTCTGTGCTGTATTTTTTTTCTTGTTGCATAATTTCTTGTGTGGCTTCCTGTGGCGACTTTGACTTGCCGTTGCCTGGCAACATTAACAACGTTTTAAATACTTACAGACTTATGCTTGCCATAAAAAAAGAGAAGTGCAACAAACTTTTGTTGGTTTATTATGCTTTATTGATAGTACTTCATAATTAAGCCTTGTTAATAATTTAATAATTTAATTACTTTGCGTTCTAGGCTATACAAAAGTACGCTTACATATGCACAATATCAGCTTAATTATTACATAAATTTAATTAGCTTAAGTGTGTTTTTCCTTTAACAACAAACAACAATATATATTTATGTATATAGCTTAACATTCGATTTAATTAAATTTCATTAGTACGCTTGTTGAGTATTCGCTGCATTTTATTGTTGGCTCTGCTAATAGTTGGATTTATTTAATAAAATTCTAATTGTTATGCAGCATTGAACAACTAAAAAAACGCATGCATTTTTTAATTGTCAATTACAGTTGGTTTCATTTACAATGAAGTTTACAAGCTTACAATTAACTTTAATAGAGTTATAATTAATTTAATAATTTTATGTTCGTTTGTTTGTTTGTTCTTGGTATTCTGATTGCAAATATTTGCTGGGGCTCAATTGCAAATATTTCAATCATACCTTGCGTGTATGTATGTATGTGTGTGTGTGTTTATGTGTATTTATGCAGCCTGCGCTTATCACTTTATCACTTAATACACAGTCGACGCTTTACATAATAAATTTATACAAAATTTTCATTCAAAGTCCACAGATTACATTAAATTTTTTGTTTACTTTAATTTTTACTAAACTTTAACTTTACGCTACAAATTCAACATGCTTATATAAACACTGGCTCTATATATAGGCACGCTCATACTTTTACACGCAAGTGCAATGCAATAAGCATAAAGCCTGGCAAGCCTTACAATGAGTTTGAGCAAACATAAAAGGAGAAGGCAAATAGCTGAGAAGTTAGATGGAAAAAAAAAGCGCTGAGCAAAAAAAAAATGAAACTTAAATTAGCTTAAATTAATGAAAAAAGGACATTCAGTGAATGCGAATGCGAAACTGTTTCTGTCAGTATTTAGATAAGATTATAAAGATGAGGGTCGCCGGCATGCCCTCGAGCACCCATTAAAAATATGCGTGCTTCCCCGCAAGCCTTACAGAGAATACAGAGCACAAAGGAGTTTTTTGCGTTTTGAACTTGGCGACAATTCTTAAAGCATGCCAGCAATGTTTGCACAGACAACAATTTATATAAAATAAAATTTATATGTACATACATTAAACATTTTTTGTATATATATAGTATATATTTTTTATTTTGGCGACAGCATTTGCATGCAACATAGCACGTTTTTATGAGGCGTGGCACTTGCATATAAATACCATATGTATATACAAGTAAGAGTGTTTGCAACATGCATTTTGTTGCTGCTTCGTTTTGTTTTGTGCTTTGCAATGCATTGTGAAAAGCTGCGCATGGCATATTCGCAAGCCAATGGTGCGTATGAGTGACGCGCATTTATTTTTATTGTTATATTACAGTTGCCTAACAGCGCACAATATGCAAATACATGCATACGCATGTGTGCGTGTGTGTGTGTGTGTGTGTGTGTTTATAACTTGGACCATATGCGCTTATTATTTCATTTGCAAGTATAAAACAAAATCTGTATAAATATATGTATTTATGTATATACTTAGTTCGTAGTTAGTTGCGCTTACTATGTAAGCTGCCCACACAGCTGATGATCTGTCGCACCACTTGCCACGTCCACCACCACAACCATGGCTTGAAACGTCGGCTCAGCGCCAGGGGAGTCGCTGTCGCTTTCGTTGCGTCGCCTTAGGCTGCCCAGCAGACGATTGAGCAGTTTATTTGGCGCCGCTTCGCCGCTGGCTTTATGGCTGGAGTGGAGTCGCTCAAGTGGCGGCCTGGGATGGTGGCAGCATGGTAGCTGATTTTTGTGCTACAGATTCGTTACCTGCGTGCCATTGGTTGTCGTTGTTGTTGTGGTTGTTGCTTGCGTATTTGCCATGCTGGCCAATGCCAACACCTGCGGCCGCTTGGGCGTTGCTTGGCTCTTCTCCAGCTGCGTCGCTGCCACCGAGCGCTGCAGTCCATCCGCCCTGTTGGCTGTCAGCTCATCCTGCGCCACAGGCAGCCATTTGTCCAGAAACTTCGGACGAAACAGCAGCGTGAATGTACTGCGAAACTGTTTGCTCATCGAGCAGTAGAGTATAAAGTTGATGCTCGAGTTTATCAAGGCCAGCACATCCATAAGGTCACCTGAGCAGGGCAGGACAGGCCAGAGCAGACCAGACAGGCGTTAAATCAAAAAAGCAACTTTTTCAAACTAACAGGCAACACTTACTCAGTCTCAAATAGCACTGCTTGAAGAAGGCGTCGCCCAGCACGCTGCTCAGCAGTCCCATAATGCCCTGTGGAAACTCCGTGATGAGAAACAGCAGCAGCACCGCCAGCAGCATGCGTGTGGTGCGATCCGTTTGCTTTTCCTTCTCCAGCGTTTTGCTGTTCTTGCGCGGCCGCTCCGCTGCCTTGCCATTGGGCAATACCTTGCTGCCATTGCTGGCCGCTGCCGCCGCCGCCGGCGCGGGCTTGCTGGTGAGCTTCTTGCGGCGTCGCTTCGCCTCCAGCAGCGCCATGATGAGCCGCACCGAGAGTATGGTCAACGCTATGCAAGGTATCAGCTTGATCAGCACGCTGTAAATCAGAAACGAAGCATTCTGCAGCCAGTCATTGCGCATTGCCATATCGCTGTGATAAAGCAAGTAGACGGTGACATTGCGCGCTACAATCGGAGTTGCTGTGGTGGTGCTGGTGCTGGTGCTGGTGGTGTTGGCTAAGCTGCTTGCATTAAGCCACTGCGTGGCATTTTGCACAACACTTACAGTGGCATTCTCTGCCTCTTTGGCTTTGCTTAGCTTTTCCTTGTTAAAGTCAATAATAAACTGCGACATGGGCGTTCTGCTGATAATGTGATCTTGGGCATCCAGTTTATCCAACCACTCTGTGATGGAAAAGATGAGATACAGCGATGGCGACACCACCAGCGCACATACCACATACGCTGTTATAATTGTTATAATGGTGGTGCGCATGCCGCACCACACGCGATTCTTTTGCGGATAGCCCACGGCTATATAACGCCACACAGCCAGCGTAACCGTCAACCAAATGGATATCGTATGCAGCACCTGCGCAAAGATCGAGTGAAACATAATGAAGCAGGCCCAGTTGTAGCCGAGACGCGTCTCCCACGGCAAGCTACTGCCCAGTATGAAGTCGTGCACTGTGTAGGGTATGTACTCCAGCATCACAGCCAGGTCGGCCACCGCTAGTCCGGTGAGTATAGCATTCGTGGGTGAAATCATCTCCCGACGCGTCAGCACAATGATGTTCAAAGTGTTCGCCAAGGTGCCCAGCAGGCAGACCACCAGTGATACATAGCCATGCATGTTCTTATAGCTACGGAGAGAGAGAGAGAGAGTGAGAGAGTGTGATAGGTAAACATACAGAGAAAAAAATTACTATGAAATGAGTTAAGCTGACAGCCAACGGATAAGCAGCAGCAACTTAAAGTCTATATACAGTAAACATTCTACATAAGCAACTTATATATTGCAAAGTTTTTTGATTCTAATATTTTCATGCATAAATCTTCTATTTACATTTTGGTTTCATTGACAAAATAGTTGGATTGGCCAATAATTGTTTTTGAGTTGCATCAAAGAAATTTATTTTTATATAATACTAATAACTTTTATATATAAGCATACTTGTATATAAGAAAGTTAGTTGTATAGGATGTGTACTGTTTATTATTTGCAATCGATAATAGAAAAATTATACATGGCGCTTGGTGTTGATGTCAATGTAAATAACAAAAAATTGCTTATACCAAACATTCTGTTAACATATGATCTTCGATATATCAGTATCGATGCTTTACTCAAATTGCTTATTCCCAAGAGATTCTTTCGCATATTCATGTCTGAATCTTTGGCATTAACTTTAGGTAGGTTTATTTATAAGAGAGATACTGACAGCGACTTCCCCTCCATATCTCTTTAGTCATTAATGTCAACGCTGCCGTTGCCTTGCTGACAACTGTGTGCGGTTCTGAAAATTACAAGCGGCAAGCAACAGCGGTGACCACATTTTTCATGCGAACTGCATTTATGGGATATAAATAACTTAATAAGCCAAACCTTAAAACGACGTTATAAGTACAGAGATATGTGTTTTTTTTTTGCCGTGTAAGTAAGTTGTACTTAGCTGCTGCTTAGACTTAATGAAAGTTACGTGTGGGTTGCAGTATAATTAGCTCTGCGGCACAAAAGTAAATGTGGCTGCTGTGGTAACAGTTGGCGGAGGCTGTCTGGGTTGGCAATTAAATGTGTAACCATACACGTTGTATTTATATATACATATATATGTCAAAGACGTGCCGTGCGTATTGCCAGGCGACACAAAGCGCAACGGCCGCTGGCAATCAGTTAACCTCTCAAAGCCACACTCAGTTGGCAAACAAGCAAAATTGTAACACCAATAAGCCAAGAGTCGTGCAAATAGTCAGACGCAGAAAGAAGCAACAGTCAGACATAGAGACGTGTGTGCATGTGGGAAACTGTAAAAAAGCGAACGAGTGCAACCCTTTAGGGCGCAACGCCATGACAACGCGACGTATGCGTAATATTAATAGAATTCTTGAAGTGTGACTTTGACACCATCTTTCACACACATGCACACGCACTGAGTCAGTTACAATTAACTTGTGACAAGGCCAATGCCACACGTCTATTAATTTTCTAACTGCTTTGGCGACGCTTTACAAATTGCTTTTATGAAACTTTGGCCCAAAGCGACAACGGTAGAGCAGCAAGAAAAATTTAACAGCAATAATAAATTGCTGTTGCATGCAACCGCTGTGGGGCGCATTCAATGCTGATGGACAGCTTGACACAAAAACACTTCACATGCTTGGACACATTTTTGGGGCGGGGTCAGCCAAAAGCTTTTAACTCTTGCGTTAGCAATTGAGTGTGAAATTGAAGCGAATTTTTCTGCGACCCATTGTGCCCTTGTTCGTCTGGGTCCTGGGCTCTGGGCAGGCCAGGCTGGAATAAGCAATTTTTCAGCGCCATTCATCAAATTCATTTGTGCCAAGCTAAACTTTCAGGTGCGTATTTCTCGGTCTCTCTGTGTCTCTCTCACTGCGCTCACGTGTGTGCAAACTGTTCTGCTTACTTTAATTTATTGCCCCTGATAATCCAAGTTGATGAATGGCCTTGACGTAGACGACAATAACAGTGGCAATCGCAACGGAATCGTTTTGCTGCCAACTCGCAAATACTCAAATATGTAGAGCGAAATAGACAAGAAGCTGCCAAGCATTCGCAGCACTCAAGACACTACTTTATTAGCTTAGACAGGCGCTTGCTTAAAGCTGACGCATCCAACCCACTCAACGTGCGCTGAAGCAAATCTTTAAGTTTATGGCTCCGCTGGCAGCCATCTATATATATGTATATAAATATAAAGAAATGTTTGTGCTTGATGTTGCTCTTGCTATTTTTGTTGTTGTGTTTTCACAGCTGCTGCAAAACGATTCTCTAGAGAAAGACTTCATTTGGAGGTGCTTCGCTTAGGCAGAGCAACAATATAAAAGAACATTTATGTACTAAACTAACAAAGTTTAGTTGCTGCTCTACGCCTGCCATACGATGCTGCTATGTGCTATGTGCTTAATTAACATTTTGTTTTAAAAGTCCTACAAATGCATAGAGTTGCAAAAATGTTGGCTTAGCTCGGCTCAAGGTACACCCCTAAGTAATACAAGCGATTTTCAACTCTTTTCTCACAGTTGTTTACTTGCCTCATTGGCTGTGTTATGTCGGCTACTCAGCTGTATTAAAATATGCACAAAGCGCAAACTTTTCATGCTGGAATTTCAATTGAAAACATGGTGCATGGTATTTCGTAAATATATACAAATATAATTTCAATGCTTTAAGGCTCAGCAGAAATATTCCACAACTTTCATTATACGCGCCGGCGAGCTGTAGTTTCATTTTGCGCACATTTTGAAAATATAACGTAAACGGCAATAAGCATGCTAACTGTACTGCATACCAACAAATAAACAGTGGTCAGTGCAGCACAAATTGCTCGTTTATTTAATGCTGCGGAGTGCGCAGCGCAGCGCCTGCAAGTATGCAATGAAATTTGCGCTGCAGTAAGTTTGCTGACGAAAAAAAAACCATCGCAACCTATCGACAAACGAACACCCTGTACTTATTGCAAAGTTAAGCTTTATTTGCCTAACACAATTCCATTTTTGGCAACGTGCGCATTTAGCCAGCGGCCAAAGTCAACATTGAAGTAACGAAAGTAGCAGAGGCTGCTGTGCTCTCAAATGCGATGGCTTTAAGCTTGGGCTCAGCTCAGCCGTTTGGCAGTAAAAATTCGTGAGGTTTTGAATGTTGGGGAGAGCGCAAAATCCACGACACAAACTAAACAAAGGGCCATAAAATGTTTGTTTGCAGTCGTAAGAAAACAAATGCTGCAGGCTTAAATACTTTATTAGCATTGCAGGAAGCTGTTTGCCATATAGCTGCAGATTGTTTTGTATGGTCAAATAACGTTGCCTGCCTTAAGCTTGTAGCCAATTTTGCATGATATTGCGATAAGCCATCTCATATCCATGGCTAAGACAATGCGGGCTAAGGTGTACACTCAAAGGAAAGACTTTCTGCGTTTAGCTATAAATTAAATTTAATATATATTTTGTTATACACATGGCTTCGAGCGCACAAATGGCTTTGCCAAAAATAGCTGCATTATTAAAATTTGAATTAAAAGTTTTTAGTCAGCCAAATCAATGTACATTATTCATTATATTTTCTCTGTGTTTTTGTCTTAGAACAAGTTTGCCTGCCATTTAAGTTTTCTGCCTGTAAATAATTTTTGACCTTTTGTTTTCGTTTTGTGGGCGTTGCCCGCCTTTTATATTTTACGAGCATTCAACATGCAAGCAGCATTATATTTTACGGCTGCAATTGCTTATAGATATATTTAATGGCGCCTCGTAAATATGCGCATAAGCTATAAAATTGATTTGGACAGCTAATTTGGCCTTGAGCCGCGCAGCGCGACTTAATTGCCAATTGGATTAGTGAATTGACGTTTACAAAATCGGGAGCGACATGCAGTCTGGCACGTACTTTCATTGATTTTATAGGTTGATAAACAAAAAACTTAAGTGAAAATAAAATACTTGAATTTCAATAGCAATGGCAATAGCAATGGCAATAGCAATAGCAATGGCGTCAACGCTCGTTTGAGTTTTTTGATTTGTTATTTTGTTGTCTGGCCTTGGGTGATGCCCCAAAGGCTTTAGCTTTGACATTGGCATTGGCATTAATGCTAGCATACGAAACTTACCTGGTATGAAAATTGTCCATGCCGCTGCCGCAATAGAGCGGCATCGTATCGTTATTGCCACTGGCCATTATTGTTTCTACTACTTTTGTTGTTGATGTTGATGTTGTTGTTGCTGCTGTTGTTGTTCGGGGCACTATTGTTGCTGCAGCTTGTCAACTAACACAGCGCACGAAGCGCTACTGCCAAGGCCGGCGTCATTGGCGGCAGAAACCCGCAGCAGCGACACATGCATAGAATGCGCCTGGGGCAAATGCATTAAATATTCAATACGTTGGAAAATATTTGTCTGTATGTATGCCAAGTGCTGTAAGCAAAGATAGAGGGAGAGAGAGAGAGACAGAGTTGTACATTAGTGTGGGCTACAGACAATGGCTCGCATAATTAATGAGAGTTACAAGTTGTTGCGCATACGCCACGTTGGCTGTTTAAATGTTTTATCAGCGCCACGTGCGGAGGCGCTCTAAGCCGCTTAGCAGCAGCATTAAAAATATTTAATTCCGCCCTAGATTTTGCTTGCTCAATTAGCTGCTGCAGCTCAGCTGCCCTCCAAAATTAGATTTTCTTGCAATGCGTACGTGGGGCAGCTAGATGAATGCATTCTTTACTGCACGTTATCTATCCTACAGCAGAGGCGGGCTATTTGTTACATGTCATGGTTTTTCCTCGCTATGCTATTAGTCTGTTTTTCTTTTTGTTTTTGCGGCTGCTATAATTTCTGCTGCCCGGGATTTTAATTGCATCTCGGTGGCAGCTGCAGTTGGCAGCCTAGTTGCGGGGCTGAGCCAGAAACAGTTGCAATTAACACATACCATTGGGGCGTGAAAAAACCGCAGCTGCTGCACTCCGAGTAGTCTTTTAAAATATGCACAGCATGGGCAAAGGGATGCAAATGAAGGTAGGCCAGGCATCCATGTTGTATGTGTATGCCTAAAGTCTGTTTAACTAGTAAAGTGTTTAATTTGCAAATTATGCCGCTTAAATGTAAAATTGCTTACACAATTTATGCGTTTAAATTAAAATAATATTTACTCAAGTAATTTATGTAAATTATGAAAAAACGCAGCGCAAACTGTAATAATTAAGTTAACTAAACTGATTTAATAACTTTTAATGCATACGGCACACGTATGCAAATGTAATTGTTGCTACAAAAACATTTAGTTTTTTGTGTATCGATTAAAAGAAAACAATATTTGACACATTTGTAAACGCGTATACATTTTTTATGGCTTAATTGCTAAACAAACTATTTCCACTGACCATGAGCGTAGTTTTTGATAGTTTGGTCATCAAAGTTAACTATTTTGTTTATAGCATAACGTTAGCTTATTGTTTATTATAATTGTGTTTTATACACGAAACACTAATTTATTATTAATTTTAGTTGATAGTCTATAAGCCATTAATTTTCTTACAATAAACCAATGTTATAATCTTTAATTTAAAAGGAGCTAAATAATTTTGAATTGGATAAAACTGAACGTTGGCTGATAAAGCGAAGGTGAATATGGCGGATAAACAGTTGACTATTTTCTCAATTGAAACCAGTAGCGTATATTGCTCTCAATTGCTCAACTGTTCACAACAACAATAACCAAACCATTTGTTACATCAACAGCCTGTAGGATGAACAACCAAAGGTTGTCTAGTTTGCTTTCAATTAAATTCATAGCTTGGCTAAATATAATTTTAGCTTATAATAATGTACAACGCAACATTCTGTTCCTAATGTAGCAACCTTTTCATATTGATGTAACTCTATTTGTAACAAAAGCAAATTGGCTAAATTGGATTTTTAGCCATAACTTTCTTATCCGATGTTCCGATGATGCACAATACAACGATTTTTTGTTGATGTGCAACACATCCTTGGGCTGTTGCCATAACATTCAGCGTTCAGGCTTACTCAATGAATTGAAATGAATTTAGTTCTCTTAGAATAACGCACTATTGTATTATATTTTTATTGTAGACATTATAATAAATGCTCAATCATTTTACTGATTTGATTGAAAGTAATTTGAATTCCCAAAGTAGCTAGCTGCACCAGCTTTCATCTGAAACTGTGGCCAGCATATTTTTGTTGCTGCACTTTCTAAGTTCAAGGTGTACATAAAGTTGGCTGCGTTTTACTTTAGCCACGCGCTTGTTAATTTTGCCGACATATTTAATTAATTTATGAGTGAAGAAGACACGCGCTAACAATTGCAATTTAAGTAATTAACGTTGCTTTTGCCGCATTAAGTGCTTATTAATATGATTTTAATTACAAAGTGTGTTTAATAAATTGTTGAATAGTAAACAACAGCTGCAAGTTGATTACCATCAATAGCGTGCAAGTTTCCTTTTCTGAACACTTTTCACACATGACTGCCTGCCATCAATTAAAGGCAAACAATAAGCGCTCACACCACAAGCTAATTTACCGCATAAAAGTCTTTTTGAAATGCTTGATTTTGCCTGCGGCATAGTTCAGTGCACAGCAACAACAGCAACAACAATAGCAACAGCAGCAGTACAATGGCAAACGATATGAAATAGAAAATGCAGCTGATTTCCGCAAAAACGTCAACATGCAGCCATCAGCAATACCTTTTGAGCAGCTGGCCAAATGCCAGTTGCCAGCTGCCAGCGTTGGCTAGAGCGACCGACTGATGAGCCTGGCTGCTACGCTTGCCACAAATCGCTGCATTTCATTTACGCGATGCTGCACGCTCTGTCAATGTCTGGACAAAGAAAAATGGCCAAGCAGTCATTTTTTTGTGCACCTTGCCTACGCTTCACCTGCTTTCTGCTTTCCGTTCGATTTCAGTCGCTGTCTGTGGCTTGATTTATGCATAGACATTGGCGCAGGGCTGGCACGCGAATTGCTTTGGAGCCATAACAACGTTAGGTTAGCATATTGATTTGCATTATTGACTTGGCTTAATATTTGCTGAGCAAATTTAACTTGGCTCTGCGCATTTTGTGTCAACAAAAAGTTTGACACTTTTGTTGACACTGCGTCCTTGTCCTTGTAGCGTATTAAAGCCACACAAACTGTTAATTGCTCCTAGGCGGCAACTACTAGTTGCTACAACTTAATATTGCTCTGGTAAACATTAAGCAATTAACTTTTGCTCCCATGCAGCACAGCATCTACAACAAATGTTCATTAGTTATGCAACTTTGGCACCCTAAGTGCAACAACTGGCGTTTCCCAAGCGCTTTTCGCGACACGCGACAACAACACCATCGCACATTTGCAATAATATAGTGCTGTGATAACAGCAATTGCCATGCAACACAACCGACCGAGTGTCGCCCCCGCTTAGCGCTTAAGGGCCAGAGTGCAACACTTTAGCTGGCGCATGCATAATGCATATGCAAGCGCTCCCCTAGTGTTGGCAACTTTTTAAATGCACAAAAGGTCAATATTGGCGTCAAAAAAAATAGACAAGTAATAAAAGGTAATAAAAAAAAGGCATAGCTCAAGTTTATATTTATATTTTGCATTGAACCCATCAATGTTAGTTGATAAGCAGTTGGCAAATTTAAAAAAAACTTACACAACTGATAATTTATATATTGTTGTTGAAAATTAAATTCAGATTAAATGTTTACATTGCTTACTTTGTTTCAAGCAAATTGGATGTGAAAATGCAAACATGTTGCGTTTATTTCTATCTATGCTGTTATTTTGTAAAAAAGGCGTTAAAGCGTTTTATGTATAGAATGAAAACAAAGCCAAAATTGCTGCCCGACGGAAAAAAGCGAAACTGACAACACTGCTCTCGAATAACTAAAATCGCTTCTGCAGCAGATTCTTGCTGCAATTAGCATATATATGCCATTTTTAACTTTAACTAGTCTATGCTGTAGAATAGCAGTTACCAAATTTGTTGATGGCGTATCGTTAATTCAGTGAAAACAAATGGCAGTTCGCAAATTAAAGTCGTTCTGCAATTAGTGTTGACATTTTGAACCAATTACATTTTTTTTTGCAATAGTTTCAGTAACAATTATGCAATTAAGAGCGAAGTTCTCTTTGGAACACTGTAGCTTTAAAATATTTTGTTCGTACCTTATGATAACTGCTTTAATGTTTGTCTTAGTTTATACTTGCGCACATAAAGTTGAAATGTTGTAAATAGCATTGTATGTGCTTGTGACTTTGCCAGACTGTCAGCTAACATCCTAGCGAATTTCCGCTTGCTGTCGCCAGCAAATAAATAGTGAGGAGCTGCTCCTCTCATGCGGCAACAGCAGCAGCAGCAGCAGCAGAGAAACACGAAAAAGAATGCAACAAATTGTTGTTTTAATTAGCAGCCATGCGTAGCTTACAGTCAGTCAGTCAGCTTGCTTTGTAAGTTAGGCAATAGTTATTCAACAAATTACTTTTGTTCAGATTTTCAACAGACATTAATTTCTTGTTACAGCTGACTATAATTCAAATGTCGGGCTAATGTTTGGTTATCAGGGGTTTACGGTATTTAGAGTGTCTCGTTTTAAATTGCTTTTTAGCTGAGAGCACAAGCGTACACAGAGGCAGCAAAAAGTATTTTTCACATTGCCATTGCCATTGCCATTGCCATAGTGTGTGTATTTGTCGGAGTGAACGTCTTTTAGTGTCGCCTGTCACGCATACGTCATGTTGTTTGCGCTGCTGTGGGAGGACATTTGACAACATGAAGAAATAAAGGAAGCTCGTTTGACATTTGCATATCAGAGGAACACAAGAACATTGCTTAAAGAAGCATGAGACCAAACAAACAAATATTTGACATGCCAGACAGTGCGTGTAACAAAGGCAGATACCTACAAACATTACTAACTGATTATCTAGATTGGCATGCACTTGGCCAAACGCGTGTTAAGTGGCGCCGCTGCTGCGACTGCTCAAAGTGCAAAAGATTGAATTTTACAATTGCCAATCTGTTAAATAAAGCATGCTTGATTATGCCTTTGTTTGTCTTTGATATAGTGCTATGCAAATTATGTCTATAGCTATGTATTCAAATAATGTTGCCGAAGCAAGCTGCTGCTCACAGCAATGCATAATAATCAAAGTAATTGTGGACAAGTCCAAAACAGCAGCAGCAGCAGCAGGAGCAACAGCAACAGATTCAAAGGCACAGCCACAACCAGAGCACTATGGACAACTTGAGCTGATTTTTTTTGCATTATGAATAAAAAAGCGTAATGGAAAATTTAGCTTTGAACTGATGACTTCTTAATTAACATTCTGGCTGCGCTTGTGCTTTGAGTGCTATATTTGTAAGTATATATACTGCAAGACTGTAAATAACATTTTAATTAATCCATTTCTAATAATTATGAGCCGTGTGAAGTCGTTGCAATTAAACGTGGCACTTGGAGTGCTTCAAGGACAATATGTAAGACAGCTTTAAAGATATAAGAACGTTAGTATTTAAGGCACAACTAGCGACACTTTTCTATGTTTATTTATTTATTTATAATGTTAAGTTAACAGAACAAGTGAGGCAAGAGAAGAAGAAGTGTTGAGAGTCGCAAGAAATTATTACAACTATTGAAGAACTGAAGTTTATTTTAATATAAATAGTTATAAGCAATAAATATTAGAAGAACACAATCCCTATATATTTAATATTATTTTTATGATAAATAAATTGTATTTTATTTAGATACTTGCGTGGAATCTATCCATAGTGCAGAGCTATGGCTATCTATGCAATTACACATGAGTTCGTATTATTTGTCTGCGTTTTATCAATGCATTGTGCGCTGACAACGGCAGTGGCATGTAAATTTACTAGAATTAGTCTAAATGCATCACATAGGCACACACACATACACACACACATTGGACACACATGTGTGCACACAGATAAGGGACAGCTGCCAAATTGAAACGTGCTGGCACTAAAAACCTGTTAACTAGTTGCCTGAAAGCTGCAAGTTGCTTTCAACTCAATGCCAGCAATTTGCACTGGATGCAACGAAAACTTTTGCCAGCCTGCATGTGTACAACATTGTATTTGAGTGTGTGTGTGTGTGTGAGTGTAGATTAGTGTGAAATGCAGCGTACAGTTTACAGTTATAGAGCTTGTATAAAACAAAGCAGCTGCTAATTGAGCGCAAGTGACTGTAACATGACAAAACTTTGGTCACGCAAGCACAGAGAAAGAGAAAGAGACTGAAAGTGACTCTGTCTGTATGGGCAGCTGTGAAATGAAGTTCGGGGCTTATAATTTGCATTAAATTGCTTAACAAGCTAACACTGCTGCTTGAGCAAGCAATATATCACGCATACGCCCCAGTGTAGCGTAAATAAATCACATCATTTGCCTCGACATTGCACCTGCTCTTGCACCTGAACTTGATTTTGATTTCGATTTGAAGCGCGCTGCACGTTTCCCAGTGGCTGTTATTGAAAAGCAGGTGGCGCTCAACAACAATTGGCTGCATGTCAAGTGACCTGCATTGCATATTTGCTTAGTCATTTCGTTGCATTTCAACCAGCCACGACTGGCTGGCCCCGAAACGTGACATCTATCCATTAAATAAAAGCGTCGACGCGCAACGTTCGTGGCGTCTTAAGGGCTGTTGGCTTTTCACAAAACAAAAAAAAAATATATATATATGCAACGAGTGTACGAGGTGGACACAAGGTCAGAGGTAACTAAATAGCGCTGGGTCAAGCGATGAGCGCACTGTCAGTGCTAATTAAAATTTGAGCTGCTGCTGCTGCTGACGCGAAATGAGAATTTCAATAAAATAAAACTGTTGACAGCTGGCGGCTGCTGCTACTGCTGCTGCAAATGGCTACTCAAATATGCCTAATGCAATTTGCTGCATAAAATGCGTTTAAGCACGTTTTGTTTTAGCTGAGCCAACAATACACGATGAGAGTAAACAAAGTAAATTTTTAGCTTTGCTGGTTAAATTTGTGCAGCATTTAATTAAATTGCAATCTGCAATCAAAGCTTTGGCGTTGAAGTGTGTTTGCGCTACCTGACTGACTGTTTGCCCAAGGTATGCGTCCTTTTTTGCAATTTGTCTGACAAGCACAAGCACTCAAAATGAAGTAAAATGTTTTTGCCTTGCCGCAGCAGCTTTGGAAGTCGTAAAACCAAAACGGAAATGACACTTTGCGCACTGGAAATATTTGTGTCAAATGTAAGTGTAAATGGAAATGCAGTTTCACCAACAAAAAACAAAAAAAAAAATAGAAGCTAGAAAGCTATGCAAAGCAAACATTTAAATAACTTAAAGATGCCCAAGCAGAGTTGTTAGAGCTGCTTCAGAAAAATGACAATGCTGTGATTTTCATGCAATAAGACAAAGCTACGGCTCAAGTTCAGTGGCAGACAGCAGGGGGGGCACAACTACGCTCCTACTACTATATAATCATCGTTATCATAATCAGCAGCAACTGCTCGACGCTGCCTGGCGCGGCGCTCTGCTGTGTGCTGTGCGTTTGTGTCGACACTCAGCGTTAAAGTAAACGACATTAATGGAAACATCAAAGTAATTTGATTGCATTTTCTTCACAATGGATATGAATGAGCTGAGCAACTGCCAGCAAAGCCCACATATAAAGCAATTTGACTTGCAGAACAAAAGCAACACATACGCACACACATACGCATACGCACAATGTAAAATATTCAAAGCGCACATGAGATACACTTACTAACATGCGCTTTAAGAAATTCTATTTAAGATTGCTTATCACGAGACTTTCACTTGATTACTCATATTACAAATGTCGGCGCAAAGGTGCACAACTAACTAAAGCTACAGCTTTAATAAGTATGTATGAGAAGTTGGGGCAGCTTGGGCTTGGGGAATTAGGGTAGCAGACTGGCAAACAGCAAACAGCAAACAGCAAACGGCAGCAGCAACTGCTGGTTGTCATTGATATGCGCTTGGATATGCCGCTGTGCGACCTCAGGCGCCCCTAAAAGTATGCTAGACGCACACTGGTGGCACATAAAATGCCATTGCTGGTGTTAATTTCATTTTAGTTACAAAAATAGATCAACAAATGTAATGGGATGGTAATTTGGCCAGCCCATGTTTGCGTGGCGCAAATAGAATTATGCTCGCCTAGTGTATATTTTTGGTAGCCACATGCCACATAGAGTTGTGGTTGGCAAAAGTCAAGCGCAGCGAATTGCAGCTTGATTGATTTGAAATTAAATATTGTAATCATACTAGTATACTATAGGCTTATATTAACTCTATTGACTAAAAGTTCGCGCCCTTATTGCGCTTTGCATAATTTATGCGCTTGGCTGCCGCAGCTGTCTCATTATATATAAATTTAAAAGCCTAAAGCCGGCATTACCGTACACCTGAGAGTAAAGATTTCAAGGTTTGTTTGCTAGCTGTGCAATTATTTATGGCTGCATTCGGGCGTTAAATTGTAAAATTTATTTATTAAAATTTACGACTGCTCAGCATAAATCAAGCAACGGCGCTAAATTATGCAGCAAACAATTTGAAATTATTACTACAAACTTCTAACACATTTAGCTTGTCGGGCTGCATCACCAGCAGCAGCAGCAGCAGCAGCAGAGAAGGGACACACTTGCCTATTGACAGCATTACACACGTTGTTGTCTTATATCCCTCGACAGTCTATGCTTATTTATGTAAATGCTTCTTGCTGCTGGGCCAAATTGTTTTAGCCTAGACCCAAAATATTTTGCTTGCAAATTTACCAAACATAAAAAAAGCGAAAAACAAATATACTATGTTGTGTATATGTGTGGAAAGGGGCGACGCAAATCTGTGGTCCGGTACGCTTTTGTAAACGTTGTTATTGTCTGTCGCTGGCATGTTTGGCATTTGGTTTTAAGTGCTTGGTATATGTGGCAAATTGAGTTGCAGACAGTTGAGCCTTTGGGGGGCACATGGCCTGATTGATTGTGCAATTGCAAACAAGTTAATTTTGGCCACGTTACTAAATGAAACACATTGTGTGGCAAATCGATAGAGACGCCGACGCCCCGACGAATATTAGCATAATGATGCTTAAAGTCCTCGGCTCGGCGAGCCTGCTTGTGCCAGAGTCAGAGCCAGGCCAGAGCCATTCCCTTGTCAAAGCTTTCAGCGTTGGTGCAAAAAGGCGCGCAGTCATGCTAAACAAAAAGATCTGTTGAATTTTCATGCATATTTTGCTTAAAGTAACTTGTGTGAAAGGTAAAAACTTTTGCGACGTTAAAATATGCACAGCATGCGAGTTGAAAGGCAAATAATACGTATACGCCGCTTGGGCCACACTGGCTGTCAAATATGAATAATGGCAGTGCCTTACCGACTGAGGCAGCCCCCATCCAGTCAGCTCTCTGCTCAGTTCGCAGAACCAACTAAATTTGATATGCTGTTGGTTTATTTTAAATGGCAGCCGTAAAAATTAAAACTGCTCGACGACCGGATAAACAGCCAAGCTGAGCCGAGCCGAGCTGAGCTGAGATGAGCCTCTGCCAGAGGAGGGCCAGGTTAAGTCAAATGTGTGGGCGATACTGTGTGCGTGGGCTATGCTTTGGAATATTAATTTTACATGAAGTCAATCCATGAAGTCTGGCCTCTAACTGTTGACCACTTGACAAATTCTTGTTGCCCTTGGACGGCAACAATCGCTTGCCCAGCAATACTTAATGCGCCTACCAATGCTACGTGCCGGCCATAGCTAATTTATTATATGTAGCTGCCAATGCTCCGCCCTTTGCCCTGGGCTCAATAAAACTTAGCTACAGATCTCTACTCCAACCGCTTTGCTGTTTGCCAACGCACTTTAAATTGTAAATTTAAAAGTTTTTCGTTTGCGAGCGCTTTGTTGATCTTGGCTTGGCGTCAACTTCAATCAATTGCCAACTTCTTATCAGCGTGCTGTCAGTCCAAATAATAAATACTGACAAAATGTCAATGCGCTGCCATTATTATGACAGTATAGCTGTCTCGCTCTCTCAGAGTCTCTATAGTGCTTAAAGCTTTTTAGGCGCCGCGCTGCTGATTGATGTCTCTCATTTGCTTTTGTTTGTGTCTATTTACATTGTTTTTTGCTTTTCGCACGCATTAATCTCGGCCTCGGCCAGGTCTCCGGGCGTATTTCTTTAACAAAGTCAAGGCCTGCGATTTGTTAACGTGTGTGTTGTAATTTCGGACTATTTGCCAAGACTTATTGCGATTGCTCTAAAGCTTTAACAAATAGACACTTATTTTGTGTCGCAGTCGCAGGCGACATAGTAAGATAGTAGTATAAGTTATATTCAATTATGTGTCCGGCACTAATTCGCGCAGCACTTCACATGTCATCATCAACTTGCGCTGGTGTACGGCGGACGGCGCATCTTGTGGCCACGGCAAATGTCATCAGCACTAATGGACTCATTTGAAATCTACTTAGCTTGCTGCCTTGTGGCAAGGCCAATGCCTCGTTATTGTTTTTCTTGTTGCTGTGTTACTCTCAGGACTTTGTTGTAGACAGCCACAGTGTTTGTTTTAATTATTTAACACATTTTACCACAAAAGCAAAAACAACAACTACATATTCTGTCTTGTCTGCTAGTTGTGTCACATGCTGTGGCTGCGACTTTGCTATAATTAAAAGCGGAGAAGGCTTATTAAATTATAACAGCTGCGTACGCAGAGCATTTGCAGCACTTTGTTGTTGTTGTTGTTGTTGTTGTAGTTGCTGTTGGCAACTAATTTGCTAATTAAAGTCAGAACTTTAATAAAACTACAACGATAGTTACACATTGGCAAACAAAGCTTTGACTAACCGTTATTGTTTACCATGATATTGATTACTCTGTTTGCCTTCATGTTTGTAGTCGCTTAAGTGAAACTCGTTTCATTTGCACTAATTGGTAAACGTGACAAACTTTCATAATTCGAGCGTATATCAAAAACAAATATAGATTGGCTTGGGGGCTTGCAACTAATTATGCGCTACGGTAGAACGTTAAATTGTAATTACTTCGAAACAGCAGCGGTGGCAAACAAGTGGCATGATTAGTAAAGCGTTTAGCCAATCAATCAATCAGCGGGCCTATCAATTATTAAAGTCTGCCCGCTGAAGCGATTCGAAAGGCTTATCACAGACCATACTTTTTATATCGAATGCAAGCAAGTTGGGCAAAATATCCTTGAACTACTTGGTGCACTGACCCAATTATGCCAAAGTGTCTGCTAGCGAAATTAAAAAAAAAATAAGCGCCGCTGCTGCACTTCAATGCGCTTTGAATGAGCAGCAAGGCAGCAAACAGCGTTGCACCCTTCAACCCTTCAATGCAGGGCACTTGATTTGCCATTGCCTGCCTGCCTGTCTGCCTGCCCCTGACACGCAGTAAATGGCGCACGCACATGCCACACACAAAACAGAGCGAACTATGGAGTCGCTGCTGCTGCTGCTGCTCTTCAGCGGCATTTCAGCGCAAATGTTTATGTCAATTCTATACGCCTGTAGTATTATAATTTGATTGCTGCCATTTGTCTGAATAATTGATAAAAGGAATTTCGGTTTTTGACTGCCTGTCCGTTCGTTCGTCCGTCAGTCCGTCCGTTCGCCCATCCGTTTTACGTCTCGTATTATTTGAATGACATTCAATATTTTTTGCCAGCACAAACATTTAGCCAGAGGTCAATTTGACAGCTGTGACTGTTTGCTTATTTTATTACAAGCTGCTTTAGCTGCTTTTTATTGTGGCCCTTTGGGCTTCAAGCACCTTCAGCCATCTGGTTAAGCGAAAAATAAAAAATTGCTATAAAATTAAAGCTACATTGACACTGCCGCCTACAGAAATTAAACTCTCTGCTGCAGTTCGGCCATCACATTTTTTTGCTGCTGCTATTTGCAACATGCCGCAGTTTGCTGTTAAATTCATGCCACATACTACATGCCCAGAGCCTTAATAGGTTAACGCTGTTGCCAAATGTGGTAAACTGACCCTTGCAGCTCGACTCCGTCGACTGCGCACTGCTTTGACAACCTTTAACAATTAGTGACAGTTGGCAGCTCGTTTGACTGCCTGGAAAAACAAAACTTCAGCCAGACATTTGCTGTCACGTAACACTCGTCGCCTATTTACCAAATCTGCTGCTGCTGCACCAAAAAATTGTTTTTACTACCCAAAGGGCATTTCTGTAACTAAAAATTCTGTGCGCTGCTTATAAATTATGCGCAAGTTGTGCTGTGCTTACGCTCTGGCATTTGCTTGCAGTTAACTTGGCTGGCAACTAACTGTTGTTCCATGGCAAAGTCAAAAAAATATTGGTTTAATCAATATGTAAGCTTAAATTCAATTCAAGTTAAGCCTCAGCTGCGTCTTAGCGATAACACCAAATTATCGATAGGCAGCTGAATTTCAGTTTGCCAACTGTTTAGCTCACAAATATTTTGTAACGCTTACTTTTTGGCTGTCAAGGCATACGACTGCCTAATTTATAATTTGCGCTATCGTTGGCTGCTGCTATTTGTAAAATGCCGTTTTGACAACGTTGGCAACTTTATGTGCAATAAGTTGTGCTGCTGCCAAAGTCTCTATGCCAACAAAGAAGTTTTGCCACGAGTTCATTTACTTCTTGTCTTGTAAGTGGGCGAACGCTTTAGGCGTTTTATGCCAAGTGCTTGGGTGGGAGACGCAAAACATTCACTGCAATATAACAAATAGCAGTTTGTTTAACTTTTAGCTGCATAATTTGCTGTGTGGGCCGCTCGAACGCGCTGCAAATAACCAAAACAGTCTAAATATAATAAATTCTTTATTAGCATACAATTTAAAATCTACTTGAACTAAGCTTTTATGGCTCTGGCAGGCATTTATAAGTATGCAATGCAATGCTGCGCGTAATTTCTTAATAATTGGCACTACGTGCCTTGCTTTTCATACGCCCACACACACACACATACACACACAGCAAATCTGCGCATAAGTGGAGCATAAAAAAATATAATAATATTGCCTACCACTAGGCGCACGTTGGTGCCTAATGGCCCTAGGGAATTTCTGTGAGTTGGCAACAACAAGAACAATGCCAAGGCTACAGGGTCAAACAATCGTAACCACATGATAGGTTTAACATACGCACACACACACACACACACAAACACATGCATACACACGTATGTAACTTATCGCATATCAGCTTAAATTACGCGTGCACGCAAACCAATCAAAACCCAAAACAGAAAAATAAATTCACAAAGTAGCCCAAATCTTACTGCGTGCAAAAAGAAAAAAAACTGGCAAGGCAAATTACGCACAAACAAGCCCTTAAGCGAAATTCAATAAGCAACAAAAAAAAAAAGAAGTAAGAAATAAAAAGAATAAAGCCTATGCCAAGTATGACAATTGATATGTATTTCTATCTTCATGGCGTGCTTATATGCAAATTGCTTTTAGGCAAAAGACAAAAAGTAGCAGAAATCGGTAAAAATCACTCAGGCAGAGCGCATAATTTATAATTCATGACGCAAATTAGTTTCCTAGTGATTGTAAAGAACATTGCTGTACTTTGTACTTTGGCAGCGCTCGGCTTACTACAAGTTGCGCAAGCAGTTGAGGGCCAAGTTTGTTGGCGGCTTTGAAATGCTGTTTACTTGAAACTTGAAAGTTTCAACTGATTTTTGATTAAAATTTGATGCTGCTGGCATCCAGCCCTGACGCGGCAATTACGTTAACTTCCGTTACAAAAACTAAGTGCATTATAATGAGTTCCACTGCCACTGTTCCAATGCTGCGCATGCTATCACCCGAACTCATTGCCTGTGGTATTAGATTTTAATTAAGTGCGCCATGGCCAGTGGCGTCGATTGAATGTATGTGCCCAAAATTCGTTGCATCGCCGCATATGCTTGCGATTAATACGAATTTTAATTAACAACAACATCCCAGCTATGCCACAAGCAAGCAAAAAACAGTTCTAGTGCAGCGATGTGCTGTCAATCGCTTAGAATCAAAAAAAAAAAAAACACGCTGCTTTGTTCCTTGGCAGCTAAACAATGCTGCGTCACTTTTTTTTCACTTACTATTTCATAAGTTTTTACAAAAATCACACATATAGACAGGCCGAAGTGCACTTCTGAGAGGAACCCACAGTCACACTCATCTTTTCAATTCATTTTCATGCTCTGCAGTTTTTCGCTTTTCTATGCCATCTTGTCACGTGCAAGCAACGTGTTCTTTTATTTTTATTTTCATTTTCTTTTTTTTTTTTACTTTTTTTTGTTGTGTGCCTACTGCCATTTTGTGATTATTTGTTTTGTATCTAAAGCAAAGTAACTTTTGGTTTAAGCAGCATTTGCTTTCATGCCCTTTTCACTCTATCTCAGTGATAGCTAAAGCTGATTTCTAAATGGCCTCGACTGGGTTAAATTGTGTTGAATTTAATTGCTACTCGAACTCATCGGCGTATTTCCAATCATTGGCTTTGGTTTCAAACCGAATTGTTCAATTGAGCGCACATGGGTAAAGGTTGCAAACACACAAGATATAAAAATAAAAAATAATTACAGCAAAACGCTTGATTTATTGAGAAATTATTTAAGGCAAATTGCGAATTTTTTTTCGCTACATATTTGTAAGTTATTTAATTTCAATTCGTGTTATTTTTTATTAAGCATTAAAATTTATAGCTATCATAATTTAAGACTGGCACTTACGGCAGGAAAAAGTTCGTTATTTTTATAATTTTTTTCACTAACACTATTAATGTTTCAATTTGTAATTATTCATTTTTTTATACATAAGGCGAAATATATTTTTTTTTTATTTAATTTGTTTTCGACTTGCATTCAGTTTTATTTAATTTAAATTATAGTGATCGAGCGTAACCAGCGAATCGCAGGGCACGAAAATCAAAATACAACTGACACTGGCAGTGCGAAATAAACATTTACATATGAACATCATCCGTGTAATACACAACGAGGAGCCGTCGCACCCAGAGTCAGAGCCCTAGCCGAATCTCGGCGCGTAGTTGTAGCACACGGATCACAAACCACAACGAGACACACGACAACGACGACAGTGCGCGATGCGCGATGCGAACCAAACAACACGAGAGTCAATGAAACTGTGCGCGCGAATCGCTTGCAACATTTGGCGGCAACTGGCGACAGTCAGATGTGGCAGCAGCAGCAGCAGCAGCAGCAACAACGTTGTTAGCATCCACATCCACGACAGCTGCCCACAAGTGCCAAGGCGCTACCCACGGGCAAACACAAACAAAGTCAGCAAAGTCAATAAACCGCTGCAAAGTGCGCGCTCTTAAGTTGTGCTCTCTTAAATTGAAGTTCTAACTGCGCAGGCGCTGCTAATGGAACAGCTGTTCGCACAGCTGTTAGCTGTTGCTCTTTTGCAGCGAGACGAATGCGAATGCTTCTGTTTTTATCACATATTCTGTTTTGGACATTGTTGTCGTTTTATCAAACCGTATGTGTGTGTGTGTGGGTTGCGGAGTTTAAGGTCAGAGGCGACAACAGAGGGCGCTTTAGTCACAAGCTTAATGCAAGTGCTCAGGCTTTGGCTTTGGCTTTGACTAATTTATGCAGCCCACGAGGCGTATGTGTAATATGTGTCAAGCGAGTGCAATTAGCTAACAGATTAAAATGTGGTTTTACTTAAATAAAACAGCAACTTAACCGCACAGCATTCTTTGCAAGCTTGCCAAAAACTATTTATATCCGCCTTCTGTGCAAGTGCAAAATTGTCGTAATTGCTGCTGTCCTTGTAGACAAGCTCGCACTGGGAGCGTCTGTGAATAAAATTTATGGCGCGCCTTTATGCAAATGAAGCGTGAGACTGTCAGTGCAAACAGGCAAACAAGCAAGCAGCGACATGCATACACTTGAATCGTTTTGTTGCTCGTTGTCATGTCGCCCGACAGCTGCTCACACTAAACAATTTAAACTTCTGCTAGTTAAGTCGTTAATCCTTTAGCATGTCACTGTTGTCGCTCTTGGCAAGCAAATTTCAATTAGCGGACTAAAAATATACATAACTCAACTCAGCTCAGCTCAGCTCACCGAAATCAACTATGCAAAATTAATCTAGCCAAAAATTTTGTGCTGCTTGTGGAAAGTAACGTGCCAAGGTCGTGGCCACAAATGGTACTTAATAGCAGTCTCATTGGCAATGCAACGCCAAGAGCAGAGCACGCCAGTGGCAACAGCATTTGCCAAAAATGTAACCATCAAAAATGTAGCAGACTTTACTCGTTAGTGTTTCCGGCTCGCCAAATCCAGCTCATGCCCTTCCGCCAGCGCTGCACCGCAAATATTTCATAAAATGGTGCGCTTTATGCAAGTTTACATTTGCAGCTTTGGGGCAAGCTGCCATAAAGGCCAAGAGCCAACCAACCAACCAACCAGCCAGCGAGCTACAAAAGTTACAACAGGCCACCAGCAAAAGGGATGAGTGTTGGCTGAGTGACAAGGGAGGTCCTTGCATAATTAGTGCAATTGCAGTTGTTGCCACGCCAAATGCAAATGAGCGCAGTTTTGATATTTAAATGTGTATTTATGGCAGCCAAATACTGTGCGCTGCACTAGGCCAAAAGCCCATGCAAATGGCCAACAATAATGAAAATTTTAATAATTGAATATGTTACATTTGAGCTGGGAACAAATTAAATCAGTCTAATTATCCGATCTACACTGCATATTATGCATAGCCAAGCAGCAGGCATTGATAGCAGCTGTTATCGAGGCTCAGCTGTTCAGCTGTTAAAATTAAGTTTAATATCGCAATCGATAGTTATGCATGTTATCGTTGCGCAATAGAATTATATTTTGCAATTGCTATGCAAACAAATTGAATATGAATAGAAATAAAATCTAACAAAAGTAAATATTTTGCAGCTCATATTCATTTTGAACTGAATTTTAGTACATTCCACACCAATTTGGGCAGCGGAGCACGGCAGAGTGCGCTTTGTGCAATCTTGCCACAAAGCCAATAAAATAAAATACAAAACTCGTTGGCAGCAACAATTTATCGTTGCATATTTGTTGTATTTAGAACATGCAGCGACAACATGCCAACGTATCGTATTGTAAATAAAACTAAAAATACTTGATGCCTCATATGAATTTGTAACCATAGCGAATTTGCAGCAAAGATAATGGAAAATATTGAAAGGCAGCGAGCTGCAAATAAATAAATAAATAACAAACCGAAAAAATTAAAAAAAAGAGAGAAATTTGTAAACAAAAGCTAACAGCACATGCAGTCGCAACAATAAGCATTTTTTTTTTATTGTTTACACACGTATGTGTTGCATTGTGGGCGTGGCACGCGTGGGCCCAAAAGTCAATAAATGTATGCAAACATTTGGGTTGACAGCAGCAGAGAAAGCGAGAGAGACTCGTGGCTTAAACTGATGATGGGGAAATAGTCCAAGTGCGATACTTAACGCGAATTGGTTTAGTTTGTTTTAAATGTGCATCGATGCCATAAAACTAAACATTCACTTTAAGGTGGGAACGTTTTTTAGCAAGCAATGAAATGAAATCATGTGTTGGTAAATGTAATTATATAAAAACACTGAAATTGGCATACATAAATACAGAAAGCAATTTACACAAGCTGTCATTAGCTATCGAAGCGAAACGTTTGCTGAGGGCACAAGGGATATGCAGTTATGATTATAAACAAACAAAACGTCAATTGAATACTGAATGTTTCGCTGCCTCTTTTACGTTTCAATTTTAATTTGCAAATGCCGAAATAGAAAGCACAAAACGCTAAGCGAAACAACGAACCAACGTCGAAACAACAACGAAAAACTGTGTCAGTCGAGAATCCGAATTCTACAATAATTTTGTTTGCGTGGGCAGTGACAGTTTTGGCAAAAGGAAGCGACGAAACAAAATAAAACTGTCTGTGGTGCCACAAAAATATGTTTACTTTAATGGTTGACAGCAGGAGCGTAGTGTGCGGTGTGAATAGAGCCCAATAGGGGGGGTCGCTCAACAGGGAATTTATTATTACAGAGATAGATGCGTGAAAAAGCTTAAAATAAATTTTGATTGATAGCGACATGTCGTAAACGCCTGAGCGTCAATAAATTGCTCTTGAGCAAATAAGTTTTTAACATACTGTCTAGCACATAAACATAAACATAATTAAGTACGCACTACATAAAGTTCGCTTGGGGGGTATACATAATAATAATTTTTGGCAATTTTCATTTGCATTTTATTACAAAGTCCAATATTTTTTATTAGTATTTCTTTGACCAAAGACAAGCCCGTTACGCCATTTGCCCTTGTACATTAATCAAACAGCAGCAGCGAACGCGAGGCGTTAAAGCATAAAGCACAATAAAAAAAAAGAAACAAAAAACAGCAGCTAAAATATACACAAAGAATAAAATATGAGCACAAGCGAATGCTCTACACTAAACATGAATGGAATTGAATAATATATGTCTAAGTATAGTTAAGAAAAAGCTTAGCTGGCAGTATCAAAACAATACACACACATGAATGTATGTTTAGTGAACCGATATACCCATCAGATACATACATATGTATCAACTTATTGTTTGAACTTCATTGCAAATTCTTTAACACCCGCTGCAGACTTATACAAAATTTATCCAAGGGACATAAAACAGCGTCAAGCTCAAAATGCGCAGCAGCAAACTGTAAAGTTATTCATCAAGATTCAGGCAAATGGTTGGGGATAGCCCCGCCCCCAAGCGCTCATCCGCCAACCGCCTAACCACCCAAGCGCCAACAACAAATAGCAACTGACAAACAGACAGACACGCTTGCCACTGGTTAGGTGGGCGGGTGTGTGGCATTGTGGCAAGCTGTTCTTTAAGTGAAATACTATGTTATTTGCAAAAGCGGAACGCAACTTAATGAGTAGTTGGAAAAATTCAAAAAAGAAAGTAACTGCGTACACAAATTGGGTCACGACTACAAAAGCTGCCAAAGCCACATTCATACAGACACACACATGTTTATTATGGAAAAGGACACACACAATTGTTTGTTTTTGGCAGGATCAAAGCAGCCGCTTAATGCGGTGGCAGTCAGCAGTTTATTGCACTGCTGACATGACATGGCCTAGCATATAGCTATAGCTATAGCTCTTTGTCTTTACGTGTCAATGACTCGAATATAATTCGACGAAATTCAATTTCAGTCTCAAATTTGCTTTGGCTACGTGACGCACTTGCTGACGTACTGTTTGCTCTATAAATAGCAGCAAATGTGGTTAATTTCAATCGACACTTGTTGTTGTTGTTGTTGCAGCTTCCGTAAAGCGCTTGAACTGCAACTCAAGCGCAGCAACTAAATTAATTACGCAACAGTCTTTAAGTGTTCAGTGAACTTGCAATTTACACAAAATATTTAATAAACTGACCTAGTTAAGCTGCCAAACTCAAGCACCTGGACAAACTCAGCTTAATGGCCAAAGCCAAGCGTTGGCCATAACTACGCTACATTATTCATGTGGCTGGCAAGGAGCGTAAGCACTTTTTCTTGGACGCGACGTCTAAGCGCAAATTAATTAACAGCAACAGCTTGCAATGGCGACAATGAAGACGTGTTAAGGGCTGCTCGCCCCTCACCCCTCAACCCTCACTAGCTTTTTAATTTAATCGCGCCGCTGTAGTAATTATAGTTTGCACGGCTTGCTCACTTAAAGTTGAGGCTGAAGTTCAACACGACAAGCATTAGTTAAAGCAACTTTCTTCGAGCCTTAGACTCGCAATCGCTCGTACGCTGTATGCTAAATTAATTATAGAGTCGAAGCATCCAATTAGCTAAGAAAAGTTATATTAATGTTAATGCTAATGGCTCGACAATGGCAGCGACAGCAGCAGCTGCTTGGGCATTAAAAATTAACTTGACTCAAATTGTTAGCAATTGGACATTTGTTGTCTTGACTTCGATTTCAACTGTCAGCTGTGCCATGATTTATAGTCAGCTGCTACACCGGTAGCTAATAAATTTATAGCAACATGCATTTTAAATCAACTACAAAGCACAGCACAGAGCAGCACAGCATAATGTATACGCCATGTTAGCCGTGCTGTTTACTGAATTATGCATATACTACATAAATCAGCTGTTAATAAACATAAAACTCAGACAACATAAATCAAATTAGTCATAAACATAGAATTGCATTTCAGATACAATATGTCTTGAATTCTATTGCCCACAGGCAAAGCCAGGCTCAGGCTTTAAGTTGAAGCTTTGAGCAGAGCAACTGAAACTGAGAATTGACTCCCTGGCCAGTCACACATCCAACTGTGTGACAAGCACAAAAACTTGCGCTCAACAAATGAAGCCTCAACGCATTTGCTACGAGCAATTTGTGCGTGTGTGCGGCATAAAAGGAAAAATAACAAGAACAGTCCCCCAATGGCTGCTGCTGCTGCTGCCAGTGCCGCTGCCGAAAAAAATCTACAAAGCTTCCAGCTCCCAGCTGAGCTCTAGCAGCACTCTAAGTAATTTACTGTGGCAATATAAGCATCGGTAAGTGGGCGTGGCAGCTGTATAAAGTTTACAGTTTGCTTTAGTTGAATTATGGGCAGCAACATGCCGCACTTGCCGCAGCATCGGCCACCAGCCACCAGCACGTAGTTTATATGTGCAACACGTGCCACAAACAACACTTTTGAAATTCTAACAATTTTTCTGCTACAAGAGCATTTATAAAATATTTCTGTCAGGCCTAAGCTGCCTTCTAATTGACTTTGAAGCTAGTGAATAGTTGATTTAACTGCTAGGGCCTTATTTAACAAGTGAGTACTTTAAAATAAAGCAGCAACTAAATTACTTACGCTTCGACACTTGCTTTGTTTTCAATATATATTTAAGCCTGAGCTCAGCTCAGCTTTGTTTGCTTATCTGGTCTGTCATGTCAGCTGAGGCTGAGGCTGGCTGCCTGGCCAGCTTTGTATTATTTAGTCAGTTTGTCATTTTCGTCGGCTGTCGTTAACTTCCGTTGCTGCGTCACCTGCTGGGCCATAGCGAGGACAAAAAGCGTTTGTTGGTCGCTACAAAATCATAATTAAAATTTGCAATGCTTTCAGCCACAGACTGTAACGACAAGAATTTAGCAGCATCATTTGCCTTTGTACTCGTTACACGTGCCATGTGCGGTCTGTTTGAATTCGCACCCGCACCAACACTCATCACTCATACGCAGCGCAGCCCACAACATATATCAGGTTTTACCTTTTTAAAGAAAAGTTGAGGGAGCTTAAGCTGCTTTGCGCATTATGAAACCGTCTAAGGCTGCAAATTGTTTTAGGGCAATTTATGTGGTTTTGTCAAATACTTTAATGAAATGACAAGGCCATCAAAATAATAAATAATTAATTAAGGGATGATACATACAAAGTGTGTTCACTGGGGATTACATTTTTAGCTTGAAATTTAAAGCGCTATCGATAGCTGAGTGTTATCAATATGTAAAAAGGATTTGCTTTAAATATGTAATTAAAGCTTCATTTATTTAAAGCTTGGCGCGTATAAAAGGAAACGGAAATCAGAACGGAAGTCAGGAGAAGGCGAGTCAAATATCAATGCGGCAAACAAGTTGCCGTTGGCTCCCAAAAAACTTGTGGAAAAATAAAATTGCATTTAAATTCATGGCAAATGACAAAACAAACCAACAAGAAGAAGAAATTCACTTTAGCGTACTTTAAGCAAAAATTTATGCATTGCTCTCAGGGCTTCACTTAAAACTTGACAGTGAGCCAAAGCCAGCATAGCGCTCGCGACCAAAGCCAAGCTGGCCAATAAGCCGCACTCGACTAATGGCAATATAAATCATAAGCCAATTGACTTGCCCGACAGCCCACGGCGCTACGAATGACTTCATTCTGATCCCTTTTTATGCGAAACACAGCATTTGGGCCATAGCAAACGGCGTCCTCGGCCTTTCCTTATTATTATTTTCATACATACAATATATTTTTTCGGCTCTTCTGGCTTTGCATTCATAGCCTTTTAATTTTCGTATACGCTTTAAGCCCTAAGCGAAGCACGTCGTCGTGTTGTAAAGCATTAATGTGCGTGTCTGGTCAAGTAGGTGCTGAATGCCGAGCGCATTAAATATTGGTGGTTAATGTGTGAAAAGTTGCTGACCTCGCCTAGCCTTCCGCTTGCCACAAGAGCATTTTATTGTTAGCGAGTTACGGCGCATTTATGCGGCGGATATGCCACGAACACACATTTAATAGTACTCGAGTGAATTGCATGCAAATAAATGGCAAATGTCAGATAAATTAAACACATTTAAGCGCTTGCTTATAGTTCACACACACATGTTCGCTTTTGTGGCTGCCAATGTGGCGTATGATTAACATGTTTCTGGGGTAAAATTTTAATAGCTTTGCTCGGTATTTTGATGGCTTAATAACCGCAAATGTGATTACAGCTAAATGCTGAAAATTAACAAACATAAGTAGCATGATATTGAAAGCAATTTATATAATTCTCTGCTGCTGCAGCTGCTGCTACTGCTCGGTGGTCGTTGCACAAATTGCAAGCAGCTGTTGCTATGGCAACTATGTGGCCATTAGCTGGTTGATTGCATAGCCTGTGGTAAAGCTGCAGCTACACTAAATTAAATTGCTGCTTAGTTATGCTTAAACTAAACATAATACCATAAATCTGTAGAGGAAAACAGCTTCAACTACAGCGCAGCCAAATTACGTATACGCAAATATGAGTGGGAGTGTATAAAAATAAAGCAAGGAATTTAATGAAGTCACGTAAACATTTTAATTTGGCATTAACGTACATGTAGCAGCACAGCCAAACAACAAATTATTTGCGGCAGTTGCCGCTTGTATCCCATTGCACAACAAACATAATTTGCCGCAGGCCCACAGCAGCCACGGCCTGTCGTTAACTTATTAATGTATGCACAAATAGCTGTGTATGTATGTTGCTTGTTTGTATGTATGTGTGTGCATTTGACAAGCAACTGGACCTAAGCATAATATTGTACGTGAGCACAAGTCGCTGTTGTTGTTATTCTTGTTGCGATGTGATCTGTTTAGCAAGTTAGTTGATTTGATTAGTCCATATGCCTGCTAATGACAACTGACTAGGCATCTCAACTCACAGCTCAGACAGTAGCTGTCATAGTTGGCGAGTTAAAAATAATTTACAGCAAACATAACTCTCAAGTTGTCGACGGCTTGCAGACTGAGCTCAGAGCGGACCAAGACTCGCAACTGCAAAAAGCAACAGAGTGAATAAGTCAGCACATTGTACTTTTGGCAAGCATAGAATATGAAGAACTTGAATGGACATGCACATATAAGTTGAATAGACTTGTTTGTAGTAAAGTTTAAATCATTAAAATTAAATATTAAGCTCAACTTTTTATATGCTGCTGCTAGCAAAGCAAAGGGTCGGTTAGTTCTTTATGTTAAGTTCAAAGGTAAACAAGCACTGCTTAGCTACCTCTTTGAGTAAAGTCTAGCTTAGAAGTATTCAATGCAAGCCCACATGATTTACTCTTCAATAAACGCAGCATTGTTGAACTCTAAACTTTAGAGTTAAATATTTAAATCTTGTTATGCAGCAGTCAAAATATGCAGCACAAAAAGTAAAGCTCATGCATCTATTAAAGATAAGCCCATAAGCCTATTTCGACGCTACAATATCCGCATGTATATCGCCTGAAATATAGACAACTATTTACACGCAAACTCATAACAACAATAGCTCGGGCTATGCAAGCCCAGTTCGTTAGCATTTTGACAAAACAGGCTGATGTTTGGCAGTTTTCACACAAATCACGCAAAGCTATTGTATTCGAAGCTTGTTACGGCTTATCAGTGTTCGCTGTGTGTGTTCGTGTGTGTGTGTTTGTGGGTGTGTGTGTGGCGCTTATGCTCGAGGCGTGTTTAGAGTCAATATTGCAGTTGTCAGTGTTGGGCGGCAAATGCGGCCGCTGGGCAGCGAAATTTATGCGTTGTCATGTCGCACGGCAGCACAAAACAATGATGTTCAGCTGAACTGTCGCTTAGCATGGCCATTGGGCGCTTTAAAATGCCATCAATGCGCCTATTAAAATCCAAAGGCTCATAAAAGTTGAAACTAATTAAGGCAGCGTCAACAACAAGCTGCGGCAAGGACCAGGACCAGGACAAAGTTCAGCAAACAAACCGCAATAAAAGCTGCAGCTAAACAAGCGCTGTGGCCACAAGCACAAAAGTTGGCTAACCAGCAAGCAATGCTGAACTTCCAGCCGCAATCTCTGTAAAAAGCATTGCTAATTAAATGAGCTATCAACGGTTATTGAAAAGTCAAATCTCCACTACTATATATAGTGTTAGCCATATGCTCTGCTCGTTAATGCGAATTTTTATGTGCCGCACAGTTGCAAGTGTCAAACTATAAAATTTCATGCGTTCTCTACTCGCTACAAACTGCTTGTGTTTGTGTTGTGCGCATTGAAGCGTGCACGCACACAAACACTTTACGTACTACTACACAGGCAAGTGCTTGTTGGCCAGGCCAACAATTTCTAGCGCGTTCAAACGCAGTCAAGGCGGCAGCGCCAACAGCAGCCACTAAAATGCCAACAATGTGCCACTTTAATATATGCAAGCATACATGCAAGCTAGTGTGTGTGTGTGTGTGTGTGTGAAAGTTGACTGCATATTGATTTTCGGGCTGTCAAAGAAAAAGAGTAAAGTGCCTGCTGCCTTCAGTATTCCTTTTCATGTGCCTTGCCAAACAGTAAGTTGGGCTTTCCATGAAAAATCGAAGCTGCGCATAAATTATACAATTTACTGCAACTAAATTTCCCTTAAAGCATCGACAGCTTGTTGGAAAAATTTAAGCGTGCAACGCTCCAAAGTCTGAGCCAGCATCCATAAGAAATAAATATGTATATAGAGAAGCCAGGCAGGCACAAGGCATAGCTGGCACAAAGACAATGTCAAGAGCATGTTATCCTTCAACTAATGCAAGCCATCCAGTGGGTAGCGGGTAGTGGGTAGTGGGCTGCCGGTGTATGGATTGTGAGGATAATCATGTGCACCATTGGGCAACATGCAAATGGCATTCGTGTCGAGTTGATTTGCTTTGAACACAAGACACACAGCTTAAGCCAAACAAACACATTTGTCTGAGCTGCAGCTTTTAAATTTGCATTTGTATTGGCCACAGCTTTTGCTGAAATTTGCATTTAAATATCATTTAAAATATATTTATGTGATACGTAGTATGAATAGCATTTAATATTAATGCTAGCAGACAAGCTGCTTATTTGTTGACATGTCGCATTAGTTGTCAAGACCACTTAGTGGCCTTCCAGCCTTACCTGCCGGAAAGGCAAAAACAAAAAAAGGCAACTAAGACAAAGCCCAACAGAGACTCATCAAACCGTTAAGCCTAGCGAACTTAAATTGCATTTGTTGCCCAAGATTGCGCTTGAGGCAATATGAAAACCCTTGGGCCCTGTCAAATGTTTGTCATTATGTTAACATGAGCCGCAAAATTTGACTAATTAGAGTCAAGATGTCAACAGATCTAACAAACCAGGGCTAATTATGTAAATTGTTGCGTCAACAGGCGCTGCGTTTTATTTAAAGCTCTCGAGCGTTTGTTTTTATGCCAGCTTCAAGCAATTTAAGCACAGACATGCATAATAAACACGCCCATAAGCCACAGTAAATATTTGTTTGTTTGTTTACTTGCTGCTCGACGCTAATTAAGTGGCTACTTTGACTGAAGCTATAAAAAGATGATATATTCTAATGCTTATCCTAACTGCACAGCCAGCAGCAGAAGCAGCAGCAGCAGCAGCTGTGATGAATTATGTGGGCCTGAGCTTTTTATGCCATTGTACGATCATTTGTCCAATTAGTACGCACCCGCTTGGACGCTGTCACGTATGCTTAATGCGACGTAATGTCCGCTCAGCTTGGCTATCTGACCCTTGCCTGAGCCCGAGCCTGAGACCGTGTACGTGCTATGGCTAACAGCTATTCATTATTGTTGGAGTGAGCGAGCGCAGTGAGCCTTTAATATCAACACAAGTCCACAGTCTAATCAGTTGCTGACAGCTACGAATCTTAAATTTCAACAGACATTCTAAACGTTGAGTAAAACACAAAATTCGCTGCAACTGAAATAATTTTATTATTACATCAAACAGTCGCGCATCATGGGAAGGTGCAACGCATACGAATTCTTAGAAAACGCAGCCCTTTGAATGTCAAATAGCGGAAAGAGCTTTTAACTAGAACTCGCTATCCTGCTTCTGTATTCCGAGAAAATTTAATATTTGCAATGGCCAAGCTAATACAACTACTGAATTTAGCTATGAGCAATTCTGCGAATGAATTGTAATTAGCATTTAATATTGCATTGCAAAAACTATACGAAATCAAATATTATGTTTGCATTTCATCCACTTTAGGAAATTCAAGCCGGCAGTACAACAACAATAAATTTAATTAAATGTGCTCATTGCACAAATATTTTGCTTACGCAGCATGTGTTAGCTTATCAATAAATAGCAACATATATATTACATGGTTACATACCTTAGCTTATTATATTTCACTAGGGAGCCTCTGCAAGAGATGAATAGCACCTGCTGCTGCGCCTGTATTTTAGCTTGGCCTTAAGCCTAGTCCCTAAAGACTAGGGACCACGCAATGTCTCTAGCACGCAGATAACAGATAAACAATGAATTATTATACAGCTTATACAAATGTTTGCTTGCGTTGTGTTTTCTGCACTTTAAATATTTGTTCAAAAATTCGCATAATTGTGCTTTGTTGACTGGCAAGTCTTCATTAAATTTTCATTTGCGTGCCGACGTCTACAAAATATTTGATGGTCTTGAATTTGATATGAAATTTGAAATATAAATTGTCTGCACCGAGTAAATGTACAGTTAAGTGCTGTCGCTGGAGCTGGCAAAGCATAAATTGTTTACCTAAAAATAAGTCAGTCTAAAAATCGCTGCATACCGCAGGGCGCGACGTTTACGCCAAATGAATTTAAGCATTCGGAAAAGCTTTAAAACACGAAATTGAAGCAATTTGCAATCAGCTGGCAAAAGCGAAAAACAGCGTGTCCGATTGCTTCGATTTGTTTGGTCAAACTTTTGGGTCTCGAGCGAGCCACAACTTTTATTGTCGCCGCTCATTGCACACCCCCAGCTGGTTGCTGGCATGTGGCAATGCTGTCATAACATTTTACACCAGACTGTGTGCTGTGTGCAGGCGACGTGCACTATTCTGAGTTAACACAGAATGCCATCACCGCGGGGCATTTGCAACTTTGGCTATGCGTTCTTGATGAGAGTTGGTTGTTGCTTGTTTGCTGCTGTTGTTGTTGCCAAAAAGTGACAAAACAATTTTGCATGCAAATAAAATGCTTATTCTATTTTATGACTGCTGCAATTTATATTTTTTTTTTTTTGCATAAACTGGCAATAAATCATTGCTTACCCAACTATGTTAGTTGCTGCTGCGACTGATGATGTTGGCAGTAGCATCATCAGCAGCAGCAGATTTAAATCAATAAGCGTCAAGCACTGTTGGAGTGTGAGAATTTAGCATATGCGTTCGATAAACATTTGCATAAGCTGGGGCCGTTGCTGGCAGCCTAAGCTGGCTGTATTTGAAAGTTCATTTAATTGGTTGCCAGTGTTTGCTTTATCATTATATAAAAGGCTGGACAGCGTATACAGTGCGTATGCGTACTAAATTTAACATACTGTAAAGTCATCAAACGTTGCTACTGCTAAGATTTATAGCTTCAAGCTCTGCGCAATTTCTTTAAGAAAAATCCATCAACAACTTCTGCCAATTGTCACAAATAAGCATAATAATAAATTTTCCGACCCAATGGGCACGTAAAAATAACTTGCGTAACAAGAAACTTCCCCCACCCACCACACACACACACACACACACACACACCGAATGTTTTCGTATACATAAAGTCGCTTTTGTTTTGGGGCTAAAAGGAATATTATGCCAACGCATTGCTTGCAATTAATATGAATTCTGCAGAAGAAGAAACCTGTGTGGGACTACTTAAGTTTATGTATAGGTTTAGGTGAGCATTTGTTTGTTTAGTTGCTTGTTTATTGTTTACGAGCAGCAGACACATGCCATTACCTCTGATTAATCCCTTATTAAGAACTCACACAAAACCTTTTTGTTTACACAACTGCTGATTATGACTTAAGAAGCTTAGCTCAGTCTGACAAAAGAGCAATAAACCTGCATTAAATATAAGTAATGTCCAACCTTAAAGCAGGAGTGCCCAGCTACAAGTTCATGACAACTAATTAGCAATCAATGTGAATTGAATTTTTACACAAACACAAGCACAAGCACTTTGCACAATTAATTAATCAAAACATAACAGCGCACAGCAGCCATATGATAATGACGGTGCCTTTAATTACATGTTTTTAGATATAGCAGCAACACGATATCTAACATTAGGCTGAGCAAATTGCTGTTTTAGTCTTAAGGCATACATATGGCTAATTAAAGCCCTTTGACCGTTGGCCATTAAAACTAATGAACTGACAATGCAGCTTGAGTTGGCATTTTTAATATTATTAAACACAGACACTGAAATTGATTGTAGGCCGAGCGCCCAGGCTCGGCTCGGCTCAGTGGAGCATTAAAAATGCCAAGATGGCAAATACACACAAAGGCAGCAGCAGCAGCAAAAGCAAAAGCAGAAGCGTGAAAAGTGAAAGCTTTTGTTGCTGTCGATATCGGGGCAATGGCAAACCAGCAAAAAGGAAATGCCAAACAAGCAAGAGCCGATGATTAGACGCTTTTAGCGCTTAAGCTTAGCACAAGGCAGGGGCTTCAGCTGAGTGTGGCTGCCTGCCTGCCTTCCTGGCTGCTTGATTGATGTGCCGCTCTTGGCTGTCAATCTCGGACACTTGCTAAGCGGCTGCCGCAATTAAAGCCGCAGTCTGTAGTTTAAAATTTGCTTTTGTTATTATAAAATCGGTTTATTGTCAATTTGAAATGCTTAAGCAACATGCTTTAGCTTTCAAGCATCTAATTTTTTTTTTTGCTGCTTTCTGCACACATACGAGAGAAATAAGCAACAAGCACACAGCAAATAAAACGCCAGCTGCATATAAGAGCGGGCGAATTTGTTTCCTTCTTTTGTTGTTGTTGTCAGTTGTGCTTACATGACTTTGTGGGCTGTGGCAGGCTGCTTACGACAAGAGAGCAGCACGTGCACCCACACGTACACACCCACACCCACACACACTCACATGCGTTGCTGTTGCTGCCGTTATAAGCGCTTGTCGAGTTATTTATTGAACAGCGCGTGCGGCTGCTGCTGTAACTAAAAGCACATTGAATTTTTCTTTACTTTGGCTTACGAAAGCCTCAAATATTTGTCTTAAATAGATTGTAAGTTTATTTAAAATATTTATACAGTTTTGCTTTGGATTGCAAACTGCAGCGGCACATGTGCGAACAATTTCTATTTATATTTTGCAGCTCAAAGAATTTCCAATTGCTTGTCTCGGGCCAACATCTGCAGTAAATTTATTAATATTTTATTGTATAGATGGGCTTGGGTGTGCTGCATATTTTTCGATTTCTAGCGGCACATAAATTTCCATAAACAAGAGCCGCACACAGTGTTGGCCTCTTGGCCTATTACAGTCTGTGGGCTAAGTTTGCGCACACAGTCTAATGTACTGGTGTCATCAACAGCTAAGCAATGTCGTCATAATAGACTCAAACAGCTGCTGCTCATGCTGCCTGTCAACATTCAACATTCTTGTTGCAGCTGCCATGTGCGAAATGCCATTAAACTGCACACAGACACGCACACACCTGCAGACAGACATACACATGCATGTGTGCGACACCTTAGCAGTAGCAGCAGCAGCAGCAGCATAAATAAAATTAAACGCTTCGCATAAATAAAATGTAAGCTGAGTGCATTTTATGCATGCAATATAAAAGCTGGCTAAGCTTAACAACAATTTTAAGCCAACAAAATAATTTGAGAGCTACAAATGCAGCACGAACTTTAAAATACCCTGTGCTTAGCTCAGTAATTTATTACGTATACGCAATATAAGGCCCATTGAATTGCAGTCTTTGTTACAACTAACGAGTCAACAGCATCCGTGGGATACCTTAGGGTATATTTGAACCCTTTTAGCCGACGTGACAGCTTAAGATATTTAACTTTGGCATCAAATCAAATGACAGTCATGCTAAAAACAATAAAGTGACTTCTGTGTTAACATCAAAGTTGTTTTTACTAACTGTTGACGTCGGCTTAGTGCTGCAGCAGGCGACGGCAAACTGGCAGCTGTTACAGTCAGTCGGGCGGCACAACAAGTACAAGGCAGTTGCCGCTGTCAACTTCATTTAAATGCAAATACGTTTGTGGTGCACCTTGGGCTGCGCTACCCAGCAACAGTTACTTATATTTAATGTCTTTGCGCACCACTGTGCACCGAACAGTTTTCAAAATGCAAATTTATTGCTTAGGCGTCTGTCTCTCTCTCTCTCTCTCTCTCTCTTTCTGTTGTATATCTGTAAGCGCTTTTCGGTTTACGGCCTTGTTGTCAGCTGGGCCGCGTGGGCAGCATCCGAAATTGGAGGCACGTGCTGAGAACAACAAAAATATGAAATCAATTGTGGGCAACGAGATTAGACAGCCCCATGTACATGTCCATCAGCAGTTAACTGCCACCACTGAGCTGAACTGAACTGAACCGAGTTGAGTTGAGTTGAGTTGAGTGTAGCGACAGCGGCAAATGTTTGACACAACTGGGTCGCTTAACCTGACTTGCAAAACTGGTTCAAGGAGACAAACAATTGCAGCCAGCGCCGCAAATATGTCGTCTACCAACAACTTTGTTAACTATGCACACACACACTCAACACACACGACCACGCACACACATGTACACGGCGTGCTTAACATGCCTTTAAAAATATTGCGCACACACACGGGGCGTATGAGTGACAACAACAACAGCAACAAGGATTTTTTAATGAGCCTGGCAAATTGCAAGCTTTAACAACAACAAAGGCAACAGCAACAGAGTCAGCAGACAAAAAAGTTGCCGTTTGCCGTTACCATCGTTATGGGCATAGTTTTCTTTTGTCATTGTTTTTATCGTGTTTCTGGCTTAGGAACACGCCTTGTTCGCATTGAGAATTGGCAAATGTGGGCGGCACGGGGGTGGCAATAGACTTTCGCGTATTTCACAATTGTTGATCGTGTTTCTGGCTTAGGAACACGCCTTGTTCGCATTGAGAATTGGCAAATGTGGGCGGCACGGGGGTGGCAATAGACTTTCGCGTATTTCACAATTGTTGAGCCTCGACCACGCCTTGCCTTAAAACTGGGCCAGCTCATCCGAAATGCCAACAAGCACGCAACATGCGGGGCCGCTAAGAGGGTGGCGCTTGTTTAACGAAGCTTTCCAAACTTGTTTACAAATTTTTTTTTGTTTTTATGACGTTGCGTGTCGCAATTTGTTGTTGACTACTGCTGTTGCTACAGATGAAATGTTATTGAAAAGCAATTAGGCTGCAGCCCCTTGAGCTCGTTGCCGTTGTCTCTTTATTGTGTCGCGCCTAAGCTTAAATTTCACAAAATACGATATATAGACATATTTATGTTGTTGACTTCAGCTGTTGCTTTCCTTGTGCCCGCAATCGATCAAATACCAGACACTTTCTCGCTGTACCTCTGCTCCAACGAATCTGCTGCTTCTTCTGCTGCTGTTGTTGTTGTTGTTTGAAATGCCAGCGGCACTCGTGCCGTGTTTGGCTAACTACACTTAAAAACCGCCAGACATCAAATATAAAATTTGTGCTTCACTTGTTGCAGCGCCTACAGTTATTTATTTATTTAAAAGCACATTGCGCATACGCCGCGCTGCCAGTTGCCTGTTGCTGTTTAAACATGGCGCGCCACTGTAGTTAGCCATTTGTTTTTAATTTCGTTAATGAATTTTACTTGCTCTGCCACTTCAAACGTTAATTATTCGCCACTGTCCGTGCCCAGCAGTAAAAAGTGATATTCATTGGTAGCACCTTGACGACCAGGCGGCCAGTTGTCAACGCTATTACGCCATTTTAATGCCAAGGCAGCCGATAATAATTAAAACATTAATCAACATTGTTGACAAATAGCTCAGTATTGTTATAGAAACACGTAGCAAAGCCATCAGCATTGGCTTATGACAAACCTTTTGATAAATGGCGCAGGCAATTGCGTGTTAGAGTAAATTGAATTATTTGCAGTTTTATTTAAATTTCACAAATGTCGAGCTGTTGTACCATACTTTTTCTTAGTTATCTTATCATGCTTGTGTAAATTCATTTACCCTTTTCACAGCGTCTCAAGTTGTATGACAAGTGTAAACCCAAAAAGAAATAATTTTGCAGTCAAACTTTGAGCCAAATGTTGTGGTACCAAATACTTGCGGGCTGTCCAAAAGTTTTGGCATCTAGCCAGCGTGCCAGTCACGTTTGCCACTCAAAGAGGCAAAGAGCGAGATAGAGACAGAGACACAGCATGACACAGAGTGGAGAGGGAGAGAGAGAGAGAGAGAGAGAAGGAGCCTCCCACTGCTTTCAAAATTGTATTACATTTTGCAAGTATTCAATCAAAACGTAGAACGAAATACAGCAAACTTACTGCAGCGCGTCTAAATCGACGCAGCTTTGAAATGCATGCCACACAGCATGTGTTGCATTTATACTACCAACATATATCCGCAATGTTGCTAGACGATTTCACATGGAATTGAGCAACTTGAGTTGCGTGAATGACACTTTGATTAGCATATGGAATATTAAAGTCTTTGTCAGCAGCTGAAACTGAAATGTCAAACAAAATGCTATGCAATGTAAAGTGCTGCATGCCACAAAACATTTTGAAGCAATCAAGCTGGACAGCTGCTTCTTTTATTGCAATTTCCAAGCCTCAGCTGAATGTAGGTAATTGCCATAAATAATGAAACGTTGATGAGCTGGCAAAAATGCCAGAAATGCCAAAAATGCTGGACGGTATCAATCAGAACTTGGCCCAAGGCATTTTTTCGCACATGAGCCTCAAAAATTGTTGCCTAATTAACTGCGCATGTGTGCGTGTGCGTGTATGTGTGTGTGTGTGTGTGTGTGTGTGTGTGTGTTGAAACCTCAATTTGCATTTTCCACTCGCCAGTGGGCAACACGCGCTGTGCTGCAATTATGTTAATTTCTTGGCCAAGTTGCGCGCATTTTACAAAATTACCAAATTGCCAAAACCAAATTCAAAGCCAAGGACGTGCTGAGCTTCGCCCTGCGTGTACTTAATTTAAGCTAATTTATAACCATTTTCATTTTAAGCTGTCTACTGCCTCAACCCGCACTCAATTGCAACAGCAACAGCAGTAACCACAGCAGACAGCAGCAGCGCAAGCAACAGCTGTTAATATAATTAAGGGGCGTGCAGCTTAGCTGTTGCATATAAAACAGTTGCTTTGATAACTTATGGCTAATAACACTTACAACCTTTGACACTGATTAAGCCCAAACTTGACCAAAAGTTGTGTGTGAGAATAGTTCGTTCAGTTTCGAAGGAACTGGCACAAAGTTTGTGCCAGACAGACCATCCCCAAGTGGCTTCTCTTATATTTAGGCTTTGTGTTTTAATTAAATTCTTCTGAAAACTGTCTGACTCAAAAGACCAAAAGAATTAGTAATCAATTAAATGTATTCTGAATAATAACAATAATGATAACTCTATATAATGAAAACGAGAAATGCTTTTAATTACTTATGATTACGCCTACAAATATTTAAAACATGCAAATTCACCAGCCAAAAAAGTAATCTAAGTATTTTATTCAGGTGCATATGCTCTCGAACTAGTTTTTATAAACTGGCTGTGAAACTATGACGACAACTATAAAAACTTATATTTTGTGTTGTGAACAAATTTAAAGCCATTAACTGTGCCTGTTGCTCACCACAGGCAAAATTGCTAAAAAAATTCCACAAAATGACCCAAATTCAAGCAAACTTGTTTGGCTTTTATTTTGACGTGACCACAAACAAGCTATAAACTAAACATCTCTACTATATGCAAGTATGTGTGAGCGCTTGTTTGTGTGTGTGTGTTTGCTTTCGCAGTCCTTGATTTTATGCTGCAACTGGCAACGCTTAACTGGGCAGCTATGCATGCTTTGTATGTTTGCCAACCTTTTTGATTGGATTTTCGTTTATATTTATCGCCTTTGCTTCACACTTAGCCGCTGTCAATGTTTCACAGCTTTTTATTTTTCATGCTGCAGATTGTAGAGAGAATTGATCAAGGCAGGCAAAAATTTAACAAAAACTTAAACTTTAAATAGTTATAAAGCTGTAATTTTAAACCGTATGCTTGCCAACTAAAATATTTATAAATTTATGTAGGGGTTTCACTAAAGAGTTGAGTTTAAGTAATGCTACCCACCTGCAATATCAGCACTAACTCTTCTCTTCAACTTTTTCCATACAAATTAAACTTAAAGTTTTTCGCAGTAACAATTTGGTCATTTAATACTTTTTAAGTACGGCAAATTCCTGAATTTCATTAGCACTTAAATCGTTTACTTTGCCCTTTATTGCTTGCTGGCAATCTGCTGTCTACAATCTCAATTGTAAATCAAACTACAGCCCATGGTACCTTGGCGACAGCATTTAACTCTATGGAGCATAAAAATAAAATAAATATAAACGTAAAGTATGTGAATGAATCCATTTGAAAATTTAGTCAAACTTTTAGCTTAATGTAAAAGTTTAGCTGCTATGTTGTGTGAATTTTTCATGTAATTTTAAATGTTGAATTTAAAATGTTTCTTATCAGAGGCAATTGGTGATTTTTCAATTAAATTTCGCTCTTCCTGTGGCCTTTCAACTGCATTTGCATAATTTATCTGGCATTGGGCTGTAATGAGCATTTAAAATTTAACAACGGCACATTGAAATTTGCCATAATCAATTATAAAATAAAAACGCTTTTCATATGAAATAAATGCAAGCTCATTGATTTATAAGAATTAATTGACAATTATGCAAAACAGGCTGACAGAGCAAGAGAGCTCGCTCGACTGTCAATTTCCTTACAGCTCTGACCGATTTCCGGGCTGCTATTTATATTTATTAGCCCAACATCAGCCTAAATCCTGAGCTGAGTAATGCCATAAATTTGACGTTTTCTGGGCTAGCGCGCAGCAATTTTGGCTTTTCCAGGAATTTACGGTACAAAATTCCAGCAGCTGCTAGCAATTTGTGCTACTGTCTGTTCCACTTTTGATTTAATTTGAGTTCAGTAAACTAATGGCCATAATCATGTATGAATGTGCGGCATGCGCTGCTGACCCGATTTGGGCCAAGCCTGGCGTGCATTTGTTCGAATTTTCGCTATGCTTTGATAAAGGCAACAATTTGTCAATGTTCTAAGCTCGCAGCAACATTTACACAAATGCATTGTGTGTTCATTTATATTCACTGGCAATTAATGCTGGTGCTGGCTACACGGCGCATAAGGAATTCCATTAATGAGTGAGTGAGAGGCAGCGCAAATCGATGCGGGTAATTATTCCAGCAGCTAACTAAGTGAAGGTCGTTAGCCAACTGTGCCATGAATATCAAACAGCAAACAGGCAAACAGCCTGACTGGTGTTAAAAAGAATACTTTATTTGTTAATAATAATAATTCCAATAGTCGTATATCGCTTACGTTATATCGCACCAGTTAAACCACATACAGCTGGCCAGCACTTGGGGCTGGACTAGGACTAAAACTTAAGTTTCTGTATTGCATACAAACTAACATATTTGAATTAAGTCAAGTATCACTTAGCGAGACTTACACGTACGCTTAAACTATATGGAAGTGCTTGGTGGACGCAGGCTCGCTTTGTCAGAGCGTTGCATGCCTCTTGGGCAGGGGCTCGTGTCCGGCGGCATGCAAGGCTGGACAAAGGGAACGAATGCGCTTCAAGCACACAACTTGTTTGTTTGGTTCGTCTGTCTAGTTGGTAATTAAGTAATATTATTATGCTAGGTATAGTGCGCTTCTAGTCGTTGTTATGGTTGCGGTTGGGATTGTGGGGCGCGTGGGGAATTGCTGCCGCTTACAGCCACAGCGCATCGATGGCTTCTTCCATGTCATCAGTTGCTGAACGTCGCAGTCGCTGCGGTTGGGCCGCCGCGCTATGTTCGCTGACAACAACCGCCTTGGCTTCCATTTCAGCGCCACTAAGCAGCACCATCAGCAATACGCTGCTGCGTCTGTTGCGTGTCTGCCGCGGCTCCTGCAGCTCCTGCTCATCCTGCAGCTGCAGTTGTGGTAGCGGCGGCGGCTGCTGCTGTGTGTGTTGTGTGTTGCAACTGTTGCTGTTGTTGTTGCGTAGCTTACGCAGCCAGTCGCTGGCTGGCCATATGCATTTGCCACCAACGCTGCGACGCCGACGACTGTTGCTGCTGCTGCTGTTGCTGTTATTCTGCAGCTTTACGTAGCTGGCAGTGCGAGCAGCTGGACTGTGCGTGGGTTGCAACATTTCAACCACACAGATGTCGTTAGTAGCACCAACTTCGTTGGCACATCCATCAACATCAGGCATTGCCTCAGTCATTGCAGTAGCTGTTGCTGTTGCTGCTACTGCTGTTGCTGCTGCTGTTGACACTGCCCTGCTGCTCTCCTGCTACACATTCGTCACTTGGGTTGTCAGACCCAAATCAATAGCCATGCTCTTGCTGACGGCATCCGTATGCACCAGACGCTGCCTGCCATACGCATCCAGCCCAGCGCCAGCACCATCTCTGCCATCGCCGTCATGCTGCGACAGCGGCAGCCATTTGTCGAACCAGCGCGGCCGGAAGAGCAGCGTAAACGTGCTGCGAAATTGCCGACTCATCGAGCAGTAGAGTATGAAATTGATGCTCGAATTAATAAGTGCCAAGATGTCGATTAGGTCACCTATAACGAGACAAGCAAATGCAATAAGTGCACAATCGATTGATTATTCAGTAAATAATTCAGTAATTGTGCGCCTCACACTGCATATGATTGATTAATGCAATACTCACTCAGCTTCAGGTAGCACTCCATTAAAAATTTATCACCCAGCATCGCAATCAGCAGTCCCATAATGCCCTGCGGAAACTCTGTAATGAGAAAGAGCAACAGCACCGCCAGCAACATGCGTGTGGTGCGATCTGTTTGCTTTTCCTTCTCCAACAGCTTGCAGCTCTTGGGCTGCGTGGGCGTCACCACCTTGCCATTTACAATCGGCTGCATATCGTTAGCCGCATGGCACGCCAGTATCTTGCGGCGCCGCTTCGCCTCCAGCAGCGCGCCAATCAGTCGCACCGACAGCACAGTGAGCGCAATGCAAGGCAGCAGTTTAATCAGCACGCTGTAGATAAGAAACGTGGCGTTCCTCAGCGTTGGATCATGCAGGGCCAGTGCGCTGTGATAGAGTTTATAGACGGTTACGTTGCGCTCCTGCCGCTGCTGCTGTTGCTGAGAGCAGGCTGGCTGCTGTGGTATTGTTGCTGGCAGTGGCCAGCGTCCAAGGCATATTGGGCGTAGTGCTGGACATGACCTGCAGCGTAAGCTGCTCCTCGCTCTTATAGTCCAGTATATACTGGCTTAATGGCACGGAGGTGAGTGTTTTGCCATTGGCATCCAACGTCTCCAGGAACTTGGCAATGGCCGTAATCAGATAAAGCCACGGCGACACCACCAGCACGCACACCACATACGCCGTGGCAATGGTTATAGTAGTGGTGCGCATGCCGCACCAAATGCGATTGCGCTGCGGATAGCTGACAGCGATGTAACGCCAGACGGCCAGCGTAACCGTCAGCCAAATGGAAATCGTATGCAGCACCTGTGCGAAGATCGAATGGAACTTGATGAAGCACGCCCAGTTGTAGCTGAGCTGCTGCTCGCGCGGCAGACTGCTGCCCAGTATGAAGTCGTGCACTGTGTAGGGTATGTACTCCAGCATCACAGCCAGATCGGCCACCGCCAGACCCGTGAGTATTGCATTGGTGGGCGAGCGCATTTCCCGACGCGTCAGCACAATGATGTTCAAAGTATTCGCCAAGGTGCCCAGAATGCAAACAATTAGCGAAAAGTAGCCATGAATATATTTGTAGCTGCAGAAATAAAGGTTTATGTTATATTGTGCTGTGTGGTAAAGTGAATTTTTAAATGCCATATTAAGTATACGCTTCGTTGGCTGGCAATTACACAGTTCATTTCATTATGCACACATCAGCTGGCAGCCAAATCATTATGTAAATTACATTTAAAATAAAAAAAAGATGCGAATAACCCGGAGCAAAGTAATTAATATGTTGACATGGTAGCGGCTCAGCGTGACAATGACCTCAGCCAACCCCCAAATGGCAGTAGCAACCACAAAAAACCGCATTAACAGCTATCAACTTACTTTGTGTGAAAATCATCGAAGCTGGCGCCGCAGTAATGTGGCTGCGACATGTTCGTGACCATCCTGTCAATGTTGCTGGCACGATTGCCCTTCCTACTGCTGCTGCTCCGACTCTCGCTCCTGCTCCTGTTTCCGATCGCTCTCAAACTCTCGCTTTGTGGCTTTTGCGGCAATGGCTGTTGCTGCCAAGGCTGCCACGCTGCCTGCTCATTAATATAACGTTCGTATATAATATATATATGCTATATATTTTTAGTCAATTTTCCAATGCTTAAATATGCCAGCTGCGTAGCTGTCGTGTGTTTGACTTTTTTGCATGCGGCTGAAATTAAATAAGGTAAATATTTATACAACACCCTTGTATCGTGTGCTTAGCGCTAAATTAGAGCAACGTGTGTTTGTGTGTGTCTGTGTGCTATGGAAATACCCAAAAAATATGTGTTACGTGTTGCTTTTAAGGCCTTCGGCTTGATATGCTGCCTAGCTGCAAAATATATTCATGTAGCACGCGAGGCGCAAATGAAATTGTAATTTAGTCGCCACACACAGTCGTTCAAGTTCAGGGCTATGACAATTTAATATATTTTAATGCGTGTGTTTGTTTTATTGCCTACAAGCTTAATTACCTTTGATTAATTTTCATTGCTTCAAATTACATCACACGTTGCCCCACGCCCACTCAAAAGCCCATTGTCTATCTAAAAACAGCTTAACACAATCATCAAGTTCAACTACGGCGTAATTTCCTGGAACCCATGCATGCACATAATTTATTATTAAAGCTCTCCGGATAAACTGTCTTCTGTTTTTTTTTTTTTTGCATAAACCAGAAGCCAGCAAGGCACCGAAAATTTTCCACAACAAACCATAAATTTTCATGTCCAGCACAGTTTCCAAGCAAGCAAGCTAAGTAATTGGCCAAATTTGTAGCACGCCCACGCCTCTGACAATATTTGCGCCAACTTTGAGCAGCGTACGCCATCAATATTGCGCATACGCCCCAGAGGCACACAAATTGAAATCGAACTGTGGTGCTCAAAAAAAATGAAAGAAAAAAATACTCTAAAGCAATAAAGCAGAGAGCTGCGGCAGTAACAAGTAATTTGTCTTTATAGACAAGTGCATGCCAGGCACACGCAGCGTATACGCAATGCCACAAGAGACACCGACAAAGAGCTGCTGATAGAGAGCAAACGTCAGCAGCTGGGTTCTTGGCTTTTGCACTTTGTCAACCGCATTGCTGGCTTGGCTGAACTCTTCTGCTTGCAGCTGTAACTATAATGGAAGTTTTTATGCGACTCTAGCTGCCAGCTACATTTAATATACAACACTTTGCTGCCCACTCACACCTGCACCACAGAGACGATACTGCAAGACATACGAAACTTCCTATTCACGCTTTTTGTTTATCTGATTGCCAATCTACATAACAGCATATAGAACCAATTTGTCTTTCTTTTTTTTTTGGAAAATTGCCGCACTCATGCGTAACAATGTGTGTGAATGTCATATATATAGCTTAACAGCTTTTGCATTTCTCAGTTTCTCTCTCTCTCTCTATGTGTCGCTGTCCTTGTCTAAGATGGTGTAGTTTTTGCTTTATGCCTCGAAATGTGATTCGGTCAAGTGCGAAATCTCTTTTTGGCAAGTTGGCCAAGCACACATTACAATTTGTGTCTGCTGAAACTTTTGCAAACTCATGTGCAAAGTCAACTAAAAGTCAGTTGAGATTGTGGCCTACCAAGCAGCTCACAGGCCGCCCTAACTGACCTAGTTAGACCTCTAAGCCCCAGAGCCAATATTGACACTTCAGTCGATACTAATGCCTAATGCCAATGCATTGAAACATGTGCAGCTAATGAGCAAAGCACAAGACACAGGCAACAATTGCACATTAAGCTACATTATTAAGCCATAGTAATGACTGCGGCTGGCACTTGCGGCAGTAATTAAAATTGAGCGCAGTAAGCATATTCTAAAGCTGCAGTCTGATGCTGTGTATGCTGCCTGCATTAATATTGTAGACCCAATGGCCTCATTAGTTCATTTAAATTGATGCTGTTTTCGCTTCACAAATAACAGTCCGACGCATCAACAAGTCAACGCTGAGTACGTGACATGGCGTAGTTTGAATAGAAGCCACTGAGAGCGGGAGAGATGAAGATGGTAAGATGCTAATGTGCCCAGCTGCTATTCATAGCTGTTCATGCATTAATGTGCGGCATACGGTGCGTATTAGTGCTATTTGAAAGCAACTCAAGTGCCGGCGACTGCTGCTGCTGCTGCTGCTTCTGCTGCTACTGGACTATGGTCGCTAAGTAATTGAAGCTATTTGTTTATTACTTTTACGAAGCACCACATAGAATTCAATTAAGCGCAGCACACACACACCCAAGCGCCTGGCGTGCTTTAAATCAAACCAAAAGCAAACGAGCCCCAATTCAATTTTCGACAAGTATTTAATAAGGGCGCATGTATGGCAGCTATCAATTAAAACTTGCTGAGCAGCCAATTCGATTAATTCCACAGCTGTCCATCAAGCGCTGAATGCCTGGCTCAACGTGAGTTAATTGAAAAGCTGCGAGCCAATAAAACAGCATCCTTTCGACGGCCTTTCAACTTAAAGTGTTAGGGCTTACAGCTAACAATACAGTGCACTAAAGCAGCCCAAAAATGTTGCAAGAGGCAAGAGCAAACAAGCGCAATGAAGCCAAAACAAATTGTGGTCGAAATTTGCAGCAGCAATAACAGCTGCAAGTGTAAATCTAAAGCAACAGCAACCACATAATGCACAGCGGCAAGCAGAAAGACAAAGCGCTGACCAAGCAAAGCAATTGGACCGTGCAAGCCACACATTGCTCAGAGATATAGCAAATGAAATTTTCTATGGCCAAGGCGAATAAACAATCAAGTCGAGCATTGTTCTGCAAACAAATTAAACAAATAAAAAAGCTGCTCAAGTAACATTTGCGTTTCTTTAACCGTAGTCTGCTTTAAATGAAAACTTTTTATCTGCAATACTGTCAACAAAATTTGTTGCGGCAGCAGCTGCTTTCCAGTATCCTTTTCTTTTGCAGTTATCTTTTTGCCATGGCGCTTTGATTGCCTGCCAGCATTTGTCGAATTTGCAGCTTTTTGGCAAATTTCATGCGCTTGGGCACGGCTTAATGTGGTTCGCATATTGCGCATACGCCACGTGCCCTAAATTATTCAAGTATTCAATTATTCACGCTTATTTACTGTTATGCTTTTGGCCATAACTATGCATATATACATGCCGCTGCAATGATTATTTCCTTTAAGGTTCATTTCCGGTGATTTTAGCATGGCTCTTACTTAAGTCCGACCCAAGCAAGTAGCAGATGTATGCAACTACCGGAGTAGCTGCCTTGCCTTGCCTCTGTGTGTGTGTGTGTGCTTGTAATCAAATGTCCAGTGAGCCATTCACGTGTGCGTTTCGAACTGTTAAGCCGGATTTCATGGTACCTGCTTGCCAAGGAAACTTTAAAATATATACGTATTTTTGAAAATGACTTGGTAGCCCGTAATGATTCCCTTTGTATCCTGCTACCTTTGCTTGAGCTTTTTTCTTTTATGATTTAGCTTTGGGCTACATGGCTCAAGGGTGCAGCTCTCATGAAACATTACTTTTCTGTTGTGTGGACAAGCTGTTCGTTAGTAGCCCCTTGGCCATTTAAGTGCAGAAGCTTTGGCTCAGAATTTGTGCAAATTAAAGAGCCACACAAGAACATTGACAGAATGCCAGCAAAGCTTCGTACATATGTATTTAAGTTATAAGAAAATAAAAACTATGCTTCGCTGGACTCGCAGCTTTTTATAGCGAGAGGCAAAGCATAAATAGAAACAGAAATATAAATGATAATTGAAATTGAAAAGGCGATCACAGTGCTTAACATATGTTTAATAACTTAACAGAAGCGGACCAAATTAAAGAATATCTATGCATGCAATTTAATAAATAATTCACCCTTTTATAAGTTTTAGCATTTAAGATTTTACATTGCATTGCAAAACTCAATTTTGTTGAGCAGCGCTCGGTTATGGTTTTCTTAAACTCATAAGTATAAAAGTAAAGCAGATTTTTTGGATTTTCTTTGCAACAGGCATCTCAATGGCTAAGCTACTTAACGGATTTAAAGCGGCTGTGATAATACTGTTGGTGCGCTTAACCCCAGGCAGGATGAGTGCCCAGGCAAATATTTGTAAAAGGTGTGCAGGACTCTGGTGAAGTGCAAGTCACACACACACGAAACAAAAACGCGCTGCATAAACAGACACACATGGCAGGATTTTATAATTAAGCATTCAGAAACTGTTGGCAAAGGACGCGTCAACAAACAGCAAGTGAGAGTGCGAGAGAAGGCAGCACTGGGCTGGCAAAATACACAGATAAACAGACGCGACATTTGGTCGCCATTTGCGGGGCAAGCGGCCACAGAGTTTAAGCTACAAACTGCACTTTTCGTTGCCAAAAAATAAAACGTAGCAAACAAAGCCTTGTTGACAGCACACAGAAGGATTTGCGGAAATGGCTTACCCTTTGTTGTCATCCACGTGGGTCAAGGTAATTGCGCACAAATTGTATTGTCTGAGGTGCAAGCACTTGCAATTAGATTGCATAAAGTACAGCCCAACTTTGGGTGCTTGTTTTCCATTATCCTGTGCCAAATGGATGCATTTTTGGTGACCACTTTAAATTTGGAAAATTGATTTAATGACAGCCGTTTTAATTAGTTTTTGCGGCTATTTTACTTGAATTTATGCATTTGGAAATTAATTTTTAGTTGCAATTAGGCAACTTACCAAGCTGCCATTTAATTTTTGTGGTCACCAATGTGTTGCACAAAAGCTGCCACAAAAAGCCACAATAACCAACAGAGCACTTGTCACCCACCAACCACCCGCCCGCCCACTGGCCAAGCAATCTATTTCAATTTAGCCTGGGCAAATATACTATGCATAGATGTGTAGCATGCAATTTTTATAGACCAACCTGACTGCTCACTGCCGACTGCTGCGAGCGTTATTTAATTTTCGTAAAATAAAACGAAAAGCAAGAGAAACTCATTTTTTCTTATTTTCTGTAGCGTATTTGAACTGCGGTTTATTGTGGGCAGCTCGTTTGTTTGCTTTTTAATTTGCATTCACTTGTGGCGCAATAATGACGCTTACATACAATTAAATATGTTTATAGAGCGATTGTTTAGAGTGCCGCGTTGTTATTGTTTGATGGTCTGTTTATTATGAGCCTTTCTTTGCCCAATAACAATCACAATTGATTATCTCTCGCTCTTTGTCGCGCGCTGTCTCTTTCTCGCACAGTTTGTGCAAGTCTATAAATTATTAATAAAAGTGCAGTTATTTGCTGCTCATCAGAACATTTAGCACACTTTGCTCAATTGCTATGAATCCATAAAATGTTTATTAACAGCGCTTTGACGTCATGCGTGCGTAAATGTTTAATGCTATTAACAATTAAAACTCAATTTTTTACAAATGTTTGTTTAAACCAATTAGCTGCCTAATTAATGCAATTACACGCAGACTAACTGTAATTACAAATGGTCTTCTTTTTATTTATAAAATTTACATTTCGAAAAAAAGTCAATTTGACGCTCATTGGTAGACCTGTCATTAGCCATGCCAACATATATATGTATACATTATATATATATATATGAATGAAGCATGTCCTTGCCTAAGTAGGAAGCAGCGTTGCTGTCTGCCTGCGTCTGTTGTAATATGACAAGCAAACCAAAACTAATATCCGTTTGCTGGCTCAGCAATTCAACAGGCAAAGCAACAAGCAGCAAATGTTGCCTGCTGCTGTCATAGTCACAAGTTCAAGCCGAGACCAAGTTGCCAAAAAACTGGAGTGGCACACACACACACATACTTATATATAAGCTCGCAATTGCTAAGACAGCAGTCCCCAAAGCGTGCCACTCACTCACAAATACAAACGAAAACGAAAAGTCTACTCAATAAGTATTATATTATTTTTCAATTTATCATCAGTACCTGCTGCTTGCGGCTAAATCGCATTTGCTGGCTGCTTATGGTTGTTGCTACAAGAATTTTCATGCAGCGCATTTGCTTTCCATTAAAGTGCCATCAATTTGTGTGCAGGCAGCAACAGCAGCAGCAACAAGAGAAACTTAAAAACCTAAAGCGTTTAGCTGTGGTCCAAAACAAAATGACGCTAACAGCATTTGCCTGTGTCTGCTGTAAATTGTGTGGCAGCGAATTTAAAGCAAAAGCGCCATCAATTTTTCAGGGTCCGACATTACATTGCTGCAATGTCATAATAAAAATAAATCTGCTTTATGTAACCAGCTGCTGAGCTTGTGATTTATGTGCTTTAAAAAGTGAATACTACACCTGTGTCTCTGTCTGCCCAGAGCCAAAGAGCATTAAATTGTCTATTTAAGCTGTCAAGCTTCTGAAATTGAAATTGAAATAGTACTTGCCATGATGGAGCGTTATTTTAAAGCTGGTATTACTTTGCGGCTTAGCTGCTCGTTGGGCAAGACTAACTCGCTAATATTTCATAATTATAATTATTGAGTTTTCAAATAAGCTATTAACGCACCCAAAGCTTATTGTGTGTTTGCCTTCAAACTTTTCTGGCCCAAATGTTTCGCCAACTGCCATAAAGTATTAATAACAAATTGGTTTGAATTGAGATTTAAAGTGCTTATGCTCAATTTGCCTTTTTCCTAATGCAATTCGAGCAGCGCATTATTAAAAAAGTTCTGCCGCTAACAAAAAAGGGAAAAAGTATGTTCAAATTTTTAGCAATTAGATACGCGCGCTTGCCAGGCAACATGCCAAGGTGCCAGCTCTCAATAATTTGCAGCACAGGGTTAACGCACTGCGCGCTCGCAGCGCCAACTTTTCTGTTCTGGGGCTACGTGAATTCCCAGCCAAAACAGAGCGGAGCGCACAATTGAGCTGGCAGCTTGTAAATCCAAATACTTGCTTTACATACTAAATGCGTGCGTGGGAGCGCGTGGAGACGCGCGTGTGTGAGCCGGCTAATGGTTATTTGGTGCTGGCATACGTTAGGGGCGGCTCCCTAAGCGCATTTGTTGTTTTACGCGTGTGTGAGTATAAATAATAAGTATTCACGTGAATTATAAAATGTTTGTTAACGCAGCAGCTTATTTTTACTTATTTTTAGCAAACACAGCATAACAAAATATATTTCTCCCAGCTGTACAGCATAACTGTTAGTCGCGCTGACGTATTTTGTTTGAGTTTTTTATATTTTTAAAAAATTTATTTGCTTTGCCAGCAAAGTCTGGCACACTTTTTTTTTGGCGTCTGAGCTTCAAATATTTAAGACTACAGTTAGTTTTACGCGTGCGTGTCCTGGCCGTAAATGCGTGTCTCCTAACAGCAACGGTCTCATTATGGACAAGCGCCGAAAACACAGAGAGCTAAATACGAGCTACACTTTAGCTTGCTAAAAATTTTATTACGTATACGCAAGCAGCAGCGTCTTATGCGGGACTTTACGCAATTAAGCTGAATGCCATAAAGGCGTCTTAAACGCCCATGCGTAGCGTTTTTAGTACCAGCACTGCAATTAAACTGGCTTCGTAGTAAATTTTTGGCAGCTTAAAGGCAAAGTCTAGGCGTTGCTACACAGCGACTGACGCCTATGTAAATACGGCAGTCACAAAAGCCTTTGTTTGGCAAGTTGATTGCATATTCATACGAAAAATTGACTACAAAAGCGTTGCGTCGAATTTTAAGCCTGGCAAACACACTCGAATAACAAAAGCCGGAACACGCGCGCTTACCTTGAACGCGCCTATTGAAGTGGCCAGCTAACTCACTAGCCTTGCAGCGATGTCTCGATTCGAATTACATTAACATTGTATGGTGGGGCAAGGTATCATGTTTTCTGGGCTGACGCACTTCACATTTGACAAACTTTGGTTGCTTTGGTTGAATTTCAAGCGCGGTCGCTCGCCGCTAAGCAAAAGGAAGCTGTTTTAATTAAATGAGTGTGCAGGCGGAAACTATAAAATTGAGGTCAACAAGCTGGCTGCCAGAGCTGCCAAACTAAGCATTAAATAAAACGCTAGTTGGAACTGCTAACAGTTCAAAATAGCGCCGCAAGCTGTGATATTTGCCTAAGTGAAAGAAAAGTAGCAATGTGTAGGCGCCAGCCAAGCAGCACTTAAGTGTGCTTGACACACACACACACACACACACATACTCATGCCATGGATACGGATACATAGACTTGTACGAGTGAGGCCAAGGTGAGAGAACTAACGCTGACTGTAAGTGTTTTTTCAGCCACTTCTTTGGCAAAACAGTTGGAGAGTGTGTGGAAAGCAATTGACCATAAAAGCCAACTGGCTGCAGTTTCTATTTTAAGCACACTAACCAGCAGCTCAGAGTTATTTTGGCGACATCAAGTTAACTAAGCAGCTTCCATGAACTCTGCACATGGCCTTAAGGTCAGCTGCTTAACCCAAAAGAAAAACACATTTATACTAAAGAGCATCTGTCTAATGATACAGGACTGAGGACAAGGCATGTGAAGGTACCTGCAGTTCATATGCCAATATAGACCTGCGTTAAGTCAATAGACGCAGCGACAGGGCGATTTTAATTAAAATTTTAATATTTAAAGTGCTGTCGTTTTGATTTTGACAACACTGTTTAGTGCGCTGGCAGGACATAGCACTCACGTTTTGCCGTTGGCTGACAGCTTTATGGAGAAATGTCAACACAGCAGCTAAGTGTAATAAGCAGCTCGTAAGTATTTCCTGCCTGATGTCCTACAATTCCCACAGCTTGCATTTCAACAAGTCGCAAAATGTTTGTTGCCTGCAATAACACTACGAGACAGATAGCAAGAGAGCGACAGACAGACAGACAGACAGAGAGAGAGAGTCCTTGGCATCGCTCTCACCTTAGTCTGAGTCTGTACGTGGCTTGTTATTTGCCTTTGCGCTGACATTGCATTTGCAGTTGATGTTTGTCTCCTTGATAAAATGCACTTCAAAAGCTTGAAATATAAGCTAAGGGTGGGCATGAACAACTTTGATATACGCTTTGCCTAATAGCGCACATTACTCAAGCTCAGATTAAAACTGTATTTACTCTATGCGAGCCTGAGATACTTTCCTTTCACTTGAAGCCACCCGCCTTTACTTTCACTGCTTAAGCGCCAGAGCGTATGAAAAATGTTAGCAGTGTGCGTTGTAGGTGAATCTCAACATTTATACTGTACGTGGGCGCAATCAGAACTTTGAGCATGCTAGAGTCAAAGACCTCATAACTCAAACACGAGCCATGCTTTCCAGTTTTTGTGTGGGCAGCGCAAATACAGCAACTCCCAACTTTAATGCCGACCTTAATAGGCAAATTGATAAGTGAAATCAGGCAGCATAACGAGACATTCAATATGTGTGTGTTGCTTTATTGCCGAGCATGTGAGCAATTGTGGAATAATGAGCAGTGCTTGTCTGCTCAGACCGTGCACCATATTTTTTACTCTTTATAATCTTTTAAGTTGTCTGCTCTGCGCTCTGCTGTGCTTTGGTCTTTTGTCTATTTGCTGTATGCCATTGTTATTGCTGTAACGATGGCCACTGGCGTTATTTATTTTACAAGCGCTTTGTCCGAGCGTCTGCACCCAGCTAGCCGAGAAAACAAAGCGATTGAGCTTAAAGCGCCCCAACATAGGTTTAGTGCACTTTGCTTAATGTGGCGCCACTAAAGTGTCGAGTATCGAGTGTCGACCGTCGACCGTCGACATGGCCTGACTAATAAGAGGGTAGCACGGGCCCAGCTCATTTATCTTTTTAGCGGCATAAGCGTAGGCATAGTCATTGGCATAAATAATCGATAAGCAATTCCGCTATGTGGAAGCGGCAGCTTTAACACCAAAATAAAACATGAGCGCACGCGCCCGCTCACACTTTCGCGCCAGACTAAACTATAATTTGCGCTAAGTACAGTCTGCTCTAATAGACATAATTGCAGCACAGTCTTATCTGTGTGTGCAGCAAGTGCTGCTGGCAGCCATAATTACTGTCAAGCTCTACGCACACACATATAATTGAATTTGTTGCTGCTTCTGCTGCTAGTGCTGCTGGCACATTAACATTAACAGCTGCAGCACTTTTGGTGTAAGAATTCTTCATTTAAATGCAATAATTATGATTTTCAGTTGTAGCTGCCAGACGCCACATTGCGTATGCTTGATATGCGCCCAGATTTATGCAATGCGCTGCTAAGTGCAAGTAAAAAGTGAAATATTTAATATTATGTGCATGGCTATGGATATGATTTTACTCGTGCATATCAGCATTGAGCTCTAGCTTGCTATAAGAGCGCCGTAATGGCCGCGCGCTGACCTTGGTAGCTGGCACGCGTATTGCACAAAATATAACGCATACGTAAGAGATTTTGTTGTTGCTACCACTGCCACTGCCACTGCCACTGGCACTGCCACTGCTGTTGTTGTTTGCAGGGCACATATGGTTGCAGAGATACATGTATGCGCCTCGCCTGGAGCATGCTTGATGCCTTTGGCCCACTGATTTATTTCCACTATTTTACAGCCACTGCTCGTTGCGGCAGCTTGACTTGCTCTTGTCGTTGTTGTTGATGTTGATGTTGCTGTTGCTGTGCGGGTGAAATGAAATATTGATCCATTTAAGTGTCTGCCTAGGCATACGTATGCAAAAAAGGCTTACAACTTGCTTACAAGCAGCAGCAGCATGTAACTGTAACTGTGCAACTGTGACTGGACCCCTATCTGGCCACGTTACAGACGTTGACGACAACGACGACGACAAGTTTGTCAACCGCAGCCATATAAATCTTTCAGCTTGCCACTTGCCACTTGCCACTCACCACTTTTGCAGCTTGAGCTACAACTTTTCTTATTGAAAAAATTGTTTGCAATTTAAAGAGCTATTTGAATTGATTTGCGTTACCTGCGCGCCGGCTAGACGGCCCATTTGAGCAGACAAAGAGTTCCGCAGTGCTTGCTATTTATTTTCGCAGTCTAAGTGCCTGGGATTAGACACTTTAAAGTTTAAACAGCCAGCTCAGCCGTGCTCAAGTTTGCTTCGTAAGTTTTTTGCAATCTACTTATGAAATGTTTCGCTGCCGGCTGCACACATGGCCAGCCCAGCACATGTGGCGTATGCGCAACGCTGAGCGCGCGCGCTTTTACAAAGCTAAGTTGAAGGCTTTAATTAAAGCGTCAAAGCAGCTTGACTTTGACTATGCATACATACAGACAGCTGCTAAATGCCGTAAGCGTTACATTGAAATGAGTTTGGTTTTAGCCAAAAAGCCACAGCCGCAATTTGTGCTTAAGCCGTGCCCAAATATGGCTGCTGGCATTTGGCTTTGTTACGGCCATAGCAGCTGAGACTTCCACCACAACACACAATTCCAAGCGCTTCGCCAGCTGCAAAAAGTTAATTAGCTCAGCTTAACATAGTCAGAGAGATAGAGAGAGAAATGATAGAACTTGACCGACTGTAACGAGCAGCAAAAGTTGTTCTAAGCGTATCCATTCAATTATGCCAATTGCATGCCTAGGCTATTGACATTTGACATTGGCATTCATTGCTGTCTCCGACACGCATTACCCAGCCAATATTTATGAACTGAAAGTTAACTGCGCATTTAAATATGCCAGCAGTCGAGAGTTTTTAATTGCAGCCAACGCACATATTTGACAGCTGCATAAGCAAAGTAAATAGAAATATTTTAGTATATATACATAGTTGCATTCACATGCGAATAATGTGTCGACAACTGTTTAGAATGTTTTTGGGTGGCACTTAATTCGAAATGTTTATGTACACTCGCCGTTTATTGACGCAAGCTTTTGGTTTTGTTTGCGTAACTAAAGGCGCAGCGCTGTCTGCATGAATGCAAAGGCTTGCGCTAAGTTTAGTCAATGGTCGCTTGTGCTGGGCAATTTCCTACTGGGATATTAGAAAACTTTGCTACGCTATCTCAATGTCCAACTGTGCAAATATTTTGGCAAACAAAACCTTTGTTACAGCCCCTGGTACCTGCACCACTCTTGACATTTATTATGCCACAAAAAAGCAACATAAAAAATAAAAACAAATTGTAGTATTCGAGCTAGAATGAAAAAAATAACTGTTTTTACTTTGTGGCTTGCGGTAGTCCCTGTTTCATGTTTATTTGCTTGTGTCTTTTACTAAACTTTGCCATTTTGTCTTTAACACAAATTTTATGCGCGTAACTTTTTCTTCTCCCAACTGCAGTCAAAGTGAATGTGATTTTATGACTTTCAAGCAGTTGAACTTGAGAGAGAAGCGCCGCTCTTTTGCTTTTTATTGTTTATTTGTTGACTATAAAATATACTTTTATGGCCGTTCATAAATTTCGAGCACACTACACGCAGCTATACCCCTGTGGATAGTTCGTCGTCTATATATAAATATTGTGAATTGTTGTCAGCAATCGAATTGCACATTTGTGCCCACATTGCTCATAAAAAAGCTTATGTTGTCTGCAATGTTGGGAGTGTGTTCGCACTCAGATTTTGAGTGTCATATTGCGTTGACGTTGAGTGTACGATAAGCGCAGAAGTGCTTCAAGGATGTGCCATTTGCCTCGTCAGTTTGTATAAATGCATAAAAATAGGCTTAAAGCAGTAAGTATTTAAATGACTTTAAAGCTTATTTCATTTCACTTCACTTATCGATAGTTGAGACAAGTTCGTTGCCTAATTTGTTTTTCTTTTTTTATAATTTTTAAATTCAATTGAAACAAATTTTGATTTTTGCATAGAATTTTTTAATTACTCGTTCCACATAAAAACGAAAGGCCAAGCCTTGACAAATTTTTAACGTGAAATTGAACAATAAATATTTCATTTATTGACAGTATTGACGAGACTGTGCTTCGCAATTTAATTTACATAAACGTCCAAATCAATTTGTTTTTTCGCATACAATTTGGCAGTACTTTATAGCGCAGCTGCAATCTCTTTTAATACAGCTTAAAAACTTCATAGCCAATTTGAAATTAAATTGAACAACCCAGTCGGTCGTTGACCAACCACAAAGGACACTTTTCCCCATGCAATTTGAGCGCTGTCAGCTGCCGCTTTGTAAACTTGTCAAACTTTGGCTGGTACTTATAGCATTAAGCCCCAAACTTACCGCACGCTAATTTCGTCAAGGCTTGCAAACAAAGCACAGCGCGTGAAATATTTTGTATGCAGCTGCCAGCACGAATTTTACACGTTTTCAATTAATGTCAGGCCTGAATGGACATTGTTCTTGCAGCACATAAATATTTCACAAACATAAAATTTCACTCACTTTAAACGTTTGACGTTTGAGCGGCGCACACAAAAATTCCGACAAAACTGAAACGTTAAAGAAATGCAGATGCAGCAGCACTCGGGTTCAAAATTTATTAAGACAGCGGGAAATTCGTTGTGCTGCCGAAACGCGTGCGTGCGGCGCCAGTATGGAAAACCAACTGAAAAGCTGAGCCAACTGAGCAAGCAGCTGTTGGGCAATTTCCTGTGCGCCTGTCGACGGTGCGAGGAACAGCTGTTTGGCGCGTAAACAAGTCAATGGCGTCCACAGGCAGACGCAACTGGTGCGAGTGGCATTGGCATCCACATAGCATCCACATAGGCGAACAGCTGTTTACAAGACTTGTTGACGCTGCAGCGCTGCAAAGTAACACACGCCTCTTTCTCTTTCGCTTTTGCACTCTCTTTCTCTCCCTCTCTCAGGGGCACCCACTCTCTTGAGTTTGCTGTTTTTGCATGTGTTTTGCTTTTGGCGCCTTGTGGATTGCGTTTGTTTTTATGAATGAAGCCACGTCTTCAGCTAAGTCTTGTCTGTGCTCGAAGCACTAATTCGAACTGCTTGCCTGATTTCTTATTTTATTTTGATTTGTTTCATTTCGATTCGTTTCGGTTTGTTTACCTGTCTGTGCCCTTTGATTTACTTTTATTTATTTATTGCTAAAAGTTTATTTCGACTTAATTTACGAGCTCTGCTTTCCCCACATACTACAAAACCAACTGCCAAAACTAGCCACAGCACACTCAAACATATGGTCAGAGTAATCGCTCTGCCCACTTGGCGTATACGTAATAAATCAACAAATGAAATGATTTACTACCATACACACCGACACATTTTTTATGTATGTGTGTATAAACAAGAAAAATTAAACCCTTTTTAATACACTTGGCTAGACTCAAAAACAAAAAATGCCAACTATGCATGTGTGTGGGCTTAAATCCCGTTTGAGTGCTTATAAAAAGTTGTTTTATCATTTGAATACACATTTTTTATAGCATTTCATTGTTTTCAAGATTTATGCCTGCACCACATATGTGTAAATGCAATTCAATTTACAATAGTTATTGCCAGGCTTTCAACTTAATTTTCGTTTTTGCAGCTTGTGTTTTTTATTTACTCCTCAACACAAATTTGTTTGCCGATGGATTTATGTGCAAACATATATATGTATCTTTCTTACAGTTTAATCACAAGCCACAAAGTTAGCAACATTTCAATTTCTCATTGATGTTAAGCAGAGCTCATATATCAAGTGCTCAAGCGTTTAAACAACAAAGGCGCCCAAATTGGGCGACACTTGCCTAAGCTAGGCAACAACTATGTTATAATATTCAATAGCAGCGATTAAATTTCAACGCTGCATCATAAAGGCTAAGGGCTAAAGTGTAGTATCAAGAATTTCCATGTGAATTGAAAGGATTATGGCGCATGGGTTTGGGGCTTTAGCCCAAATGATTTTGGTTTTTGCGGTTAAGCGCAAAGTTGCCATAGCAGCTGCTGTTGCTGTTGGCTTTGTTGCTCGAATGGCAATGTCGCTGTCAACTCAGCATTTCCTGTTTACTATGGCGGGGCACTTTTATATTCCCCCGCTACGCACACGCCCACAAGTCGCACATATCGCATAGTGCTAGTGAGAAAGCTTTAATGCAAAGCAGCTGAGTTGGATTTGCTACACACTGGCGTCAAAATGGCTGAAACGTTTAGTTGGCATTACAGCAAAATGGCTGTCAAACAATTTCCGATTAACACACGCTTTAATATTGCGTGTGTGGTCGCGTGTGAATATGCAAAGTAAAAATGTTTGAGCAAACGGTTTCGATTCCATTTAGCATTGCAGATTTAGATTTGAAAATATCGCCGCCTGAATTTCCTTAATGTTTGCGCGTAAATCGCTGCAATTGAAAAATAATTGAACGTTTGAAATGTTTATTGAATGTCAGTTAAATTGAGTTGCGTTCTATTGAGTTGCGGCTGCGTTACCCTCGGGTACATGCCTGACTGCCTTTTGCATATCTAATGGACATAGACACTCTTGTTGTATGTGCATGTTTGTATTCCTGTAAATTGGTTGGCATTCGTTCTTTCCGTTCCGCTGCGTGCGTTGCGTTGCGCTGCGTGTTGCGTTGCGTTATCAAATTCCTCATGCTACGCACGTCTGCCATGTGTGATAACAACAACAGCGGCAAGAGAAAAACGAAACGTAACGGAAATTATTGATTGAGTTTTGAACAGCGAGTGCTTTAACGACACCAAGGCTCAACTTGTGGACATGGTTTATCACCAGCTGTGATAAATGCCTGCGATAGCCGACTTAATGCCCTGAACAATTTCAAAGTAACACATGAAGCTGCAACACAGTATTTCTTCACTAAACTTTGATGCTGGATGTTGGCTACGGCCTTTGTCATTCACTTATTTCTGACAAGACCCCAAAGGTAGCACACAGCTCAAAAATTCAGCTTCAGCTTTGTGTAGCGCTTTCGCTTTTCAACTGTAGCATAAGTTTGGCATATGTGCAATTTGCAGAGCGCCCACAGCGATGAAAGTGAATGTATGTATGTCTGCCTTGAAAGTTCTGCTTTTCTTTGCTTGCCAAAGTGCACAGGAAAATTAAAAATACATACATATATACATAGCCGTAGCTATAGCTATGTGCATAAAAACCACTTTCAGCTTGTTTACCTATTTAAACTTTTAGTGAAAATTTAATTACGCGTGGCTTTTCTTTGCGAGCTGAGCATACAAAAGGCAGCTCCTGAAAGCGCTCAAAAGCTTCTGGGAACTCTTTAAATATCTATGAGTTTTCTTTGAATATGGCTGGATTACATGGAAGCATTAATCAGTTAACTTTTATCATTTACAATGAATTATTTATCTGCTTGGTTATTTTGTTTTTATTGACAACACAGATTTTTATTGCTACCTAAAGTTTTTTATTAAATTATTCTTTCGAATTTTCTCACATCACATTAAGCTAAAGTAATGCTTAAACAATAACAACAAAAACATTTGTGAATGACACTGAATTGCTGCATACCCTGTGGGGCGACTGTTAACCGATTTAAAGCTTAACATAAGCCGTTTAACATACAAAAGCATGAACCGGATGTTCTGCTAAATGAAATTATACAGTGCAGATCGTAAGTTAAAAGTAAACACTTGATTTAATTTAACAAAAGCCTATATTATAAATATATATATTAAATAATAGTAAGTTTGTTTTATTGAATTAATTACTGCTTACCTTTTAAATTTTTAGCAAGAGTATCTGGGTTTTGGTCAGCTTGCATCTCTTTTATTTTTATTTAGGCACAACCCGAAAATTTTTTGCTTTTGTAAATCAAGCAAAGAGCGACAAGTTTATCGCTGGCTTTGCCAACTGATGACAATGTCAGCTGTGCCAAGTCCCAAGCAGCAACAATGAAAAATGTTTCGGTTATTTTGGGAGCTTGTCTGTCTGCATCTGGCATGTAGGTACGTATCTGCGTACGCGTATGTGTGTGTGTTTTTGTCTGCCTAAGCTGAATAAAAACAAAAATTTATTATTACTAATATTTGCGTTGCTGTCGTTGACATATTTATGATGTGTATAGTGATGTGTGCGTGTGTGTGTGTGATGTGGCCTGTTTTCATTGCCTTTAACTTGTGCACGTTTTTTCTTTTCAGCTTTATGCTGCCTACTCGCCGGCGCGAAGCCTTTGAGCTCAACACACACACACACACACATGCTGCAATCCAGCACACACAAAAATAATACAAATAAAAAGCAATTTGTTAAATGAGCTCAGCAAATCACATACACATACATATCTGCAGCCATAGAAGCGAATCAATCAGCCGACACGGCACCAAAAGGTTCAATACTATGTATATATGCAGCTGATTAATTGATTTTTTATTGAATGTACAAATATTGCACGCCCGGCGCCTGCCTGCCTGGCCGCTATCTCGGTCACACGCGCCGTGGTCCAGACTGTGGGTCTGCCGGCGTCACCGGCAACTTTCCAATTAGCAAGTGTTCAAGTTAAAACTCGACACAATTAAGCCGCCCGAGCTGCATGGCTAATAAGCGAAAAGGGCATGAAATGAACTTAATTGGGTAGCATGGCGTTGAAGCAATACTGCAATCAGTGCAGAAACGAGCGAGCGGTGATTCAAAAATGGAGTAATAACATGGGAGAAACTGTGTGAAAATTGCTGCAATAAATACAGATTATATTCTTTATATAAAAGACTGTAAGTAGATTAAGAATTATTATGCTTTTGTATGTCTTTCGCTTAAGCAGCTTCAAAGATTTCAGTAAAATTAAGCTTGTGTTAAAGAGAAAATCAAACGAACTATTGAATTGCTTAAAGCCAAACAGTTGGCATTTAAGCAAGAATATAAAATGAATTAAAATTAATATATTAATATGGAAATTTTAAATGGAATGTATGCTTTGATTTAGCAAACAACAACTGCTAAAATATTTATTTAGATATATTCTTAAGTATCTTTGGCCGCCTCCGATTAAGTCTCTCTCTTGTGGCAAGTCTCATGTGTCTTTAGTTCTCATTAAACTCATTAGTTTAAAATGCATGCATATATGTTTGTATTTTCAATAACAAGCACTGCGTGCTCATTGCTTCTTTTGTGGCCACAAGATTGCAAGTTGAATGCGCTCATTATAAGCCACAAATTAACAACAATTGCATTGGCAGTTGAATAAACGCAATTTGTATGAGACCAATGTCAATGCGAGTGAAGACATGTCAAGTCGGACTGAAAGCTTAATCTCTATTTCACTTCATAGACAAACGAGCACATGCATTATAGAGTTGAATGTGCTTTACACACAATTAGCAAACAAACAGAGTAAAAATTGCAGTAGATATGTTTGTATGTTTGGATTAACTTTTATTGCTTAACTTAGCTAAGAGCGAGCAAAACGATATATAACACTAAATTGCTTGGTTTGTATATACAACAATAAAATGCAAATGTAAATACATTTCAAGTGTCAATGACACTTGATGATTTTTGTTTGCATAGATTGACAGCGATTGCAATTTCCACTAGCTTTTCCACAAAAGCCAGCGCAATTGCAGCAGCGGCAGTAAAATTGTGTGGGCGTGTGTAAGTCTGTCGATATGTATTTGTATGTGTGTGTGTGTGTGTTTGTGTCTGTATGTGTACGTGTTGTTGTTGTTGCTGTTATAGTTGCCTACCAACAGCCTTGCATATGGTTAAGCTGCTGTATGGCACCGCATCCTATGCGATTTTGCATATAATCCGGAAAATTGCTTTGCAGCACCCGCATCGTGTTGCGCTTGTAATCGGGCACAGCATGCGTGACCAGCTGGCATGTTTGGCTGCGGTACACGGGCTTGAAGTTGGCCTCGGCGAACGTGGAATTTGTGTCCCAGCGATACACTTCCGCATCGCCCTCATTCCGGAAAAATATGGCCGATCCATTGTCCGTACCAATGATGACCATGCGGCTTGGTTTTTTACCCAAATCTGCAAAAACAAAAAGAAAAAAATAAAGGCCAATTAGTTGACATGCGGTGCATACAAAGCATTTGCGGTGAGCTCACCTAAAATGCGTCCATCGGCCACGCCGCTGCGCAAATACTCGGATTTCAACGAGAACAGCTTGCTGGTGCTTAGGTAGGTGAAGTAGAGTTCCGTGGAGCCGCAGTCACGGCGTATGAGCGCTATGTAGAGCACATCACGGGAGCGACAGCCAGCGGATACAGCCTTGGGCAGCACCACACGGAAGCCGCGATCCGCTTGCAGATTATAGACGATGATGGCGCGATTGGCCGCATCGCTGACGTAGATAAAGCAGCCGCCATCAGGCGCATAGTCCACCACCAGATACTGCAGACGCGAGCTGCTCGAGGTGAGACCCTCCAGCGAGACTGTCTTCAGCACCTTGCCGGTCTTAACGGACATGGCGACCACCTTCGGCGGACATTTGCGCACTGGTGTCTCCAGCGTGTTGACTATGCCCGTGTCCAGCACCCAGAGCACCTCATTCTGATCCACTACGAGATCCACCACCGACTGCAAGGCCTTGCAGTTGCCCTCCTCCTGCATATCCCAGCAAGGATAGGGCTTGAAGGTCGTGGAACAAGTGCCTGGCTGCACTGTGGACTTGACCAGTGTGGCTGGCACGCCCTTGCGATAACGCGGCAGCGCCAAGTAGATGGTATCGCCAATGAGCTGGGCACGCGTTGCAATCACGTTCTTGGCTATGTACTTGCCGGAGCTCTTGAAGAGCGACTTGGTGCTGGCGCAGGGAAACTCAAACTGTCCGCCCGTCCACTGTATGGGCTGTGTGTCGGCGTGGGCGCGATCTGGCGTCCACAGGCCGTACTTGGTGCCCTGCGCTTGGGCAGCGGCAACGAAGAGAAGCGGCAGCAGCCAGCGTGCTAAATGTGAACGCATTCTATGTGTGTGTATGGGCAAACAATGTGCGTCTTGACTGCTGCTTAAATTGGCCCATTCTTGTGCTTATATAAGCCATCGCTATAAGCCACGACGTGCTGCTGAGCCAATTTCTCAAATTGCTGCCAAAGAACCTTGAAAAGCAGCAAAAACCATCAACAAACTATTGATGTTGTGTGTGTGTGTTGCAGTTGCTGTTTGTTGTTGTTGTTGTTGCACAGTTGGCAGCCAATTGCATACAAAATAATTGAAATATTTCACGCGCAGAAGCCGCAGCAATACCACAGCAGCAATAAATATATAAAAACATCAGTATAAAGATAAAAATCAGCTGGACCGAAGCACTACAAGTGCCTGCTGATTGCAAACTATTTGCCTACTACTATATTTAGCGTGGGCAAATCGTCAAGCTTGCTGTCATGATTAAAATGAAGTAATAGCTTAACAACTCATTGTGCCTTAACTTTAACTTTAAGCCTCACGGCACAATGCACGTCCTGGCCCACAGTCTAACAGCTCGAGCTGCAGGCTGTTCACGGTTTAGCGACATGCTTGGCATCAGCAAAACTTTGTACTCAAGTCCTCCACATGTGTCTCGTCGTGTTAAACTCCCGCCCCAAAACTCATGCGTGATTTATTTGCGCACTCACAAACAGACAATTCTTTAGCTGCCAGGCAGGCAGCCAGGCAGGCAGGCAAGAAGAAAAAAAATATATATTGATGACAAGCACTTCCGGGCCACTTTCCGTACATAATTTATGCAAACATTAGCTTATAGCCTGGGGACAGTTAAGCGTAAGGCAGATAGCGACGACGACAGCATCAATACAGATCAAAATCTGACCGACCCCCATTAGACACGGCTGAAATCTCTGTTCTAAGGCAATTTAGTCCCCACATATCAGGCAGACAGTTTTTATTGGCCGCCTAACGAGGCGTATACTTCATCTGCAGCAACAACTTAAATTAAGCACAAATGCCTGTTTAAAGTACTCTCAAAATATGCCAATAAATGTCCAATATTAGCACGCCTGGATTTAGCAGCAAAATTATTAAAATAATCATTTGTCTGTGGTCACGTTTGGCATAGCGCTCGATTAAATGGGCCGTTAAACTTGCTGCCCAAAGCGAATTTTGTTATTCCGGCTAGCAGGCAAAATTTCACATAAATTATAATAAGATATATCAACATTTTATTTATGTTGTTGATGTTGCTGTTGCTGATATAATGTTTGCGATTTGGCTGTTTTATAGGTTACAAAGGCTACATTGGGTCAGCGACTGTTGCTTCAAGAATTTATTTTTTGATGAGCATATGAAGATTGATATGTTGGCGTGCTTTTATTGGGGTATTGTTTATATTTATACATGCATTTAGTAACAAGTGTGATGATGTGTATTTATAAAAAAAAATGCGCTTTGATTTATGAGCTTATGAGCTCAACAAAAAAAAAATGTATTTGTGTGGCTTTGGAATCAACAATGTTGATTGACAACATATTCAATTTAAGGAAACTTAAACATCAAATATAAATTATCTTTAAACAAAATTAGTTGTACAAAAAAACTTAAAGCGAATAAATACAGTGATATATTTGGCATATAAAATACAATTAATTCATAAACTAAAAAGTAATTTGCACATAAAATTTAAAAAATCTTTACTCATAATAAAATATTAATTTTGCTTAAATTGAAATTAATATTTTTTAAAGTACTAGGGTATCTTAGAAGTCTGCCAGTCTGTCTGCTGGCCCATTTTATGTTTTATGTTTTATTGTTGCTTTCGCTTTTGCTTTCTGGCTTTCTTCTGGGGCTCGGGCACAAAGTTTCTGTTTACGTTTGCTTAAAGTTTTGCTTTACTTATGGCATAACAACTATGTTAGCTCTCGCTTAAAATGATTTGCCATAAATTAAGAAATTTTTGTTTTAACGTTTCTTAAATGCTGCGAAAACTTGTTTTGCTTCAAACATTGTGCAAACCCAATTTAGTTTTAAGCAGAGCACAGCTGAAACGCACAACTTTTTGCTATTTTGTTTGTTGTTATTTATAGCAAGTGTATGGGGATTTTAAAAACGCATTTGAATTTTAAAATCGACTTGTGTGAATTCGAATTTGCGTGCAATATTCTTTTATTTGTCGGCGATTCTCGTTGCTTTATGGCTTTTATTTATGCATTCGCATAAATATTTATCTACGGCTCGTGCCAGCCCACACACACACACGGATACACAGACAGCTGCAGTTGTATAATAAATTTAGAGATTGCCATCGAGTGAAGGCAACTTATGACAGTTTATTAAAATGCACACCACACAAAATTCAATTTGACGTTGTTGGCTAGAAGATTTAAGTTCCAAGCAGTTACATTGACCTCTCGGGCACGGAAGACTGTAACTGAAACCCAAAAGGGTCAGCTTGCTGCTTAATTTAGCCAACACCCATTGTAACTGTGGCTACTGCTTGGCTGTCCATAATTCATGGCACATGCTGCTTGATGCTGCTGCGCCATTGTATGCAACGTTGTTATTTATCTGCTATTATTCGAGCCAAATAAGAGATAATCAGGCAATGGCACCAGCAGCACTTCAGCAGCACTGGTCACGCATTGTTTACGCCAGACTCGCTCAAAGGTCAACGTCATTTCATTTCATTTCATGTGTGCAAAAATAAGAAAACAAAAAAGTGAAGACAAGGGGGCACCCGGATTTGAACCGGGGACCTCTCGATCTGCAGTCGAATGCTCTACCCCTGAGCTATACCCCCAGTTGAAAAAACTGCCAGTCAAACTTGTTATTGTTTTAGGAAAGCAGCTCTGCTGCTGCTGCTCTCATGACTGTTTATTTTCGACTGCTGTTTATCAATTTGACGCCGCACAATCTTTTATCAATATGCAGCCAATTGTCAGACTTTGCTGATAAATACAACTACAGCAAACATATGTTACTTTGAGTTGTTATGTGGGCATCAATTAACGCGCAGCATAATGTAATTGTAACTTCCGCAGTGTAAGCGGGGGTGGCTTGGTGGTCAAGCTATGTTACTTTATGCACTTCCGCTTTGCCGCAAAATGGCGTACAGCAGACGTGCTGGCTGGTGCGAGACAACGGTGTGAAATTTGCGGCAGACACATGTTTCCTCATGTTTAACCAGACGACCTTGCCGCATAGCACGCGCCGGCAAGCGCTCGTCGAGCTCAGCTTATAAATATAAATGTGATAAACGCTGCCACAGTTTCACACATAATCAAGCTGCAGTCAACAGCTAACAACAAGCCAACTCTCAACAACCAACAGCAAGAACAAAAAGTACAAAATGGCCGCCCTGCTGTTGGTGTTGCAGCTGCTGTCGCTGCTCGGTGCAACGTTCGCCGGTTACAGCTCCTCGCTGGGTGAATCGAGCAGTTCGAGCAACTCTGTGGCCACCAGCAAGTGTGATAAGAATCCCTTAACCGAGCTCACCTTTCAACTGAGTGGCAGCAATCTGCATTGGCCCTGCGACTCCACCAAGAACATTTATGTGCAGTCCGGTCGCTATGTGCCCCGGAATGTGATTGTGACGCGTGCGCAGCTGCAGCGTGATTCGGCGTTTGTGGCGCTGCCCAGATACAAGCAGGGTGTGCCATTCACGCTCGGTAAAGTGAATCTGAAAAAGGGCGAGTGCCTGGCCAAGATAGCGCCATATCCCTGCTGGGCGATACAGGAGGAGGGCAACTGTCAGGCGCTGCAGTCTGTGGTCGACATTGCCGTGGATCAAAATGTGAGTGCAATTAAATTTGATATTCTTTGCTAACCCACCCATCAGAGCACCTGCCCTACTCTCCCAACTGACTGACATGCCATTACCAGCCACATTGGCAGTTGGCCAGTCCACGACACAAAGCAAAACAAAAGCAAAAGCAATTTGTTTCTTTTAAAAATGTAAAAATGTAACTGAAAACTTTTTTACACGCTGCCCAACAAGCTTAAAAATGCAAACATGTCTGCATATCCGAAATGCATATGTACATATATTTATTTACACGAGAGCCACTCTACACTTTCTTTTTTTTTTACTTTAACTGAGCTGCGTGAAATTGCCTTTTTAATCAAACAAACTGAGCAGTCAGTGTGGCAAGCAACAAGAAAAAATATACTTTTAATTTAAATGAAAGAATTTCAAAGTTCAAGGTAACGGTAACATTTATCTTAGCTATATAGGGAAAAGATATACATGGGATTTAATTTGTTGCTAATAATGAACACTGGGCGCTTCTACAAACTGACATCAAATTATAGTAGCAAGAATTAAAATATTTTAATTTAAATTGGTCGTTATTGCCCTACCAAAAATTAAATAATATTTGTCCCATTAGCATACATGTTTATATATGCATAAAATCTTTAAATAGTACATTTTGAACAAGTAATATATTTTCATTACACTATTAAATTTTCATTTTATTCAAAGATATAAATACCAGCTTGGTCTAAATTCCAAAAGAAAAGCAAACATATATTAAATAGTTTATTTACCACTTGCATTCATTTTCATTTTATTATAACAACATATTTCATCTATTATATAGCTTGGCCTTAATTAAACACATATTTTTATTTTGTGAACGCATATTAATTATCGTTCCACTACATATTTATATCTGTTTCATTCATTGCAATTCTCCGCGCATTTAAATTTTAATTTGCAAAGCCAAAAGTCGAAATGCATTTCAACAGCAAACTGTTGCGCATTTTAATTAAACAACAACAAAGTGGCAAGCGTATGTTATTCATTTATTTGCATTCCAGCAATTCCATTGTTGTTGTTGATTTTATTATTGCAGCTCATCAAAAATAATCAAAATGTTATGTATAACACTTGCATGCCAAAAGCAACAAATGCAAGCTGAGCTCATAAAAATGCCAATTGCAGTTCTTAATTGTTTTTTAATTTCAGGGCTTACTCTGGGTCTTGGATGTGGGCATTGTCAACACGCTGGAACAGCCCATACGTCGCTGTAGTCCCAAAATTGTGGCAATCAATACGGCCAACAACAAGGTGGTAAAGAGCATTGATCTCAGCGATTTGGTTACCTCCGAAAGTCGTCTGCAGTTCATTGTTGTTGACTACTCCAAAGATAACAAGCCATTTGTGTAAGTTGAGAATCCTCGCTAAACCAAAGTCTGCGCAATCTTATCAGAGCGCGGTGATAAAAGCAATGCTCACTCTAATGGATTTTTAATCAAAGCACGCAACTAATTGAATTTCTCTCTCCTTCTCTTTCTCTTTCCTTCTTTCCACTGCAGCTATGTGGCAGATGCAGGTGCTCGCAGCATTCTGGTGTACGACATAACAGGCAACAAATCATACCGCATTGTGTTGCCACGTGCCACGGCGCCCAGCAATGATGTGCTCTATGTCGCATTGACTGCCAAGCCGGACGGCACCTCGACACTCTTCTTCAGCTATCTGAGCTCCTCGCGCTTGTACTCCATTAAGGGCGAGTACTTGCGTGTGGGTCAGGGCGCCGGCTCCATTATCGATGTGGGACCCAAGCCCTATGGCAAGCAGGCTGTGCTGCTGGGTGCCGATGGCGGCACCTCGTTGTTCTTCCGCTATAAGGGCGAGAACGACATTTATTTGTGGGACTCGGAGACCTGTTTCAAGGCCTCCAATTTGCAGGAGGTGCAACGTGGCGGCGACTGCCGTCTCTCCACGCAGGTGCTGCCCGGACACAAGCGATTCATGTGGGCGCTCGAAAGCAATTTCCATGACTTTATATCGGATCGCACAGGCTGCAACGGCGCCTCCATTGTGCTGCATCCGGTTGTGCGCGAGTGCGATGATTAATTAACTGCAATTTATTAGTCTTAAGTAATTTTTTGTTGCCATGTCATATTTATTAAACGTTAACAAGTGCCTGGAACGCAATAACATTTGACTATATTAAATATCTGGCCTGGCCGACAGACGCCCGGTACCATGGGATTACCTATCGTCTCGCAAGAGAAAAATTTACGGCAGTCCGTTGGGTCCTCCCACATGCCAATCTCATCACAAACAGGAATTGTGCTTGTTGCTTTTGTGGTTGTTGGTTTTGTGGTGGTTCCTTCTGTAGTTCTTGCTTTTGTGGTTGTTGCTTTTGTGGTTGTTGCTTCTATTGTTGTTACTTCTGCGGTTGTTGTAGATTTTGAAGGTGGCTCGCCTTGTCTACACATTTGATTAGAGCTATCAAAGTAGGTGCCCTTTGGACAAGTCTCATATTGCAGTTGCCCCCTCAAGCACCAGTAATAGCCATACTCATCATCCGCCGGATAGAGAATGTCAACGCGACAAGTCTCTGCCAGCAGAAAGCACAAGACGCACAGCAATATAATCTTCAACATTTTGTAGACTCACGCTTGACTTTTTTTCCTACAGGCTCTTAAATAGCAAGCCATGAAGCCATTAAGTCAGAAATATGCTGCTGTTAACAACTTTAATTTGCAGATAAGTATAGAAAAATATTCGCAAGTGTGATAATGCCAATAACCTTGATATAACTAAGCTGATCACCCTTGACATAATTGTACTAAATGTATTTGTATTGCAATCAGCTTTATTATTTGCTGTAATCAGAAGTGGAGAACATGTGCTGGTCTAAACAGGACGACACGTGAGCTGGACGGGATCAAAACGATTGCCGACGCCACAAGTCTGATAATACAGATTGTTGTTGATACAGATATAGAAGCCGCTGTCGTCGTCTGCTGCAATCAGCTCACCATCCATGCAATTGATGCTTTTCAGCGACCTGGAAGACTGCACACAGCTATGGCCATTGAATTCATAGCCCTCGCGGCACTTCATCATCAGCGGATAATAGTAATCGTCGCCGCCCACGGTCTCCTTCTGACACACATAGTAGAACCGATTGTCGGCCGGCCAGGCGCCTGTATCGCCCACAGCGCGACATTCGTATTGCTTCTCCGTGCACTGGTCGGTGTGTCGTGGAATCACACAAGTATTTGTAGCCAGCGAGTAGCCAGCACCATTGGTGCACTGCCGCGGCGTGTCCACATGTCGCTCATCGCACTCGTGATAGCTACGGCAGTCGTAGGGATCAGGGAAAAAACCAGGTTGCTGGCAATAGAACTTGCCACGCACTGGCACCGTGCACTTCGGCTGCCAGGTGCAACCAATAGTTCCTTGACCCTCATCACTGCAGTAAAAGCCGCGTTCCGTTTTGCAATCTGTCATGCCCACAGTTTGCCATTGCCCATTAACGTTTGAGCAGAAGCCCAACGTGCCGCAATCCACGCAGATAAAGCCTGCTGTTTTCACCTCCTGGCAAGGATTTGTCACAAGCGCTGCTGCGTCTATTCCCAAGTGAGTCCTATTCACTAGAGCATTGGCCTGACAGCCAACTAGACCCACCAGCAGTGTTAGCAACAATTTAAAGCACCTCATCTCGAAGACTGTTTGCTGGCTGTGCCTCTGGCAGCTTCTTAAATAGCAGACATTCGACTTGTTAGACGCATAATTAAAAGATAATATTTTGCTGCTTAATTAGTTATCAACAAAATTAAAAGGGGAATGTTGCAAAAACGATAGAAAGGTAAATTCCCTCCATGACTTCATGACATTGACAATTGAATAGTATTTTAAGAAGTGTTTATTTTTTAAATAGAGGAAACAATAATTGATAATAAAAGAAACACTTGACGCTAATTTAACACGTGCCAAGCACACAGGAGGCAACATCTGACTTGTAGTAAGTGCCCACTGGACAGTCCATGTGGCGCAGCCCTCCATTTACCCCAGAGCAATAGTAATACTTGTAACAGCTCTGTGGATCCGCCATGAGACCCACGTGCTCACATCTCATTGGCACGACGGTATAGCCATCATCGTTAGGATCTTCCGACGGTCTTAGTGTAGTCTCCATAGGCACATTGCTATCTGCGCGACAACCAAAGTTATCAAAGACCTCGCCGTCGTTGCAGCGGTGAAGTGACGGATAAATGATGACAGAGTCATTAAGATTTAGATTCACTGTGGACTTGCAGACGTAGAATATGTTGGGGTTGCTGGGCCAGGCGGATACAAAGCCAGCATGTGGACACTGATACTGCGGTTGGGTACAGACACTGCTCTGCACTGTCAAGGAGCACTGGCCGGTGCGTGCGTTGAATGCCTTGTCATTGCCACAGCTCACAGTGGCGGCGACCAATGTGGTTTCAAAGAAGTAGCACATGTGGTATTTCTGGCAATCATAGGGATCTGGAAAAGTTCCCTGGGAGGTGCACTGGAAGTTTACGTCGACGGCAAAAGGATGGCAGGGTCCAGTGGCATTGGAGCATGTGCCCAGGCGAGCATTGCAATAATAACCTTTCGCAGTATCGCAGGACTCGACGGGTATGTTGACCCAGCCGTTGGAGTGCTGCAGACAGGTAGACAACAAATCGCAGGACTCGCAAATAGGACCTGCAGTCTTGCGTCCCTCACAACTGTGTGTTTCTCTTGGCTCTATGAGTTGTCTGGACAAAATGGCCGAGTGTATCAAATTGCTGACGTTGAGCAGCAACTGTTGATAAAATATTATTAGGTATAAGTGTTTCTAATTAATTGTGTAAGCTTACCAAGCAAATAAAAAGCTTATTAAAGGACATAATTGAATTGGTTTAAAGACACGTCTAATTGCTTCAATGTACTCGAATAGTCTGAATTTGTTGCGTGATTGAGAGCAACTATAAATGCTTGACTCATAAGCAACTAAATATAGAAGGTAAAGATATCTCCAAACGTAGAGTCATCTCAACAGATACCAATTGAGTGTGTATGTGTAAGTGACATAGTAACTGTATCTATTGGGGACTATCAGCTAGAGAAGTTAAGAAATTCCATAACAACGCACAGTTATTGCAACAACAAAACCAAGAATTTAATATAAATGTGTTTGTATTTGCTCACACACTCACACAAATTACTCATATCAATCTGCAGGCGGAGCAAATATTAAGCACTTAAAATTTATTTACGCTCTTAGAAAAATCAAATATTTGCCCATCATTTCTCTAAGCTAAAGCAAATTGACGTGGCGCGCTTTTTAAATCTTTTATATGTAGCGTTGCCAGACTGTTATCGAGAGCATGCAGAATAATTGACGAAAGAGATACACTTACTGTACCCATCATGCTGCGCTCTTTACTCTTACGAGTCTAATTCAACAGCTGTTCACTCAAGTTACGACAACAACAAAATTCAACAAGAACCAAACACACATAATTCGTACAAATCTAAAACTATTTTATTTTGTAAATATAAATCATGGATTTCTTACACGAATCTGTGGCGCTGGGCGTTGACCTGCTTATCCTAGGACTCTGTGTGCGTGAATATGCAAAGTGTAAGAACAACGCCAAACAATTGCGGGTAAGTGAAGATTTGTTGCACATTTCTCTGCATAATCATAAACAGCGCGAAAACTTTTGCAGGCGGCGCCACAGTACAACATCGATAGTGACCTCAAGTCCCTAGTGGCGCGTCAACGGGACAAAAAGATACCTTATGCTGTAATACGGGGCACTGTAACGCCGATGGGCGTGCCGCTCCGCAGCAGCTTCGTGCCCAGCGTAAGCGGCGTTCTGCAGATTGTAAAACTGCACGAGCATCGTGTAATGCGCGCTTTTGCTGGATTCTGGGCAGAACAGCGTAAACTGATTCACGAGAGTGCCAATGAGATGCCGTTCGAGCTACGGAATCAGGAGCATGGCGTGGAAATAGTTGATGCCATGACAGCGGCCGTGCTCGATGTGGACATAGTGTATGACAACTATGAGGCCACATCGCTGTCGTTCTTTGATCACGTGTTTGGCTTCTTTACGGGTGTGAGGCAAAAAGGACTACAGACGACGGAGCAAGTGCTACGCGATGGCAGTTTCCTGACTGCCATTGGCGAGCTAGAAATGGACGGCCAAACGCTGCGCATGCAGCCGTCGAAGTTAGGACCACTCTATCTCACCACCGCCACTAAGTCAACGCTAATCAAGCGCTTTGAAGATGCCAAATCATCAATGCTGTAAGCTTGCCAACTAACTAATCCGCTTGAACATTAAATAATTCTCTTTGCAGCTTTAAGATTGTAGTATGCAGCAGCATTTCCATGGTGTTGGTGGGTCTCATAATGCGCAAGCTGTACCGCAAAAAGAAGCAGGAGCGCGAAGAGGCCAAAATACGCAAGCGACTGGAATCAGAACGACGAGAGCGACGTGCACGTAATCGGCCGCATACACTAAGCCAGGATCAGCTCTGCGTGGTGTGCTCTACCAATCCCAAGGAAGTACGTCAACTCGTAAATGTTATAAACTTTAAATTAATTCTTTTTAAAATTTTGCAGATTATATTGTTGCCTTGTGGACATGTCTGTCTCTGTGAGGATTGCGCACAAAAAATCGAAGTAACCTGCCCCGTGTGCCGTTGCAAAATCGAATCTAAGGCGGCAGCATTTATAGCCTAAGCCCATGTATATAGTCAAACATCATCATTTACGTTACGTGTGCAGTTTTACAATTATTTATAAAAATTTGCTTAAAGTTTTAACAAGCCAAAAGTTAAGCAATCTAAGCTCCTTGCATAATCTCTCTGTACTGCCGTTGATGCTCCAAGAGCTTGAGGAACACTTTGTATTTGCGATTGTGCAGCTCCACAGTCTGAGGATTTGGAGGCAGCAGCTGACCAGTGCCACCCATAGCTTTCGAGGCACTCTAAAAGAATTAAAGGCTTTAATTATAAACTTAATTGAATTACTTGAAAGCTGTTACGTACCTCCAAGCTCTTGTAGTATCCTGCAGCAGCTGCACCCAATGCTGCAGCACCCACTAGCACCATTTCCTGTTCATCAGGTATAAGTGCTGGCAAATTGCAAATATCGGCATGGCACTGTACATAGAGCGGGTTCTTGGCCAGGCCACCGCAGAAGAGCAGCGTATGGAATGGTGCGCGCTTGTGCTGATAGAGATTCTCGATAATATGACGCGTGCCATACTACAAATTAAAGAGGAACTAAGTATATTAAATAGCTACTTATTTTGCCTACTCACAGCTAGCGCCTGGGTAAATGCCAAATATTTAATGGCCAACGACTGCACGCCGCGCGTCATGTCCAGACCAGTCAACTGTGGGGGGAAGAAATTTATTTAGAGCTGCATCTACTCGAAATGTTTTAACCCACTATGCCACGTAGTGTTGGATCAGCTACAGGTGAACGATTGCCATGCAGGTCCGGCCAGACATGCACATCCTGAGTCAGGCAGCTGACATTGCTAAGGCCACGCTCTTGGGCCAACTGATTGAGCAATTTATTCAAATGCAGGTAAATATATCTGTAAGTTTAATTTCAGTTTGAAACAAATTTTATTTAATTTTGATTGCTACATACTTGTCCTCCACCAGTTGCTCTTTCAGCGCAGCATAGCTCTCATGAGTCTTGAGCACATGATCCAGCAGATGACCAGCAATAGATTGACCACCTTCGTTCAAAAAGTAGCCAGGAATTATGGCATCCTGATAAGGACCCCACACGCCCTCCGCAAAGCAAGCAGTGCGCGTTATGCTCATGTGACAGGTGGAGGTTCCCGCTATAAGCGCCATCTTGCCCTGCACGTCATCAACAGCATCTTCATTGTTGTCGGCGCGGCAGCCCAACATGCCCAAGGCACCGGCATGCGCATCAATAAGCGATGTGCTAACCACTGTGCCCACTGCCAGGCCTAGCTCGGTAGCTGCTTGTGGGCTTAGACCTTTGCCCACCGGTTTGCCAGGTGGCTGCACATCGCTACCAATGGCTGCGAACTTTTTACTTGCCAGCTCTTGCAGATCCGCAGCACGTAGAAAGTCCTCGTTCCAGTTGTGTGCAGCTGCATCATAGTTCCACTTGCAGACCACGGAGCATAGTGATCTGGTGTCCACGCCCGTTGCACGCCAGGTTAGAAAGTCTGGCAGATCAAATGCGCGCCATATGCCATTATATGTATTAGGCAGATGCCGCTTTAGCCATAGCAACTTGGGCATCTCCATTTCCAGCGACACCTGACCGCCCACATAACGCAACAAGGCATGCTTGCTCTCATTAATCTTCGCCGTTTCCTTTTCCGCACGATGATCCATCCACAGTATGACATTCTGCTCGACTGCACCATTCTTGCTTACTGTCAATGGAGCGCCATCTGTCCCCAGTATTACCAGTGAACAGGTGGCATCAAAGCCAATGCCCTTGACTTGAGACTTGTTGATACCGGCAATCACTTGCTGTACGTAATAAATGCAAACTAAGTTAATCTAAACAAACAAGCGACGGCCTATTTATTTTATTACCTTCACCACCTTGCATATCGCCTGCCAAATGTCGTCCGTTGACTGCTCGTAGTAGTGTGGCTCCGGTGTCCAAGTCTTTATTTCTTGCACCGCTTGCTGCTCCACACGACCATCAGCTGCAACTAGTGCCGCTCGAGCACTGCCAGTACCCACATCCACACCCACGAAGTAAGTCTCATTAGACATATTGCCGCTGTTGAATCTATTTGCGGTCAAATAAATGTTATTATTCAATGACTGTCGCGCGCGCCTCCGGACTCGTGAAGCGTCAAATGTCGACTGAGACTGATAAGAAATTTGAGCTGTCAGAGTGTCTGCAGCCCTTCGACCGGTTTGTGAGAGATCTCTCCCGCTCTCTGGCGCACAGTCAAGCTTAGAGCGCAATGCATCGCGCATCTCTTGAAGAGAGGCTGCGCTGCTAACGGTGTGCAGTTTGCTGTTTATTAAGCGCTGCATATAAATTCATTTATATGGGTAAATGACTTTTTATAAATAAATTATTACCATAACTTGTGTGCGCAATTTAATGTGTATATTATATATTCTGGTGACTTTTACTTTACATCTCACTTGGCTGGTAAACATATTTAATCTGATACTTTTTATATGGTGCTGTAATTTTGATGTAACACTTATTTGTAGAGCGATTTGTTTGATTAGTCGCCGTGCACCAACTCAAGGTCATTGAAAACTTACATTTATGATTATGGCCGCAATTCAAATTGTCAACTGCGCGCTCTCTCACAGATCGCTTGCAGCGTTGCCACCTTAGAATACATAACAAACTGGCAGCGCTATGTATGAGCAGCGCACGTTTCCCACGGTTTGTTTACAATGGTGCGCATTAAAAATCGGTGAGTTAAATTAGCAAATGATAAAAATAACAAGCTAATCATTCTGCTTATCAGTTACATAGCCGTGCAAATAGTGCCACATACGCCCGTGAAAACGCTGCGTCTCAACGACCACACAGTAGCCAAGTGTCTGCTGAAATATGTTGAGAAATATTATGGAGTGTATGCTCTGGGCATCTTGGAGCACGGCTTTCGTGTGAAATACTGCAATGATCGCACCAAAATAGCCATTATACGTTGCTTGCATCGTGGACAACGCTATTTATCAAGCATATTGCCACTCATCACACTGGTGAGCTATCAAATTATGTACACATTTCCATATTATTTGTTGACTGATTGATTTATCATTTGCAGATAGGTGATGTGCGTGCAAAATTCCGCACTCTGTATGTGGGAGCCACCGTCATACAATGCAATAAATTTATTATTAACCACCAGCGGCAGTTTTTGGATCGCATGATGGGCCAAACGGCATCAGCGAAGGAGCGTCAAGACCTCTTTAAGCGCGTAATGGAGCTTGATGTAGACAGATAGTTTGCTTATATATTATATATATACATATAGTTTATTTTTACACACAATATCGATTGGACTAAATGTTAAGATTAAGTATATTTTTGGTACGAATCATGTTTATACTTCAACGAGGAATTTTCGACTTGGTGAACGAGATAGCTTGGCGCCCATTTGCTTGATCCTATGCCTCAAGTCAGTAAATGTCAGCTTGTTCTTCTTGCTGTAAACATTAAGATAAATTCCGAGAACCACAATCAATCCAGACCAGACATATCTAAGGAAACAAAACGTTATTAATCACAATATTGATCTTAGTTGCCTCTTACTTACTGCAAGGTAAATGGCTTGCTGAAGAGCAGAAATGAAAAGGCGATGGTCACAGCCTTGCGTGCGGTGGTTACAGTTGCAGCCAATGGAGCGCCACTGCTTCGCACCAGCGCTAGCACAAATTGTATGCCCAAGTAGCCAGACAGGCTAAAAAGAAGGCCATAACCAAATGTTTCCTGCGGATGTGCAAGACAGAAAGCAAATCCGCTGAAGAAGTTGCCGGTGAGCAACATAATCACAAAAAGATATATAAAGCCTAAGCCATAGGAATAGAACACAACCTCGCTGCTGGGTGCATTGTGCTCGCGCATTGCCTTCTCCTGTACATTGCCAATGGCAGCGTCGCAAAGAAGTGCACCTGATATCATCGCAACCCCAAGTGAATTGAAGTTGGGCGTCATCTGAGAATCGGCTAATGTAAACCAGGCCAGGCCGATGCACATAGACAAGGCAGCCGCAAAATCTAATGGTCCATATCGCTTGCCTTGTATAATAATGCTGCCCACCAGCACTGGTATTAGCTTGCAACACTTGAATATCACCTGCGTGGGATAGTTGAGATAACCCAGACTAGAGTTGGACAAGCCCATGGTGCCGAGCGTCAGTGCTGCCAGCACAAAATAGGTGCGTATGGGAATGCAACGTGGCGCGGGTTGTACAGTCCATATGGCACCACCAGCCCCCATTGTTCTATATGCCTCCAAGCGACGCTCTACCATTCCGAAGATTATGTAGTAAGCAAACTGCACCAGTGTTAAAAACCAGCCGTAGGGCTTGAAGCCCTCCACTGTAAAGATTAGCTCTTGCAGATAGCCATATATGATGTATAGGACGAAGACGCCGGTACAGCTCAAGAGGAACTGCGTCGTCTTGTTGTAGTTGCTAAGATCAAAGCATAATATATGCAGCTCAGCATTTTGTGCCTTGACAGCGGATGAAGGCTTCCGCTGCGTTGTCGCTGTGGTCGTTGTAGAGTGTGTATCATTATTAATGCTGATAATGCTGTTTCCACTGCCAGCTTGGCTGTCAGCTCCCATTTTTAGTGGAAAATTAATTAGTTGCTCTGTGATAGAGTGTGTGTTGATGTAATTTTAACACTCTTACACACGCATTTTGCATTATTGATTATGCATTTTGTAAAATTTGTAATTAAATTCTGTATCAAAACGCCAATTTTTGTTTATGTTACTTTTAATGTTTGTTTTTATCAATTGTAAATCAGCTATGTATATTTAAGTGGAGCTATCCACCTGTTACTTATCACAAGTATGTTGCAGTGTAGTGATTATTTAATCGATATGGTCGCTATCGATATCGAGTCAACAGAGACATCGATACTTACTCTACATTTTACTACAAGCGCGTCATTTAGCTACTCGTTTTTGTTTCATTTTCATTTTAAAAATGGCAGACGTAGAAAAGGAACCCGAGAAGACAATAGCGGAGGATTTAGTTGTTACTAAATACAAATTGGCTGGCGAAATTGTTAACAGTGAGTATTGCTTAAGTACAGCGCAATTACCAAATTACGGTGGCCAGGTGAAAGTGATTTCTGGCATTTTCTGCTTTCGTCTACGCTCGCTGCTACGTGTTAGGCCGAAAACAGTGAAGCTGACGTCGGCTGCGCTGTCGAGAAGTGGCCACGCGGCTGGCTTGCTCTGTCGTTGTACGCGGGATATACGAGAGCGTAAAGCGTGTATAACCTCAAAATTTTGTAGGTGTTGAAACTTTTCCATTGTTTTTAAAGGCCAATAAGCAAGCGATGGCGTAAGAAACAATTGCATGCTAATACGATACGCACGCTCAAAAAGGCAGGAACTTGTTTCGCATGGAAATAACTTGACTATTTCTGTATTGCGTTTAATTTTAGAAACACTTAAATCGTTAATTGGACTCTGCGTAGCGGATGCCTCAGTGCGGGAAATATGCAGCCAGGGTGACAGTCTGCTGACTGAGGAAACCAGCAAAGTAAGTTTCAGTCGGTTATATCCAACACAAGCCACAAATGTCCAATGATTAAAACCTACATAATTGAGACTCTCAGCTCGCAAGCTTTTGCGTTATGTGGCACGGCAGCGTGTGTCAAACATGCTTGCGGCATGCGTGGATATTTTGTCCCACGTGTGTCTTGGCGCTGGTTACAGAACGTGCGGCAAAGTGGGCGTTTATGAGAGCCAAAGATTCATAGATTATGAGATCTGAGGACAACTTGGCAACATGCCAGCTGTTGTGTGTGCTGTGAACAAATTTGCTAACGACGAGTATCTTTTCAGGTATACAAAAAAGAGAAGGATCTGAAGAAGGGTATTGCATTTCCGACATGCTTATCTGTCAACAACTGTGTCTGCCATTTTTCACCATCCAAGAACGATGCCGACTATACGCTCAAGGCTGGCGATCTTGTCAAAATGTAAGTTGTGTATATATTCATATGTGGCCAACTGTTAAATATTTAAATATCTGCAGCGATCTGGGTGCGCATATTGATGGTTTTATCGCTGTAGCCGCTCATACTGTAGTTGTGGGCGCTGGCGCTGACCAGAAAATAACGGGACGCCAGGCTGATGTCATACTGGCTGCTTATTGGGCCGTTCAGGCTGCCTTGCGTCTGCTGAAACCCGGCGCTAGCGTAAGTATATCAAATGTTTGCATTTTAAATCAGTTTAGTGCAAGAAACGGATTGTACGGCGTAGTTTCTTCAGCGACCGCACATCTCAACACTTGCATAGAACAAGTGCGGCAATATTCCTTTCGCATTGTTTGTTATTGCCAAGCTATGTATTTAGGTATATTGTGCACAAATCTAATTTTAAAACTAATTCTGCAGTCAACGGATTGTCTGCTGCTCAATATACTAATGGCACAGTACATCTCAACGGCTGCGGATAATAATTGCAATTTCGTGAACTGAACGAGTTTATACACAGAAGTGTTTGGTCTTTAAAATTGCGCACAGCTCTTAGCTTATCTAAACTTTGATTGAATTTAATTAAATACTAAGAAGTAGTTCTGCAGTCAACGGATTGTCTGCTGCTCAAAATACGAATAGCACAGCACATCTCAACGTCTGCAGATAATAATTGCAATTTCGTGAACTGAACGAGTTTATACACAGAAATGTTTGGTCTTTAAAGTTGCGTACAGTTCTTAAGTTAGCTGCACTTCGATTGGAAATCAATTTTTATATATATTCGATTTATCTTTATAGAACTATAACATTACTGATGCCGTGCAACAGATCAGCGAGTCGTACAAGTGCAAGCCTATTGAAGGCATGCTCAGTCACGAGCTCAAGCAGTTCAAAATTGATGGTGAGAAGACGATTATACAGAATCCAAGCGAAGCGCAGCGCAAGGAGCATGAAAAGTGCACATTCGATAAGCACGAGGTCTATGCCATCGATGTTATTGTTAGCACCGGCGAGGGTGTGGTAAGTGTATATCCAAACCTAAACTTTTCTTGCCAACTTTTGTTCGATGATTAAAACAACGCACTTGAGGATTGGCTTGGCAAAGTGGCGTAGTTTTGGGTGGCATGTAAGTGTCTTGTACGCTTGGCGGCTGCTTCAAACAGCTTGGCACATGTCCTTCAACTACAATGTAGCGCTATTGTTAGTCCAGAGATTGTAAGATTATGAGATCTGAGAACGTTGTTTATTATTTTATTATGTTATAAGAATTATTTGGCTTGCATTACTAACATTTCGTTTTGTTGCAGGGACGTGAGAAGGACACAAAGGTCTCCATATTCAAGAAGTCGGATGAGAACTATATGCTGAAACTGAAGGCATCGCGAGCGCTGCTTGCCGAAGTGAAAACCAAGTACGGTAACATGCCTTTCAACATCCGCAGCTTCGAGGAGGAGACTAAGGCACGCATGGGAGTCGTTGAGTGTGTTTCCCATAAAATGATTGAGCCTTTCCAAGTGCTGTATGAGAAGCCAAGTAAGTGCCAGTACCTTATTCATTATTCAATGGCAAAACTTAATTCCGGATTTGGTCCAACTCTTTTGAGCTTCCAACTACGGCCAGACATTTTGCCAGAGCAAAGGTTTTGACGTCTTCAGCAGTTGCGCCTCATTCTGTAGCCTCTGTCTGAACATGCCAATGCTACAATCAAATCTCTAAATAAAAATTAAGTTTGAAGTGGTTTTTTAATTACTTTTTCTTTAATCTACAGCTGAGATTGTGGCGCAGTTCAAGCATACTGTGCTGCTAATGCCCAATGGCGTCAATCTTGTTACCGGCATACCCTTCAACGCAGAGAACTTTGTCAGCGAACACAACATTGCGCAGGCTGAGCTCAAGGTAAGATATTTGCCAAGCTCAAGCATATTTTACTTAAACAAGTATTACTTATCATTTTTAGGAGCTGGTTGAACAGCCTTTGGGACCCGTGAAAGGCAAGGGCAAGGGTAAGAAGGCTGCTGCTGGCAGCGCTGCGACTAAAGTGGAATCGGCGCCGGCCGTTGAGACCAAGGCATAGGCTGCCTCTCGTCCGATTACAATCACGCCCCCTTAAAGCAACAACAATGTGAACAATTGCGCTGCCTACTGCTGACGCTCCATTAAATTTTACTATAGCATACATTGAGTAGTAAAAACAGAGAAACCTTTTGACTACAAAAACAATAACTCTTTTTGGTTCCAAGAACTTTGAAGAAATTCCTTTCTTTTTCACTTTTTTAAAACAGAACAGTGCAGTCAGCTAATAGTTTCCCTCCTTTTGAAATGCGTACTGATCTTGTCATTAAATTACAAATTTTTGATTTTCGATTTGTTCAAGCAATGCAACGAAACGATTAATTCTAAGAAATGTAATATTAAAAGAAAAAGAAACTATGATCTTTTAAATGCTTAATTATTCAACAAGAAGAAACAAAAAGTCGTTTAAACCGCGCGTAGTAGGTATTAAAAATAAAACTTTTTATACAAAAAGAACACAGTTTTCTTTGTCAAAACCATCGATTCTTCCCAACCTGTGTTCAAACAACAAAAGAATGGCACATCTTGGAGGGAATCCTATAAGTTACAGCCCCTGCTTTCGATCGGACAAATGCATAATATCAAATCCACACACTAGCTGTTGGAGCTAGATTTAGAGTATCGAATATTTTTAACAAATAAAAAATTAAGAATTAATTCCAATACAAATGGGTTTTATTTTGTTTCTTTTTTTTGCAATTATGTTCACAATTTTTTTTAGGTTTATTTTGAATTACTTGCATGTTCCTAAAATTGTACACAGTCTCATTTTTGAACTCTTTTGTATGCATTACAAAAGTTGCAAGAATTTATACATTTTTATTTAATTTTTGCATCTATTTCCCCATTCCCCCTATGACGCCGCTGGACAGCACTCGGTTGCAACACAAACACGTTGAAAACAAAACAAATTAAAAGTGAATGAAAATACAGAAATTGACAAAAAAAATAATTGACACCATCATAGAGATAAATCTTTTGCCTGGCTAGTTATAGTTGAATTCAATTTTGCTGTATGTATTTATGCATCCGGTTATACAAGCAAATCTTAAGCAGGCAGAAGCAATTTAAATTGAGGTTGAACGACGACGACGACGACACTAATAATGACGGTGATGTTGACGATGCCACACGCTTAGTTATCTATGTACGCGTCCACAGGCGCTGTCGCCGTTACATTGCTAGGCTTCTCCGGCGAGTCCAAATAGATCTTGAGCGCACGCTCCCGACGCTGCGAATAGCGTGTCGTTGAAATGCAACCCAAGCGATCCAGACGCGCCTTCTCTTTGTTAGTTAACTGTCGGCGCTCATCCACAGACAGCTCCCGCACCGGCACGCGCTTATCTCTGCAAAAAGTCGAACATGGAATGGAATTCAATGGGAAGCTTTTGTTTGGACTTACTTGTACAAATAAATATTGGCGCATTGCGACGTGTTCAGTGGATATGTCTCCATTGTCGCCGTCACTGAGAGCCAGGTCATATTCTCATTAACACTAATTGCCGATATGCTTGTGCAGGGAAAATTGCTGTTTAACTGTAAGGACAACTAACGTGAGTCAGAATTATGAGTTGTGAGTTGCTGCCTCGCTCACCTTCAAATAACTTAAGTGGTCAACGGGGATGTCGCATATTTGTGATAAACAACTTTTGATTTCGCTGTCCTCTGCAAAAAAGAGAAGCAAATAATTAAAAATATTGCTGAATTCTCTAGCAGCGAATTTCCACTTACTGTCCATTGTAATTTCCTGGAATTTGCCAAATTCCCACTTATCTGGATACCACTGACGCACGAATATGGTCAAGGAGTCTTCATCAGGCTGTGCCACTACCTCGGGCTCGCATTCTTGCACTATGAACTGCAAGTCATGGATTAATATATTACTTCAAATTACTTTATGCTGCTGATTTCAAGCTCACCTCAGCCGCATTGGTGGAGCGCAAGTCGCTGTAGAGCGTATCATCGTTAGCCAATAGTCGGATGGGGGCACGTCCGCCCTTTAGCCAGATGCGACAGTTTTCGACTGTCAGTGATGTATATTTGGCATCGATGCGATGCAGTTTGGCTACCAGATCCTGCTTGGCCTGCGCCGTGGTAGTTGTGGTAGTGTACACCCATTCGCAGGCGCAGGGCAGCTTGGCCGTCTCGTTGTCCAGTTCAGCCAGACGCAAAAAGAAGATTTTGGCCTTGTGCTCGTCCGGCTGCAACGTCTTGCCGAGCTCTACGGTAAGTGTTTCGCCCTCGTTCAGCACCACATTTAACGTGCGCGTGGTGTTGGCCAGGGTGTCGTCATGCTTGCTCTGTAGCTTAAAGTAGGAGCCAGGCACGCGTATCAGCTGCTCGATGTGTCGCTTGAAGGCAGTCATGGGCATCTGCTTGCCCACCAGCAGCTTGTAGGCTTGCGTGGGCTTGCGCAGTTGCGCTTCGTCGTCGGACAGGTGACTACTGGCGGCTGTACTCGTGCTGGTAGTGGTGGTGGACACGTCCACACGTTCTATTTTTTGGGCGTGGAAATAGTGCACGGTTGGACTGTAGCTGGAGCAGGTGTCACCGGTATCGGTGGCATAGCTGCCATTGCCATTGCAGAATTCACGAACGCGCATCATGGTGACATGAGTGGCCGCCTCGTCCTCGGGACTGGACAGCTGCGGTGAGTGGCTGGTGGAGCTGACTTGGCTATCGCCGCCGCCGCGATGCTGCATGCTGTTCTCCACAAGCGTGCGGTCGCCATCGCTAAGGCTGCTGTCCTCCGAGTTGGACTCGTGGCCGGGCGTTGCTAGCGGCGCCAGGGGACGCCAATCACAGTCGTTATTGCCGGCTCCGGCTCCGGCTGCGGCACTGCCACTGGCATGCTCTGGCGTCGCCATGCCATTGCTGATGCCATTGACTGCATGGACTCCATTCATCATGGCAGCATCCACCACATCTCCACCGGCGCTGCCATTGGCAGCCTGCAAAGAGTAGAATGATCACTTGAGCGCGCATTTTCATAATATACATGGTTAAATGCTTGCATCTAAAATAAAAACAAAAGAGCTGTCATCACCCAAATCCGTCTTGAAGAGACTCGCAAACAAAATTAAATAATCTCTAACGCCTGTTTATCATGTGAAGGAGAACTACGCAGCTGTTGCTCTTACCTCGGCGTGCATATCGCAGCTGGGCACACCCAACATTTCCAGGCTGCAGGCATCGGTGTTAGGCACATTTAAGTAGAAGTATGTTAAATATTTGTATTGCGTGTTGGCCAGATGCTGCAGCTGCTGTTGCGCCTCCAACGTCGGCTGGGGATCGTAGGCCACAAACGCCTTGGGCATTCTGCCGCACACGGTGGCCAGCAGGCACTTCTGCTCGTCAATGTGTAAACGCATCGAGATGGAGCGACGCAGAGTCTGCAGATCGCTGTCGTCCCGCGCTGCTGAGTAAATCAGGAAGGGACCGTCCAGCGCATTGTTGGCGAGATCTACCGTATACACATACCAGGTGGCGCCATCGCTGGCGTAGCTTTCAAACTGTTGATCCTCGGCGCGATGCTCCAGCAAAAAGTCCAGCGGATTCTTTGAAGCGCGCAGCTCTGTCAGTGCCGGATCGGTATCCTCCAGCGATTGTATAATGGTGTCCCTTGCCGAGTCATAGGCCACCAGACGACAGCGCGACAATGGCGCAAACTGCTCCACATTGAGCATATCGTAGGCAGATTGCAGCACCAGATTGATATCAAAGCTCTGCGATACATAGACGCGCGTCATCTTGAGCTTCTTCAGCGCTGGGTTGTAGGAAATAGACGCGCGGCTTGTAGAGATCAGGTAGCGCCAGATCTGTGACGGTAACATGTCTGCCCAGACGTGTGACGCGCGTCTCCTCCTCGGCGTGCAGTTTCGGCAGCAGCGACTTGATATGCTCTGGGAAATCGGCACACTTAACCGCATGCTCATTGCGCTTGTGGTCCACCTGACGGTACATTAACATATAGGCATTGGTGCTGGATGTGTAGGCACTCGAGTAGTAGCTGCCATTAGGACCGCCAAACGAGCGTTGAATATCCTCTTGCGTAATCTGCAAAACAAAATATGAGACTAAATTCCAATCTCTAGTTGGGCCAGCTGGCAACTTACAGGCGACACATTTTGATCGTTGAAGCAGAACCATTTGTGGTTCTCAAAGTCCTTGATGTAGGCATAGTAGTGGCCACCCGAGGCGCTGCCCGAGTGTATCATAATGGCAAAGAGCTCATACAGATAGGGACCCGCTTGAGCCTCCTGCTTGAGCTGAGCGCTCTTGCCGGTGCTGCTGCTCATGTCGATGCCTTCATCCTCATCATTCAAATCGTTCTCATGCTGACTGGAGCTGGCCGTGGTGACTACGCCACTGCTTAAGTTATCCTCCTCCATGGCCGAGCCGCTGTCCGCCGTGCTGCAGTCGTCCACGTTGCTGGTGCCATTCATGTGATACTGCTCGCCCGCAGGACCGCGATTCACAAAGCTGTTTAGATTCAGTGTCTGCGGAAAGGTCACTCTGGAAAAGAAGCAGGTTGGCGATCGATTTTAGACTGGGACTGTCATTTAGACTTACCTGTCATTCAGTTTGATGCGATGCATGGTTTGGTAGTCAAAGTCAAAACGCTTCAGATGCAGCGTCAGTATATAGGGAAATGACTTAAAGTGGAGTCCCTTGTGAGCATCGCACTTCTTCTTGCACTTCTCGCACAGATACTGATTGTTGCCATCGAGTGTTTCGGGCTGGACAAAGGCACGCAGCGCTTCCTCAATGCTGCCATAGGCGGAGCTACTGCCGAAGGGACGCACTGGCAGCGGTATGTCGAGAAAGGTATCCTCGCGCGTTTTCTCCGTGTTGCACTCCAGGCACTTCACATAGTCGTTCATCTTGCCCTCGTAGAGCGTAGAGATGAGATTCGCCTGTTTGGTGTTCTTGAACTTGTGCTCCAGTGCATCGAACATGACGCGGCACAGCTCCTGTATATCGTGCTGCTGCCAGGCCTCCGTCGAGTCCCAGCCAAAGCTGCGCGTCAGATCTGTAGTCTCCACTGAGGGCTTGGGTGATGTCTGCAGATTGAGAAACAACTTTTGCAACTGATAAGGTATATTCTTGGCTTCGTTGTCATTGTCAAACTCCCAGCGATAGAGCGCATTGCGAAACTCTGGCGTCATATAGAGCGCCTGCAGCAGACTGTTCAGATAGCAGGTCATGGCCTGGTTAACCAAGCCCACATAGCCACGCGAGCCGCCATTCAGTTGCATTTCTGCCTTCCTGTTGCCGGCGGCCACAGACTCCGCAATGCTGTTGTAGGCGGGCTGCCAAGAGGGCACATCGTCGCCACCGTACTTGCGAGTATAGAAATTCTCTTGCTGAGTTGGCTGCTCATCGTTGTCGGACAAATCGCCAGCAAGCAGAATCTCGTTTGCTGCGCTGTTGGCCAACAGATCGCTTTCAGTGGGTCCGGCGTTGCCGAACTCGTAGTTGGGGCTCAGCTGTGTGGGACTTGCAGAGGCGCCCAAGGCCAAGTCATCGTCCGACAGCTGTTCGCCATCCGAAACGGGACTGATGTTGAACAGTTCCGCAGGCGCATCGTGCACAGGCGAAATGAGTATGCGATTTTGTTGCGGCAATTGCTGCAGATGCTCGGTGATTTCCACTTTGGTCAGCTCATCAATGGGCAGCTTGGTGGCACAGCTGCTGGTCTGTGTGTTGGCCTCAACCACATGATCCACATTGTTTTCGCAGACTTTGCTTTTAATTTTTACAGTTTTGACCTTAACGGGACTGCTGTCGCCGGACTCGGCTGTCGATTCGCCTGTGCCTGTGCCGGCTGACTTTGTTTTGCTGGGTGACTTCTTCTTCTTCTCGCCAGTTTTACTAGGCGACTTCTTTTTCTTCTCGCCTGTGCTCTTAGTGGGGCTTGCTGTGCTGTCTGCGGACTCCGACGCTTGTGGCTTGCTGGCAATCTTCTTGACGGTGAGCTCATAGCGCTTAGACACATTGCCATCCCAGCTGCCCTCGGGCAACAGAACGAGATTGTTTTTCAGCTGACGCTCAAAGCCTGGCACATCGTAAAGCAGCTGTGAGGCGAGCGCATTTAAATGCACCTAGAACACACATATGGGGAAATAAGCAAAGTGGAGCAGAGAGTAATGGACGCTTGCTTACCAGATCTTTGTTGCCATGTGGCTGCAGCAAGAGCTCGAATTTGTTGTAGGCAAACTGTGTGCCGATTTGCGTTATGACACGCTCCACTGTGTGCTGGGCACGCACGATGACATTGATTTTCTTTTGTTGTGAGCCCGGGGTTTGGTCAAAGACGGCGCATTGTGTGCTGCTGCTCTCGCTGTCCTTTTTGCTGTTATCCTGTTCGGCCATTTCCTGGCGCGCGTTGTTTATCTAAAATGCTTTGAAGGCCTGCCGAATGCAAAGTTCACTTTTAATTTACACTTAGAAATTTTGATAATTTTTTATGCTTTTTTTTTTGTGTTTTTAATAATTTTATGCTATAAATATACAAATTACAAACTGACATATCAGTGAGTAGCTGCTTGAACAAGGAAGCCGCCGCACCCACAACCACAACACACACACACAGCCAGAAAGACAGACAGATAGACATAAATAAAGCAATTTTCATGTGCTTTTCGCGCCTTATTTGTACGCGCGGCACCAACGAAAAAAATATATAGGAAAATGACTAACATGCTGCGGAATTTTATAAACAAACTGCGCTCCAGAAACGAAATTTTCTTCAGTTTTCAGCTGCAAGTTTCGGCAAAAGCGTCATAATTGCCGCATAAATTGCTCTCGCCGTCCAAGCGAATGTCATTTCAAGTTGCTTTCCTTTCTTTTAAGCAATGGTCGTTGGGCAATGGGGCAGTGGCAAGAACAGTGGACACAACGGAAGTTGTACAATAAATATATACAAATTTAATACATATTCGACAGTTGGTGCTTGGCGCCTCTGCTTGACCGCAATGCGCAAATTGCAACACGCGTCATGGGCACATTCTACATATTTACACTATAATATAATGAAATATGATTTGCATTTGCACGAAAATCTTCTGGAAATCGTGCAGCGCACTAAGAACATTTTTAGAAATATTATTTACTTATCGTTGAATTAATGTAGCTTGTCAGCTGCTTTTAAATATTCAATGCAGTTAATTCTTTTTTAAAATTCTTTTTTGGAACCTGCTGTGCCCCATATCTTTCAATATTCACAACTGTCGTCTGTCAATCTTGAGTTTTATTTGTTTTGCTGCTCTTGTTGGGAATGAAATGAATACATATAGTACGAATCTGTGTACAGTTGCGTTATTGCAACATTTGCTTGTAAGCCACAGAGATGTTTCATGTTTATTGATAAAATTAGCGTAAGTGCAATTGCAATTGCAATTTAATTAAATGTCCAAAGCAATTAGTTAGCAATAGAAAATGTATAAAAATAGTCACAAACATGGCCAGAACACTGAAGCAGAGCAGGGGCTTTGACCAGACAGGCAAATGAGCTGCAATTTCAAACACATGTTGGATGTATACAGATCCAAACATATAGATACAGATATATGTATATGCACATGCAAAGACAGACAACGAATCCAAAAATGCTAATACGCAACCAAAGCAACAGAAACCAAAATAAAAAGCAAACTGATGAAAAAAATTGTGCGTCTAAAAATAAAAACAGGCGGCGACAGCCAATATACAACACTTTAAAGCATTGGGAGAGAGCATAAGAAAAACAAATATTCAAAGCTGTAAATCCGAAGGTTTTCGATCAGTTTCAATATCTTATAAAGATGCATAACAATCTCATCAATATTTACACAACATTTTCAGTTGAAGCTTCTCAGTGGGTTAAACATGTGTGTGTGCCCAACATCATCTATATGTGTGTATAATTTTATATTTTTTTTTCAATTCGCATATAGTTGAGCTATTTTTAAAAACTATTTCAATACAATTGAGTTCTTCATGTCTGCGCCACACATGCCAAATAGTTCTGATTTCTTCTAGACCTACATATAAAGCATATATCCATACATGCAAAGCACAGGAATTAGTTCGAGTTATAGACGAGAGTTGCAGTTGCGTTTATTACGAAAGCGTTCTATTTAAAAGTGGCATTTATTTTTAGAAGAATTATTTTGCACGTTTGATCATTAAGAAACTCCATTTGAAGCAATCACACAAACACACACACACACTACTTAGTGGTATAGATATATACTATATATATTTTTATAATCACACTTAATGCCTGCTTTTTACCGTCTATGATTTCTGGCGTAAGAGATCTTTGCGCCCCCGTTAACGCAACGACATCGTTTCACGCGTATACGAGTACTGACCACATCCCACGAGCTGACGCAGCTGCTGGCGCCCCAAAGAGTGCACACGATCATAGCGGATCGCTTGCCATCATCGCTGCCGCCAAGTCGCCCAGTTGAGTACGCTACGCTGTTGCTCAGACCCTGCACGCACTGATAACAACAACAGGCCAATTAGCCACAACTGTTTATATTGCATATTGCGATAATGGGGTGTGTGTGAGTAAGGCAGTGGCAGAGTTTATTAAGCTCTGCTGACGCATTATTATCAAAGCGTAGCCTATTGGAAAAGCGCACTGTGCCTAATCTCAGGCAAATTCTTTGAACAGCAAGAACGGCAGAGAAAGAGCGAAAGTGATTTTGTGTAATGTTTAGATCCGCTCGCAGTCATATCCCAATGAATGACTATTTTTGTTTGCTGTCCGCTTGATGCTGCTGCTGCTGCTGCGGCTGCTACGCTCCCCCATCCAAAGCCATAAGCGATTCAGGTGTGACTAAGAAGCGCTGATTGTGTGTACCGGCATCTACGTACATTGTATACTCATTCGCTCTTGGCTGAACTTTGCGTGTTATTGGCAAATTTCTTTCTTGTTTGCGCAATACTCAATGGGGGGGTGGCCCTAACCGGGCAGGCGGGCGATCGGTCAAGGCTTCGCTGCTGGAATGTGTCACATGTGACCAGTGCATAAGCGAAAAAAAAATTGGAAAACTAGTTCAGGCTGTCCGTCCTTCTAGCGGCTCCAAAAACTGTGCGTATTTACCTCCATACGTGAATATGTTTATATATGTCGTATGTACACGGCACTTAAAGCAGTCATACAGATGTATGTGTAGCTACATACATATGTATGTATGAGTGATTTCACTTACCTGAACTGTGAAAATGTTGCAATATTGTGTGTGGGTGAAATGCAAAATCCGGCGGTACGGCTGCAGCGTACACGATGCGTTCGATTTTATGCTATCTAAACTGGCCTAAATTGATGATGCTTGACGTTGATACCGAGCGACAACCATTTTTATAAATGAAACAAATGTTTTTTGTTGTTCGGCTGCGGTTTACTTTTTTTTGGTGAATATGATGACCGCTTGGATGACAGTGAGTTGCATGCAATATGAACAGAGAATAACTGAATTAGTTCACAGCTCCGACATATAACAAATATCAAAACAAATTTTACATGGAATAACGATTATATTAATAAACACATTATTACTGCTGGTTTTTTTTTTTATAAGATGTTAGTTGACAGTGCGACGCCAGCAATAACCACAGGCCGCGCTCACTATCCACAGGTGATTTATCGATAACATAAGTACTTTTTTACAATAAAACATCGATTCCACAGTAGTTTTCCAATCGGAAATGCTTGTCAACTTAAACGGCATTTATTTTTACACCATAACAAAATAAATGCATTTCACTGCGTATATTTTGTCAAAATTTAAAAATACATGAATTACGTATATGATAAAATAAATTGAATTTTCGCGCCAAACGTTATTGAGCACGGTTGCAGGTAGCCCTTTAGTGCGAAAAACATTGAGCATTTTCAACTGCAACCAGTACTACCATTGTGCGTCAAAAATATAAAAAAATTATACATTAATATATCGTTAAGGTAGTTATTGCTAATGAGTTACGCGGTTAATTCTTACAGTAATTCTCAAACTGCGACCAGTAGGACCAGGTTAAAATTGTGACCAGTGTTACCAGGTAGTATGCGTAAAAAAATACACTACTCTTTACTAGAATATACTATACTTTCGAGAAATTTCTACGAAGAGACTGTGCGAGTCTATATAAAGGGTGCGTAGCTGCCCAAAAAATCATTTTATCTGAAAAATAGCAAAGCGAGTAGATAGTGTTATTGAGCACGGAAGAATCCATTGATTGGAAGAAACTACATAAAATATTTAAAGCAGAAGATAGAAAAGCCTTTTTAGACAAGAAGAGAGCATCAGGAAAAACATTTAAACAGCTGTATTTACAAGCAACAACAAATAAGGTAAGTCAAAGCAAATCTTTGCTGAAATTTGCATGTTTTCATGTGGCATTTGTGCAGCTGTAATGTCAAAAAATAAAACCACAAGTGAACAATAAAGCAATAATATACAACAATCAAATAATAATACATAGTACAATAAATGAGTATGTAGATACGCTATCGTCGACGTCACCGTTACACACACGCAAGTTGACAACACGGCAGCTACAGGCAGCAGATACATTTCGCTGTCGTTGCACAACTCGAAGCTTCTAGTAAATTCTACTGAGACGCGCGCGCATTGAAAAGCAAAAACAATTTGTACGCGTTCCCTTGTGATTTTAATTTTGCATTTGCTGTTCTGTCAGTTACGAATAATATAATAATAAACATTTGGTGCTTTGTTTTGTTTATTTGCAGTTGAGTGCACGACGCTAGAGTAAAACAAAATGGGCAAAGATTTCTACAAAATTTTGGGCATCGACAAGAAGGCCACAGATGATGACATCAAGAAAGCGTACCGCAAACTGGCCCTCAAATACCATCCGGACAAGAACAAGAGTCCACAGGCCGAGGAGCGGTTTAAGGAAATAGCCGAAGCATATGAGGTGTTGTCCGATAAGAAGAAGCGCGACATTTTCGATCAGTATGGTGAAGACGGCTTGAAGGGCGGCCCATCGGGACCAGATGGCTGCCCCCAACCTCCCGGAGGCTACACTTACCAGTTCCACGGCGATCCGCGCGCCACTTTTGCACAGTTCTTTGGCTCGCCGAACATCTTTGGAGCTGCCGATCCATTTGGCGCCTTCTTCGGCGGATCCGGAGACGGTACACAAGAGCAGGTCTTCTTCAACATTGGCGGCGATGAGATGTTGGGTGGCGGCGGTGGCTTTGGCGGTAACCCCATGGGCGGTGCCTTCCGCTCGCAGTCGTTCAATGCCCAAGCGCCCCCCAGTCGAAAACGTCAACAGCAAGATCCACCAATCGAGCATGATTTGTATGTAACGCTGGAGGAGATCGAAAGAGGCTGCACCAAGAAAATGAAAATATCGCGCATGTCCATGGCTACGGGCACGGCGCGCAAGGAGGAGAAGGTGCTCAGCATTACAGTTAAGCCTGGCTGGAAGGCGGGCACTAAGATTACATTCCCCAAGGAGGGCGACCAAGCCCCACAGAAGGTGCCAGCCGATATAATCTTCATCATACGCGACAAGCCACACCCGTACTTCAAACGCGAGGGCAGCGATCTGCGCTACATTGCAGAGATTAGCCTGAAGCAGGCGCTATGCGGATTATCAATGACAGTGCCAACGCTGCATGGCGAGCGCATACCGATAAACACAAAGGGCGAAGTCATTAAACCCACCACAGTGAAGCGTATTAGCGGACGAGGACTGCCCTTCCCCAAGGAACCATCCCGCCGTGGCGATCTGATAGTCGCCTTCGATATCATATTCCCAGACACCGTGCCGCAAGGCGCGCGGATGACTCTGGCGGAAATACTACCCGACTAAGTGGGCGAGGACGAGTCACCTAGCCACACAATTGTATAGTATGTTCTAAATTTATTTTAAGTTTAATTAGTTAACCCTATGATTGCCTAATGTCAAGCAAGCGACCCTTAAGTGTAAAGGTTATGGCCAAAATCGAGCTTGGTTTATGGCACAACTAGATACTCTGCCAAACAAACTGTAGATATAAATGAATGATCGATAGCATAGCAAGGCAAGAATTCTCGCAGATAAGATAAGTACACTAACAAACAAAATACTGATACACTTACACACATAAAAACACAAATGGTTAACACGCTAGTGTTTTGTGCTGGAGACTGAAGAGTTAAGATCTTGTAAACCATAGCATAGCAATAAAAGATACCAAAATATGTAACTGCAAATTGTTTTGTGCTCCACCCCCCCAAAGACAAAGCCACACATATCCAATTAACACTGTACTCTCCCATTCCAACTTGGCTCCCTCAAAGCACTGCGTTGTACCTTGAAAAAAATAACAGTGTGTTCCAATTATTTATTAACATGCGATTGGAGTAGTACGTTCTAGTACCATAAACAAACACATGTCAAGCTAAACAAAGCAAAACTAAAGAAAACAAAATTGTTTAATAAAAGTTATTTAAATGAAAATTCAAGTGTATAATTGTGAACAATAATATTTCATCAGCGCATCTTTTAAAATGGGCATGCAAATGTTATTTCACATTTTGTTTTTATTTTTGTTCACTTCAAAAGGATTTTTAGTAATTAATTTATTTTCACATATTTTTTCACTTTCCTTACTTTGAGTGTTTAATTTGCATACGCAATTGTATAATTATTATTTCTTATCGTTTTTTTTTTGTTTTGCTTCTTCTTCATTGTGTACTTGTATATTTGGTTGTTGTTGCTTTCTCTTTGCAAAAAATATTAACATCGATTGCATTTGCTGTTGTTGTTGCAGCTGTGTTAACATTATTATAATAAAAATTGAATTTGCAATGTTTGTTCATTGGTTCATTATAACTAGAATTGTTGCTGTTTAACTGTTTTCGTTTTTGTTTTTGTTTTTGTTTTTGTTACTGTTGTGTGTTTGTTGTTTTTTCTAATCTTGCGTGTGTTAGCTGACTTATGCACTTAACTGTAATACATTTGCATTTCCTTTATTCGCTTACTTGTCTCTCCAAATGATAACTAATCAAACCTAACAATTGTTTAAGCAAATCAAATGCTCAATAACAATTTGTTAAACACATTGCCGTATTCAAAATGTGAACTGGCCTCAGTTTGAACTAAAACTAAATTACTTTGTATTATTAATAGTTATACAAATACATAAATATGTATTTACCTTCATTTAAAATGCATTAAAATTAGTCAAATGTGTAAAAAAGTTGATGCTATTATCTTGAATGAACAACGTTTTATTAAATGAGCTTTTCTTTCTTTTATAATTTAACTATTTTCATTGACTAAAGTTTTCCTGCTGCTGGCTCTCTGCTCTCTGCTCTGTATTTCTTAACTATGTATGTATATTTTTTGTTTTTAGTTTAATATTTTTCGTATTTTATTTGATTTTTTTTTCATATTTTTTGTTCCAAACTTATCAAGGAGAGTCCCACCAATGCGTTTGCAAATGGACAGAACCCCACGCCACATACAGGTAAACACCCTACAGCACATATAGTTTTCGTTCTTAGGTTTATATATAGCATAAGTTTATTTATTATTTACTGCCTTTTGTAGTTTAATTAAAGTTTACATTGTATACTCGTATTTAATTCAATTTGATTGGAAACCTAAAAATGTTTTGATTATGTTTCGATTATTTTTCTTTATTATTATTCTTGATTGGTGTATGGTTGAAATGGAAAGGGGGAGGGGCTTGGCAAAATTAATGCGACAATGTACAAGTACACTGAGAAAAACTAAAAAACACTTTGGCACATACTGCAGTTGCCTAAACGACAACTGGAAATTTCTGCAACTGGAAAATTGATTTACTTGTTGTTGGGGCTTCAAAAATTTTCAAAAGCTGCATTCACAACCAATATAATTATTATTTCTGTTCTTTATTATTTTACTTTGTTTAATGAAAATGCTTGCAAATCAAATAAAATTGCAAAATGTGCTTTGTATAATTTTTTGTTTTTGGTTTTTCTTTTGACTATGGAATTTTCCTATGCTTGCATGTTTTGTTCGAGTGAAGTTCTTAAATATTATATTATTGTAATTTAGCTAGAAGAATGTTTTTATTTTTTTGTTGTTTGTTTTTTGCATTATGTGTGTATAATTTTTTGTGTTTTTTTTTATATATATTTGCTTTGTATACTTTTTAGTTTATTCAAATGTTTGACTGCGTTTAACAAGTTGAGTTTTGCAATTTTCCATGCATGTGTTCATGTGTGTGTTTGTAAGTTTTTTCTTCAAGTGTATGAAATTGTTGTGTGTTTAGTATTACTTGTTAGTTTACCATTTAACATTTTGACTAAATTTGTTTGCTATTTGCTGCGTGTGAGTTTCGTTTTTGCTATTTTATTATTTATTTCTTTCAGTGTACTTTCCTATAAACTAATCAATTTTGCATTGCAGAATTTTCTTTTCTTGTTTACGTTTTTATACGAGTATGTGTAGATGTGAATTGTGACTTACATGGCTAAATTCTTTTCATTTTGGTTTTCATTTTTTTAGAACGCTTGTTTAAAGTTGCATTTTTAAATATATTTTGTTTTGTTTTTATTTTTAAATTCTCTAAGCCTAAGTACAATCAATGTTTCAATTTGTTCACGTTTTATCTTCTCATAATGTATGCGTGTGTGTGTGTGTTTATTTTTATTTTTAAATCGAAATTTATTTTCAAGTCTTTTTCAGCGACAAATGCATTTGAATTTGTTCATACTAGAATTCATTATTAAATTTGTTTTCAAAATCCTTTGCTTTCATTGCATCGTTATGTATACAGTTATTATATGTTTTGCACATTAAATACATTCCGATAATAAGTACGTACACATATATGTAAATCAAAAGTCTTGTTGTTTTATTTATTTGTTTAAACTATTCCTTCAAACGAACGAACGAACGAACGAACGAATGCGATTCAAGAGTTTTGTTTTGAAAACGAATTAAGAAACAACAAACTTGTTCGATGTGTGTGTGTGTGTGTGTGAGAGTGTGTGCTCTCTATGCTTAACTTTCAACAATTTATTAAAACTTTGCATTGCATTCGCAATTGTTGTTGCATTTTTTGAGTGTGTGTGTAGTTTTGTTTTTGTTTAGGGTTTGTTGTTGCTCTTACACTCGATGGAACAAAAGACAATTAGTTAAGAGAGTTAAGAGTTCTTATGTTTGCTTAGCTTCATACTAAATGTGACGTTTTGCTTTTTCTGATTTAATTTTTCACATCGTCTTTGCGGGTTGTTGACTGTGGATCTGTGCCTAAATTTATCATGTCTCGTGGTTTCCACACCGGGGACCCTACAATTAAATGAAAGAAAAAGAAAAGATACAATGGAAACCATATATGAAAAAATATGACAAAAATTTTCAACTTGTTGAAACTTTTCGTTGCATAAATGTTTATAGTTTTTGTTGTTTTTGGTTTTTTCGTTTGAGCAAGGCAAGAATAGAAAAGCTTTGTTAATTAGAGTTCCAATTGCAGTTACGTTACTTTCTGTTTTTTTTTTTATGTTAAAGGCATGCAAGCAACGCTTTTGGTTTAAGCTTAAATAAAATGTAAGGCAAAAACTAATTAGTTAATGTATTAATGAGCACTACGTTTAAAAGCTTTGGTTTGCAGCTACTTAATAAGAATTAACTAAGTTCATAGAGCTTTGATATTTGTGGGGGGTGTTGTTGGTGTGTGGGCAGGTGTTTTTTAGAAAAGGTTGGGGTGGGTAGGCGTATAAAATTGAGTACTGTTGGCTAAAATGTTGACATCGCTTGGTCTCGGCACTTGTTCAATTTGTAGCTTTTCTTCTGTATATATCTTTAGTATTTAGAGTTTATACAAGTTTTGATTCGAATTGCATTTATCGGTTTTGCATTTATGCCAACATTTTTGGTTAAAAAGGTTACAAATGATGCAAAAATTAAATGAAACATGTGTAGATGTGATTTGTTGGAAAAGTAAAGTAAAGCCATATAGTATAAGTAAAAGGTGCGTTCATAAAGTTGTAACCTATGGACACGAAAATAAATAAACTATAGTAGTGTTTGCAATTTAGTTGCGATAAGTATTTGCCAAATTGTTTGTAAGTGTTGTTGTTGTTGTTGCTGTTGTTGTTAGGCTGGAGAGTTGGGGTCGAGAGTTGAGTTGAATTGCGATTGATTGCGGGGGCACGTGTGTGTAACCATAAGACATATAAATATATATATATATTATATCGTTTATATATATGCATAACATTTGCTTTAATGCATTGGGCACTAAATTAAAGTTGACATTGGCACAGTTTTCATTTAAAAAGATTCTCTTGCTAGAAAATGCAAAACGGATTTAAATTGTATAAAAAATTCTGTTTCTTTTGAATTGTTTTTGATATCAAGCGATGTCAACTAAGAGTTAATAGAGTGTGTGTGTGTGTGTAGTACAGTGTGTACTGCTTACAACGCATTGTGTGTGTGTGTGTGTGTGTGACTTAGGTACAATAATAAATCAGATTTGATTTTATGGCTGTCCAGCAATTAATATAATTTAATTTAATTCAACAAAATTAAATATCACCCGTTGTATTCATTTAATAATTAATTCAATTAATTTACTAATTAAATATACAATACACAATATGCGCCTAATTACATTGATGCACACTTACCTGCTAATAATATGACTAAAAACTATAACTAATGAATACACAACTAATTTATATATATATATAATGGGTGGGGCGCCTACTCGAAACTAAAAAGGGGTGGCCGGGTCAGTGGCTTGGGCGTGGGCGTGGGCCGTGGGCGTGGGCACAGGGAATCGCTGCAATGCATTTTACTCGAAAATTTGTCGCTGTCCAAAGAGCTGCTTGTATTTAATTTCGCTTTTAGTTTTACGTTTTTAGTTAATTAGAGCGTGTGTTTACTTTTGTGCTTAAATATTATATATAGTTTACGTATTTTGTTGATTTTGCTCGCGCTAGATTTGATTTTAGTGTTTTTGATTATTCATTTTGTGGTATTACGGTATTTTAAACAATTTTGTTCGCAACATTGAGTTTTAGTTTTAGACACATTTTATTTTATATTTTGATTCATATTTGATTAGGGTTTATGCTTTAAATATTTATTTTAATCCTTCACATGTAGTTAGTTGAATGCTTATTTATTTATTTTGATTTACTTCTGTTTGGTTTTTGTTTTTCGTTTTAGTTTATTTTGATTTTGCTGCTGTAAAGCCCAGTGAAAACTGTAAATGTTTTTTGGTTTTTATCTTTATGCTTTAGTTTTGTTGAATAGCTTAATTAATATTTGTATGTATGCATGTATATTTATTTGAATACTTTTACGCTTTTACGCTTGAACAACCTGACATTTGATCTATAAGTCCGTGTTGGGTTTCTGTTTGTATATAATGCCTGAATAATTAGTATTTGCTTCCTGGCTGCCACCCAAACTTACGTCTAAGAATATTTGTTAATTTGAGCGCGATGTCTATCTGCCTGCTCGATTGGTATATATATATATATATAGTTTGTATGTATATAGTATATGTAGCTCTTATGTATTTAATACTGAACATTGAGGTACAACTTACGATTATCATTCTTCAATACATTTACTTTGCATTTGCATTTATTGTATTTGTTAAATTTGCCTAATTTAACTGAAATATGTCTGAACTGAACAATAAACTCATAAAATATTATAAAAGTATGCAAATTATTTGTCACAACATTGTTTAATTTTGGTTTAGACTGAGACTTTTATCTAACTAACTACAAGTACATATATAATAAATATTTGATTTGATTTTCATTTGATTTCCGTTAGTTATATAGTTTGTTGTATAATGTTAACCTATAGAATGTTGCCAACCCGCATTTTCACTTAGACTTAAATTAAAATATATGCGCTAGCAGCAGCTGCATTTTCATTAATTAAAAATTTGCTCATCAAGTCTTGGGGAAACATGTCAGTGACACAGTTTGCTGACATTTTCTCGGAACAAATTTTACTCCCAGCTGTGTAGTGAGTACTGCTCTGTGTGTGTGTAGAGAAAAGTTCTATATAGTTTGTTTGTATGTATGTATCTATGTGCGAGTACGAATTTCAACTTTAGTTAGTTTCACATAATTACACCACTTGAGTATTGTGTGTGCAACGCTGCGTATGCTGCATATGCGTTGCATTGCGTATACGTTGTGTATACCGCTTGCAAATCATGGCCAACCTTAATTAACCTGCTGATTGCAGCGGCAAAAACTTTCGACATCTGCTCATAAGAACTAGTTTAGTGTTTAGTAGCTCACTTTAACTTAGTTTAACAGCAACTGTGCATTTTATTGTTTAACTATCATCTTGAGTGTCTGTGTGTGTCTCCCCTATAAATGTCTGTGTGTGTGTTTAGTTTACGTATATCTGTAATTTAGGGCGCAAAGTTTTAAATATTTATTCGCATTTAATAGTTATGTAGTTAATTTATTTAGTTTGAGGCATTTCGGGTTGTTGCTCGTGTTATCTTTGGTTAGTTCCCTGTTTTTCTCTCAGCCTGTAATTGTTGGAATTGTTGTTGTTGCTGTTGTTGTCCATTTAGACATGTATCTCGAAGTAGTCATGGCAATCCACACAGCCGCCGGAATTCGGGCATTCGCCTGCGCCTGCGCCCATCTCGGGCAAGTAGCCTATGCCGCCGCTGGCCGTGGGCTGTTGGCTGATGACGATGCCGCCTCGTGGCGTCTTCTTCCGCGTGCGACTTTGCCGCACGCGGGACTTATGCTAGGAGGGTCGCTTCTGATACAGACAGTCAATGCAAGTGGTGTACTCCGGAGCTGAGGAGCTCATCTGATAGTTCGGCTCATGCGTGCAGGCGTGCGGCGGCGGCGTCGGCTCGTAGCTCAGCTCCTGCTCTGCTTGTTGCATGTAGTTGATCATGGGCATGTACTGCTGAGGCGGATGCCTGGGCAGCGCATCGTAGATGGGCTGCGAGAAGTTGTTCTCCGCCGACTGCGAGCGCAGCGGTCCGGAGCTGTAGACTACGTAGCTCTGGCTGGGGCGCTCCGGCGAGATGCCATAGGCGCGATAGTTGTTGCTGCTGTCGCGACTGTCGCGGCTGGCGGTGCGCTCCAGCGACTTGCTCAGACGACTGCGCCCATTGCCAGCGTGGCCCGCATTGTAGCGGCTGCTGGTGGGCGCGGCGGCCACGTAGTGATCGCTGCAGGTCTGATTGTCATACACGGGATAGTATTGATATGTCTCCTGTGCGTAGGACTGCTGGCCCGTCTCGAAGCTGCCGTGGGCGGACATGCTGCGCTTGCGTGAGCCGCCCGCATAGGGCACGTCCAGATTGTGATCGGAGCCGCCGTGGCTGTCGAAGCTGCTGCGCGGCGAGTGGCGCTGGCAGATGCTGGCGCGATCCGGCGACAGATGATCAATGCTGCTGCGTGGCGAGATGCGCGGCGACAGGCCAGAGCCGGAGCCGCTGGGCTCGCAGACGTGCGAGGGTCCGCCCTTCTTCAGGCAGCTGCGATCGGGACTCTTGGACTTGGCCGGACTAGCTGGTGGCTTCAAAATGCTTGCGCCTGGAGTCGTAGTGTGCTTTAGTATGCCGCCGCCGCCCTCGGAGCTGCGCCGCGGACTGGGCGTGCGTCGGCCTTGTAGACGATCCTGCGAGTTGTCGCGACTGCTGCTGCAGATGCTCAGACGCTTGCCCTGCTCGCTGACGCTGCTGCGCGGCGACTTGATCTTTATAATGCGCACTGGCGAGCTGCCCTGGGACTTGGCGCGATCCGGCGATATGTAGATGCTCTGGCGCTTGCTGGTCTTGGGCTTGGTGCCTGTGGCACGCTCCGGCGACTTGGCCTTGAAGATCTTGTCCACCTTCTTGTCAATCACAACAATGTGCGAGGCCAGCGAGCTGGTCTCTGTCTCTGTCTCATCGCCGGAGCGCTCCGAGGGGCCCGTGGTGTTGCCGCCAGTGCTGTCCGACTCGGTGGCCGGACGCGAGGGCGACTCTATGTCCACCACGACAGTCTGTTGGGTGTTCTCCACCACAGTCTGCGGCTCGGGCGACAAGCTCGAGTCGTTCTGCTGCGGATCGAGCGTCTCCTCAGCCTCGGCGACATGCTCGAAGGACTTCTCACGCAGGCTGGCCATATAGGCGGCTATGTCGCAAGTGCCTGCTGCCAAATCCTCCTGCTCCAGCTCGCACAGATGCTTGTCCATAATGCGCGCCGTGGCGTCCACTTCGTTCACCTGCTCAATATCCGAGCTGCTGCCATTGCTGCTGTCGCGCTCCCGGTCCCGCTCCCGCTCCCTATCGCGTTCACGTTCACGCTCGCGTTCGCGCTCGCGTCGCTTGTGCTGAGATTCCCTGGCCTGGTTGCCATGCTGATGCACTACGGCCACCTGCTGTGAGGCCGCCAGCCGCTCTGACTCTGACTCAAAGATCTCGATCACTTCGATCTCTTGCTTGGGCGACTGGCGTGGCGATTGCCGCGGCGACAAGTGCCTGAGGGTCTGAGGTGTGGGGGTCGGGATTGGTATTGGTATTGATTGGTCGCTACTCTGCTGGGCAAACAAGCTGCCGCTACTGCCTAGACTTAGATTAAAGTTGGCTGCCACCTGTGCGGCATGTGCCTCGGCCTCCGACTCCAGCTCGGATTCGTCGGGCAAGTGCTTACCTAGATCCTTCATCAGCACCGGCTGATAGCTCGCCGGCGGATGCGATGATTGTATCAAGCGCGCCTGGCTGCCAGTGCTGCCCACCGATAGCGTCGATGTGGTGCTAAATGTTGTTCAGTCCCAAATTAAAGCAATAGATCAAGCAATAGGCAAGCGTTAATACGTTTAGCTAAGTTAGTTTCATTTTATATATAAAGTTAATCAGAGAAATTCAATTTGCTGCCAAGACTTGAGCCACAGTCGAACTCGCCGCAAAGCGTGTAAACCAATAAATTATTTATTACAAATAATTAACTGACTATCATAAATGTTTGGCGCCAAAAACTCATTGGAATTATTTATTATTATTTGAGTGGCAGTTCAGTCAGCACGTGTGGAGTCGTCAACAGTCCAAGCACAACTGACTAGGCGAGGACTCTTCGCTTGCTGCCTACCTGCCAAGCTCCCACTCATGTCAACTGCTCTTCTCTCAAATGCTAGGAGAGTTGCTCTTCTCTACCTGGCAGTCTCCCACTCAACAATACAATAATACAAGGTAACGGATTGAGCTCTTCGTTTTCAGTGTTTCGGGTACTTAGCTTCAATCGCTCGCGACCAGCACAAACTAAGGAACCCAAGAGCGCAATCCGCTACTTTATTGTATCATGCACCAGTCAGTCTCCCACTCATGTCAGAGCTGCTCTTCTCTACCTGCCAGCCTCCCACTCATGTCAACTGCCCTTCTCTCAAATGCTAGGACAGCTGCTCTCCTCTACTCGGCAGCCTCCCACTGCTAATGAGAGCTGCTCTTGTCTCTCGTTCGCTTGCGCTGGAGTCGATCGGCAGTTAAACGAGAGCGTCGCTGCGTGATGCGTTGATGCTAAGCGAGCGCTCAATGTGCATCGTACCATGTGATGACTCCAGCTAGAGTAGAGACTGACTTCAGGCTTAGCACATGAACATATGTGTGTCCTATATATATATTATATTTGATATATATGTGTGTTTAGCTCTACAAATGCTACGTTCAATTATTTAATTTAAAAATTGATACAAATATGTTTGATATGATTGCAGAGCAGTTCAATAAAATATTTCAGAGCCCAGCCTGAACGTCTTTGTTGCTTCAGCTTTACTATAAACATTAATTCTGAGTTACAAATATAATAATACAAATTACTGAGCCATCATTTGCTTTAAATTTGTGCTACAAAAGTTAATATGTAAATATATATTAATATATAAAACTGACTATATCATTTGTAGTTTGCCAACTGATTTGTATAAACAATTGCATATATTACTCGTAAAAGTGTAAACTTTATGCTCAATATATATTAATGAAACTAAGTTATAAATGCAAGTAAAACAGTTAGTTTTGCTCATACAAAGTTTGAAGGCTCTATAAGAACTTTTATTCTTCAATTGGAGTTTACTTGAATCAAAACTGTGCCTCATTTTCAATTTATGCTCAAAGGGAAAACTAATCAGACTTATGTTTATTATGTTTTATTTAATAAATATTTGTAGCCTAGTGTTAGTCGTAGCAAGCAAACAAATGAATTGTGCTTTAAATTTGTGCTCTGGCTTTAAGTTCGAGTTCGACTGTGTGTGTGCTTGGCATTAATTTTTAATTAGTTAATTCATGAGTTATTGCCAAGGCTTCTTCATCTTGTTTGTTGATTAGCTAGATATATACTGTGTGGCTTGACTTGTGGGATTTACCTCAGTGTCAGGTGATTGGGTGTACGGCCCAGCGTGGCCTTGGGCCTGATTGTGCCTTGTTGCGAATCCTCCTCGCCCTCCGACTTGGTGCCCGGATCGATGCGCTCAATGTCGCTGCTGTGATGATGCAAATGCGGCTGCCTGATGGGTGGCGGCGGTGGCTCACGGGGATGTGGATGCGGGTGTGGGTGTGGGTGTGCTTGTTGCTGCTGCTGCGACTGCTGTTGTTGTGCGCTGCTGCTGCTGTTGTGGATCTGCGGAGGAGTAAATGATTTCTATTTGATGACATGATGTGGATGCAATGATGTGGCAACTTGTTAGCTAGCAAAAGTGACTTTAACCCCCTACCCCAATCCCTGCTCCATTCAGTTACCCACCTGTGACATCGCCCAGAGTTTTGCTGCGACCTCGAAAGCCGCCGCCGCCGCCTGGCTGGGGCTGAATCTGTTGGCTTTGCGTGTGCGTGGGCGCATAATGCACCACGCCCACCACGCTGGGCGGCAGCTCATCGCCTTCCTGGCTGCCCGACAGATTGTCATAGTCAATATTGCCCGCCGAGTGACGCTGTGAGCCAGACTTCTTCTTCGGCTTGCCCAGCGTATGCGAGCCATGCACAATGGTAATCTAAAGAGAGAGAGAGAGAGCGAGTTGGGTATGAAGTGTGGACAAACAGAAAATTAATCGTTTGCACATAGCTTAAGTTGATAAATGATGCTGGATGGACAGTCAGACGGACGGACGGACGGACGTACCTGCTGCTTGGGTCGCTCCAGCGTTTGCGAGTTGCCTGCATAGCCGCCCAGCTGGCTGGAGAGGCCCGAGACGGAGCCAGAGCTGCCGCCAAAGTTCTTCATGGGAATTGACATGTTGCGCACGCTTTCGCGTATGATTTGCCTAATGGTCTTGAGGAATGCGTTGCGGAAGTCGGCGGTGCTGTTGGAGAGCACGTAAACCTTCTCGGAGCGGCGCTGCAGCTGCGAGCGCAAATGTATGAGCTCCCAAAGGAAGTGCGAGTCCATGTCCTTGGCCGAGCTGGCGCGTACCTGCACCTCGGTGACAGGTATGAGCACCTGATAGCGAATAATTTCCACCTCATTGGGTGCGTTCTTGCTCGAGACGCCCTGCAAAGCAAATGAATTTAGTTTATAGCGAAGAAAGATGGAGATTGATGCTCACCATTAGTTTCTTCTTCTGGCGCAGACGTTCCTTGCATAGGAACACCACCGCCGATTTGAAGACAAAGCACATGGCGTGCAGCTCCAGTCCCTTCTTGATCTTGCCCAGAAAATCGGATATATTGAGCCACTCCACGCCGCCGTAGTAGAGCAGATCGCCTGGGAATGCAGCAGTGGTATTTGAGGCTTGAGCCTGTGCTTGGGCTTGAGCTTGAGTAAGCGACTTTTGCTTTAACCCACCTGGAGTCAAGTCGATTGGCTGCTTGCAGGACTTTTGATGCTGCCTGAACAGATGATCGAATATGGCGCCATATTCCTCATGTATGCGCTGCATCTCGTTAATATGCTCCGCCACCTTCTCCATGCCCTTCAGCGCCTCTGCAGAAACGATGAAAAGATGAAGGATGAGGGTCAGTTTGAGCTTGGCTTGGGGATTTGGACTTACCGCATAGGTGCATGTGCTCGTCGGCGCGTTGGTCTGTCAGGTTGCGCATCTGCTGGAGCAGCAGCGGATACTTGAGTATGCGTTGTATGGGCTTGATCAGATACGACTCCAAGGTGCTGCTGTGCTGCTGCTTGGGATTGCGAGCGGCGAGGAATTCCTTTCATACCACGCTCAGTCTGTGTGTGTGTGTGAGTGAGAGTGAGAGAATGAGTAATTGAGACATTTGACAAATGATTTGTGTCTCTGTCTGCTTTCAATTTGCAACTGAATTGATTTGCATTCAATGCGCCTGAGTTGCCATTAATTGCAAAAGCAAAGCGCAAAGCGAAACGCCCATTAAAACCTGCACAGGCAGCAAGAAGGATATGCAGTTACAAGGATATTGCAGCAGGAGCAGCCTGCCTGACAGCAAAATGTCATTAACTTGTTCTTATTGTCAGCTGAGAGCGAAGCTTTGATAAAGGCACAGCGCAGAGTCTCAAAGCCTGTCGGCTGCACAGATTTGCGTCTAATGGCGCCTGTCAACCTTTCTGCTAACCTGCTAAACGTCCCAAGCGCACGCTCACGCCCTCGCCCGAGTCCCGCCCCATGCCCAAAAGCGTTTGCTGCTTTAGCTTGTAAGGCACTTAAGTGCACTTCTTGCTATAATTAATTATCCTTGCCAACTTTTTGCATAAAATTGCGTGCAACAGCCAAGTGCAGTCGAGTGCCACACCCACCAGCCGCCCATTTTACACTTTGCCACGTTCCACTCTCTAAACGCTGCAGCTGTCGCTTGTAGCTTTAAGTTTTTGTGCTGCCTCCATTGATTGCATTGATATACTTAAATTTTTACCTAACAATTAGCTGCTTTTTTTCTTTGTGTGTGTGTCTGTGTGTGTGCCACGCCCACTAGTTAACGCCCACACTTACAGCTGCTTGCTGTTTGCTCGAGTGTTTTTAAGCTGCGACTAAGTCTAATTTAATTATGACATGTTGTCGTCTCTCTAAGCCCCTAGAGTCCCAGCTGCTGCTAGTCAACTTAGCTGCCTTTTATCCGCTTGGCTGCTGCGCCAGCTCCCAGCTCCAGCGGGCATAGCTGTGACATAGTTCTCTCGGCAGCAGCGGCAGCGCCAATGCGTGTCATAATTCTACAAGTTTAATTAACAAAAGATACTTGACAGTTGCTGCCGAGGCATGAATATGAATTTGCCAGCAACACATTTGCCGCATTTGCGGTTGTAATTATGCATTTAACTTGAAAATGATTTAAAGCGCTGGTTGGTTGCTTGGTTGGCTGCCAGTGCGTATGCTTAACAATTGAAGCGCATAGTTTGCCAATTGTTCGTAACTTGTCGCTGCTGTTGTTTGACTTTTAGCCAACTTTCGCCTCCAACTACTGTAAAACTCAAATAGACTTTGACGCTTTACGCTGATTGCAATAGTTGAGCGTCGAAAGTTCCTCGCTCGCATGTCTATAGCGCCAGTTAGTTCTACTCATAATATATGTATTTATGCATATGGCGAAACACTTTGCTGTTTGATTTTGCCATTTCGAGTCCCACAAATATGCAATAGTGTCGCCAAGTTGTCTTAAACTTTGTCAGGGTTGACAGACAAAAGCTTTTATTGTTTGGGCGCACAGTGCGTATGCGTAATCAACATTGAATATGCCAACTAATTTATACAAATAATAAACAGCAAAATCTTAAAGCCACAAATTTGCTTTAATTTTTGTGATATTTTTTTTTTTATTTATTTTTCACTTACTTGGATGTAGAACCTTTTGAGCTTTGCTGTGACTAGCGCAGAACGATGAGTACAGCTTGAAGTGATTGACATAATAGAGAAAAGCGGAGCCTATGGCAAATAGCACATTCTGTAAAAATAAATTTTATAATAAATATTAGAGTCACGCACAGTTTGGGGCTTGGGCCTGGGCACTTACCCTAAACTGGCCGCTGTGCTCGAATTTATGGAATTCCGGCTCAAGTTCGAGCGACTCTTCGAGATTCTGTAGAAACTGTCGCTGGAATGTAACAATCTCGTGTATGTTGCCAAAGAGCGCATTAATCTCCGCATTCGATAGAAACGTTTCGCGTTTCATGGGCTCCAAATAGTGCTCGAGCAGATTGTTCAAGTGCTGAGAGGGAGAGAGTAAAAGTTCTTTTAGTAATTCACTTTTCTTGTTCAATAAATTAAAATATTGTTGACAAAAACAAATAAATAAATAAGAGTAGCATAACAACACAAAGAGCAGGCAAAATGCATAAATTAAATTAAAAAATCAACAGCAGACGCAGCAGCAGCAGCCCCTTAAACAAAATAAAAAAAAATTATGCATGTATATTCTATATATAAAAAAACTGTCCACACACACACAAGCAAACAAACAGAAAGAGCGAGCTCAGCTCCCAGCTGAGGGGACCGAGCAAGCAAGTTCTGGTTAACTGAACAACTTTTTAGTTTACTGAGTGCAGAAAAGAAAATAATAATAAAAAAAAACTGTAGCATAGCCACAGGCGCGCGCTTTCATTTGGAACAATACTTCCGGCCAGCGGATAGAAGCGGCATACAAGCAAAGCAGAGTAACTAAAGCAGCCAGCAGCCAGCAGGAGCAGCAGAGCTGGCAGCAGATAAGACTGTCCAAACGTTGCCGCAACGGCGCTTTACATAATTTCTAAATTATAATAATTATTTGTATGCTTCCTGGGCCCAAGCCCGACGCGATTCTCGCCGTGGCGTTCACACTGACGCTGGCGCTGGCTTTAGCTTAAAGCGCCAAAAAAACAAAAAGCGTAACAAAATAATAAAAATAAAGCAAAAATGTAAAACTGACGACGCACAGTTAAAGGATTAAAATTTGCATTTTTAATTGCAAGCGGACGCCGGGCCGACTAATGAATGTGCCCAACTACTCAGAGCTCAGCTCAGTTTGGACGGGACGGGGGAGGGGCAGACTTAAAGCAGCTGCGAACTAAAGCGTAACTCACCTTGACGTAGGTGCGTTCGGTGTCCACCAGTTCCATGATGACTTTGCGCAGCTTCTCGGCATCGGTGAGTTGGCGCGATGGCGTCAGCGCTGTGGTCGAGACTGATGATGTGACTGAACCCGTGGGGCTCGATTTGCGCGTTTCCTGAGGTGAACGACAAAATCCGGTAACCTTAACAGGTTCAGGTTCGGTACGGTTCAGTTGATTGTGTTGTGTTGTTGTGTTTTGTGACGTGACCGTGCACTGCACATTGAAATTGTGTTGTTGCATGATGAGGATCGTGAAACGTAACAAACGAAACGAAAACGAGCCAAGCGACCACAAAAATAAATGACAATAAACAAAAATGAAGTTAGCATGACAGAGATAGATAGATACAGCGATAGTTACAGTGGGGGTCTGTATGTGTGTGTATGTGTGTCTGAGTGTGTTTGTGTTAACTAGGTCGGCTTAAGGGGTCGCTGGTTAGGGGTCATAGGGGGTATTTTTCTTTTTTATAGTTGTTTGCTTGGTAAAAAAGGGGGAAGGGGGGGGGGGGGGCGTTGCTAAACTCGCGGCCACTTTACAACGGACAAAACCAAAAACCCCCCCCAAAACCAACACCCAGACAGCAACCCAACCAATCTCTAACCATCTAACTCATGCTCAGCTCGTGCTTCAGGCAAACGTCAGCTGCGGTTCTAAATGACTGTCACGTCCTTGTCGTAAGTCCAAGTTGGGGGCGTCGTTTTGCGCTTGTTCTCGCTGTTGTCCTCGCTAAAGTTGCTGCTGCTGCTGCTGCTGTTAGTGTTCGTGTTGCTGTTGTCGTTGTCGCTGTCGTTGCTGTTGGGGTGTTTGTATTTGTGTGCGGTTACAAGCACATTTGGCACTGACAGTTGACGCTTGACGCTTGACATAGAGTGCACACACACACACACACCAACACAGCAATGCATACAACAACACACCAACACTTACAGCAACACCCTCAACAACCGCATTTTGCATAAAGCATTGGAGGTGCGCAAATCTTCAGCCATCTTATGTCACTTTGCACAGTGGTTTTATTTTTTCTTTCCCATGCCCATTGCCATTCCCATTCCCATTCCCATTGGCCATTGCCATTTGCCATTCCCAGCTTGTTATTTGTTTTGTCTGTACCGTTTTTCTCGCTTCTTTTAGCTCTGAACTTGCTAAAGTGTTAAATGACGCATTGACCGGAACTTGTGCTAGCAGCTGATAAATTGACTTGAGACTACGCCAAAGGCGTAGCGACAAAATATTGAATGAATTTGCATTGTAAATGCCTAAACAAATATTTTTATGTGCCTATCTCTGTGTGTGTGTGTGTCTTAGTCTGTGCAATTTGCAAAAGGTCAAAGCTTAAATCAACAGAGCAAAGAGACAAAGACAGAGCCAGAGACTGCGACTGAGACTGAGACTGACAGTGATGGGCGTTTGATGCCGATGTCAGCGTGACTAAGTAAAAGGCTTAGCCCGACCACATTATTCTCTCTTGCTAATGTACATAGATTAGGCATAACGCTGCCACGCCATTTATCTCTTTATATACTTAGTAGCGTAGTTGCTTAATTGCAATTTTCGCAGCGCCAAGGCAACATAATTACAGCGCTAAATTAACTGAAGCTGCTAAAGAGCCAAAGCGAACGCACTGTTGACTTAGATAAATGAGCAGCTTGCTATAAATAATATACAGCAAACTGACTTGAGCTTAAATGAAATTGTCAATAAGCATTACATTTGGCCTTAGGTATTGTTGAGAGTAAAGTTACTTTTCGCAGAACTGAACAGAAACATAATTATTAGGTATTCAATAGCAATTGCAACAATTTTGCTAGAGCTGCAGTCGCTTACAATCAGTCAGTCAGACAGATCAGTCACATTAGCGATAACTGACATTTTGCGCTATAACTGTAATATGCCGTTATTTTCGTTACATTGTTTGCAGCTAGTTTTCTTAACTTTCAGCTTGAATGCATTGAATGTATTGCGAGCGCCGTGTCTTTGTATTTTTGTCACGTTGCCATCGCTGCCATAGCCCTAACTACCCACCAAGAGCTATCTAGAGCCCAAGCTCATGAAATTTCAGTTGTCATTGTTCAGTCGAATTGCTGCTGTTGTTGCACTTGTAGTTGCTGTTGCTGTTGCTGTTGCTGTTGCTGTTCACTGGCATTGTGGAAGACATTTCACTTTTATGCAGTTGCACTTTGTGTATTATTATTTCGTTCGTTCTGTTTGTTGTTGTGCAGCTTGTTCTTGTCTACTTTTAACTGTTTTATTGTTCTGCATTTCTTTCGTTGCTTTCAGTTGCAACGTCAACGGTTGCGCCGCTGATTTGCATAAGCGGCGACTGCGACCCAAAACCAACAACAGCAACAGCAACAGCAACAAAAAAAGCTGTAACTGAAACGAAGGCACAAAGCGCAACAGCGAGAGAGAGAGAGAGATGAAAGCAAGAGCTTAAAAGAGCTGTGGTGCAGGGCGCTGGGCCAGGTGAGCTTATGGGCCAGCTGCTGAGTGCCAACATTGTTGCAGTTGCAGCTGCTGCTGCTGGCGTCATGGCCCAAAGATGAAAAATTTGAAAATGTCTTGAATTTCTGCTGTGTGAAATGTCAACTTGAATTAAAAGGATTCTTATGTAACGCCCTGACTCTTCAGTCTCTGTCTCGCCTGTCCATTGTGCATGTGTGTGTGTGTGGGTCGGTCTCAGTGTGTTTGTGTGTCACTGTGTTCAAGTATCATTAAATGAAGTGGGTTTCTGCCAGTCTCGAGCACACTTGGGTAAAGCATATCCAGAAACAAAGTGCATTCTGTGGCGTCTTTGCGTTGCCCTCGCTCTCTCTCTCACTCTCTCTCTCTCTCTCTCTCTGTCTTCTCTAGGCGTCAGTTGTCTGTCTGGGTCTGTTGTCTTGTATTTCTATGCACATCCTTGATATTTTTATGCCAGCCCATTTCTATTTGTGACGTTTATTGTTTGCTGACTTGCAACACAACAAGACCCAATAGGCCAAATTTCCACTGACATCTTTGCCCAATTCCCCAGACCACAGCCCAAGACTCTGGCAAATTTCAATTTCAATCAGGCAGCCCTCCCCAACTCTCTTAGCTGCAGCTCTCATGTTTGGCGCTCGTTTTAATAGTTTCCGCTTCCGCCGAGCGAGTTCAAAGCAATTGCAGCTGCTGTTTGGCCATTGCTTCCAGCCAGTCAAGTGCCAAGTTCCGGCCCCGCATTGGGTGTGTGAGTTAAGTTTAAAGGGAAGGAAGTTCTTGGCGCGTTTACATATATAAAATATATTCGTTTTGCTCTTTGCAAAAAGGGAGTGCAGTTAATCGTGTTTGCGTTTTGTTTCTTCTTGGATCATGTTTATGCTTTATACGATATATATAAAGTTGTTTATGTTTATAACTAGGCACTTACTTGCTCCGCCGTCTTGAGTAGATTCTCGATTTCAAAGCTGCTGGTGCGCGATGTGGGCTTGCCCACGCCCAGCGCCGAGACTCCGGCCATGCCCACAGTCAGCTGCGCCATGGTGGGGTCCACAAATGAGGGCGCCGGCGAGCTTTCTGCCTCCGGTGAATACAAATCCTTGCCGTTGCCATCTACATTACAAAAGGCATAGAAAGAGAGAAAGAGAGAGAACATAAAGAGTTGCAGATAACAGTTAGTTATGTTTATGATTATTAGTTTGCTTGTTGCTCATAATTAGTTGCCCATGGGCAAAGTGTTGCTCTTGTTGTTGTTGTTGTTGTTGTCGCTGCGGCAATTTAAAGTTCGATTAAGTTTTTTATTTATGTTCTTGCAGCTTGTTTGCTCATTTTAAATTCCATGTTTGCGCAATAAACAGCAGCAGGAATTTAATACTTGCCCAAATGACGCCCAAAAAAGCAACAACAACAACAACAGCAGCAGCAGCAGCAGCAGTCGCACAAAAGGCTGCAAGTAATAAAAAAAATAGCAACCAGCCAAAAATAAGAATAAAAACAAAAACAACAACGAGCTGTAATGATTATTGCTGCGATGTGTTTGCCACAACGTCCACACGCGAGAGCAAGGAATCGAGCACACACACACACACACATACAGAGACAACAGCGCTGGCAAACAAAAAAAAGTAACAAGAATATAAATTTATGAGCCATGCATGGCTTGTATACACATGTAAGTAACACAGTAACAGCAGCAGCTATACATGTGTGTGTGTGTGTGTGTAGTTGTGTTAGTGGCAGTTCTGTTGGCGGCAGGAAGCCGTTTAAAAATCATGTCCTTGAATGCCACTGCGTTCCTGTCGCATGCAAATTGGTTACAACAAATTTTATGAACGTTTCTTGCCTCAAATTTGACACTACACTTGCCACACACACACACACACATAGAGTTGTGTATAAGGATATTGAAAATTGCTGCCATATAAATTTCAGCTTGCGGTCCTCTTACAAATTGCACATACTCGTAAGTCCTTGCTAGACAACAAGGCAAATGCCTTGGCTAATAACTTATAGACATTCGCTTCCTTTTTATTCTTTTTTGGGGCTGGGGGGTTGCCAGAACGTGCCAGCTCAAATATGCTCATAAACTGCAGAGTTTTAGTGACTTTAAGTGAACTATAAAGACGTACGGGGCGACTAGTTTATGTTACATAGGCGCTGCTCCAAGTCTGAAACCATTTCCGAGTATCGAATACGTTGCAGGCTACCAGAGCTAGAGCAGTTTGTATGCCATGAATGTTTTGCTGGGCCTTAAATAGATTTTATGACACTTGTTTGCGGCTTATGTTGCTGTACAGTAAACGCTCGCAAGTGTGAATTTGTTGTTGGCAGCTGCTTAAGGCTTAAGTTAGGGCAGTAAATCAAATGAGCAGCACAGCTGACTAGTTCGATAGCCAAGACTGAACTAAGCTGCAAGCTGAACAGCTTAAATTTAAAACTAAAACAAGCAAATATTTATTGATTTCGTTTTAGTTGCTTATTGTTAGTTCAAAAGAATATTTTTTGATTCGCTTTATATTAATCTTACAATTCTTTGGAATTTGTATTCCTTTGTAAGCAGCTTAGCTGTGAACTGAGAGAGCTGCACAAATATGAAATGTGTATTCAATAAAAGTCAACTGTATATGCATATCTGGAAGCTTTTAAATTAAATCGTATATTTATTTTTTTTGCGCCATGCTGTATCCAACACATTTTTATTTGCAGCTGAAGCTGCAGCTGAAACTGAAGCTGAGCTACTTATCAAGCCAACACTTTTATATATCAAGCTGTGCTGACTCTGATTACCAGCACTACTCGCTGCGTGTGTCTTTTGAGCGCATACATGCTTCATTTAATTGTAGATTTAATTAGCTTCAAGTGCTGCCGCTCGGCTTGTTGTTGCCCGTTGCCGTTTAATTGCCAAAGTGAAATGTAATCCACTTTTTGTACTAACTACACTTCCTTGTTTCGCGCTACCCTTTTGGAGCGACCAGACTTGCACATTCATTATGTATGGCAAGCGTTTTATTTCTTTTTATTGTTGCTGCTATATCCCATATCCCATATCCCACATATGCCACAAATGTCCGTTCATGAGCTTGTGCGTGTGTGTGCCCAAATGGGCTACACCCACACACACAGGCACACACCCACCAATACATATGCTGCTGCAATATGAGTCGTTTAATTTTTTCGCAACAATTCTTTTTTGTTGTTTGCTGTTTTCTTGATTTCTTTATTGTTGTTCGTGTGTGTGTATTTTAATTCTTTTTTTTAGTTTAGCTGTGCCTTTTAATTGTTTGCCGCATAAAAAGTTTCATTTTGTGTATAACAAACACACACACGCACACACACACGCATACACACATGTGTTTTCATTTTATTTTTTTACTCACTCACATTTGTTGTTTGCTGCGTTTGTTGGTTTTTAATTGTTTTGTGTTCTTAGCCACTTCGGCTTTTTGAGTGCACTGCAGCATGTGTGTGTGTGTGTGGGAGTATCAGTGTATATGTGTGTGTGTGGGTGCAGTTTGTAATCCTGTAATTATGTAGTTGTAGCTACGAAACGAAACGACGGCACGGCCTCAGTTTCTAGCTACCCCCACCCCAGCCCACTCCACTCGCTTTGCTGTTAGCACGCTACTTATTGATGTAATTGTTGTTTTGTTGCCGCAACATGCAGCAGCGGCAGCACTTGCAACATGCATTTAACAAAAAAATATATGTATATACTACATACATATATAAATTACTTTAATGAACTTTACAAAATCGCATGCGCGCCCGGAAATGCGCTTTACGTTTCCGCAAGCTACACACACCGCAACTCAACAACAACCACAACAGCAACTGCAACTATTAAACATCAAGGCTATGTCCTTCTCACTCGCTCTCGCTCTATCTTCTATCACACACTCTGTAGTGCTGCTGTGATTAGTTTGCTTTTGTTGTAGCGCCCAGAGATGAATGTTGTGTTGCGGTTTTAAATGTTAACAAAAAAAAGTAACAGGCACACACACAGCTTTAGCTTTAGTTTATTTTTTTTGAAGTCAAGCCAAAAGTATTTAGTGTTTAGTTTATAGTTTTTGCTTTTGTTTACTTACTCCAACCCGGCGCTGGCACAATGAGTCCTGTGATCATCTCCTCACTCATCACGGGCGGATCTGTGGGTGGCGGCGGGCACACCAGCGAATCAATCATATCATCCGTAACACGCATTATTCCCACTAGATCTGGCGGCTCGGTGCGCGAGGAGCTGCAAATATTTACATAAAATTTTTGTTATTCAAGTGTTGCTTTGGTTTTTGGGTACACGGGCTGCCCTTAAAGCTCACAACACCTGCTGGGCAGCTGTACAAGTGGGCTGACCTTTTTCTATGTCAGCGCCAAAAGAAGCGGAAAAATGTGCTGCTCTTCAATGTGCATAAATTGTATGAAGGGATTTTTGCTGGCGTTTGGCATTTGCCCATTTGGCCATTTGGCATGGGTTACAATTTGTGGGCTATGGACAAGCGCTTAGCACAAAGGCGACTGCTGGCCATAAAGAGCAGCTAATTAGGCTATCAAAATGCTGTGTGCTGCAAGCTGAGGGCGCAGGGCAGTCGAATGAAACAACTGAACTGTAAGCAGCACTCTAACCCGACTTCGCTCTCTCTCTCTCTCTCTGGCCAGGAACTGGTCAACGTGTTTGTATTCGGCTGCGGCTTCAATTTGTTGTTTTGACTTTGCAACAACAACAGCAACAGAAAAAAAAAAACTTCAAGCCAGGTGGGTTAACAAAATCACAAAATATGAGAGAAAAAAAAGCATAAAAGTTGCAAGCATAGAAAATTTGGTTTGCTGCTGCCATTTTTCGTGCTAAATTTCACATTTTTGATTTGTTGCGAAACAATTTTCGCCTGTGTATAGGTGTGGGCTAACTGTACGTGTGTGTGTATTTTGGGTTTTCAACAGTTTTTGCCAGCCAACTTCATATTGCTGAGCATCAGCAAAAAATTAAAAAAAAATGTTCTATGTAGAGAGAATTGCAAAGCTTTTCAAATGTTGACATTTTTTGGGTTTTTTCAACTAAAAGTTTGATGTGTGCGGTATTTAACATTTGATGCTGATGCCGTAGAACATTTGGCAGCACGACTTGTTAATTAACAAAAGTGGTTTTGATTTTTTGCCCAAAGTGCAAATTTATGGCAACTTTTCGTCTACATGAATAGTTCGAATTTATGGGCAAATTATTGAAAATTATATGAGCTGCACGCTGAAGGGAATAAATATAGAAAAGTATGCAGAATTTTTTATAAAATGCTTTGACTGAATTTCAAGCAACAACAAACAAATTAATTAAAAAACAATTATTATTAATTAATATAGCTAAGTTGAGACTTAGTAATGAACGCACTTTCATAGAAGTTTGACAGCTTGGGAGATAAGCTTGGAGCATTAACATTCAAATCTTGTGTTCAGTCTTTGTCGACTGATTCTTATGCTTGTAAGTTTAGTTTGAAATAAAAATTAAGACCTTAATTGCTGGTCATATAAAATTTGTTTACTATTTTTTATTTTTATTTGTTTTCAGCAACTTGCAACATAAACTTTTGATTGACAGCAGAACTGCCTTTGAGCCCAAGAGAATAAATTTTATATATGTAATTTCTTTTTTGAAATTCAAATTGAACACATGACTCTAAAGCTTTTTATCAATATGCTACAGTTGTGCATTTCCAATTCGCAGTCAACTATTGAACTGATGCGCTAAAATTTTGACATTGTGAGCCAGACAATGGAGACTAAAATAGTTAATTAATCTGTGTAACTGTTTAAACAATGCGGCTGAAATGCAAATACGGCTAGCGCGTATTGAAATAGGAGACAGGCACTAAGCCACGTCAACAGATGTTTGCGGAACGTGCGAGCTAGTTGAACAATTGATAGCGACGACGACGACAACGACGACAAAGTAAAGCAAAGCGAAGCCAAACATAGCATAGAATATAATAATAATAATATAATACTTACCGCATCATCATGCTAAGGGATTGTTCCTCCTGTAGGACGCTTTCCAAGTACATCATATCTAGATCGGATACAATCGCACCATTGATGACCATTATTTCGTCTCCTTTGATAATGCCTGCAATTGAACAATGGAGCAAACAAGTGAGTGAGTGTAACAATAACAAAACACACACACACACACACACACACACACATACGCATATGCATGCACAAAAGACTGCGCACAGCGAGTCTTACAGTCCATCAGTTTCAGTTAAAAGGAGTCAAAGTATATGTAGCTATAGTTGCGCGTTGTCTAATGTAACGTAGATAGTTTTTGTTCGTGTGTGTGTGTGCGTGTGTGTGTGTGAGACAAAGCAACTCTCAATTGTGGGCTAGGTTGTGACAAGTTTTGTAAAGATAAGCGCCATGTCTTTGCCAGTGATAAAACAATAACAGCATTGTGGCTTTGCATTGTTCCATACGCCATGTTGCCAGTTTTATGTCTTACAGTCTACGAGTCCTTTGGCTTCGTTAGCATAGGTGAGGGCGTTCGTTCGTTCGCTCTCTCTCTCTCTCTCTCTCTTGCTGTTTACTACAACATTTATTTGGTGCAGTCTGCTGACTGTTTTGTTGCCACGTTATCGCAGCATTTGTTGTTGCAGCAGCAGCTGCAATTGCAACTTCGTCTTCTTGTAGTTGAGACTATGCTTTAGTATGTGTGTGTGTGTGTACATTTTTATCTGCCTGACAGCATTTGTATTTTATGCTAGACTTTGCTGCACCTTGAACCAAACAGTTTTGCATTTTTTTGTGCTGTTGTCCATTTAAATGGAATTTTTCTTATGCATGGCAAGTTACCAGTCGCTTCCTCTTTGCCAATTGTTCTGTGTCTTGTCTTGTGTGTGTGTAAAATTTGTTACGTTTCGTTACGTTTTGGCCGGGGATTATTTGGTTTTGGCAGCATATGCATTAGACAAATATACTGTTTACTCAACTTGCATTTGGTATTTATTTTGTTTTTATTGCGGTTGCTCCTTTGCTCGACTTTGCTGCTACTTTTTGTCAACAGCTACGCTCGCTTGTAGTAGCTGCACAGCAAATTGTTATTCCATGTTTGCCAAATACTTTGCCACGCTTGTTTTTCAACACTCGAGCGTGGTGCGTGGGGCTGCCAACTGCAGCAGCAGCAGCAGCAACATTATTATGGATTGCCCTGGCTGCCTGCTTGGCTGCATCTGTTTGTTAACTTGAAAAGGCCAAGCACACACACACACACACACACACACACAGACAGAGAGGGTTGCCAGTTAGTTAGCACTTAAAGCCAGCGTGAGTTGTGCTTCATTAAAGCCTTGGCTACGGCTGCGGCCCACACAGACTTTCGAGGTTTCAATTAGCTCAAGAAAAGTGGTTCGACCACAGCATTTGCATTTGCATTTGCCCTGTAGTTGCTGCTGCTGCTGCTGCTGCTGTGGCTGCATTTGTTATTGTTTGTGCAGCAGCAGCAGCAGCCGCTCTGGGGCGAGTTTTGTTTGCGGTGTCCTTAAATTGGTCTAATAGGCATTAACGTCCTCGTCGAGCGCACTTTAAGTAGCTTTGCTGCCTTTGCTCATTGCAAGTAATAGCCGCAGTCTTAATTTATGCGCACACACGCAGCCACTAAACATTGCATGTTTTCTCTCAAACAGTCTCTCAGACTTGAACTATGCTAATGTGGCGTATACGTAATGCACAGCTATCTATTGATTTGCTGTTACAAATTATTTGGGCAACACAATTTGAATTTAAATGCAATCAAATTCAATTCGTTAGCCCACTCGCTGGCTGGCTAAAAAAAATTGCTATGAATCATTAGCAAGTTTCACACTTTTCACAGCGCGTTTTATTTGCTGCTCATTAAACTTTCAACACCCGCGCAAAAACTTGTCCAGTGGCATTGTTAACGCAGTTTTGTCCCCCCCCCTCCGGCTGGCAACAGCAAAAAAGTGACAAAAAAATAAAAATAAAGTTGCAAGCAAATTATAAACTAACCAGCAATGGCCGGAGCAAGTTTTTGCTGCATGTCTCACTTTTTTTTGTTGTTTTTCTGTCGCCAGCGAAATTTCGGGGTGTGTGCATTGTTTTATGCACTTTTGATTTCTTCGTCGTCGTCGTCGTCGTTGTCGTCGTTGCCACATTCGCACTCAGCATGCTTAATGAGTTTTTGCGCTGTGAAATTTTCTTTCAGGTTCATCACGTTTGCAAGTGCAGCACATTTTCTTTACTTTTTTTATTTCTTATTTTTGCTGCTGCTGCTGTTGTTTAAGCTGCCAACACCTGAGCAAAGCAAAACTGCAAGCCACTGTCAACAGCAGCAGGCAACATAATTTAAAGCGCTGTTCTAGTGGCGTTTCGACTACAAGCACTTGACTGCAGCCCTAGTCTACCCCAGGGCGCATGCAAATGCCAACTTAAGTTGATTTTAAGTGATAGAAAAACAACAAGCCAGCTCCAAGGCAGGTGGGGCGCACACAGCGTCAGCGTCAGAGTCAGAGCAAACGCAAACTAAGATGACGCCAAAACCCTTTAAGGACTCAGCACACACACACACAGGGACACAAATGTGTGCGAGTAGAGTGAGAAAGTTCGAGTGCGCTGCTCATCATCAACGTGATCTCTACTCGGTCACAAGCGTTGACTGTTGAGTTTTGAGTTCTTTTTGCTTTATGCATCGCATGCTGAAGTGGGAGTAGCAGTAGCAGTAGCTTGGCCCCAAGGAGTTGCTGAGCCACTTGACGCGACTATGCGACCAAAGTGAGTTTGCTCAAGTTTGCTGCTGCTGCTGCTGCTGACATAAAAGTGAAAAGCATTTAAATATAAAAGCAGCGCTGCAAAAAGCGCATGCCAAAGCTAACAAATGTAGCACGAGCATGCCATGCGTATACTTGATAATTTCTTTGGCAACATTGTCGACACAGTCAGTCAGTGGTGCTGGCAACATTGGCCAATTGTCAATGTCATAAATTTCAGTTAAAAGCGCTGCGCATTCAGCTCCTGGCCATTGACTTACCATTGTGCATGGCCACGCTCTTGTCCTCGACGCGGCTCACATAGCAGCAGAGCTCGTCCTGCCGCTCGGCGTTCTCGATCAGCTCCGCCTCCACGGAGAAGCCCCACATCTGCTCCAGCGTAGTGCGCTGCAGCTCCACCTGGTACAGAATCTTCATGCAGACTTCCACGAACTCGTGGTTGTGCAGCTGCAAGACAAATAAGCAAAGCATCGGTATAAATAAGAGCAGCAAAGGTAAATTTCAATAAATTAAAGAGCAGCAACGTTGCTAAAAATTTACTACGAAAAAGTTTTTGGTGCAGCTGCACTTTTGACCTGGCAATATTTACAGCTTGTTGTTCGGCACACAAACTTTCAGTTTGCGCTTCTTTTTCTTTTTTTTTTTTTTTTTTGTAAGCGCAGTTTGTGTTCAAGCACTTTGCAGCAGCGCCTGACTTGGCAGTCCAAGTTGAGAAATGGCTTTCTTTGAACTAATCGCTTGCTAAGTAGACGCCCATTTGGCAAGTTCGAAATCCAAACTGACAAACTTGGCGCCCGGAGCGGTTAAAGTTGTTGCTTGCGGCTTAAGCTTAAAGAGAATTGTGCAACAACATTTTTGCGCAATTAATAATTTGTGTGTGTGTGTTGTGCAAACAAAGCGAAATGCTTTTCAGCTTTCGTTCATTTCATTGCAAAAATATTTGTCTAATTGGCCTGAACTTTGCACAAACAACATCCGCTTTGCATGTTGAAAGTTCAAAGTTCAAGCCAAATTGGCACACACACACACACATACACCTCAATTACAATTGTGTTTGCTTAGCGGGGTGGCTTACTGGGGTTACTTACATAATTTTCAATCAGATCATTGCGATGCGGCACAAAGTAATTGTGATCCTCCATGTCACGTCGCTTCTTAACGCGCACAAAGTGCTCCATGGGATTGAGGTTGCGACGGGCGCAGGCGCTGGCAAGGAATTCCTCCACAGACATCGCATCACGTAGATAAACTGTCGAGTAAGCATTGTCGGGCATTGCAACTTTGAAGGTTTTTTCCGGCTCGTCACGTGAATTCATCTGGAAAAAGGCAGAAAATTCGATTGGATAAACAGGCGAAGTTGCACACACACATACACAGACACACACACAGCTACAATGTCATTAAGCGTGTTGTTGGCAGACACACACACACATATATACATGTACTTACGGAAGTGAAAATTGAAAAATAGCAAAAACACATTTCTACCCAGCAAATGTAATGAAAAACGTCAGAAGCAGCAGGCGGCTGCTCCTGTTAGGCGTAGGAGCTTGAGCGGCAGGGTATAGGCAGAGTCGGCAGTCGGCAGTCAGCGGACTCTCGTCTCTGACAGCAGCCAGGCACTGCCAGTTTGAGGAAAACTCAGTTAAAATGCTTAACGTCATCATCGTCTGCCAGCGCCAGGACACTTTGCCACAGCTTCAATGTGACGGAGCTGGAGCTGTGATGCAAGCAACGTTGCAACGTTTGGTTAACTATATTGCACAGTCTGATGCAGCTTTGGGTAACTTGTTTGGCGGGCCATTGGTAAACGAATCAAGGGGCGCCCAGCTGCCAGTTGTCGGCTGCTCAAAATTGCATTTGTATTGGCAGCCATCGACGCTGGTTTTGCTTGCCTCGTCTCACTCTCATGCGCTCTCGCTCTATCTCTTTCAGTTGCCAGCGGCAAGACTGGCTTTTGCAGGTGTAACACACACAACATATGGAATTTCCAAGCGCATTGCGTGTGTGTGGTGCAGTTTACTTACATTGCGACGACAATTGAATAGTTTGGCCAGTTACAAATTTACACACACCAGGCACAATGAACAGCACAGCATGAACAAACAGACAACTTGTGAAAAGTTTGGGGTTTGGGTTCTCAAACTACAGTCACATCCTTCAGCTTTAGCAACATGATGTGTGAGCAGCTGGCAAAATGAATCTTTGCATTGCATAACAATTGGGCAATGCTTGGCTGTATTCTCTGCATGCATTTATATATGCATGAGCATTATATATACAATATATATAAATTCTGACAAGTCATTATGCGCCGCTGCTGCAGCGTGAAATCAATAATAAATATATAATGCAAGCGTCAATTTCAAATTCATGTACACAACAACAACAGCTGACAATTTTGACTTGTGAATTTAAAATGAATTTAGAAAAAGCATTAAATTAAAATCGCAAATTGTCAGTGGCAGTTTGTTCAGCACTTAAAGTAACATTCACACTCTTTTGCTCAAATCAAAAAATCTCAAACAAACCAATAAACGACAATAACCAACATCTTTGAGGTTTTGCTTTCAATTATTAATTATTTTAATTAAATTTCTGTCATCAAAAGGTGCCAAAGCTTGCAGCATACCTGGCAACGTCTTTGTAATTGAAATTGCAAAATCTTTTGTGCTCTTGCTGTCGCACCGAAGTTAGAATTTATGTAGAAGCGGGTGGTAAAAGCGACTTTTAATATTTCTGCTTAGTTTATTAAACACGCGCCCAGCTCCCACTACGCTCGAACTCAAAGCTTGAATGCATATGCACATTGTAATAATGAAATTACAAAAGTTAAGTCTAAGCATTTATTGAGTTTTCCAATTAACTTAATGAATTGTTAAAATGCAACATAATTAGAACTGAATGTTATGTTGATGGCGTGGAATAAATAAATGTTGCCGCACTTATCACTTAAATGTTTTGGCTTATTGAAGACATTGATGCATTTAATTTGTAGTGCCCTAAAATGTAGGCAACACTTTTTCGCTTGTGCCTTCGCTTGTTTTGCATTAAGCCAATAATAAATAATCAACGAATAAACATTTTTAATGGCTTCATCCCTTTATAATTATTTTAATTTGTTGTTGCTTTTGTTGCAGGCAAATATTTTGCTGAATAACAACTGCAACAAATTGCATTCAATTAAGAATTGGTAAACAAGCACCGAATTCAGAGAATTTCATTGTTGCCTGCGCCTTAATAAAGTGGACAACTTAATGGAACACGTTGCGCACGTTGGTGTGTGCCATTTGTTAAGTCAATTTCGTCTTTTTTTCATTTGTTGCTTAATTCAATTTGGCGTTGATGTTGCACTGCAGGCCGCCACTATTGGGGCAATTAAATGCGCTGTGATAAAAATGGTTTAAAGCCTTTTAACGCTGGCGCTCGGCTCACTGCGTCGCTCTGCGTTGGTTAATTGCCAGTTGTGAGCTGCCAGCGCGCTGTGTGGACACCTTTAATTTGATTTCATTTCATTTTCAATTGAAATTTCTGCTGCATTGCAGCTGACATGTTGGCCAAAATGGCAGTCGACAAAAACAAAAACAAGGGAGAGCAATTTATATACACTCGACTTGGCTGCATAAAAATATAAACCAAATCAAACGCACATTTTCCTCTTTACTTTTTGCTCGTGTTGTTGTTGTTGTTATTGTCAAATTCAATGAATTTTTAGCGCATTTATAAAACAACAAAACAACAGAGAGATAGACACAGAGCGCTTCAAGTCTCATTTTACACAGCTAACAATTTTGTATTTATGCTATGGCTACAATAACTGCAGCGTTGGCGAATTTAATTGAAAATGAAGTGTGCACGGCTCTGTGCATAACGCGTTTGTATATGTAATGCACATGCACATGCATTTGTATTTGTATGTGTATTTGTGTAGCTGTGGCTGTGTATTGCACAAGATTATTTTGCCAATAATCGAAACAAATTGAATTTTCGAAATGAATTTCATTACGAATATGAGTAGATACAAAATTGCCAACTCTAATTGAAGTTTATTAAATAACCAGCATCAAATATATAGAGAAACTAATAACAACAACAGCAGCAGCAACAAATTTAAAGTTGACTTGTTTCAAGCATCCATTAGAGTAAATTAGGTTTACAACTCTAATGCACTTTAACTCGAGTCGAACAAGTGCTACGCAGCGTATGCGCAATTTAAGCATATTAAACTTTAAAACGTTGCGTGCTGCTGCTGAATTTATTTATTTACTTTTAAGTTCTAACTGCTTTTTATGCGTGTATTTGTGGCCAACAGTTAAGCCACTAAAAGAACTTTTCAATAAAAAGCTGAGCGCTTGCATTGACTATTGACTTATGCAGATAAATGTTTACGCTCAAAAGCACACACACACACACACAGGCACACACATATGTATAAGTGTACACATGCTTTTTGCAAATTGTAAATTGCAATAAATATTTGTTTAGCAGCATTTGCTCAAAACTGTATAAATTTGTCTATTAAAATGAAGCCGCGTATTTTATGCAAATATTTATGCAACTTAAGTTTGCTTTGTGCTCAGCCTGCGTCTCTCTCTCTCTCTCGCTCTCGCTCTTTCTGTTTGACGCTTCATTATTTTTCGAGCCATTTGCCTAATGGCCGCCTAACGTGCCAATCTAAACAAGCTACTACCAAAAAAAAAAAAAAAACGAAAAACCTTCAAAAATTGTGTAGTTGTAATTCTTGTTGGCCATTAAATTTAAATTATAAAAGCCACACACACACTTTGTAAGCGAGTGAGGGTGAGTCAGCGAAAAATATGTTGGACACCATTAGCTGTGGATTCGAAAAACTGGCGACACATTTGCTCGCCCAGCTGCGCATTAGCGCTCGATTTGGCTTTAAATGCCGTTGCCGCTGCCTTAAATACAAATTCAATTATTCAAGCACACACTAAGCAGATCATAAAAATTGTGGGACAGACAGACACAAAATGTTGTTATGTGTAATTTTATTGCCGCAGGGCCTGAAGTGATATAGGGAGCGTAGCTTACCTGCATGGAGCGACGGCTGGAGCCGCTATTGGAGCGCGATAGCATCGGCGGTCGACGTTTGGTGGCGCCACGTCCAGCCAACAGATTGTTGAGCAACGACGGCGAACGGGCGCAGATGAAGGCGTGGAACGAGGAGACCGTAAACACGCCCAGTTTGTTCAGAGTGTTCTTCGTAGGGCGCGACACATGCGTCAGCAGCGACTGCAAAGAACAACAAATAAAACACACATGAGTATAAAACATATATAAAATATAAGTAGGCATAAAATCATAATAGATAAGCTGCATGTAAATTACTTTTATTTTACTTAAAATAGAAAGGGTAGAAATTTTAAGACGCATGATAAATTGAAATATTAGTAGGGAGTGCGTTAATCCTATTAAACTAACATAGAGCAGACTTTAAATTTGATTGAAAGTAAATATACTAATTTTAATATATAATATATTTCAAATGTAAGCACATGAAATTCTCAGAAGCATGGGAATCCGATTTAAAAGTTTCATGCACAATTTTGAATGCCGAAATAGTAAACAAATTACAAATTTATGTTTTATTCTTAGAAAAGCGTTTGACAGTGGAGCATTGTGCGTATCTATTTGAGGAGCGTCCACTTGTAATGCTTGAAATCCTCAAATTCCTAAGAAGCATTTTCAAAAAGGAAACGCAACGACTTTAGTATGCACTTCATAGCTGAACTTTACGTACGTGACTTAACTAATTTCATTTCATATATGCAAGCAACTTACAGCTTGTGCATTAACTGACAGACATGCATGTAAATACGTGTGTGTGTGTGCTTGGCTTGTACGTGTGCTGTACAAATAGCCTACGGTGCATGCAACTCGTTGTGTAAGTGGCGCTGCTGAAGTTGTTTGAGTTTTGCGGTTATTAATAATAAATGCGGTTGCTCTTTATGCGAGTTGCAAGTTGCGAGTGCATTGCACGCCCACAAGTCATAAAAAGCGCAATTAACTTCCACTCACTCCCAGGCACAAGCTGCAACCTCATTGAGCTTTTGGGGCAATGCTTTTTAAATGCCAGTGTAAAGTTTAATTTGGCTGTCGTAGTATTTGAAGTTGCCCTTAGCAGCATCTTTGACCCTTTTGAAGCGCATTTAAGGCGCTTACGAGCGTGTTATGCAGCTTAATAGTGTTTGCATGTTTTTGCAATGCTCAAGTGTAAATAAAGTAGGCAAAAAGTAATTATAGACTGACTGTGTGTGTGTGTGTCTGTGTGTGTGTGGATTGCAGGTGTCTTTTAATCCCTGGCTTTGTGTGCAAAGGTTTTTAATCAATCGTCAGCTTTAAGCTGATTATAAAATTGTTTTTGATTACGTTGCTGATTGGATTTGCTTTGCTTTGCTTTGGTTTTGTAGTTCAAAGCAAACAAGCAACGCTGTTGTTGCGCTAACATTTGAATTCGCTTTAAATTTAAGTCAAGCGGTCGCATTCGACATAAACAAATTGCGTTTGAACTTTTTGCATGGCGCACTTGACATGCGAAGCCATCGATAACTATTTGCCATGCAATTTTTTGCCTCTGTTAGTGTCGCTAGTTGACTGCTGCAGCTCTAAGTAATTCAAATTGACGCCATAAGTGGCATGTGGCATGTGGCATGCGGCATGCGTGTGCAAAATAAATTACTGCAATTGCAAATGTGTAGAGTGAAGTGGAGTTAACTTACCTTTGGATTGGGCAATTCGCCGCTTTGGAGCGAGGCCATGTAGCAACGCAATCGAAATTGCTCGCAGTGCAGACGCTCCAGGTTCTCCTCCCATTGTAGAATCTGTGTTTGGATTTGATGACGTGTCTCCTGATCGGTGACAACTGATTGCTGCAGCTCGGCCATGTGCTTCAGCTTGTGATCCTGTAAATGGGAAAGGCCAAAATGACAGACGTTAGTACGCACACATGTATACATATATTTGCTGCTGTGTGTGTGGTTGAATTTGTGGCGCAAGGATATGGCTGTGTGGCACTCGTGACGGTTATGAAAGCATTGCTGGCATCATTAGCATTTCATGGCAGCAAAATTCGTTGCTGTTGTTGTTGTTGTTGTTGCAACTGCGGTGGCTGCCATTTGACGAAAATACATAAATCACGCGTCATGTGCAGCAGCAGAAATTTTTTGTTGCCGCAATTCAAATATCTCTAACCCACTCGCTCTCGCTCTCGCTCTCGCTCTCTCTCTCCCTTACGCTTCGTCAGTGAAGTGCGTTGCCAATGCAGCAAATTTGACACACACACACATCGTTAGCATACACACACACACACACACACATATGTGCAACATGCAACACATGCCCCTGTTTTCGTTACAAATAACGTTTGACTTCCGCCGCAGCGCGTCGCTGCTTCCTAGAGTTTTGCACCAGAGCTTCGAAGAACCCCAAAAGCCAAAGCCCCCACCCCCACCCCCTCCCCACTTCTTTTTATAGTTTCGTAGCATTGCTAGTTGCATTGCAATCCCAATCCCAATCCCACTTTCACGTGCATTTATACACGCTTGCATAGATTTCATGGAGCACGTGATTGTTTCATTTTGGTTGCTAGATTTTCCTCTTTTCTCTGCCTGCGCTGCGTATTGTTGCTGCTGCTAGTGCTGCAGTTGCTGCTGTTGCATTGCATTCAGCTCGTGTAAGCTGACAATTATTTGCAGATGCAGCTACCGTTGCAGCTGCGGATATATAGTGGGCGTGGCCGTGGCACCAACAACCTGAATGGGCACTTTCGATGTTCGACATTTTAATGAATGTGTACACATAAACAGCAGCGGCAGCAGCAACGAGTTGCAACAACAATGAGCCGCAAACACACACACACACGCACACACACATATGTAAATGTATTTGTTCTCGGCTTACACAGGTGTCTGTGTATTGTGCACTTTGTCTGTTTATTGTAGTGTGTGTGTGTGTGTGTGTTGCAGCGCTTATGTAAAGAGCAGCTCAACATTGTTTGCTTTACGTGAAATAAATCATATTTGGCGTATTTTATATGCACACATATATATATATATATATAAATTCTCTATTTTTTGTGCTTGCTGCACTTGACGCTGGAATGCATTGCGCAAACACGCTGCGTATACTTAATACAGCAGCAGCAACTTGTTCTAAGAATAACAATTGCAAAGCAGCATCAAATTTCCAATTACTTTTGCTATTTATTGATAACTTATGCAACTTACGCTGCCAAAGTTATTTATTGCAATTACGAAGAATATATATGTATTTTTTTCTTCTTGCTGCGTATACTTAATACAACAGCAAAACTGTTTTAAGCATAACAATTGCACCCTAAGCCACAGAAGCATCAAATTTCCAATTACATTTGCTATTTATTGATAACTTATGCAATTGCTGTCGAAAGTATTTAATGAAATTATGAAGAGCTTGCTAAAGAGTAAAGAATCGTTGTTAAATATTTTTTATATAATAATAATAAGTTAGTAGTCAACTAACAATTTATTTCTAGCCTCAAAACAGATTTTATTTTAAATAATTGATAATTTTATTGAGTTCTTTTAGTAAGACAATTAAATTAATAGAAATTTAAAACAAGCTGCTCTTAGCTTAGCGTAAATAGCATTTTAAATCTTAAAGAATCATCAATTGCTAGCGAGAACATTGGGCACATGTCTTATTAGACTAACATGGCTAGCTCAGTGTATTGATTGTGTGTCACTATTATTTATAAGTTATTAATTCTGGTAGCTCGTTCACTGCTTGCTTAGTCACCAACAGTCCAAGCACAACTGATCTGCCAGACGTTTCGCTACCTGCCCAGCCTCCCACTCATGTCAACTACCACTCTTCGCTCAATTGCTAGGAGAGCTGCTCTCCTCCCATGTATGCTGCTAGTCGCTCAAATGCTAATAAGAGCTGCTCTAGTCTCTCGTTCGCTTGCGCTGGAGTCGATCGACCGCTCTACTGCAGCTAAACAAGAGCGTCGCTGCTTTGTTGCTAAGAGAGCGCTCAATGTGCATCGTACCATGAACAGTCCAAGCTCAACTTGCTCGCTGCCTCCCACGCCCTCAAATGTATGCTACACTTCGCTCACAAAGCTTTGGGAGAGCTACTCGCGTCTCACATTCGAAAGCGCTCGATCGCTTAATGCTGTGAGCAGCTGCGGCTGAAGTGAGCGCTACAACGTTCGATGGGGCTGAGTTTTATTTTGACTACAGATAGTAACTGAGCTGAGCTAAAAATTAAGCTTATTATGGTCGAAAGTATTTAAAACTATGTGTAGGTTTGTATTTAAATGTTGTATTATGAATCATTAAATGAAAGTGTTATTATTTGAAATGGTTCGTTAGCAGAACAATTCAATTAAAATGTTTCTGAATCATACTTTTGCTTTAAATTTGTGCTTCATATACAAATAATTTGTTATTGAGCTTGTTAAATGAGTTTTTAGTAGTTTTGTGGCAAAATCTAACGAAAAACTGTAAAGAGCGCTGAAGTTTGCTTAAACCTCAACTTGAGCTGACGAGTTGGGGACTTTATTGTACGCATATATTTATCCCTTTATATTTATTTTTATGTCTTATTTATGTGCTGTCTTATTTATGCGTAGCTGAGTTTAATACTGCGAACTGAATTGTCTTTGTTTTGGGCATTCATTTTATCGCGGGACAGCCTTGGAAGCTATTGAAGTGTCTCTGATACGATCAGGGGCTTACTTAAACACAATAAAGTTCACTAGAACTCACGCCATATGCGCGGCACATAAAATGTATTTTTAAAATTTAATAGTCCGCAGTTTCAGTTGCTGCTGCTGCTGGCTGCTGCGGCAGTCATTCGTCAATTTAATGTTTGTCAGAATGACTGCACTCGCTCTTCAGAGTTGTGCAAATATACGAGCCAGGCCAAGGCACTCAAAGTGGCTCAGCTGTAGCATCAATTTTATAATAATGCAACAACTCAAGTGGCAAGAGGCAATTAATAAAGCAGCTGCTGGTCATTATTGTTTGAGAGACAGAGAGAGAGAGAGACGGATAGCTAATTTGACAAACAGCAATTGGCAGGCAACGTTTGGCAAGTGAATTTTGTAATTAATTATGGCTCAAACTGGCAACAGTCAAGCAGTCAACACAGTGAGCAGTGAACAGTCAACAGTTTGTGCTTGCAACACGTAGCAGGATGTCTTCAAAATAATATGCGCCCATAAATATAAACTGCCCAACGTGACATTATCTATATGTCTGTGTCGCTCTCTCTCTGTGTGTGTGTGTGGCCAAATGAAATGTGCACACATTAATCGTAAGCATTGCTGCTCTTGTTGTTGTTGTTGTTGCTGCTGCTGTCACGTTGTGCACTTCAAGGGTTAATGGCAATGTTAATTGGCTTGTAATTGCAGCAATTGCAATGTAAATCCTTGCAGCTGTGTCGCCTTGCTACACTTTATGCTTATTTATGATTATTTTTTGCTGTCCAAAAAAAATGTATATACAAGCATCTCTTGTGTCCGCCCCACTTAATGCGAATTTTATTGTTGTAGTTGCTGCCGCTGCTTAGTTAGTTGTTGCGCTTTCATTAAGCATCGCACTCGTGCTATGACTCCCCATGCGCACATTTGTTGTAAGTTGGGCAGAGCGAACTTGCGTGCTCAAAGCTCAAGTAGGCGAACTTTTAGTTGTCCTGCTTGTCTATCTGTATCTGTATATGTGTGTGTGTGTTTGTTGTCGTTGTCATTGTCGTACTGTCATTTCCGCTTCCTCTGTTTGGCTGCGAGTCGAGAGTTGAGTTGAGTAGAGTTCAGCTGGAGAGTTTGTGCTGCGTATGTGTTGTGTGGGTGTGTTTACCCAGAGAGTACGGAACTCGCCCTCCAGCTTCTGCTCCTCGACCGTCAGACGGCCGGTGGGACGACGCAGTCGTGTTAGAAAGATGCCCGCAAATAGCAAATACAACATAAGTATGGACGGTGTCTTGCCGCCCAAATTGACAGTCAGGCGATAGACATAGATGAATATATCCAGCACAGGTTTACAACGCTGCAGGGCAAAGGACTCATGAACTGATATCAGTTCTGTTTTCTTTTTTTTTTTGTTGCTACTAATGGCTTCGGTTCCTTCATAAGTCAAACTGCTACCAAAGACAATAACGATCAATTAACACAATGGCCTCAGCTCAAAGTAACTTATTGAATTGCTGCTGCTGCTGCTGCTGTTGCTGCAACAGACAGCCACAACAACAGCATATTGAGCTGGCAAGTTATAGTCGTAGTCATGGCCACTATGGCCACTATGGCGTATACGTAATGTAAAAATTTTTTAAATGAACTGCAGCTGCAGCTGCTGGGGCTGCTGCTTGGGTCACGACTTTTGACTTTGGTCTGTGCATTAAATGCCTGCTCCATGGCACTCACAAAAAGTCAAATGTGAGGCCGACCAACCGCATAAAGTGGGTGGCACGTGGGTGGTGCCTGGTTGGCTCTGTGGTGCTGAAAGGTTGCGAATGTCAACAAAAGGCCTGCAAATTGTATGCTATGTGCATGTCCTGCATAAATGCTGACCACAAAATGATGGCACATTATATAACGTGTGTGTGTGAGTGTGTGTGTGTGTGTGGGCTTAGTAGGTTTGCGAGGGCAGCTAAAGCGCTTTTGTGCGTGAGTCGACCGAATCCTAAACCTAAAACTGCCTGCCAACCAGCCAGGCTGCCATCCTGTTTGTATTTGTGGTCAAGCACACACATATCGCTGTCTCGCTCGCACAGTCTGTTGACAATTGAATTGAATTTGGCAGCAGCAGCAGCAGTAGCATATGCCACGCCCACATGCCAGACGCATAAAGCATATTTTTCAGCATGCAAAAACAACCGAAAATCCCAACACCCGCTCCATAGAAAAAACCCAAAAAAAAAAAAACAAATCAAAAATGGCTAAAATCGCATTTGCCGGACCTTCCATTACCAAACAGTTGGGTCACGCAACCAACACCTAACGGCCCCAAATCTCTCACACTAACACACACACACACAATCACCCGCTAACGTCTTTCGTGCTGGCATAGCCAACAGGCCGTATGCCTCGACCATTTCCTGTGCAGCTTGCGACCAAAAGTTGCAAAAATATTCGCACGTTTGCTTCAAAACAAAAGGCCAGCGACTGTGAACGTGTTTGTGCCTGTCTCTCTATGTCTATATGTGTGTGCGTGTGTGTGTGTGTGTGCACAACTGCCAGGGAGATCGTTACATGTGTGCGTGCTTTATGACATTCAAACTCAGCTTTTGGCTCATATATCTTGCCATAAATTTGCCAAATTTTTTGTGTCTTATTGTTTTTGCTGCTAGTTCATAAAACGATCTGGCCACGCCCACTGCCCATGTACGCTCATGTGTGTGCGTGTGTCTGTGTGTGTTTGTGTGTGTGGCTAGTTAAAGTTGTGCTTGTGCACTAAATTTTACGTTAATTATAAACTTTATGCGTGCATTACAAATTTGCGTTGCACAAAAATAAAAATGAATTTTTAAAATACTTGCGAGTTGCAAAGTTGTTTGCTCTCTCGCTCGCTCCTACAACTGTGGTCTGGTTTATTGTTTCGCACAAACTTGCTCGATGCTCTCTATGGCCAGCATATTTTGTGTGGCTTTAAGTTGGGGCCCAGGCAACGCACTAATTAACCAAAAGTTGAAAACCCAACTAAATATATATTTCATTATGCACACACGCTCAGTTGGTTTAAGCTGCAGCTTAAATTTAAGCTTAATTGTTATCGAATTCATTTGTGGCTTAACAGGTTTATTGCATAAAATCATATGAAAATGAAAATGAAACGTAGCTTAAGTGAATTTAATGTGGTTTATAAAAATAAAAAAGGGTTTGCTTACTAATTTTGTTGTTACTTTTGTTGATTGCATAAATTGCATTACACAATTAAATGCGTTGCTCTGCATTTAATTAGCCCAATTATATAAATATTGATGCCAGCTAACGCTTTAAGCTTTAAGAGGGCGTGCGCATCGGACAGTTGGCAGTTTGAAGGGTGGTGGGGGTGTGGGCGTGGCTGCTGCTATTGAGCTGAAATGACAGCAACCATTGCAAATTGAAAGCAGCAGGCAAGTGAGCCTTGTTTAGACTGCACGCCATGGCAATTGCACACGAGTCACGGCAATGGGGAATACAAAAAAAAAAAACACACACACACATACAGAGCAGAATAAAAACAGTTACTGTGGCGCCTGTAGATAGTTGAAGCGGGGGCTGCTGTTGCTACTGCTGCCGTCGCAGGAGTCGTAATTAGAGCGTAAAAACCAGAGCGTACGAAAAACCAAATGCGCTCGGGCAGCAGCAGCAGCAGCTACTACTATTTTTTTTACGCCTGCATTGTGTGCGTCAGTGTGTGTGTGTGTGTGTGTGTGTGTGTGAGTGCTTTATGCGGAAAGAAAAATAGATAGCTAGCGAAAAACTAGAAAAGCTAAAGCAAACGAACCAAAGTGCTGTCCCCCACTGACACATATATGATTATTTCCGAAAGGTAACAGCTATAAAAAAGGGCAGACAAACAGCAGCAGCATCGTATGCGTATGCGTATGCGTGTGTGTGTGTGTGTGCTACACCCACATTATACAAAGTAAAAAGCAAGACAAAAAGGCGTACACAACACTGTTGCTCTTTTGAGTCATGCCACGGCTGCTATCATGACCATAAAATGATGATAGGCAGCCACGTTGGGCGCCAACTGGCAACACCTTCGCTCTCGCATTTTTAATTTCATTCAACAGTTTCTTGGCTTGGCTTGGCTTGGCTTGGTTTGGTTCAGTTCAGCTGCTTGCTGCTTTTATTATGCGCTGTACGGCTTTGTTTAATGCCACGGCACTTTAATATATTTTTTATTATCTTTGCCGCTGCACACAAAATTAATTAACAACAAATGCGAATGCGATTGCGAATGCGAATCTAAATGCAAATGTAAAATGCATTTTGTGGCCAGCAGCCAGAACAGCAGCTCATTTAATTAATATTCATCCGGCAACTTGCGAAATGAAAGGCAAAAACTTATGGCCAGTGGGCGTGGCCCTTGAAAACTAAACCAGCTGACTACCAAGTGACTCTTGAGTATGGTAAGCAGCTCTGGAGCCGAAAACAAACAGAGAAACTAACACAAACTACTGTTGGGCAACTTGTAGTGGGCAAGCGCAGAGAAAAACGCAGCATTCAAGGAAGTAATTATGGTTTATCCGAAGGGACAGTTACCCCGCTCAACACCCGCAGCCAACACTCAGAGCAGAAGCAATAACGAACACGACAGTTAGAGAGACAGACAGACGGACGGGCGGACAAACGGACAAGGAAATGTGAAAGCAACGAAGACAGTTCATAACATCAAACTTCAAGTTTACGTGTAAATGAGAAAAACTAAATTAGAAAAAAAAGGACCTGAGGCGGTGAGGTGGTGGGGGCGTCAAACTGCGACAGAGACGAATGAATGAAGTGAACGCAGACCGACAGACCGACAGACAGACAGACAAAATAATTGTCTTAAGCACAAGACACAACAATAACAAAAGCAGCCTGAGCAAAAACAAGAATTATAAGCAGCCAGCAAAATAAATGGAAATGGCAGAAGCAAGCAAAAATGCTAAATTGCTTGATTAACAAAAGCGCCATAAACAGTTGCGAAGGCAGACGTAACGTAAATTTAACTAAAAAAAATAAAAACTTGTGACGCAGACGACATTAGAAGACCCGGTACAAAGGCTGAGCAAAAGCAAGTTACAAAATAGCAAAGAAATAACTTTCATAATAACTTGCTGCAAGTACAAACAAAAAGGCAAATCAAATAAAATGTAATAAATCTGGCATAGAAACTAAGCTAAGTAACAAGATGTACATAATTACATATTTAAACTGCAAGTTTGATGAGTCTGGCGCTGTTAGTTGCTGAAATCTAGACGCTCATACAGACAGACAGCCAGACAGCCAGACAGCTCGTTAGCCCAATAAAGTATATTTATACTTTCTAATGAATGCCACGTCTGCTTTCGTTTGTTATGCACAAATCGTATGCAGAACTTATAAGACCCTTTGTATTCTTGTAATGGGTCTAAGACCGCAACTGTAGCATATGCTGCTTGGGTGGGTGTTTATCAAAAGGTTGTGGCACTGCGAATGACATAATGCAAAAATAAATAAACAAATGGCGAAATTATAAGTTGCAGCTGCTGTTGCAAGTACAAGCTGAAGCCGCAACGCTGCTTCAAGTGCAGTTGCTTGTATTCTCAAGCGAAGGCGGCTGCTGTTGCTGCCTTTTTGCAGGAGCAGGAGCTGCCCACAAAGCTAAACAAATAAATTGCACTGTGCACAGTGCTGCACAGACATATAACAAGCAAAAACAAATAAATGTTGTTGCGCGGCAGCCGCAACGCGAAATTGATGGCGAATTGATTTGAAAGCAAATACATAAGCTGAACTCGAAGTCTCTGAGACTGAGAAATTGGCTTGGCGAAATTGACTAAAATTGGCAAATGTGAAATGGATTTTTGTTTGCCAGTTGAGAAATCATGCATGTGCATGTGTGTGCCTTTGTAGTTGATTACTTTAACGAATGATTAGGTGCCGAAACGCAGAGCGTCATGTTTTGAATATCAATGAAGCTTCGTCAGCAGCAGCAGCAGCAGCAGGAGCAGGAGCAGAGTCGGCTGTATATTTGATTGAGCTCGAGTGGTTTAAAGATAATTTTATTGATTGACTTAATGGCTTTATATTTGTTGTTGGCCTATTGTTTACTTTTGGCCAAGTCGCTTCTTGAGCTCATAAATCAACGAATTGCTTTTTAGAGTTTTCGCAGACAAATTCAAATCAACTGCAATATCCTTTTGAACGCTTTAGCTTGTGCATGTGTATTGAAGTATTGCTGTCAATCACTTACCGATTCAATGGCTTTCTCCAGGCGAAAGATCTCCTCCTGCAGCAGATGCAGTGTGCCCGTTTTGCCGCGATGACGTGCAAATGCCGCAGCACAGGCGCTATGTATGCTGTTCACCCAGTTCTCCAGCTCCACCTGTCCAAAAAGAAAGAGAAAGAGATAGATAGATAGTGAGTGAGTGAGGTGTTGAGGCAAATAGTAGTCGTCATAAAATTGCTGAGCCAAATGCACCGCCAGCAATTTGACGTCACTCCCCAGCGCCAAATGTCGACTATGCGACGTTGTACGTTGTCGATGTCATCCTTGTCACTTGTCTATCAGTTATGCAAATTTAATGACAAATCACTGAGGCAGCCGAGCGGGCACGACGACAGCCAAAGCAGCAGCAGCAGCAGCCAGGCAGCAAAATGTTGCAAATCTGGCCGTCAGCTCGCTAGCGAGTTAGTCAGCTTGACAGTTTGGCCACGTTGCGGTGTGCCAAGTGTAAGCGAGCGAGCGATAGAGCGGACAGAGAGAGATAGAGCATTAAGCAACGTATGCCTTTGAGACATGTAACAGTTTAGGCACAAGGACCGACCATGCAAACTGCTGTTCAAGGCAAACTGCTGCTGCCAGACCAGCCTCAATCGCACTTTAAGCTTGCTGATTTGCATATCAGAGAGAGAGAGAGAGAGAGCGAAAGAGAGAGTTGCAACTGTTAACGCCTGCAACGTGTCGCTGTGGCACACATTTCGCATTGCAGGCGATTACGGCTGCGGTCTCTGCGAACAGCCCGCGAGCTATGAACTGAACTCAGCATACGCAACGCAGCCTCTGCCTGATAGATATCCTTGCATCCTTGCGCAAACAAACTCTCTCTGCTTCTCTTTTGACTATGTCGTTCAAGTCCAAGTTTTGTTTGTCAATGTTGTCGTTGTCGCTGTTGCTGTTGTGTCGTTGGACAAGGCCAGCTTTTATGCTCGGCAGCTGCCGCTGGCGGGGCTGATTCCTTTTCTAATTGCAACATGACAGTCTTACGCTTCAAGGACTTCCAGGGTTATTGAGCAAGCCACCCAAAATCCTGCGGCACACACCACCCCACCCTCTTTGCAATCACTCACTCACCTGACAGGGCGCCTGGAATAGATACGCATCGCCAAATGCGGTGCTCAGACAGAATATGTAATCGCGCTTGGGATGCTCCGGTATTGGCTGCATAATTGCGCCGTCCACAATAATTAAATGCTTGGGCGCCGCCTCAACGCTGCGACCCTCACGCGAGTCGCACGGATAGAAGAGCAGCGTGGTGCCCTTCAGGCACACCCAATAGCCCTTCCAGCCTCGTTTGCGCGCCAGCTCGATTTGATGCTTCTTGCGTAGTAACCATTTCTTTACCGATAGAAAGCTGTGGTGGTGTGTGTGTACAAAAGAACAAAAACGTTGAGAGCATGTTAAATAATCACAGTCAAGTAGAACGATACACGTACGCAGATAAACAGTTACGATTGTTCGCCAAACAACACACAAAAATTAAGAACAAGACCAGGGCCTAGACTATGGCCTATGGCCTATGAAGGAGACGTTTGTCTTCGACTCAATTGTAGCAATATATTGTCTGATTTAATTTTTATCTTTAATTCAGAAATACTGGAAAGCCTTCGTGCCATTGAATTATTTAATATTTTTGGGGTTTCACATAAAATTCTCTAAAGCCATTGGCATCAAATCTAAACAGATATATTCAGTGTCTTAAAATATTCCATTTGGACTCTAGAGAAGTCGCAGTTCTGTTTTGCGTGGTTTTGGCTTGATTAAAAGCTTCTGGATGTGAAAATATCTGTTCTATAGCCCAAATCACACTTAGCTCTGTATAGAACTGGACTCTGGCAACTCAGTATGAAGCTAAGACGTTTGTCTCCGACTCAATTGTAGCAATATATTGTCCGATTGCGGTCATATTTAATTTCTAACTTTAATGTAGGAATACTGGAAAACCTTTCGCAGCATACGTGCCATTGAATTATTTAATATTTTTTGGGGCTTCACATAAAATTTTCTAGAATCAGTGGCTTCAAATCTTTCAAGATGCTTTCAATAAGACAGTGCCTTAAAATATTCCATTTGGACTTTAGAGGGTGCGGTGCCTTTGCACCATGCGTGCCATTGAATTATTTAATATTTTATAATAGTCCAGAGTATTGGCTTCAAATCTCTTCAAGACGCTGAAATAAGACAGATATATCCAGTGTCTTAAAATATTCCATTTGGACTCTAGAGAGTCGCAGTGCGGTTTTGCTTTGGTTTGGCTTGGCTTGAGTTAAATCTCCTGAATGTAAAATATTCTGTTCTATAGCCCAAATCACACTTAGCTTAGAATAAGAGTCCTGTCAACTCAGTATGTAGCTAATTTCAAAAGTATAGAGTATTATGAAGAGTGTCAAGACATCAATGCATAATTCATTTGAACTCATCGTAAAGTTATTTGTCCAGACTTCACATCTAAGTAAGTTACTGCTATTTGTATCTTTAATAAAAATCTATAGCAATCGCAATCACAACTCTCATATTTATAACCTTAAGGACGGATTATCTTTGATTTGATATCTATCAATCTGTAACTAAACTAAGCAGGCAAGTGACGTAAGTGGCTGAGGCAGAGATTATCTGCAGATCCAATCGCGACGCCATAAATTCGTTGTAAGCTGTCAGGCATCTAATCAGCTCCTCATTTGGCTTCGCAACTCTTTGCACACACTTCATCATGCATGCTACATGCTTATATAATAAATATGGAATGCGTTGTGGCGTAATCGCAGTGAATGATATTCCAAGTGGCAGCCCCGAGAGCAGCCCCATTTGGCTGCGTTATTTATGACGCAGACAGGTTGCACACGTAGCGCTTGTGTGGCAAGCGCCCCATGAGAGAAGGTGGCTGGTTGGTGGCTGCCACTGATTATGGCAACATACATAAGTAGTAGTTGAGGCATAAATTTCATCGTTTAAATGAAGTTAGCTTACCCAGCTTTACGCACAGCACCCGTGCAATTGAACGAGGATGCAGCGGTGCCAGTGGCCTTTGCTTTATATGGTGACGCCATGACACTTTCGCCATCATCTTCATCCGAAACGGCAGTAGTTAGGCTCATTCGATCATCGTCCGAAATCTGCAGAAAAATACCCAAAAGCAATATATATATAGTATATGTGTTTGGCATTAATTAGTCAATCTTGTTTGTATATCTCTGTGTGGCGAAAACAAATGGCAATCAATAAGATTAGAGACTGAGAGAGAGTGAAGAGTGAAGAGAGCATAAATGAGAAAGTCAACTTCATATACATAATCAATATGAAGTGACAGTTGCTGGTTGGCCACATTTACACCCACAAGGACAGCAAGTACGTGTGTGCATGTGTGAATGGGCAATGATAAAATTCAATAAGTCTGGGAAATAATAATTGAAATAATTAAGTCATAATTAGCAGTGCCAGTCAGTCAGTCAGCAGTTCGGGTGTGTGCACAAAACCCCATTCGAATCGACCCGTAAGCCATTTGAAACCAATAATGCTTGACTGGCTGCTCCTTGTTGTTGTTGATGTTGCTGCTGCTGCTGCTGTTGTCACTGCCGACAGCAACATTTGTTACGTATGTCGTCGATAAAGCAATTTGTCTTCTCTCGCCTGCATTTTTAGTGAAGTTAGTAACATGGGGACAGGCAGGACTATAGACTGATAGCACAACCGATAGATAGACAGAGAGACGGACAGTCGAACGGGCGGACGGACGAACGAACGGACGGGGCACAACAATTGACAACAACGAATCGAAACGAATCAACAGCAGCAAAAATAAAGCGAAAGATAAAAGTGTGAGCGGAAGGACGGTCGGGGTGGTGGGGGGGGGGGGTTGGCAGGGAAAGAAAGCTATGCCAGCCAAACTGTTACTTGGCCATGTTATCGGCAACGAGAGCAAGTCAGCCAGCTTGCCAGCCAGCCAACGAGCATTCCATCAAAGGCCGGGTCGCCAGCCCCAGTTCTGACTGCTAGAGCTGCCGCCCAACTTCCTTCCGCTTTCACCACACACCACAGCGCGCCCAGCACCCAGTGCGCCAATTTTGCTTTGGCAACAGCAAAACTAGAGCGAGCACAAGAGAGAGCGAGGGAGAGGCTGGACAGGCTGTGAGGTCCGTGTGGGAATCAAGTTGAGGCAACGACCAAGGCGCGCTACGTGTCCCGCGTGGCAATAAAAATTGGTTTGCCCATTCATTCGTTTCAATTGGGGATGTGGCTGGAGAGGGAGCTGAGAGGCGTTGGCGACCCAACCCCGCATGCTCACGTACACACGCCCACAATGTCGCTCACTTGCTTTTCATGCCATTTTTATTTGAGTTCCCAAGGAAATCAATTTACAATGTGTTTATTCGTTACGCTTCAATTATAAATTGCGCATAATATAAATTATAATATTCGTTTGCCTTTTGTCTGCGTCTCGGTGTGTGTGTGTGTGTGTGTGTGTGGCTTGGCTTTGGATTTGGTTACTACGATACAAGCGGCTGGGCTCCTACGCGCTTCCTTTACATTTTGGCAATTTTCAAACATTTTTGCTCATATGCATGTTTTACAAGTTATTTATTTGACTGCCCAGCGGGTGGGAGAGCGGTGGGAGAGCGGTGGTAGGGCGGGTGGGTGAGCAAGCGGGCGGCAGAGGCAACTGTCAAGTGGCGTGTGCGTTTTTGTTTGCACAGCAGCCACGCCCCAGTGCTCAATACCAGCGCCCAAAAACTCACACATGGGCGTGTGTGTGTGCGTGTGTGTGTGTGTGTGCTTAACCCACAAGCAAAGAGCTCTTTGCTCGTTCGCAACTCTCGTTTGGGCAAGTTTAATCAAATTTTATATTAATCGAAGGAGTGCAAAGGCATCCAAATACCCCAAACGTGAGCGTGTACAATAAATATTTTGCGACTTGCAAATTGGCAAAAAAGCAACAAAAAAGAGAAAAAATGTAAATAGAAAATTATACTATAGATCAAAGCGTAATGCGAATGACAGCGCTCTGTCTTTTTGATTAACATGCTGAAAATGTTGCAGCAGCAGCAGCAGCGCATTAAGCCAAAGCTTTCTATGTAATTGAGAGCGAGCGAGCGACTGTCAGTGTTTTGGCAGAGATAAGGAAAGTCACTTGAGTGTTTACTTGCGACAAATTGATGTGTTTGCATTAGTCGAAAATAATAAATGAAGTTTTCTGTGGTCAGCGCGTGAAGGATTAAAGCTTCAACTGTATAGCAGACAAAATGAACCCCCCCTTCCAAGAGCAACAACTACAACAGCAGCAACAGCAGCAGCAGCAACAGCCATGCTATTTCCACTTAACCCAACGTCCACCTGATAACATTTATAGCACCAAATGAAATAGTTTCCGCTTGCTCAATGAAGTTTTCCATGAAATCATCAAGCCGAACGGAAGCTGTCGAGCGGAACTGCTGCTGCTGCTGCTGCTGTTAGGAGCTCTGCCGTTGCCATTGCCGTTGGCCGTTGCCAGGCAGTCAGCTAGTCAGCGAGGTGTGTTCAAGTAGTTTCAGTACAGTTTTTAGTTGCATCTCTTCTCATCGCTTGTCAGGCAACAAAATCACATTATAGAGCCATATGGCTGAAACAATTGCTAGGCTAATGTAATGGAAAACTCTTGACAAAAAGAGCACAAAAAGCTTTTGTAGCTCGGAAACCCTTTTACAACAGATTAGTGTGCATATGGAATTGTTGACACACACACACATACGAACACACAAACAATTGAGGGCCTAGTGCTCGACATGGACTGATTGGCCCGGACTGGGCTTCGTTTTAATCATTTTTGAGGCCCCCCAAAGAGTTTGTCAAATGATTCATGAATTTTTAATTGATATAGCCAGGACTAAAAAGGACTCACGCACACGCTCGCACAATCGGCAAAGTGTTTGTAGAATTTCGAGCGTAGCTTGGGACGAGAGCTGACAATGAGTTTACTGCTTCATGTTTGCTAAACATGGGTAAGCCTAAATGGGCAACCCAAAACACGCACACACACATACAAAAGATTAAATTATGCCTGAAGAGGGAGCGATGTTCCATGTGTATGTGTGTGTGTGTGTGCCTGCTCACCTGATTACTTTGGCCTAATATGCCATATCTCAGCATCAGTGCAAAATCAAAATTCAATTTACTCACACACACAAGCACACACACACATACATGTATATACGCCCACTTGGGCACCCTTATCTGCTGCACGGACAGGTGCTGGCAACATTTTCTAATCAAGAATTGATTGTGATCCCTTGACGCGTCTGTCGTTCACGTTTCATCCATAATTATCAATGACTTTTGAATGTCAAATTTGCCAAGTTGCCAAATGAAATAAAAATCATTTCATTTATCGCCCCACACCAGCATCAGCGTCGCGTATATATAACAATGCTTGATAGAGTGTTTAGCAGTATATAAACCTCTATGCCTAGGTGCCCATATATCTGAGAATCTCTCTCTGACAATCTCTCGACAATTTCACATATGTAAGCACGCATCTACTTAGATTCACAATATGCTGCCAGGCCAGACCAGGGCAGGGCAGCTGTCAACAGCGAGACTGAGATTCGTGGCACGTTCGCCTTGCGCAACGCTTAAGTGAGGCATTAAAGAAGTTTAAGCGCTCCAACACACACACACACTTGCGTTGAAAGCAAATTGATTTCGACTAAAAGCCAACGTGAAAATCTGCAGCGAGTGCCAACACTTCTTCGTCTTGCGTTTTCCACTGATTTTTCTTTGCTATCTGCTCTTTTTCATCTTAAGTTGTTGTAAATGAAGCGATGTCTGCTGTGCATTCAAATTGCTGCACTGGCGTTGCTGCTGCTGCTGCATGAAAAGCAATTTGGCATTAACTCCAACCTGCCAAGATGCTATTTGGGATTTGCCAAATGATTAAGACGGAAATTCATGGTGCGCTTAAGCTTAAGACGCAGCCCATGACATTGGCATTTGATTAAATATGTTCAAGCCGCTTGTGCGAGCCAACATATATTAATTGGCTTAGATGGCTGCTGCACAGCGATCAATCAAAACCTACTACATGTAGCATAATAAGCCTAATGAGAATTTGGCGACACAGATGCTAACAAGCTATGGGTAGGCTTAAGTACAAATGGGTTGTTGTTATTACAGTTGAGCCTCGCTTAACGAACACGAATTTTAATTAACAGCGGTATTGTAAATGCTTAAAAATGCTTAAAATGCATTTATTTAGCTTTTGAAAATTGTTGTTTAATATTCATACAAATAAATGCTCAATGCTGTTGTTGACAACTCAAGTTGATGGGCAAACAATGAGTTTGAATTATTATTCTGAAATAAGAATTCTAAAATTGTTGACAACTCAAGCTGATAAGTCTAATATTTTGTATTATTTTGAAATATGAATTGGCGATAGATGTAGGCTGAACATAAAATCAGCAGTAGACCATATTAGCAGTAGCCTAACAGTAACAGCTGTTTAACATAAAATGAAACTTAACAGATCGATTTAGACAGGAGAAGTAGAAGCGTTGAGCACGCATAGAGAGTTGAAAGAGTAAAAATCGTAAAAAACATTGAAATTAATGATACAAATTGATACAATAAATCGATTTTACACTTTATGCACTTTTAGTTTGTCCAATTCTGAAATATAAATTTAATGTTTTATCTATTGGTGATGCAATGAATTCACCAACGTTAATTACAGTTTAAGCTTATGGTTTAATATTAAAAAAAAGATTTTGGCGGCTGTTGATTTGCTTGTAACAACTTCATAAAAATGCCAACAAGGTCAGCTCAAATACAAGACCTTGCTTGCATTTTTATGGGGACGTCACAAGCGCTGATGATGTTGCCATATGCTGTATAATATAAAAATATATAAATTGTTATTAAATATATTATGCTGTATTCGCTTGTTGTTCATAGTCAACATTTAATTTAATAAAGCAAACTTTATCCTTTTTAATTGTAATGCAAAGCTCAAGCTTTTAATTTGGAATTTACAATGCAAAGCTTTGTGTATTTTAATATGTGAAATTTAATTTAGTTTGCAAATATTTCCACTGTCTGCGCGTTTCGTAGAAAATGATTGCAAGTCAAAAATATGTTTAAATTATGTGCTGACTGCAGCTAATTAAAATCCACTGCGTTCTCATTTTGCATCCTTTTGTGCAGAGGATATAGTGGTAGTAGTGTGTGTGTGTGTCTGTCTTGAATGCATGCAGCTGCGCTCTCATTATAATGATTAGTTAATGCCAACGTTGATCTGGCAATTAATTAATATGCAACGCGTATTGCCAGTTATCAGATACAGCAGCTAATGCGCCATTCAAACTCACTCAGTTGTGTGTGCACTGCTCAGTCAGCTTACAATTTACACATTGAAGCCAAGAGCAGCGTCTGTGTGAGTTGAATACTCATTTTGAATGTAATCAGCACATGCAGCTGTCCAGCTAAAATCTACACACATAGCGCTATGCATATAGTTTTTAAATTTTGCAATCGGTCAAGTTGCTACAAGTGTGGCAAAGCAGCTGCCACTTCAATGCAGCAGCAGCAGCATTGATGCCACGCCCTTTGCGCTGCATCTGGCTAAAGATTTGGCTTGCCTCTTTTTTTTTTATCACGTTTGGTAGCCGTGATTCATGTGAAGACCAATCAATGCCATTCATTAAACGTAAAGCAGAACAAAACTGAACAAAGAGCAGCAGCAGCAGCAAAAAAAAAAAACTAAATACAAGTACAAACGTTAAATGAAAATGCTTCACTGTGTGTGTGTGTGCGTGAGTGCTAAGAGCTTTTTGGGGGCTGAAGCTAATGCTTTAATTTATTGCCTGACTCTTTTGTGGCCATGGCCAAAAGCAGCAGCATCCAGCGCAGTCAAGCAGTGGCAGTAGCTCGAGCATGAAAAGGATGCTTTAGCTTTGATCAACGTTTTGTTAGGCAACCAAAATGAATTTGCAGCCAACAGAAAAGACAGACAGACGAGCGGACAAGAGCAGCACCAGCAGTGGCGACAATACATTCAAGTCATTTGTTCAAGAGTTCAGGCTGCTGTCTGAGTCTTAATGCCGGTGCGAACTTTACTCAGGCAGAGCAGAGTTCAAAGTTGAAGATGCTGCAATTACACATCAAAATGCTTAGCAGCTTTGTAATCAGCGCCATAATAAGGGCACTCCGTTAATTTGCACAAGAGTTGGGCTTAACTAAGCTTAAGCGCTGCACAATTTATATTATAATTATTCCTAGTAATCTATATGAATATGCTTGCCCACAGTTTCCAGGAATCATTTAAAATTCAACAGAATTTCATTGCGTTGTAAGCAGTTTCATTGAAAATGTCTAAGGATTATTTATATGGTAGTCAAATTTGTGGCAGGCTTGAGCTTAAATTCACAGCTAGTTAGAAATTCAATTAAAGATTGAGTCTAAAATTAGAGCTGTACACCTAATTTAATATACAGCAACTATATTTAATTAGGTTGAGAATTTTGCTGTATACTCAATAAGCTGAGCAAGTTGTGGGCATAAGGATTTAGATATAGACTGAAGATCGTTTCGATAAGAGGCAACTTTATATGAAAGAACTAAGAAAGGAAGAATGTCATTTAACGTTAAGTTTTGAATACATTAATTTAATTAAAATTATGTTTTTGTTTTCAGATTTGATAAACTTATAGTTTGGAAGTGTTAAACAGACACAACATTTGTTGCATGAATTGGGAAAAATGCAATCAGGTCTGGGTTAGTGTAATTATTAATAGTTAAAAAAGTTAAAATAGAATCGAACATTAATTCAATAAATATTTTTGTTGTAAAAAAAACTCTGCATATCGATTGAGAACTGTGTTGCCTTCAGAATTTAAGTTTGACTAGAATCTGTACATCATTTAGTTTTGTCCTAAGAAATTGTTGCAAAATTATGAATAGATATTTCATTTTTGTTTATCAATTGACAATAATCAATTGAAAAACCTATGCAGCTCATGGGTATCTCTCTATTTAATCGCTCTGAACTAAAATCTATTGTTGTTTCGGTAATACTGGCTGAGAATGACTACAGACCATACTGTGTACCCAAATTGGATTCAGAGCTAAAGCTTAAGCCAAAAGGCTTAGCAGTGAATAGCTCTAAATCTGTTGCACAAATAGATTTCTATAGAAATTGTTATTTTTTATAAAATTCCAATTTATTCAGATGTGTATTTTGCTGTTAAATTAGTTTGCTATTAACTATTTGGCAACTTTATCTAATTATGTTTTACTAAATTATACTAAACTATACTATAATAATACTAATAATAAATAATACTATAGTATTAGATATGAGAATAACTAGTTATCGGGAATTTGCACATATGTTACTATAGAACTTTTTCAATAAGCAATTAAAAACAATGGCAAGTTTAAAATCGATTGGCTAAACTGTGAATTAAGGCATTAGTTCAGGCTCGGACTTTTTGCCTGGCGCCTGGGAGGCCTGTCTTAAATTCTTACTTAATTGATGGGAACTCCATCAACGGTAGTTAGTTCACGATTGCCGACTGGTTGTCCATTTTGGACCGTAAGGCTATGTTAAAGCTAAAGGAAGCCTCGTTACTGGCATCGTCTTGCCCCAAACAGCTTGCAGATGAGCACTAAAGCCTGCTGCTCATACAAGCAATATTATCACCGGATCTTGGACCTTATGCGCAATCCAAGCTTGGGGTACAGCCTCTCAAGCGACCAAGCTTTAAAGATAGACTGTGCGTTTGTGGCTACATGTCACGGCTGCTCTGCGTGCATTATGGTAACAGAACAAAAAACAAAAACAGGCATCTATAAAAGCGACTTTCGATTTTATACTGATCGAGATCAAACTAACTGGCGGACAAACTCATGGCCCATCCCAACTCGTTTGCTAGCAATCTGTTCAACCCGCTACCAATAAGAAGATTAAAAAGAATTCACCCAACAGATCTACCTGACAGAAGAATAACATAAAATACGACTACATATAATTAATCCATTATTAGACAATAGCTCTAATGGCCCAATAACGTGCTAGATGTTTCCCGCTATATGGAGATGAACGCTCTTGCAGAAATATAACGGCACGTTGCCTAAGTTCTAACTTAAACAAAATAGGGTTAAGTCCAAGGCAGATCGCTGAGGGAAATTTCCGGCCAACCCAACAAATTTCGGACGCAACAGGGACAATCGAAGAAATTTAAAAGTGCGATGAATTGGAAACGGTTAATGCATAAAATTTGGCAACCAGAGTATGTGGAGACGCCTCGTGACCACGACAAATGCAGCTGCCAGGCAACTAAAAGCGCAACCAACGAGAGAGACGATGTAAAAAGATGCACCTATGTTGGTTGTTGCGGCCAGTTGACCTTCCCTATGATAGGGTCATTGCACTTATGTAAATAATTGAATATGTATATAGTATAGTTAGCATATGTATGGACCCATGTGATCCCATGTTATTGTTCTCCCTTATATATAACTAGATTAAGTTGCCCCAAAACGTGCTATACATAGGTCATATTCAAAAGTATGAATGATTCCGGCCGCAATAAATAATTTAATTTCAAATTGAAAAAATGAAAAAAGAAAGATTTTTATAGAAATCGTTATTGTCATATATCGAATTTAGAATCATGTTTACTATATAACTTCTCAAAAGCAAATAAGAAACAATGCAATACATTTATGTCATGAGCTTGGAGTTTGCTTAAACTTTGCATAAACATTCGCACTCGAACTTAATCTAATAATATTTCATAAACAAACCTCACACACATCTATAGATTCAACTTTTCTACTCTTGTTTACCTTGCGAAGGAACATTTCATTGCATTGCTTGGCGGTGCTGCGCCAGTGCCGATGGCGATAGCGCGAGTTGCCCAGCTTGAGGGTGCCCTGGAGATCGGCGGCCTCCTCGACGACGCGTCGTATGCACTGATAGCGCAAGCGATTGCAACGATGAATCGGCTGGAGTGCGACCAGACTGTGCTCGGGCTCCGACTCGGCGCCGGAGCGCACCTGGTCCTCGTCGTCGTCCACCCAGGCGCTGAGCACGCCCTCGACAAAGTTGTACAGCATCTGGATGTTGGCCTGCATGGGCGCCGATCCCGATGGCACTTGCTCCGTCTTGATGAGCTTGCGGTTCTGGCAAACCTCGCGCAGCAGATTCTCGCCGAAGTGCACGGTTTTGTGGCGACGTCGACGCGAGTTCAACGAGGCAGCCGAGGCGGATTTCATAAGTTTGCCATTGCCATTGCCGCCATTGAGCACATGATGCAGCTGCACAGTCGCGGGCTGCTGCTCCAGCGGCTCCAGCCAGCCCAGCTGGGCGCCCATGCCCATGCAGCTGGAGGCAGTGGAGTCGCCGCGCTGCAGCGTATTCGGCTGCGAGTTGCTGCGGTAGTGCGGCGGACGTGTGGGCGAGCTGAGCGCTGGCAGTGGCTGCAGCTGCAGCTCGAGCGGCGCCGGCTCAATGGAGTCGAGCGTGTCCAGCGTGGCGGGCGGCTGGGCGAGCGAGGTGCGCAGGCGATTGAAGTCGGCGGCGCAGCGAGGCAGTGAGTTGCACTTGGCGGCATTGAGGCATTTGCGATTCTGGCAGCTGAGCAGGGGAGCGCAGGAGCGGCATTCGTGGCAGATGACGAGCCGACGCTCGGGTATGCTCGATACGGGCGGCAGTGGCGGTGGCGGCGTGGCTGTGGTGCTGGGCGTGGTCACATCGGAGCCGCCCACTAGATGCGCGGGCACCGCATGCAGCTGCACCTGGGCCAGCTGCTGATGACGCGCCAGGTTCACCGAGCTGGCGGAGGAGGTGAGGCAGCGACGAGCGCGACACTCTTGGTAGCGGCAGTGGGGATCTGTGCAAATGGGCAGAAGCGGGCAGGCGGGATCAGTGCAGGGCGAGGGTGAGCGCGAGCGTGGCGCACGCTCCGCGCTGGAGGATTTGCGCTTATGACCAGCTGGCGCACCAGCTGCAGCTGCTCCCATGACAGTGGAGCCGGCGCGCGGCACAGACATGTCCGTCACTGTGGCGGAGCGCTGCGTCTGATGGCGACGCGAGCGCTCGCGCTTGGACCTGCCACTGCCACTGGCCGTGGCACTGGCGCTGGCGCTGGCATGGGACGGCTCCTTGGGCACATATTGATAGCGCTCCTTGTGCGGCTTGGCATAGAGCCGCTCCAGCTGCTGTGCGCTGCTGCTGCTGGGCTGAGCGCTGCTGCCCACCACTTCGCTGGCGGAGTGACGCAGGCGACGCTCACGCGAGCGCTCCTCGCGTCGCCGCTGCTCCTGGCAGAGCGGCGTGTGCGTGGCCGCAACGGGCACGTCGTAGCCGCTGGGCACGTTGGTTGGCGGTTGTGTGGCGGGCGGCGGGCCGCCGGGCTGCTTGCCCAGCGAGTGCAGCTTGTGCAGCGGATAGGCAATCCAGTCCAGCATGGGCGGCAGTGGGAGCGGCAGCTCCTCGGCGCCACTTTCGCCGCCGCTGTGGCCCAGCGAGTGGCGCTTGCGCTGCAGCGTGGCGTGTTCACTGGCCGCGTGATCCTCCTGCGAGTTGGAGCGCGGAGTGGCGCCGCTGCTGCCGTTGCGTCGATGGTGCGAGCGACGCGTCGACTTGCTGGCCACGCTCGTCTGCATCTTGGTCAGCCACTCGACAATGTCCGTCTTGAGCAGCGACACTTCGCAGGCGCCTGGGCCGGAGCTTTGGCGTGACAGCGGCTTCTTGAGCAGCTCGGCCAGCGCCTTGGCATAGGCGGAGCTCACAGGCTTGTCCGCATTGGACTGACGCTCACGCTGGCGCGGCAAATGCTCCAGCAGCCAGTCGGGCAGCTCGTCCTTCAGCACGGTGATTTCGCTGGGTCCGCTCGAGGTGCGTGCGGGCTGAGCCGCGCTGCTCGTCTTTTGCAGCTTCAGCCACTCCATTGTCTCCTCGCGCACTTGTCCGCCCTCGGCGCTGCGCGCTGAGTGACGCTGCTGCGCCTTGCGGTCGAACCACTCGAGCTGCTCATTGGCGCTGCTCTGGCGCAGCGCGCTCTTGGGCATGGCCACTTCCTCGGCGCTCTTTTGGCGTCTGGGCGGCAGCTGTGGCTTCTGTGGCTCGGGCAGGCGCACATAGTGCGGCTCACTCAAACGCACCGAGCCCTTGCGCTTGATGCACTTTTGCTCCATGGTGTCCTCATCGCGTGCGCGCACTCGCCGCGTAATCTCAAAGATGTCGCCATTGATCTGATGATAAAACTTTTCCACTTCAACGCCGCGTTCGAATTCCTCGCGCACGCTATGCTTGGCGGGCTGGCGCGCTGGTGGGCGTGGCGGCGCATCCTCTAGCTTCTTAGTCTTCTCCTCACTCTCATCGGAGCTGGCTGCGGTCAGCAGCGCGCCCGCGCCACCACCATCCACCACCCAACTTATGGAACGCTCGCCTGTAATTTGCTGCGACTTTTGTGGCTGCTGCTGCTCTTGGAGTTCCGCCTCTTGTTGCTGCTGCAGCAGGCGATCGAGTGAGCCATGATGGGCTGTTGTCTGGAGCGGAAACTGCGCATTGCAGATGCAGACGCCGGTGCGCTTCTTGCTGCCAAAGCGAAACAGTTGGCTGGCTAGCTGGGAGACGTTCTCGCCCAAGCCTAAGCTGAGGCCACCGCCACCACCGCTAGCGCCAGCGCCAGTGGCGGCGCTAGCGTCCCTTCCCGAGGCCGTTGTTGCCGACGTCAGGCGTGCCACCGGATGTGAGACGGGGGTGATGTCGACGATCACGCAACAGCAGTGTAGCGAGAAGGATTTCTTTGGATCGGTGGCGAGGCTGTTGCTGCTATTGCTGCTGCCGCCGCCGTCGACGCCAGCGGCGCTGCCGACGTTGACGGTGAGGCCGTCGTGAACGATTTGCTTGGCGGCGGCGGCGGCAACGAGATTGCTCGGATTGTTGTTCTGACTGGGGTTGGGGTTGGGGTGCGGGTGCGGGTTGTTGTTGTTGTGGGTGCTAAGATTGTTGTTGTTGTTGTTGGGTTCGCTGCTGTTGAGACGTTGCTCGTTGTGTGGCGTCGTCGTTGCTGCTGCTGGGTGTTGGTGGTGATGTGTTGGTGGTTGTTGCTGTTGTTGGGCGGCCAGAATGAACTACAGCAACAGCCAGAGCGGCAGCAACAACAACGTGGGCTAATTAAATTCGTGGGCGTGGCTAAGCCCAGACGACTAAACAATAGTTGAAGCTGCTTGGCTGCTATTGCTGAGTTAATGACGCGCGTTGTTGTTGTCGTTGTTGTTGTTGTTGTTGCAAGTGAATTGAACACATGGATACGCATTTATGCATATGTATTTGTATTTGTATTTTGTTTATTTATGCAGTGATTAATTAAACTAAAAGCTCATTTTGCATTGCAGTCATTTATTAAACGCGTTGCTCGTCGCTTCGTTGCTCGTTGTTGTTGTTGTTGTTACTTTTGTGGCAATTTATTTATTATCTTTGGCGCTGCGTAGCTCTCGCTGCAGCTGAACGCACACGTCGCACACATTTATCTATAATTAATTATTTTACTTGTTGCAAACACACACACACACACACAGACATAGACACAGCTACAGACAGCGCGAGCAGTTGAAATAAATTCGTTTTTTTTTTTGGGTTACTTTTTATTTATTTATATGTTTGTTATACGTTTGTTGTTGTTGTTGTTGCTATTTAGTTTTTATTTATCTGCTTATTTACAATTAATTGCATTAAATTTGCGGCAGTTTGTTTGTTTGTTTATTTGTTGCCTTAAAATATTTAACAATTAACATTTGTTATTTGCGCCAGCAGTTTTCAGTTTTCAGGGTTAGGCTTTTGTCTATGCGCTGACGCTTTTGGGCACAAGGACACACACACACACACACATACAGCAATGTGTAGGCCTAGTGCTAGTCTATGTTGCTGCCTTTAATTAGCATAGCAGCAGCAACAACTACAACATTTTTGTGCAGCAGCCTTAGCCTTTATATTTATTTCAAAATTTATTTTCCCACTGCTATTTTTAAGTTTTGCCAGCAACTACAAAATGATACAAAAAAAAAAACTGAACAGCAAAACTTTTTGCTCGACTTTTCGTGCGCAAATATTTTGTTTGTTATATTGCTAGCATAAATTTGCTGGCTATCTGCACACACACACAGACACATGTGAGCGTGTGTGTGTGTGTGAGCGAGAGTTGTGCATATATAAATACTTTGCTCTGGCCTGGCAGCGAATGCATAAATTTCCACAGGCATGTGAGCGTCGGCTCCAGTAAGTCACATCCTGTGGCTCTCTCTCTCTCTCTCTCTCGCTCTCTCTATGCAATGCCCCCGCCAGGCAGCCTCCGCCGGACTTGTGTTTATGCAAAGCACAACATAACTGTTCTGCTTATTGTTGTTGTAGTAGTAGTAGTAGTAGTTATAGTTGTTCTTGTATTAGTCGAAGAAGTGCGCAAAGTTTTTCGGTCTGTTGCCAAAAGTTTGCTTGTTAAGTGAAAGGATTATATGATCCACAGTTTTTTTTTTTTTTTTTGGCAAAAGTTGCTTAAAAAAGAAGTTTTCCTATTTTTATGTTATGCTTATGCCAGTTTGTTGTCAGATTGTTGTTACTGCAGGCAGCTCTAGTGGAAATCTTCTGCAGGTTGCCGCCGAGTTCTGTTGATAGTTTTTATAGCCTACTTTTTTGGGGCGCACACAAGCAGCACAAACAACGCACGAACTTGCAGCAGAGTTGAGAATTAGTGCGTCTTAGCTGCCTTTTTGAAGCTGAGAGCACACTTAGGAATGTTGTTGGTGGCAGCGCAAAAAGTTTTTTGGCCTTAAGATGCGACTTGTCGATAAGTTAAAGTTGCCATGTGTTTAGTTCGGGGCGTAGAGAGAGTTTGGGCTCAACTAGTTGGCGAAACTGCGGGCAACGCAAAAAGGTGTTTGGGCGCATTTGTTTAGCAATTTAGCGCTTGATTCGCCCAAATAAACTTTTAGTTGTCACACAGACAGACAAAAACCTTAAATGACATTTTTATAAACGAGCCAGCTAAGCAACTGTAATAAATTATTTCGATTGTTTGGCAACAAAAAGAGAAAAGCGAAAACAGCAAAAATAAAGTTGGGCGTAGTGTTTAGGCTAATGATGAAATATTTAATAGCTGAAGTAGACTTAAGCTGTTGTTTGCTTGATTAAAATTATTAAGGCACTCGAGACGCGCAGCTCTCAAGCTAAGCTACTTAATATACACACATATATATATATAGTATATATATATATAATATATATTTATAAATAATTATAATTTATTTCGTATGAAAACAAACAACAAAGCTTGCCAAGGGCCACAAAAGCTCATTGAGCTAAAATTTATAATTAAATTAAATGCTCAGTGGCTTGTTATTGTGCATTGCATCAATTGCTCGCTGCCAAACATTAACTAACAACAAACTAATTTGCTATAAATACACGCGCATTAAACTCGAAAAAAAATGTTTAGCCAGCGGCAACTAATGAAACTAGTGGCAAGTAAACGCTGCAAGGCGCAAATTATTTGTTATTCGAAGCTGAATAAATTCTAATGAATTTATCATGCAGTCAAAAGTTTGATGAGAAATTGGACACGGCGCTAAGCAACAGCAGCAACAACAGCAGCAACTGCAGCTGCAAATGTCGTTGCCAACTCTTTGGCCCCCCTTTGCTCACTTTGTCTTGTGTGCGTGTGTATTTGTTACTGTGTGTGTGTGTGCATGACGTTGATAATATCCTTGCACATGTATGACGTTGCTAGCTGGCTGCCTGGGCTGCTTACCCTTGCAGCAGTAGCAGCAGCAGCAGCTGCTGTTGCTGTCGTTACTGGCAACAGCAGCAGGCGCTGCCTTTTCAATGTGCCACAGCAATTGTTATTGTTGTTGTTGTTGTGTTTTTGCTGCTTGCGCCCATTTGCTTGTTGATATGTATTTTATTAGCCAACGACAGGTTCAGAGGGAAAGGCGCAGGCAAAACTTTTTCTGCGTTGGAGATTTAAATTTTCGTGCTAAAAATATAGGCAAACAATAATAACAACAACAACAAGTACAACAGCCATAACATGAGCTTGACTGTCAGCGCTTGGCATAAAAAAAAAACAACAAGCGTCAACTACAAACATATCCTAGACATGAATCTCGAATCTTAAGTCTTGAGTTTACGCTTTCGCTAGGTACACACATGTGTATATACTATATAATATATATATATATATTTTAGCGCTGCCTGCGCTGCTGTTAAATGTTGCTGTTTGTTGTTGCTGCTGCTGCGCTGGCTGCTATGTGTGTTAAGTGCGTTGGTATTTGCGTGTTTCTTTTTTATTTATTGTTGTTGTTGTTGCTTGCTTTTGCACACACACACCGCTACAGCTGTGTGTGTATGTGTGTTGTATTTTTCAACACTTTTCTTTTTTTTTTGGGCAGTTTTCTTTTTTTTTTGGAAACTTTGCACTTGTTAATTTGCTTTTAATGGCGATTGCCAGCGCATTTTTCCGTTTGATTTCTGCACACGCACACACAGACAGACAAAACACACACATAGACACACGCGTGTATATTTTCTTTATTTGGGCGGCTGCGTTTTTGTTCCATTTTTGTTGCTCATCTTTCGTTTGTTTTTTTGCTTTACTTTCTTTTTTTTTTGTGTTTGTATTTGCGTTTAACTTGTGTGCTAAATTATATAGCCTGCGTCGATTTCAGCGCTGCGTGTGTCTGTCTCTCTAGCTCTGTGTGTGTGTGTATGTGTGTGCGCGCGTATGCTCGTGTGTGTGTGTTGCTGTTTTGTAATTTGATTTCTTTGCCGCCCGCCTCCCGCTGAGGCTGCTGTAACTGCTGACGCACTTTTCTCACTTGTGACAAACTCACGCATAAGAAGCTTCGAAATTTTGTTGTTGTTGACAACAACTCGGAGCAAAACTCTTAACTACGCTTTAATGTTATTACATGCTGCGGGTTAAGCTTGCACTTTCTTATTTTTTGATATTTGTCGTTTGGTTTCGCTTTGGTTTTCTTTTTGTTGAACACTAGACTTTGGATTTGAATTTGAATTTGGTTTGCATTTGCTTTGATTTGCTTGCTGGCTTGGCCGTTTCGCCTCTCGCTACAAAAAACGCAATTTGCATGAAGCGCGCAAACTGCTCGCGACGACGTTCCCGTTCAGACTGAATTTCACCACACAGCAGCAGCAGCAGCAGCTAGCAGCCTGAACGACACAAAAGCGACTAAAGAGCGCAAAATCCAACACTAGAGAGAGCGAGAGAGTGCAGCCTCGTTAGCTGTCGGCACAATTCGCATGTACACAGCAGCAAGCGCTTGACGAAGAAAGCGGGTCGCTCGCTCGCTCGTTCGTTCGCTCATTCGCTTGCTGCTCAAATTGCTTATAACAGTTGCGAGGCGGCTGCTGCTGCTGCTTCGCCTTTATTTACGTAATCAGCAGAATCAAAAAGCTTTCGCAGCTTCCTACACACACACACAGGACGAAACTCTCTTCAAGCCACAAGTCACATGAGCGCGGTGAAAAGCTTGACGCTCTCGCCTGAGCCACAACCAACGTCAGAGCCAGAGCCAGAGCCAGAGCCGGAGCCTGGCTGCTGTTAAGAGCGCGCACTACTTTAGTTAACAGCCCGTTTAGCCACATTATAAATCTCTCTGTTTGTCTCTGGGTCTGCGCGCATACAACCAACCAACCATCCATCTATATCTATGTATGTGTGTGTGTGTTGGCCCAAGCATAATTTACAAATCAGACAACGACAGCGACAACCGTCACGATGACTACGTCATCAAAAACCAAAATGCAGTTATAATGCACTCAGGCAGCTTTGAGCGTCGAGCGTTGAGCTGAGCGTCGAGCATCGAGCGCTGAGCTGAGCGTATATTCTATATGGGCACTGGGGCTTGAGGGCGTTGGGGGTTAGGGTATTGTAGACGAAAGCACGCTTGACAGCTGCCAGAGGGCGAGGCATATCTCAAAATCTCAAAGGTGTTTAGTCAACATGAGCAGCAACCACAACACAGCAGCAGCAACAGCAACAGCAACAATGGCAGCAAGCTGAGGTTACGGTGCGGTAGGTCGGCCACAGCTAAAATTAAATTTATTCATTGTTGTCTTTTCGAGCTAAAGCAGCAGCAGCAGCTAAAGCCAAAGCAGACTTGCCTGTGATTTTGTTGTTATTGCTGCTGCTGTTGCTGCTGATGTGTGCACTTAGGATTTGGCTCTGGGGCGTATTAAAGCTTTTACAAATCGCAAGCATAATTTATTTTGTTAGTCTCTGTTACAAGTTTTGTGTCGTGGGCGCACATAATAGAATTCTATAGCAGCCTACTCGACTACTAAGGCTTGAGCTGAAGTTGTGAGCCACATAAGAGTTTCCTTTTTGGGCTTAAATAGTAAGCAGAGCAGAGCAGCAGGCAAGCAGTGGCAGTCTGATTATGAGTGTGCTAAGTTAATGGCAAAACGAGTGCTTTATAGCCACATTACACACATTACACATACGCCCGGTGTGCGCCTTAGATTACCTGCTTGAAAATTAAGACGTTTGTGTAGATAAATCTGCTAGGCAACTGTTTTTATGTGCGCATTTATTTTAAGCTGCCAACTGTTGTGTGTGTGTGTGTGTGTCTCTCAGGCTGTTTGCATATTGCTGCCCATAAATGTAGGCAACAGTTTGCTTGCATTTCATTGACATTCTCGGCCTCAGCTTAGACAGTCGCATGACTTAATTACTTGCTTATTATAACGCCCACAAAATGGTTCATAAACCCAACACCTGCCACACATAATGTGTGTAGGTAAGTCACATGTCTTGCCACGCCCACACACACACACACACGCACGTAGCGTAAATACAAGAGAAACATTGCTGACTGCCAGCACATAAATAATATGCTAGCGATAGGAAAATAGCTCAAAATATGTTAATAATGAGCGTGGAGCGAGCGAATGTGGGTGGGTGGTTGGGTGGTTGCAAATATTATTCATACACATTCACAGTTGGGTGGGGTGCGGTGCATTGCGTTAGCCCCAGCTGCAAAAATGTTGTTGTGTGTGTGTGTGTGTGTGAGGCACAAAGTGTAAAGCAGGCAGTAAGCTGCAGAAAATCTACATAAGTCGGTCAAGGACACTGCAGAAGGCTGCGGCTGCCACCAAATTGCCTTTAAATATAATTATTTTTATTTATGCGTCAGTGACAGGAATATACATGCATAAATCTGCATTGGTATGCGTATGCGTATGTGTGCGACATTTAAATTTGGGCTACACACACACACATGGAGTGTAAGTGTGTGCAGAGAGGTAACGGCAGCATCCATCGCATCTTTCGCTTGTAGATAGATACTCGGCCAGATAAGAAAAGACATTTTTATGACGTCAGTGGAGCGTTTTAGGCCCACTTTTTGTTGCTGTTGTTGTTGTTGATGTTGTTGCTGTTGCAGACTGACACAAAATGTTGCCAGCATTGGGCCGCTGTGGAAGCGCGCGCAAATGCTGCCAACAACAACAACCAACAATAATAACAAAAAGAGCGCGAGCGAGAGCGAGAGCGAGAGAGCGCACGCTCAGCTCAAGTGGCGCAAGAGAAAAATTGCAAAGCTTTGCAGCTCTTTGGCTCGCTCTCTCTCTCACTCACTCTCACTCTCTATAATTATATTTGGCTCTCTTGGTCTCTCTCTCTCTCTCTGCCATCTATAACCATAAAATCAAATCACAACAATAACCATAACCATATAGCAAAGATTTAATAACTGTGATTGGAATTTGAAAAATGAATTTTTCTGCTCTACGCTTTTTTGTAGTTAGGTGACCGTATTTATGTATATACATACATATTTATGTATGTACTACATATGTATGTGTGTGTGTGTTTCATACAAAAATTGTTTGTCTTGTTTTCGTTTTCGTTTTTTTTTTTTTTTGTATTTATTTGCTCATTCCTTTATGCCTGCTTCTATTTCTTTCGTTTCATTTCGTTTCGATTTTGGTTTATTTACGTGGCTTATTTAATGGATTTTACGGCTGCCATTCTTATTTTTTTGTAATGTGGGTTTTTTTCTATGTATGTGTGTGTGTGTGTGGCACTCGTGGATTTGGCATTGAATTTCCTGTGTGCGTAGCAAAAGGTTCTCTCCTTTGTAAATATTGTAAATGTAATTAAAGCACACAGTTCTATGTGTGTGTGTGTGTGTGTGTGTGTGTGTGCTGGATGTAAAACCAAAATTATTATTATTATTGCGGCACATGCTCGAATAGCTCGGCACGTTGATGTATTAAATGATATTGAAGTGTTAACGCTGTTTGACTGCGTCTGTGTGAAATTGTTTGCCATCCATCCAAAAACAAAAAACAGCAGCAGTCAAGAATATATAATAATTTTTTTCACGCTGCTGGCTGGCAGCATAAAAATGCAGGCGAAAAATATTGTAATAAATATTTTAATTCGTTGTGTTAAGTCAGACATGATTAAAAGTCACGGAATATTTGCAGCAATGCAATAAAAACAAATTTATGGCTTAAACGCAGAGCTGCTGACGAGAGTATAATCATTTTTAAAATATATATGCATATATGTATATGCTGCATATATATGATAAATATTAATAAAATTGCTGTGGGGCACCCAAAAAAGTATGCTACAGCATTTTGCAGCACGCAAAATCAATCAAATGCCTTAAAATATTAACAAATCTGCATTTAACAATGCCTTTTATGACTTCCGGATATCCAGCACGCATTTCCATTTCCGTCGTACGTTTTATTTTTAGCATGTGAGGGAGTTCATAATTATAAATGGGCGGCGGCGTGAGGCGGGGGAGGCGCAACAATATTTTTGGGCTTTTATTTTGGTCTTTTGTGTGTCAGTTCATTATGTTTACTTTCTGCGTTGCTCGACGAAAATTTGCTCGCAAGCGAAACGAAATGTAAGGACTGCAAATGCCGCTTGCCGCTTGGCGCCTGCAGCCTTGGGGCACAGCGAATGGCGAATAACGAGTTGCGAGTTGAGTCCGACATGGTTTTGCATTTTCTAGGCCAAAGCTCTGTCAAACTGAGAAACATCACTAGTGAGCCTGCCAGTATCTGTCTGTGTGTGTGTGTGTGTCTGTGTGTGTGTTGATGGGTTGTAGTTTATAGAGGGCGCTGGCGAGTGGGCAGGCCGCAAGCAAAGTGCTGGGCACCAGAGCCTTTGACAGCTCAACAGTGGCTGGCAGCCGCGACGTCTGTCCAACTCGTGGAAAATCTCCGAGTGTGTCTCTCTGTGTATGTGCGTGTGTGTGTGTGTGTGTTGTGGGTGAAAAGCTTCTGCGGCTGTTGGCGGCATTAAACACAGCCGTCGTAGAAGTGTTTTGAAATCCAATTACGAGCGCAAATTTAATTTGTTGCTGCACTCGAAAAAGTTGCCAACTTGACGCTGTTGCTGTTGCTGCCGTTCGTTGGTCGCCGCTGATAGCCTATGAAAATTGTTTAGCTGCAATAAAGGGCCAGGCTAAACGAAGCGGGCCTCAAAGACCGCGCTAAGGGGAGACGACACGCGACTGCGACTGGGATAACAACAGAGGCAGCGGCAGTGGCAGTGGCAGCGGCAGCAAACAGCAGCTGCTATGTTGAGTGGATATCAGCAGCAGCAGCAGCAGCTTCTGTTCCTGTTCTCATTTTGCAGCTCGCGGCAATTGCTGTCTATATGTGTGGGTGTTACTCTGTGTGTGTGTGTGTGTGTGTTTGGGTTGGGCACATCATCAAGTGGTCAGAGTGCAAAGTTTAATTTGAAAAAGGTTCTACTTTGCTTTCTGTATTTTTATTTCATTGTTGTTGCTGTATTTTATTATTATTATTTTTTATTAATTTTTACTGTTGCTTTTGCTTTTGTTGTAGGTGTTGCTTTTAGGTGTTGAATTATGAGCAAAGTTCATGAGCGTCTAACAATTTATAAGCTAAATGAAGCCATGTTATGTCCAAAGGCAAACTCGAGTCGCTGCTCTTATCTGTGTGTATATGTGTGTGTGTGTGTGTGTGTGCGTGGTGAGTAACGTTTGCGCATTGGTGGTGGGCGTGTTGCTTTTTTGTATTTAAGAGCGTTTTAGGCCATACACTTGTTGTTGCCTTGGCCAACAGCTGCTGCTGCTACCACTTGCTCTGCTTATGGCCAAGTTGGGGGAAAGTCTTTCAGCTAATTGCTGAAACATTTGCTGCAATGATTGCGCACAAATGCGCACATGACATGCAGGCCAAAAAGGCAAAAAGGCTAAAGTAGCCTTTTCTAATTTTTAATAAGATTTAAAAGCATTGCAATATTCATAAGCCCAAGTGACCCAGTCATGTGCTCATCTCTTTCATTGTTGTCGATTATTGTTTGGCTTTGCCTTTTGCACACATTTGTGTTAGTTTGTGGCCTTGTCTGTGTGCCAGCTTGGGCCATTGCCATCGTGAGCGTCATCTAATTGTCGGACGCTGTGAAAACTGAGCAGTTGTCCATGAAGCAGCAGCAGCGACAAATAACAATTGCCTTCACTTCGAGATTTCCCGCAGCGTTTTGACCAGCACGCAGCGCCTCGTGCAATTTGAAACTAACTGGGGGAGGAGTGCGGGGTGAGCCACTTACAATGGACCATAATTTGAGCGAATGCGAGAGCTGCTGCTGCCGCTTAAGCACAATGCCCCACTAAATTACAGTTAATGTTTATTTCTTGGCCCCAATGACAGCAGCAGGAGCCAGTGACCGACCGACCGACCGTCCCAACTCTCAGCCAGCGACAGTGGCTGCTGCCTAGTCAAGCCCTGGGCTTTGTTTATTCTCCTAATCTGTCCGCTTGCCTTTCTGCTGCTGTATCGCAAGTTGTTACTGCATTTCGATTGTATCTTTGACTGCTGCTGCTGCTGCTGGCGTCGTCGTCGTCGTCTGCTGGGTTAGCTTTAGTCGTTTGTCCTTTGCTTTTGCCTTTGTTTTATGCGCTTTGCTTAGGTTCAGTACAATGGTTTATTGAGTTATGGGCTTGCATGCGGATATCCGCAAACGAAGCGACACAAAGAATAAAAGAGAGAGAGAGAGCGAAGCTCCAACATTGTTATTATTGGCGCTGCATTGAGCTATGCTGGCCAAGATTAAGTCCCATAAATTAGCAACATTTTGAGTTGCAGACATAAAATAGCAAAACTATAACAAATACTTACCTTTGCTTATATCTGATTGCGCTCAAGTAAATAAAAGCAAATTGCATTCGAAACTTACCTGCAAGCAAAGAATAAGAAATAGAGAGAAAATATTATTTGATTAGTTATGGTTAGAAAATGATTTATGCTAAATTTATGCATAAAGTTTAAACTGAATTTCAAGCTTATTGCTTAATTTAGAGCAAACTCTTTAGCTGCAGAATTTATTGCTAATACAGTTGCGCTCAAGTTGAAAGCAATTAAAAAACTCATTCACATAAACTTTAAAAACATAATCACAAGCGAGCACAACAAGAGAATGCGCAAGATTTCAATTCAACTTCATTGCCAACTTTGGACTAATCTTTTCTTGTCATTGCCTTAATTGTTGACCAACAACAGCAGCAGCAGCAACTACAACAAGCAGCAACAACAAGCGTTGAGTGTGCCGCGTTTAAGCAGCAGCTGGCAATTTAGTTGATGGCTTTATGCCGCAGTTTTGGACACCTTTGAATGGGGCTCAGACTAGGGTCGGGGCTCAATTTAAACATTGCCTTGTACAAAAGGCAAAAATGTAGTTGTTACATTTAATTATATTCATATCTTATGGCTGCCAAACGTGCCACGTAATCCGACAACTTACAAAGCGGATAGTAGAGGGGCGTGGCCAAAGGCAAAGCCAACTTGTATTTCTTGCAAACAGTGCGAATTGTACAAAAATGCTGAACACATGCCAATTACCGTGCGCGCCGAAAGTGCCGAGGTGCCAAAATGAGGCCTTTCGAGCGACGATGAGAGCTCGAGCTCGAGAAGGTTGCCGCAATTCCTTCGCACGGTTGCCAGGCAAAAGCTTTAAATGCGCGAATGCCAAACGACATTTACATTTACATACAAATGCTAAAGGATCTCAATGCGCGCCCTTACAACAGTGTTATGCGCCTCCAAGTGTGGCACGAATGCGTGAGGTGAGTTGGGGCGTGGGGTTGCGTGCGCTCATGTGAGCAGCAAGGATTCAGATTCAGATTCCAATTCAGCGCAAGCCACTGACTTTAACTCGTTGCCATTTGTTGTGCGTGTTGCTGCTTTATTATTTTTTATGATTTTCGGTTAAGTTACGCTCTATAAATCATAAAACATAGTTAAAATTTATGCTAATTTAGCAAACAATTTATATTTGTTAACAGCAGCATTATCAAAAAAGATTTATCAAGCGTATTAATGCCATTAATTAGCAGCCGACCTTTGACCCCAGGCCCACAGACCCCACAGCTTAAATGGCGTACAAATAATAAGCCTCTCTCACACATGCAGTGAGTGCGCAGCGTAACGAATGAACAAAGTTAAAAAAGGCTTTTTGCACTCAAAGGACAATCGACGTGGTGGGGTCGGGAGCACTGAGGCCATTTAAAGGGCGGGCAGGTTAAGACTTACACGCCGTTTCGTGGCTGCTCTGGCGGAAGGAAGAAATCAAGCCAGGCAGGCAGGCAGGCATTTTGCCATTTTGTCAAAATGTAGCCTTGCTTGCTTTTATTTGTTGTCAGTTTTTTTTTCTCCTTTTTGTTGCTGTTGATAACTTGATTTGGCGCTCGCATGTGCGTGGCCTGATATGACGCACAGCAGCAATGAAAAAAGTGGGCGTGTGTGTTTGCCCACAGTGCTCGGGCTGCTTGTTCAATTGTTAAAATGTTTGTCATTGATGTTTTGGCTTTTGTAACATTTAAATGTGAACTTTATTTGCTTTGCTGACTTTAACAGACTCTGCTGCTGTCGCTGCCGCTGCCGCTTGGCAATTGAAATGAAATGAACGCCAGACTGTTGCCACATGCCACGTCTTGCTGTCAAGCGCACAAACCCTGGTGGACAGGCGGCTGGCTGCTATTCTGGTCTCGGGTACACATTTCATTCATTTGCGCACGGCTTTTGTAAAGGCTTCATTATGTTTGTATAATTTGTTTAAGGACACAGCCAAGTGGAAGCCACACATTAAAGCCAGAGCCCGCAACTTCAAGTTGAGCTTAAATAAAGTTTGTGGCTCTGCTTCATTTTTTTTTTGAGGCATAAAAGTTTCGTTTCGTTTCGTGTTTGCACTTCAACTTCAAGACTTCCCCTCAAGCGAGTGAAAAGTTGTGTAAGCATTTTAAATCTTGAACACATCGAGAAGATTTGCCAGGCTGAGTTAAAGCTATTTGCCAAGTAATTGAAATGCTATTAATACAGACACAGGCCAAAGGCAGCAGCAGCAGCAGCAGCAGCGAGTGAACAGCTTTGCACATGGACAAAGTGAGCGAAAGCATATTTGCACGCCCAGGCTCTTTTACTATATACTATCATATACATACATGCCAAATTTATTATCACACACACACACACACACGTAAGCCAACTTATATGTGCCATATAAACTGTAGCTGGGAACTTTAAGCGGCCACAAAATGAAATGAAATGCATTGCGCTGCGCTTAAGTTTCATAAGCTGCGGCCCAAAAATCTGTGCCACATGCTCAGCTCAGCTCAACGCCTGACCGCAGTGCCACGCCCATGTGGCATACATATGTATGTATGTGTGTGTCGAAAAGGAATTATCGAAAAGTGAATTCAAGGCAATGGCTTTGGCAAGCGCTGCTGCTAACTTTTTTTTCTGTCGCTTTTCCAACAAAATTCATTGCCCCACAATTTTTTTGTGCTTGGATATTAGCAATAGGGACATGCATGCAAACAAAAAGGAGCAGAAACTAATAAGAGAAACTGTTATGTTTGTGTCAAATAGTTGGACAACTGTCCCACGTACACGTCGAACTTTCGCCGACAGCTGCCAGCGCAGAGCAGAGCAGGCAACGCCCACTTACGCCTTAATGCACTCGCTGCAAATTAATATTGCAATGCTGTTGCCCTTGCTAAAGGGTAGAGCGAACGACAAACGCAGCAGCAAATACGAAAGCAAGCCAAGAAAAACAACAAAAATGATGGCAAGATAGTTTGGCCCAAGTTAAGATGAGAAACTGCTAAGAAAGTTTTCACGCGCGCGCGTCTGCAGCAACAAAAATTAGTTTCTTCACTTATTGAAATGTCAATGGGCATGTCAGGCAGGCAGACGCCGCCGTCGCCGTCGCCGCCGCCGCCGCCGTTGGGGCTTTAAGACAACTCACTAGCCAAATTGTAATTTCCACGTCTGCACACAGAGTTGAGTTGAGATCTTTTGTTGTATGTCGTCAATTTGCTTGAAATGCCAAATGATTTAGCGTTGCTCTCATTCATTACATTTGTATGCGTGTGCGTGTGTGTGTTCGAGTGTGTGTGTGTGCTTTTGTTTTTTGCTCGAGGGCAACCTCAGCTGCGTCTGTCAATTTGGCCTAATGATATCAGCGGGTTTGCTTAGCAGGTGCTAAGGCAAAAAGAAAATGCCAAACGGCAAATGGCAAATGGAATTTAAACAAAATAAAAAAGCTACAGCCAAAAGGTTGCCGCTTGTCAGACCTAATGAGCATGGCCAAAATGACAAAGTTACAGCTGTTGAGATGCTTAGCGCAAAAAACCAAAAAGGATCACGTTAAGTGGCTTTGGGTTTTGTATGCTGCATGTTGAGCTGCCTTTTATTTTTAGGGCGCGCTTATCTAATGAAAGTCGCGCATAAATTAATGCGCTTGCTCATATCTAAAATGGCTTTTTGGTAATTAATCAATTTGATGGATCATTGGCGCATTGGAAACTGTGACGCGCCAACAATTTTTGAGCATAAATATTTTAAACGCTATCATTATGATGATAAATGGGGATATGGACTGGCGGCATTAAAGTAATGAAACTTTCAACTTTGCAAGTGGCTAGCGCAGTAGCTTGGCAATTAACACAAATCTGTGTCACACACACACACACATACAGAGTAACAAATTGTATTTAAAATGCACAATTCAATTAAAATTTAAACAACTGGCAATCATGCTCGACAGACAGACAGACAGTTAGTCATGAAGCTTCTGGGCCAACAGCAAATTTCAGCACCTGCCCCGCAATCACATTTTGGCCACATCCTGCGGACAAGCTAAAGCTTTTAAATCCCCAGACCAGAGCAGGCAACCGGGCTGGGGCAATTGGCGCTCAATTTCAAGTGCTCGCTTTACAGAGCAATGCAGCAATGCATGAAAGCTTTCGGGCTAAAAGCTTTTAACGCTATGTTAAGGCGTTAAAGCGTTTACATTATTTAAACAGCACTCGCAGCTTTGTTTGCTCTTCGCCGCGTTAGCTACAGTGAAACGTGGCTACGCTGGCAAGGCAAAGCAAAAGCAGCAAGTGCAATCAGTTAGCAAGTGACTTAATTCATTTTAAATAAATTTAAAGACTTTAATAATTTAATTTTATACATTTTTTTAATTAACTAATTTGTCATGTCAATGTGTCCAACGCTCATTAATTATATTAACCTAATTTTAAAGCCTAGTTGCATTTAATTTGTTGCTTGAGCAGCCATAGCAAGACCGGCCTCATTGCTTATAGAAACTTTGGCGAGGCTTATCAAAACATCACACACACACGCACACACTTATAGCTGCAGCCCACGTGCCCCAACGCAGACGCTGCTAATCGCATTTGGTGGGCGACATTTGTAGGTTGCCTTTTAATATTATTTTTCGCTAGTGTGAGCAAAGCAAAGCGCTAATAGTTATTGGAACTGCTTTGCTTATTGTTATTTGGCGCAATTGAATATGTGCGGCATTTAACGCGCACAAATCTAATTGTAATGCTAAGAGCATACGCAATATTACGCATACGCAGCGTGTGACAATCTGTTTGGCAAATTTGATTGTCATTTTTATGGTTATTGTTGGCACACACACACACACACACAGAGCAGCAGCTTATGCGAGTTGCTTAAGTTGCTTTTATTTTGGGCGCACTCGAGTCTTTTGAGAGATTAACAAAGCATTTAATCTTAGCTTGGCATAAAATGACGCAGCATACACACAAACACACACACACACACACACATTGAAGCTTAGATTTAGCTTGTCTTGTTATTTTTGCTTTATTTATTATGCCTGACATTGCCGTTTTGCTTTTTGTTTTTGGCACTCAAAATTCTTTATCTTTTTATTGACATTTACTTGCTTAGCATGCGCCTTTTACTCTCCTGCTGCTTCTTCCTTTTTGTTATTGTCGTATTGTTGAGATTTATTGTCGTTGCTAAATGTGTTTTGCTGCTATTTTGTTGGTTTGTTGTGCTGCTGCCAGCAGAAATTGCAATTAGTTGAATTTTTTCACACGTTGCATAGTTTTGAGCGCACACACACACACACACATAGACGCACACAAATTGCAGTTACTGCCGCAGCTTCTGCTTGTGAATTTTAAAACAATTTTTTATACACAATTTTTCATTTTGTTTGCTTTGTTTGTTGCGCGTGCTTTGGACTTTTTCACTTCAGCAGCGCACACTTGCTAACATTTTCTTTTGCTGCTTAGCGCAGAGTTTTCAATTTGTTTATATTGCTGATAAATAAATTGCAGTACACACACACACACACACACACGCACGCACGCACGCGGAGTTACGCACACGCATGTGTAGAAATTTTGAGTCGATTATAAAACGACAGAGCTGAAGTTAGCGCAACACTAGCAAAATAGCAGCAGCAATGACAGCGGCAAGCGGAGCGAAGCGAAGCGCAATCAAAGCTTTCGCAGCTGGAAGTCCTAACAGAAGCAGCGGCAGAGCAACGCAAGCAGCGCCGCAACATAGCACTGAGCGTCTTGAATTGGATTGGAATGCTCAGCACCACAAGCACAAAAGCTGTGGAGCAAGAGCGCGAATAAAGAGCGCGTCGGGCTTAGAGCGCATGCGCCGCAGCAGTGAGGCTGGAAAAAAGGGCCACAAAGGGCGCCCCCAACTTCACAACTGTATGTGTGTGTGTGTGTGGATTATGTGTCAGTGTAACAATGGAAATTTATTGCAATTAACAGCGCTCAGCTCGCTGTACGTGTGTGTGTGTGTGTGTGTGTCTTGGCTGCTGGCCAATGATGCGTGACTGCATTGAAGTGGACGCGACAGCTTTTTGGCCTGCGCCTCATTAGTGTCAAGGCAAGGACTTGAAAATTGGCAACGCAACGAGCCAACAAGTTTGCCTCATGCATATTGCAGCAAGCTGCCACGCCCACAAACAGACAAACAGCTAAAGCTTACTTATTAGCCGGCTGAACTAGCCGGGCCTAGAAATTTACACAGCGGCTGCACAGCAATTAAATTGCTGACAAAAAGCGACTGCAATCAACATTACGATGATGACTAACATTGCAACGTCATCATCATCAGCAGCAGCAGCAGCAGCAGCTAACAGCAGGCAAACAGTTTTGACGTTGACAAGGCTGCGCACCGGCCGAGGGAGTTGCCAAAAGAGAAAGTTTTTTGTTTTACTTTTTCTATTTGCAACTGTGTTTGCTTAGGAGTGTGCCAGCCTATATATGTGCGCGCATATGTGTTGTGCTGTGTGAGCTGCCTGGCAGTTTGTTTTTAATCAACGCAAAACTGGGTCAGTTTGAGCTGCAACTAAAAATATCATTTACGTTGCCCAGCCAAATGCGCCAGTTGACTTTCCCTCCTTTTATACTTTATGCCTAGCTACAGATATATATATATATATATATATATTCAGTTTATATATATAAATCAAATATATGCACACTTTGTATATTTGTCAAGTCGCATTCACAACTTGCAGCAAGCTGTGATAATTGCTAACAGCAATGCATTCTGTTAAGCTTAACAGCGACAGAGCGTGCGTCTGTTAAGTTGCGCAGCAGCGTCTGCTAACAGCGACAGGTAAAAGTTCTCTAACAGTTGACCCAGTTGCCTGGCTCCTGCCTGGCTATATATAGAGCATCTCTCATCTCATCGCATATATATAATATATATACTATATAGTTGCTACTTTCGAGTGCACTCTCAACTTGGACGCTCTAGGTGTGAAGTGTGTAAACGAGAGCAACACTGAGAAGACTTCACTTTAGAGCAACGTTATTTTGGCTATTACTATTTGACGACTAGAGCAAGTTGGCACATTAATATTAGTGGTCATTAATTTTATAGATTACAATTGCTTGTGTGGCAATTAAATTGCTTAGCCATAAGCAATCAACTTGACTACTTTGAAAGTTATTCATATTTGAATAGTGGCTTATTTTAGTTGAAAGCTTTTAACTTGCAATTAAAACTAAGCAAATACAAGCTAATGAATGTGTATTAGATAAGAGATTCATGTGAATCGAATGGTAGAAAGTGCAGTTTACAGCATATTGGCAATTATTACAGCTCTAGCTTTAACTAGAATATTCTAGGCATACTATAATCAAACTAACCAGATACAAACTATGGAATGTCTATTAGAAAGGAGATGCTTATGAATTGCATTACACACATTCAAGTATATAAAAAATTGGCAATAATTGCAGGTATAGCTTTAAATAGAATATATCTAGGCATAAACTATAATTGAAAGCCTTTATCTTTTAATCAAACTAACCAGAACAAAGTACTGAATGTCTATTAGAAAGGAGATGCTGCCTGAAGGCCTCTGTTGCTCTGTTAGCTGAATCAATTGTACCAAAGAATTTAAATCTACGCTACAATTAAAATAAATAAATAAATAGAAAGAAGATGCTTATGCACACTTGCTTCACATATTGACAATAAATGCAGGTATTGCCTTAAATAGAATATTCTAGGCATACTTGTTAAAATTATAATTGAAAGCCTTTAACTTTCAATCAAACTAATAAGACTAACAAACTATTAAATGTCTGCTTATTAATATTAATACTATACACATTCGAATATATTGAAAATTGGCTATTACTATTATAAAATATTCTGCACACGCTTCATTTTTAATTATAATTATACATTGGGCCTGCGCTAAGCCTATTCAATATTTCTTTACTAACAAATACATAAATATATTTCTCATATGCTTAGTGTGCTTGCAAATTTTAGAGCTTGTCCATTGACTATTTAAGCCTTTAAGTTAATTAAATGGTCGTTTCTTTGACTTGTGACTGGTGCTTCAACTCACCTCAGACGATGTGAGATAGCACATGCGCGAATCGGTGCTTTCGATAGATGCCTGCTGAACAATTCCATAGCGTGACTCGCGATCGCTTAAGTACTCCGAACGCAAACTGTCCTGACGTATAAACTCCGCACTGCAAAACAAAATAAAGTTTAAACAAATGCACTCAGTTGCTTTAATTTCAGTTTAATTACCGCTGCTCAAGTGAATCAGCGCGTGCGCTCTTGTAGCCCGAATCATTGAGGCTGCTGTCCTGACGCAGCGATGGCAACGAGTCCCAGGGTGAACGCTTATGACCGCCACCTTGCATTTGCTGAGTCATTATGCCGTGGCCAGAGCCAGAGCCAATTGTGGAGCTGCCAGAGCGCCAGCCATCCGAGTGACGAAACCACTGAGCACGTGCCGATTCACCAATGCAGCTGGCACAACGCGAATTGGAGAAGCTGTGAAAGCAAATACAAATTTAGCAAGTTTTAAATATCAAATATATATATTTAATACTCTACCTAGCATTGTGATCCGATAGATAGCCACGATCTCGCTCACGCTCACGTTCGCGTATCAATTCATTGCGATCGCTGTAGTAACCATCGCGATCTCTATCGCGTTCCTTATCGCGTATAGTGGATAAGGGGCGATGTGGTGGCAATGGCAATGTCGAAGATTTGGCATTGGCTGCTTGAAATAAATAGAACAAAATGAAGTTAGCAAACGTTCCAGTATGAGTTTGAGCTTAAATCTAAGTGCATGCCAACTATTTGCATTTCAGTCTCTAAGTAAATTTTTGAAGCCATTGAATTGACATTTGGTCTGCTAACCAGATAGAGATTTGAGATTGATATAGAGTTAGAGATAGAGAACACATGTTTATGTAAGAGACGTGCATTGAATGGAAACTACTTACGCCTACGTAGTGGATATGGGCTGCGCTGGGTTGATCCTGGCAGGCTTTCAGCGAATTCTGATGATGGTTGTTATTGTATTTGTTGTTGTTGTTATTATTAAATTGTTGTAGTGACAGTGTGTAGTGCATGAATTGATTTTAATTTGAGATATATATGATATATGAATAGCATAAGTTTCAATTAATCTTAAATAAAATTAACATTTATACTTTGGGCATAACAAAGAGATAGTTCATTAAATAGTAGATAGAGTAGTAAATAGTTAATGATAAAAATAAATGAATTATATTTCAAGTAAACTCCTAACAGTTGGAAAATTGTTCAGCTAATTTGCTGACGCTTTTCTATAGAGAATTGCGAATTCTTTTAGCAGCTAAGCCTGCATTGCTTTTTACGCCGCATTGGCCTGCAATGCATTAATCAGATTATCACAGCTAATGTAAGCGCTGCCATCGATTCCAACCAATACTAATGCAGTCTTGGCCAACTTGATTCGATTAGAAAGCAAAGAATTTGTTGGAAAGTAGCAATAGTAGTTGACAACAACGAGAACGAGAATGTAGTAGACAACGAATGAAAACAAACAAGAAAAGCAACTAAATCGCTAGCTAAACTATAATGAAACCAAAGCACAGTGGGCACGGCAAGCGTTGCTCATGGGCTTACCCAGATTTTCCATGCTCTGCGACAGCAGCGCCTCGAAGGTGTGCAGACTGTAGGACTCGGCGTCCATGCCCTTGGCGAGTGTATTGCGCAAGTGCATCTCGTACTCCATGAGCAGCCGCGAGGTGGGGCTGCCTGGAGTGGGCGTAACATTGGGCGCCTGCTGATGCTGATGATGCTGATGGCGCGAGCCACGCGGATGTGGATGCGGGCCATGCGACTGTTGCTGCTGTTGCTGTTGTTGTTGCTGCTGCTGCTGCTGGCCATACGATTGATCCTGATCAGAGTTGCCATTGCTGCTGCGGGCGTTGTGGCATAGCATTTGATTACAAACATACGTTATCCGAGTGGCGAGCTTCAATTCCATCTGCGCTCCACGCTCGCGTTCCAATTCCAAGTAGAGATTACGCGGCGGATAACCGCGTCCGATTTCATGTGAAGATCTGCAAGGCAATAGCTTAACTTAGTAAATGCCATTAAAGCAAGCGCATGAGCTTACCTCGAGCCAGAGAAGCGCGACGACTGACTGGCGCGACCCATTGTATTGTTATTCATCCGACGGTGATGGCCGGCCCCGCCGCCGCCAGCGACGCCCACGCTCATGCCCATGCCCATGCCCATGTTCATGCCATGCTGATGCATGTGCTGTGGGCCCAAAGTCTGTGCCGCATTTGCATTGTAATAGTTGTAGCGGCGGCGTCCCATCTCTGGCGACGTTACCGGGCTCTCGGTGCTGGGCATCGGCTTTAGCATGCGCTTCAGTGTGCTCGTATCGACGTTCATGTCCTCGGTGCTTTTGGTCTTGCGTCGTGTGTTGTTGTTGATTACGTTGTGCTGGTGGTGCATGTCGTGCGAGTGCGCCTCGCGTGTCTGCGCGCGAAATCAGAGAGTGAGAGTGAGAGATTCAGATTGAGAGTGGTTAGAGACAATTGAGACATTCGAGAGGGTTAGTTTGGTTAGTTCAACAGTTTGTTGGCTGGCGTGCCTACCATGTCATCGTTAAAATCCTTGGTGCGTGTGCCGGTTGATTTGCTGGCGGTGCCAACGTGGCCGCCGCCCACCTGAGTGCCCTCGTTCTTCGACAGATCCATATCCATTTGGCAGACGCCAGAGTCGTCTGGCCCCACCTGCGATCCCACATGATTCTGTCCGCACATATCGCCGCCGTTGTTGCCCACGCCGGTTACAATAACACCCGGAGTATTGGTATTGACGCCAGCGCCTCCATCTTGTCCCTTTAGCTGTCGTTGTAGTGTATCTGTTGAAGATTCAAGAGTTAGAAAATTTGTTTTTCATTTGCTGCTTAGCCTTACCACCTCCTGGACCACCGCTGGCCACATTGTCGTACAGTGAAGTGCTGCTAACGGCGCTCACAACCTTGCCCTGCTGCTGGCCATCGACATCGGTGATTCGGTGTGAGCCGACGTTACGCGGCAAAGTGGATGAACCTGCAATGAGCGATGGCGATGAGATTTGATGGGATGGATGCGGTGGAGTTTCGGGTGCCTAATCTCTAAGAGTAGTAGTACTAGTGGCTGTTCTGGCGTTTCAGGGATACATAATTCCATTTCTAGCAGAGACTAACGTCAACTGTTACGCTAACCGTTTTTGCTTTTAGTTTTGAGTATTTTTAGTTTTTAGTTTTAGTTTTAGTTTTAGTTTGGTTTTGTTCTCTCACCTCTAACACGTGGATCGGTTCTCAGGCGCGCATACTGCTCGGCGGACATGCAGGTGCATTGGGGCTCTTGGCGCACGCGCGACGGCGACGCGGGAGTGCTGAGCGGCTTTCGCTTGGCCTTCACCTTGCCCTTGCCCGGCGGATCCAATTTCAGCGAGTAGCTCGACGAGGCCTTTCGTGAAAATTTGAAAGAAGGCGACTGTAAAACGTCGCACTATCATTAGGTTAGTTGATTGGGATAACAAGGTACTGTGTGTGCGGTTTCTGCTGCTCTGCTTTGCAATTCTCTCTCTCTCTCTCTTTCTGACTGTCGCTTTGCGTTTCTCTTTCGATTGCTCAGTTGCAATTGTGTACTGGTGCTCAAGCTGGTGCTTGGCGAAAGTTTAAATTGTGTGTTATATATATAGCGAGAGAGCTTAAAGAACTATTTGTGGTTAAGTGCATTAAATCTTAACGTGTGCTTGAGCTTTTAGTTTAAATAATTTGCATGTACATTTAGAGTTGGTATAGATAGTAGTTGAAATATAGTAAATAGTAGTACACAAGCATTTTATAGTTAGAGTTAGAGTTAAGTGAAGTTTAGTTAGTTAGAAGCCTTAGTTAAAGTTCCAAGAGCTAATCTCTATAGACGTTAAACGCGTTTAGTAACTGTTTTAATAGTAGTAGTAGTAATAGTTATGCAACAATCAACAATTTAACTCTCAATTTATAGCCTAGTGCAAAGCTTTGAACTTTAAGCTTAATTTTGATTGAACTTGCTGCAAAAATATGCGATTTACTTTATTGTTGCGCATGTGCGTTTGCTTTTGTTTATAGTTTTTGATTCGCTTTCGGTTTTGGAAACCTCAAAAATGTTATCTCAAGAATATATAGACTTTTGCTTGAATCTACAAAATATGTTAATTGTTTGCTTATCGCCTTGCTAGGCGCTTCTCTTGGCTGCTGCTATGCTAAATTTAGTTGTATTGTTTTTGAAAGTTGTTTCGATTTAGTTTGCGTATTTTAAACCGCCCACTTGGCTCAGGAAGAGGCTGGGGGTGGGAGCGGGATCAGTTAGTTCTCATCGGAAAGGGTTTGCAGTGGATAGGTAACGGTATTGTAGTAGAGGATACGTGCGATTGTTTTAAAGCGTTTGGCGTTTTTCTTTTGCATTTTCATTGTACGTTGGCAATTAATCATTTTAATCATATAATTCAATCGACATTGTTTTTAGTCATTTCATCATTGCGTTTGTCAAATTCAATAATTTGATATTTGAATTTAAACGTGACACGTGTCAAATGCAAACGAATCGTTTTAAAAAGTATTTTTATATAAATATATAGTAGAGTAGAGTTAAATAAAAGTGATGTTAGTTAATAAAAGCATTTCGGTTGGGACAGGGTGTATCATAGTTAGACAGATAGTTAGATAGTTGTTGTTGGGTTGTTGGTGTTGTACATTTAGAAAATAGATAGAGATTGTAATTTGGTTTTTGTAGTTTGTATCGTTTTTGTTTTGTAGTTACGTGTGTTACGTGGTTTTTTGATTTTTTTTTGGTCGTTGTTATATATATATCAGATTTATCAGAAGTATTTCGAATTTTAGTACGAAATTTATTGTTGTTATATATATAAGTATATATCAAAATGAAATGCATTAAAAATGATAACGAATTTTGATATTGATTTTTGAAAACGATTGATTCGTGTTTTGTTACGAGAATGAATTCGAAAATGATTAGAAGAGAGAAAAAGAAATGAAAGAATATATAATATAAATACATTTAACAAATTTTAGTGTGTGTGTGTGTGTGTGTTCGTGTGTGTTTGTGTGTGTGTGTTGGTGTCGTCAGTAGGTGTGTAAAGAGTTAAATATATATATATATGTGGGTAGTTGCTGGAACCTTTGCTTGTTTTATTTTACACACACGTCATACATTGAGAATGAATGCAGGTGTCGATTTACATTTACAGTTATGCGAAACATTTACAAATGAATTTAGCTTGTCTAGCAATTGAGCTAAGTTAACGTTAAGAGTTTCAGCTGTGGGCAATGCTTGTGAATTGTTGTGATTGGTTTTGATAGGAAAAGTACACAGAGGCGACATAAGAGGACACATCAAGTGATTAAATATATCAAAAGAGTTACGACATTTAGGGACACGGTTAAGTGAGCATGTTATATATGTGTGTGTTCAGTGTAAATGTGTTTGTAAATTCTTACACATGCCCAGCAAAGGGAGCGCTACTTAAGTTACTTTTGTCTTGGACTGTTAACGAGGTTTAGCATTTGAATGGGAACTCTCGCTGCAGTGATACTAAAAAAAGATTTGTTAAACATTTAGAGTGGTACATAGTAGGTAGTTGCAGTAGCAGTAGTTCTTTGTAAGTAATTGAAGTGTGAACAGTGTGTGTGTTGTGAATAAATAAACAATATGAAGCGATACTAACGTATTTTTTTACAATGTAAGATACCTGCAACAAATGAGGCGCAAAGTAAGAAAAGAAACAAAACAATTATTAGATACTATAATTTAAACAGTTCTATGTTGACTAATGAACTATGTGTGTGTGTGTGTGAGGGAAACAGTTTACTATGTATGTGTGTGTAATGCTCTCATTTTGTTTTGAAGCAATTTACTAAAGCGCATAAATCATATAGCACTACCATACGTATACTTAATATTAGCCAAATTGTTTTAATACGAATTTGAAATTAAATTAACACATCTCATTTACTAAAACTTAAACATAATTGCAATGCCAATTTGCTTGGAATTTACTATCAAATTCAATTATATACTTATGTATTTCGGAGTAGTCAACTAATGAGCGAGAATATTTCATGTATATACATATGTTAGAAGTTTATTAACAGCGTTTGCGCTGTGACACTTTAGAGAGCTACTTGTGTTTTGTTGTCTGTTGTCTGTTTGGTCTGTGAGCATGAGACAATGACTGCGATATTGACTGTGACTGAATGTGTGGCTGATGTAATGGGCTTTAAGCATTAATGATGCCTTTCAAAAATTATTTCCAATTCGTTTTTGTAATATGAAAAGTCAAGATGAACAAACATTCATCACGTTCGGTCAACATCACAGCATCATCATCATTATCAGCATCATCATTTGTGTTAGGTTCTGACCAGAGCTGACCAGCGTTGTTGTTGTTATTGTTGTTGTTGTTGTTGCTGCTGTTGTTGTTCGTAGTTTGTGTATTTAGTGTTGTGGGTGGCTGAGGTGGTTACATTTGGTTGAGGTTTTTTCAGTTGAGGTGGTTGCTTGTCATCGTCGCTTATGCAAAAGTGTACCAAACTGTAAGAGAATACTTACACAGCATTCTCGAAACTGTTTGGCATCAATGGGCGATGTGAAGTTAAGTCCCCATGTATCGTTAGTCATTGGATCCTTCCAGTAAACAAAGCATTCAGATGCCTGCCCAATGCGTGTACCTGCAAAAACGAAGAGTGAGAGTGAGAGTGAGAGAGGGAGACTCGGTGTGAGATAAATTCAATTAGCAAATGCAAACAGAGCTTTGGGGCTGGGCTGGGGAACAGTTTAGCTCACCTGGCTGCACAAGTCGCACATCGAGTATCTTGTCCACTTGGCTGTTGTACGCAGTGATGTGAAAGATGCACTCGGGCGAGTCCTGAATGCATGTGATGTTGACAGGAACCAAATCTTCAGACACTTGTTGCCACTTGACGGTGCCGGCGCCGCTGGCGGATACATGAAAGACCTCAGCCCACAACCTGAACGAACTAGCGTTGGTTAATAAAAACGTTGTTGACAAGAAACGATTTTTTACAAAAGTTGTTGATTGTTGTTTTCGATTTGGTTAGGTTTTTGATTGAGATTGAGGTTGAGGTTGGTTCGTTGGGGTTCCAATTCAATTTGAAATTTGTGCAAATTTATAGTTGAGGGTTTTCGGGGGTTTAAGTTGAATTGAAGGAGAGAAATCAAACAAAGCAAACGCATTTTACAGTTAAAGTTGTTTGGTAGTTGTTGCAGTTGTTGGTCATAGGAAAAGTTGTAGCATAATTGTTGTTGTTGTTGTTGTTTATTGTGTTTTTTTGTTGGTTGCCGCCAAGTCAAATTCGAAAAGGCATTGTGCATTGTGTGGTTGTGATTTGTTGGATTATTTGGATGTGAAGGCAAAGTCGAAAGTTTTCGTTTTGTTATTTTCATATTATAGTTTTTGTTGTTGTTTTTTTGTTTTGTTTTTTTGAGAAAGAAAGAAAAACCAGAAGAAGAACACAATTAGTTAAATTACAAAAGTTTATCGAAAGAGCGAATTCAATTGTGGATAGTTTTTTGTTCTATGTTGCTGTTGTTGGTCACCACCAAGTCAAAGAACATAAATCACGTCAAACAGTAGAGAAATATAGAAAGGGTGCCAAATAGCTAGACAACTTCACTTTAAGTTGACCCACTCACCTTAAGAGATGACCATCGCGTCGACGCGAGCTCTGCCAAGGCGAATCCTCATAGCGATAGGCCTTGCGCATCAGCGGGGCACACGAACAGCTTAGTTTATTGCCCATGGCGCAATTAGCACAGCCCGACGCAGCTCCTATCAAAAGGATACACACAGTTCGTGCATAAGTGTTAGTGCGTGCGTGTGTGTGAGGAAGTGCATAAGCGCATTAGATACTCACCTTTACCAGAGGCACCCCGATGTCACCACATGCCGCTTACGTCCGCCTGGGAAAGGGCCTGGCCGCGATTCAGCGACTGCGAACGTTGATTATGCCGATGGCCGTGGTAGCGACTACCGCGCTGCAGGTTAACAAAGAGCAGATTATATAATTAGTGGCTTAATCAAATGGAATTTAGTTGCTACAAATAATTGAAAACCAATAGTAAATTGAAAAGACTGTAAAGCAAATAAACTAAAATAAAATTTGTTAATTTACAAGCAAATAAATGTATAAAAATAACTTTAAAAATAATAAATTCAAGTAACATTATACTGAGGCAAAGAGATTATAGGAAAGCAACATAAATCTCTATAATCTGAATAACAAATGTTTGCAGCATTGGTATGCCCAAGATCTTGAACATAAATCAAATGCGGATTTGAACTTGAAACAGCCAACATAACATATTGAGCAATGCCTACAAAAACAGCAGATGTGTGTGCAGCTTTATGATTAACCCATGGAACAGCCCACGTTAGTGTCGACGTAGCTATTATCAACGGCACAAGAGGTGCGAACTAAGCGACTATGCTGGCCAAAATGCAGTTCGTTCCCCCGCTCACTCGCTTGGCAACAAATCGCGTTTGCAACTAGCGTTCGTTGCTGGCGTGTAGGTGTCAACAACAGAAAAAGCAGCAACAGCAAAAGCAACAACAACAAAATAGAAACTTAAAAATAAAATTCATAAAAATCAACTGCAATTTGAACTCAGCGGGAATTGTGCTTTGAAGTTTGCTATGACAGCTCTCTGAACTGATTTGATCTAATCGGCAAGCTTTATATTCTTTCCGACACACTCACACACACACATGAACATTGCACATTTATAGAGCTGGCTGCTGCTTTTATTTTTATATAAACTTAATTTCAAATTCTCGTTCTCTCGAGTACACCTTAGCCAATGTATATATTAAATTCGTTCTTTTATTCTTTTTAGATTTGCGCGTCGACAGCCTGTTGCTGGCCCATATGTTGGACACATTTGTTTTCATTTGTTTGCCATTCTATATATATAATTTTTATAACTACATATAGTTATTTTTGTTTACATCATTTAACGTACAGACAGACAGACACCTGCTTGTTTTTTCGGTTAATTTGCGCTTAATATTTTCACAAATGCCAAGTGAGCATCTCGCTGCACGCCACAAAGTCAAACAAACAACTAAACACTCCGAACAGACAAAAAACAAAAACCATAATAATAATATTGGACGAAAAATCAAAGCGCATTTTCATTCATTCATGCCACGCTCTCTCGCTCTTGAGACGCGGCGTCGTCGTCGGCGTCACAGCGAGAGCAGCCAGCGGAAAATCTTAGGCAGCCGATCGGAGAGCTGATCTCAAGAGCTGACAGCTACCGTTGCTCGCTCGCTCGCCCACACACGCGCTCTCACCATTGGCTTGAGAGCGATCTCTCTGTGGCGTTAATGCGCCCAAGAATTTCAAACACTCATCAAGTGTGTGCGACAATGAGGGAAATGCCACGGCGCCGGTGACTTGCACGTGTTTGAATTTGAATGCGTTTGAAAATTTATTTTTAAACTCAATCAAAAAGCGCTCAGCTCAGCTGAAATTTCTCTCCGTGCTCATCAAAATGCAATAAGGAAAGAAGGTGGCGACAGCGTTGGCGATTTCTTTTTTGGGTCACAAGCGCAGACTGTGAATGACAAATTGAATTGGCTGCCGTTGCAATTGACAGCTTTGGCTAGAGCTGCAATTCGGCTTGAGGTGCGTCCAACGCATCAAATTAAATTGTTGAAAACAAAAGAATTATGGCAACATCTGTTTTTGTAAGCTCACAAACGATAAATTAAATAAGAAATTCAGAGCATTTAAAATATATAAAGGGAATGAATAACAACTTAATTTAATTTAAAGTTAAGTCATTCGAAATATAAAAACTGTGTGTTGTATTGGCTTTGAAATTAAATAAGTAGCGACTGACTTTAGCACTTTTGCTTATCAGTAACTAACTGGGCAGCAACTAATGCTTGTTCTTTTATTTTACTTAGTGTTATACACACCTCCACGTGGCCCCAGCCATCGGCATTCATTTTAACGGCTGCCTCGACACTTTCCTTGGCACCCATCGCGTGTTTTGATAGAGTTTGTTGTTAGGCTTGTGTTATTTATCTGTTGGTTATAGCCGCAGCCTTATTGCTAGTTAGTGGCTGCGCTTGATTGTAGTTAACGTTTAGAGTATTTAGTATTTGTATTTATATTGTGATATTGCTTAGTTTAGTCCTCCTCTGTTCATGTGCGAGACTCGAGCTGCTGCGACACAGTGGCAACAGCAGCAGCTGTCAGATGTTATTTATTTTGATGTTGCTGCTGTTGAGTATCTCTCTGTGTGTGTGTGCGTGTGTGTAAGACAGGAGACCCAGGACCCTGGTGGCGTCTGCGTCTGAGCTTTAGCTATAGAGTATGAGCATGGATTTTGGTCGCGTGCAATATAAATATTGAGCGGATTGACGTCGTCACACTCTCAATCGCTCTCGCTCTCTCTCTCTCGCCTCTCGCACTGTTGCTGGCTCGCTTCGACGCGCTGCTGCGACTCTCGCTCAACGGATGCTGCTGTGTGGTTGAACGGCGGCTTTCAATCAGCTTTCGTTAGGTTGAACGTTGATTCGTTGTTGAAGGTACTAGTTAAATAATAGAAGAGCCAGTGTGCGCCTGATGTGCCGAGTTCTTTATAATGCTTTTATCCTACTGCTATATGCTATATGATTGTTGTGTGTATTATTAATGCAGCCTTTTTGGTATGTGTGTGGTCTGCGCTTTTTCACAATGTGCGTGCCTTTAAAAATGTTTATTTGCTTGCTGTTCAACGGTGCGTATGATTAATTTATGCTTGCGCTTGCTTTAATTACTTAACTCTATGCTCGTAGTTGTGTTTGCTTGTTATTCTGCGACGGGGTATACATTATTTTATTCATTATTATTTATTGTTTGCTTGCTTATTGTGTTTACGGGCTGCACTGTTGTTTACTTATGCTTTTGATTTGGCAACGCCTTTTGCCCTTTTTTTTTCTTTTTGCAATAACACGCACACACGAAAAAAATGATTTTTTTTTTTTGCTTTGCTTATATGGTAGATAATTTTCTTTTTCTGCTGCTACTCAATGGGGCTCAAATCCTTGTGCTCGCTTCGCTGTTACTGATGTTCAGTTGAAGTCCTTGAATTATTATTACTGTTGATTTAATTGCGGTTTTTATTATTAATATTTTGTTGATATTTTATTATTAATTTTCTTGTTCAGCAGCCGCAGCAGGAGATGATGAGGACATGTCGTCGCTCTGTATATTTGCGTCTCACAGACTCCTGCTGGCTGGCCAGCCAAAATACCTACAAAACTTAACGAAACGAAACGAAACGAAATGTTTTCACTTCACGAAACTGGCACACATACAATCACAGTCACACACACACATAGGTGAAACTAAGAGAGAGCAGAGAGCAGCAGTGGTAAGCAGGCAGCATCGATGGCAGCACAGATGAGCTTCGAATTACATACAGCGACAGCCGAAAATTGCCTGCCTGCCTGCCTGCCTGCCAGCCTGACTGCTGGGATGTTGAAAGTTGTTGTTCTTGTACAACATATATTTTAATTTCGATTTCTTTCTTGCTTTTGCGTCGCTCATTCGTCGTTATCCTTTATTTTGTATGCTTACTCTCTCTGTGCGCGCTGCTGTGTGCGTGTGTGTGTTTGTGTGTGACCGTATATTTATGTATATACATATGTATATGCTTAGCTTAGGGCTATGTGCAGCATTCAGCTCCGCACCCCGCAAGTCACTCTATATACTATATATATGTATATATGTCTGTCACCGCCCTGCGTATGCGTGTGTGTGTGTGGGCTACAAAGTTGCATAAATCACCACACCTTAATATACTTAAATGTCGTTTTGCCAGCCACACACTTTAATGTTGCGAAAGTCCCAACTGATCAAGTTATTGAATTCAATTCGCGGCGTGGTGTGTAAACGAATTTTCATTTACAGCCTAAAAGCATGCAACACTTTTATACACTGCTTACATGTCACATATACTTTCGCTTAGTTCTGTTTATGTGTATATAACTGTGTGTGGTGTGTGTTTGTGTGTGTGCTTGTGTGTGTGCTTGTGTGTGTATGTCTGTGTTGTTTTTCTATTTTTCTTTTAGTATTTAAAACGATTTGAATTCTGTTTGCTATTTAAAAAGCAGCACCGTAGCAAACAGCGCGAGCCACACAACCGTCGACTTCGAAAATCGTTTGCCTTTGCGAGCAAAATCAGCAGCTCAGCAGCCGCAACAGCAGCTGAGCAGCATATCCCTGTGAGCAGCGGCGTCGCTGCCGACGTTAGCATCGCTGCAACTGTTGGAATGTGTGCCACATTTCTCTTCTTGTGTCTCTCTGTGTGTGTGTGTGTTTTTTTGTTGTTTGGTTTTTGTTTTTGGGGTGACTGCTGCTGCTGATTTTGACGTGCTTTTGTTGTTGTTGTTTTTTGGTGTTGCTTGCAAGCATTTTGCTACATTTATTTTACTCTCTTGTTGTTGTTGTAGGACGTCAAATGAAAGTTTTGCCATACTGCTTGGCTTTAATGTCTCCCCGAAGCGTGTTTTTTTTTTGTTTTATATTCAGTTTATTAGGAGTCAGGCTACAATTACAATTTACGCATTGTGGACCTAGTGGATTAATATAGAAACAGGTGTGTGTTTGCTCCCAAAACAATGCATCGCCCAAAAGTCAGCGCTAGGTGTGTCCTGGCATGACGTCAGCAGCTAACTGGCTGACTGCATCCCAGTAGACAAGCGCTTTATGCTACCTCAGAGCACAGCACATGCGAATTATTCCGCAAAGACTGTCACTTGGCATAGTAAGAAGCTTTGCTCACATGCATTGGCATATCCTCAGCAGGAGCAGCATCATGTCAACGATCACTGGCGCTCCAAAGAAGACTCTAACGTCCACTGAGCATTATTCTGTTTAAAGCTACGATCGACTGGTGCAGGTAGTAGCTCTCCTTAAAGCGGAGGCAGCTTTGTTTTTGACCCACCTTCTATGCTAAGGGCATCCAATGTAGACTTTCGCCTGGCGAAAACCAAATTGATTGGGACTCAGACCTCCTGTCCTGGCCCCGATGCATGTTAGCGTGTGCTTGTGTGTGCGCTGGCATGCACGTTTGTGTGCGTTAATTTAATATTAATGTTATAATTTGCTAGGCGGCACAGCAGCAGCAGCAGCTCTCAACCCGCTCAGTTATTCCACACGAAAATACATACACATGTTTGTACGTTTTTACACACACAGCGAGCGAGCGAGCAGAGTTTAACATACACAAAGTAAAAGTGAAAAGCATCATCAAAATGAATAAGTAGAAAGGATGCTGAGTGCCAGCAGCCGACTGCGACTGCGACGCCAGCAGCAGCAGCAGCAAACACAAAGTAGCAAAAGCAAAGTGCAGGACAGACAGAGCGAGAGTTAGTTGCCTTAGCGAAAAAAAGAGAGAGAGAGAGAGTGAACGACAGCGCGAGAGAGTGTGTGTGTGTTAGCAGGTGCTGCTGCGTCGGCGTGCTTTCAATATTTAACGAAAGCTTCGTCAAGTTGCTTACAATTTACTTACATTTGAGCTGGCGAATGCTGCATCAACAACAATATTGCTAATACACTGTATTAAATTGCATAAAGTTAAGAACACACACACCATCATCCAACACATACGTATACACATAGATATTGCATGCAAGTGTGTAATTATAAGCAGCGAATAGGCTGAGAGGATAAGCTTTCGCCGCATGCAAATTAGAAATCTTGTAGCTGCAGCTGCAGTTGGGGAGCGGCCAAAACATGCAATAAAAACGGGATGCGCCCGACACGCTGACGTCAGTCCTCAGCAGCCACGCAACGCACACGACGCCAACGCAAAAACCGATGCTGCTGCTACTGCCTCTGCCTCTGCGCTGCTGCTGTTATCTCTTTAAGGAAACGTCATTACAAATTGCAGCGGGCTGCAAAAAGGCGCGCCGTGCGCACTGAAAATGCAACAACAGCCAAATTTCTAACCAGGCACTTTCTCATCAAGTAAAATGTCAAAGTTCCTGCCTCTGCTTGCTTTTGTTGTTGTTCTATTCGCTGCAATTATTGCCAATGTGTATTCCGTTTTGTTGTTGCGTAAGGATTTTTAGGCCAGCTGAGGGTGTGGTTCACCGGGTAGCCAATATAATGTACAATGTACGACATTATATATGTACATACATACATACATATGTACATCCATGCGTGTATATGTCTATGTGTGTGTTAGATGGGATTGACACAGTTTACTGGATATTTTGGAGCATCTGCGCCGCTGCGCAAAGCAGAATCTACGTGAACTTTCCTGTCGTTGCGTTTTTATGAATGAACATGCGGCAACAACAACAATACAATAGGGACGAGCTTTTTTGGCTCTGTGCGCGGCTGCTTGTGATTGTCTGTAATTGTAACCACGTGCCTGTTGAAATGATGTTCAGCAATACCACTTAAATGATAATCTAAAATGCATTTAACAAAACCGTTGAGTGGACCAACAAACACAATACAACTTAATGCCGAATTTTGATATTGTCATTGCGATATACCTATGTATATTTAGCTTACTCTTTATCTTGCTTTGGCTGCAGTTGCTGTCGCATATTAAATGCACTGATTATAACTGATTAGATATATAAGTGGATATAATTTGATTCACTTTATTGACACAGTAAATTGCACTAAATTTAAACTAACTGTAAATTGAACTGAGCCAAGACTTATCGTAATCGAAATTGCTATCGAGCAGCCACTGTTACTTAACAGAGCCATAGCGAGTAAGGCAGTTTTCACTTAATTTTGTGGCACTGGGCACTATTAGTCTTTCGCTTAGTTAATCGTTTAATTAAAAAAAATCAAATTCTGTAAACATTATAGCTACAATTAATACTAGTTCAGCTTGGTGAACTGTTCATATGAGCCTCTGCTTGGCGGAACGATTATGTTAAGAGAGTCACTGTTCAGTTAACAGTGCCATAACAGACATTGGCGTGTAAAATTGAACAAAGTAATAAAGCCGCGCCAAAGCAAAACAACTTGTGGAGTGCGATTTAAATTAACAAACAACACAAAATGGCTATGTGCGCTGAGGCGGCAATTGATGAGGTATTGGAAAAGGTGCCAAGCGTGCAAATCGGACCGGATGCAAAAGGTAAAAACAAGTAACTGTATCCTGCAATTTGTAAACAACTCTATTTCTCTCTCCCTCTCCAACACTTATTTTGCAGAATATAATTTGCTGCGTGCCGAGGAAGAGTATGAGAGCAACAATGAGGAGCATTCAATATACTATCAAGTTAAGTCGATGTTTCATGGTGTGGACATGCGTTTTGTGCACGAACCGGAAAAGCCGACAGACTTGTCACGGAATATAACCAAGATCTCGGATACGGAAAATTTTGATTACAATAAGTAAGTGGAGCTCAGCTACATGGCGCGCTTACTAAACAATGTTTATGTTTTAGTTCAACCTTCTTCAAGAACATCAAAAGCTATCAAGAAAAAATCTGGCCGCCCAAGAATGCAAAGAAGCCAACAAATAATCATGTGGACTTCTTTATGGGTATTTGCGAGCCCAAAGAGGGCTTGGAAAAAATAAAGCAGGTCTGCCAGCAACTGCCCGATGAGTGGTGTGTGCTGCAGCTCTGCAAGAGCTTTAATCCAGCCAACACATACTCCAGAGTGAACGATATAGCTGCGTCCAGCGGATACATTTATATGACTTTGCTGCGCCACTGTCGCAGCTCAGAACTGGGACCCATATGCCTGCGATTTGACAACGCGCTGTTACCTACGATCTTCAAGCAATACAGCACACTGGTGGATCGTTATAGAAGCATTGTCACGGTGGATCACGCGACAGTAAAGGATCAAAAAGTAAAGGCCAAATATTGGAAGAACATCTGTGAATTTAATGACTTTTTAACGAAACTCATTGAGAATCTGGGCAAGGTAATACGACCGTATGCCTGCATGTTTCTGGGCAAGCGCTACAGCTCGCTAGATGGGGAGAAGTCCACAAAATTAGTTTTCCAACGCGTGGACAAATACTGTAAGAAGCTCAAATGGAGCAGTCATCAGCGTGTGCTGCTTTCGCAGGCTTGCCTGCATGCCAATCGCATGTCGGACAGCGAGCTTGTGGAAATGAGCTATGAACTCACTAAAATCAACCAAAGCAATTCGAATTTAAATGAGACTGAGCTGCAGCTGGTGCAAGAGCTGCTACGAAAATGTGCCAAGTCGTGGCAGCGCTTCGAGGACTCTCAGCCGTTGGCTAAGAAGCGCTATCCCGTCATTTTAGTAGTAGATGAGGTAAGTTCTAAATTAAAAGTTGAATTTACTTTTTAACGCTGTTCATTTTAGCGCCTGGATCACATGCACTGGGAGCAGCTGGCACCCGAACAGGATTTCACGCGATTCAGATCATTACATAGTCTTTTTCGTCTTTATAATTACCACAAGCCAAATATCAAAAGCGGCTACTACGCGGTTCACGTTGAGCGTGGCGTTAGCGTCATTAATCCCGATGGGGATCTAAAGAATTCGGGGCGTCGACTGCGTAGTTTTATGGAGTACTGGCTGAGTCACTGGCAGCACACATTCGAGAAAGTGCCAACCGAGAAATTCATGACTGAGCAGGCCTTCAAAGCGGATTGCTTTGTGTATGTCAAGCCTTAGCACTTAATGCAACGCAAGCTCAGCGAAACTAATTCAATGTGTATATATTTTATAGCTATGCGGGTCACGGCTCAACACTGCAGTATATTTCGAGTTCGGCCATTTACCGCAATCTCATCAAAAGTGTCGCCTTTCTATTTGGCTGCGACTCAGTGCGACCCCTGCCCACCGGCCTGCACAGCTCCCTGTATGGCGCACAGGATTATTATCACGGTGCACTCTGTCCCACTGTGGTGGGCACTCTGATGCCAGCGCTCGATGGCAACATGGATAATGTCTCGGCCCATATACTCAGTCGCTGGATTGCGCCCGCCAATCGCAAGGTTGTACCTTGGACATGCATCGATCGTGCTGCCTGGATTACCCAGGGCACTATAAAAGGTTTGCTTTGTGCACATTAATTAACAAGTAAATGTAACTAATTTTTAAATTTGATTACAGCTCAGGCAGGTTCGAAGTCGACTATGTCACAGGCTCTAGACTATCAAGTGGGCAGTCTCTCGGCAATTTTATCACATGTGCATCTAGGAAAGGTGGAGCCCAAGATTTATAACTATTGCATTTACGTGTGCCGTGGTCTACCCGCTTGGAATCTAGCCATTGAAAAGTTACCAACGGAATTTAGCAGCAAATCAAATTAGTTTTTAATAAATAACAATAAGTATGTCTAATTTGATTTATTTTAAATTGTGCATAGCAACATAATTAGCAGAAATTAAATAAAGTTTTGTTAAGATTTTGCTGAAGTAAAAATAACATATTCCAATTAAATTTATCTTAAGTATTGAATATTAAACTTGAATTGCAAAAATGTGAATACCAAATACAACACACAGACTGGCATTAATGAAAAAAATATAACTAATGACATTAAGATAAATGAAACACTTAGGAGCAAAAGGAAATCGTTGTGCTTTGAACACTTACCTGCAGGTGTAAACAAATATAGTTAGAGAGATTAACTGTAGGTTTAGTTTAGATTTTGTTTGACACTACAATTATTTAATTTTCGTTTTTTTTTGGTAGCCTTGTTTATTTAGAACATTAATTTGTATTTTTGTTTTTGTTTTTATTGTTTTAGTTTATTGGAACATTAACCGTTTTGTGTTTAGATTTGAAAAAATTGCACGGTCAGACGAAACATGCCAGAGTTGAATTTTTGGAAAAAACTCCTGTGCATAAGAAAAATTATAAATTGTTTGTTTAGATGTGAAATGTGAAAAGTGAGGTGCTTGATATAGATGTTAAAAGATAGAGGAGCTTAGTTAGCTATAAATCACATAAAGAGTTAACAGTGAACACAGAAATTAGTGAGTCTAAGAATTGCTTGTTTTACATATAATTTAAAAATGCTGTACTCAATTGCGCTACATTTGACTGGCCCTCGAAGTGGAATTAACTAAAATTCAATTCAATTCAATTTTGCCAATGCAATTTCCTGGCAAACCATAAATATAGCAAATTTATTATATTCGCTGCACCTAATTCAGAGTCGATGGCTGCACCCATTTGGAAGTCAACTTATTACCACTTTGACTGAAACGCCCAGTCTATTTATTTACGATATTTGCCCTTTGCCCATCGTATTTATTTATTTTGGCACACAGCTTTGCGAATGAATTGGTTTCTTTTTTGTTGGTTTCGTTTTGGTTTTGATTTTGGCTTGGCACACAAAAGCCCTGAACATGGCATCCAGTTGACCTACTAACTGTCTGTCGCATTATGACACACATTTCATTAATTAGGCGGTGGCCCCGCAAAAATCTCTCGCTGGAGTATCTGTATCCGTATCTGTATGTGTGTGTGTGAACGACCTTCGCTCAATGCGGCGTATGCGTAATATAAGTGATTGCTCATCGAATTAGTGTCGCATATTTGCATGTTCAACATGCCAAAAATGCTAGAATTCAAACCACACATACACACATACGCACACACATGCAAATGCGGACAGGACATTTTAAGGATGGGCAGTATGCGTGTTAATGTCTCAATGCCGTGCCCGTGGAGCGTTCGAAAGTGTTTAAATCATTTTAGCAGCAGGCGAGTAGCTAAAGCTTAGTTGCATGCCACGCCCCCGCACATGACCTCGCACAAGCTCACACACACACACACACACACATAGTGAGTGAGAGAGATACACACACATACACACAAGCTAGATTTGTAACATGACAGGCGACAGCTTCAGAAACAGGATATTACATAACAGGCGCTGCCTTAACAGCGAGCGACATGTATGTAACTGTTGTTGTGGAATTTCTATGCCTCTATTGATATGTGTTTGTGTGTATGTGTGTTTCAATTGCATTTGTGTGTTTGGTTAACTTGAACTGATGCAAAGTCATGTGTGTTGTTTACCAAAAATACTCACACACCCACACACGAATACGCACACCCACACACTCACACACACTTACATTTAATCACAATTCACTTACACATTTAGTTTATTGTTAATATGACTTATACAAAAAAAATAACATACAAATTTACATATTTGCAACCTTGAACTATTTTCTGTTGATTTTTTTACAAATTTTATTTGAAAAACTCTTGTTTAAAATGTTACAAATGTTTATATATTATTTAATTTAAATTGTTGCTGAAACGCTATGTTAACTTTGGTTAAAATTCTTTTGTTGTTGTTAGTTTGTTGTTATTGTAAATTATTTGATTTTTATTGTAGTTTGTGTATTTTTATTATTATTATTATTGCTGAGTGTTTAATCCGCCGCACTGCACACAACAATTCTCTGGCAGAGATAAACTAAGACTGAGACTGAGACCGAGGACTGAGTAAACTGAGCCTGGCTACTAACGTTACGCTTACTGTTACTGCCAACGACGAATCGCAGTCTTAAGGCTCGCGTGTCCACGCGCCAAGGCAAGTTGCATCCTTTTTCTTTTTTTTTTGTAATTTTGTTGTCTGGATTCTGTGCCAAGCAGCGCACATCCTTAGCTCACAATGTTACAAAATACTAACAACAATGTTGAGCATTTAAAAAAGAATTCCAATTCAAGCGCGACAACAAAAACAGCCGAAGGGATATTCGCCCTCGCCCCAGAGAGACACACACAGAGCACGACAGAGAGAGAGAGCAGCAATTTTTTGGGCAAAAGCGCAACTTTCACCTCTCACATGTGTCTGTGTGTGGCCTCGCACAATATTTATATTGTTGTTGTTGCTGCTGCCGCCGCCACCACCTTGCGGCTGCTGTCTCTATTTCACTTTCAGCGTTGCAAGGACAAGTCCTGGCAAGGGGTGTATCGCATGTATGTGTGTGTGCCTTGTGGTTTGGTATGTGTTACAATGATTCTGCGTTCTCATGGTGATTGCAGCCAGGCCCCAAAGCTTCAATGTTGTTATTGCTCAGCATGGAACACGTGACTCGAGAGAGCTTTCTTATCAGCAGAACAATGTGTTTGATATTTAAGCTTTAAGTACTTATCCTACAAATTGAAAGTAAACGGGAAATTGCATTTTGAATTCATGTCTATAATTTGAATTCCCATAATTATGTTTTATTCTATTTTGCAAAGGCTTTATTAAAGTTTATCTCTGCGCTTGAATAAGAAGTCAATTTAAAATTTGCGCCTAACAAAATATTCATTTATTTAAATCTTGGCAATAATAAATTTGTTTACATTTTATTTGTACTTAGTGTTCATAAAATGGCATTTAGCTTAAATTTAATTTGCATTTGCGTTTGCTTAAACTTAAAGCTAAACTTAGAGTTATGGCTTAAGACTGCTATAACCCTGACTGCTTATCTATAGTTTGTTAGTTAGCTAATGTCTAGTTTCGCATACGAAATTGACTGCACTATGGCTGCTCTTTGATTTTGATGCGTTTTGTACGTGGGTGCCCGTTGGGTTGTTTTTGTTTTTTTTTTACAAGTTTTGAACTTCAGTTGAAATGCCTAGGGTGCTGCTGTTGAAGCCCCGTCGCCTGTGTTGCCGCCGTCGCTGGCGAGACTTTTGCTGCGGCTGCTGCTGGTTTGTGTCTGTGAATAAAGCTAGGCTAAGGCTGCTTGACTTTTGAACATATAAAATAATATTGCTTACCGCATTGCGATTCGGACAATCGGCATGTAAATGGTCCTCGCCGCGGCAGCGATGGCAGCGCTTGGGCTGCGGCCCCAGCGCGCACTCCGAGGCAATATGATTGGCGAATTCGCCGCAGTTGTAGCAGCGCATGCGGCGACTCTTGCGATTGCTGTAACGTTTAACATTCGAATTGGCATTAACAGTAACAGCAAATGTTAAGTGAAATGCTTACATGCGTGGTCGATAGGTGCTGCCGTGACAATTTTCACCTTGTTTGCCGGAAACGCGTGTTGCCTCCAGGCCGCGCGCTGTGCGCTGACACTCGAACTCCACCTCCTCCTGCTCGCCCAGGGAGCGAAAGCCCGACATTTGTATGACACTCTGATGCACAAACACCTCCTGGCCGCCATCGTTGGGCGTTAGAAAGCCCCAGCCCTTGGCAACATTGAACCATTTGCATTTGCCCACACGCACGCAGCCGCATTCCTCGCCAGCAGCCACTGTATAAACGCATAAAAAATAAATATTAGAGAACGTTTGGCTATCAGTTTCGTTTAATAAAAAGTGCGAGCAGCAGCTGAAGCACTTTTATCCTTGTGTCCTTGTCCCAAATTGCCGCGGGCCCAATGCCAAAAAAAAAAACAAAAACTCTATTATGTTGACAACAACAAGAAGAGCAGCAGCTGAAAACAGGTTTCCATATTATTATAAGAAATTCTTTTGCCGCGAGCTGAGACGTTGAAGCGGAATAAGGCGATTGTATGGCTTTGAGGTTTAAGTTAATGTAGTTTACTCTCGAAAATTGTCTAATAAATATGCAAAGTTATTTAAGAAATGCAGCTAGCTGAGTTCTCTTTTTGCTTTCCATTTGATCTACGCACATGTTTCTACCATTCAATCGCGCTCGGTTCATTCATAACACACACACACACACTTCTTTATTGCGTTCCATTTTCGGCTGCACACAGATACACACAGATACAAAGACAGGCAATGGCAATGCACTCGTGCATTTTGATAGTTCTTATCTGAAAACTATGCTCTTGGTCGAGTGCTTGCTTTTCTTTTCTTTTCTTTGCTTTGCTTTACTTCTGTTCTGTTTTTGGAGGGTTGACTTATCAGGCTTTTGTTGTCTTATTGAAATGTTTGTTGCTTCATTGATAGAATCTTGAGATATGTGTGTGTGTGTGTTAAGTGAAGCAGATATATAAAATACTTGTAATAAGCTAAGCAAATTTACTATGCTTTAGGGTAGAACTATCCGTACAAACATTTCCACATCCAATTAGTTTTAGACACACCACACATGGGCGCAACATACATATTTGGATGATCATAAAACTACCACCACATGCTTGAGTAACTTTTGTTACAACAACGAGCAGCAGCAGCAGACTCTATCTATGGCTTTATTAACACTTCCATGTTGCAAAGCAAATCGTTCAAGTAAAAATTTCCTTAAGAAAAGGCGCCAAAATAAGAAATTCACGTTGAAGTTTAAGCAAACTAGTTACACATGTAAATTAGGCTAAACGAAAAGTATTTACAACAAAGCAGTGCACTGAAGCGTTAAAGCCTAAGCCTGGCTATGTGCTGAATTTTTGGCAAACTGCACAGGACACAGGGAGGACGAGCACGAGAGGGCGGTTTCTGCATTAGGGAGTGATGCAGTTGGCAAATTTGCAAGCCTTGAGGGTTGGTCTATATGCCAGTTGTCCAATAAAAAAGTCGCTTGCGAAAAAATCGCATATAAAAAAACGAATATATAATATACATATGTATAAAGAACTGCGCAGTATATAATGGAAACAACAACAGCAGCGGTAAATGAGCTCAACGATCGCATGGCCAATCAGCATTCAGTTTGATAAGACTTTGTTTTCATGTTGCTCATGTTTATAAACTTATTTTTACTTTAATTAATGAGCTTATGTATATACATTTGTTATACCTGTTGTAATATTTGTGGGAGAGCTGCCTGAAGACATCTCGTTGTAATTAATATTTTCCATGCCTGCGTGTCGAATTTATGTTTGTTAATTTTACACGTTTCTTGTTTTGTTGTTTTTTTTTTCTTCTCTTGATTGTAAATCACTTGGCTTGCATATTTTGTTGTTACTTTGCTATCGCACACAGCAATTTGTTGTAGTTACACACACATATATAAAAATATATATATATTTATATACTGTAACACGCGCTTGTTATATACACGAATATCGAAATGAAAACAAAAACGCAAACTTCTGCTGGCGAAGGGGGGAAAAACGTTGCCGCTGCGCACGACGCACTACGTCACACTGAACTCGGAGTTGCGTTTTACTATTTCTAGGAAGGCCACAGGGCCCCTGAAATACACACGCACACATGCACAAACACGCACACACAGATACAATAGGCAGCTCGAAAATGTAGCTGTATCTTTCAAAACAAAATTCAAACACGTTCGCGACGCACAAGACTGTTTGCGTGTGTGTGTTTGTGTGCGTGTGTGAGTGAGACAAAATTTACCAAATATTTCTGAGCATTTGTACGTTACAAGCGTAAATGTATCTGTCAGATACTTTACATAGAGCGATCGACGCGTATCGCGCGTGAGAGAGAGCGAGCGACTGCGACATTTGAGAGCGCTAGGCAATTCAATTAGTGCGGGTTACTTGCTAAATTTATCTACAACTTCAGATAAATAGGCGACACTGTACGCCTACAAAATGTAAATTAGCTCAAATTACATTCAGCTAAACTTAACAGCGCCATTACAGCGCGCTGTTAAGCTGCTGTAGCTGTTGCTGTTATGCTAGCGCGCAGTCTTTTCGCTGATAGGCAGCTTGATCGAATCTAAAAAACTGCTCGCTGTTTGCTGATTGGTGACTTAAAAAATTGCAATAAAAAACTGCACAGTACAAAGCGCACATTGGACGCTTTGCCACCCCTGAATTTGTTGCAGTTTATGCTTGCCACGTGCCAGTTGCAGCAGCAGCAGCAGCAACATCCCCCAGCTTACAATGCGTGGCAACATTTCGCAAATGTTGCTTTGCCTGCAATTTATCATGACACGTGCCACGCGTCTATGTGGCATGCCAAATCGCTGGCCAATGCCGCAAAATGTTTGATGACAGCAATGCCAAAGGGCGGAGGGTGTTGCCTAGTAAGGGTGCAGCTGCTGAAACGCTCGAGCAAGCTGCATTTGTATCAGATACAAATGTATCTAGAGCGCTAGATTAGCACAATTACTATATAAAATGCTAAAGCATATTTGCTCATGGTAATGTAAGTTAAAAGTATAAACCAATTTAAACTTGAATTTACACAATCTTTGGCATAATTCCTTTTGAATAATAACATATTTTATTTTAATTTTTCTGCAAACATTTCTCCAACATGCGGACTGAGCAGCTGTACTTATAATTGCCATTTATTTAAATGACTGTGACTAGGCCAAATTGAATGCACCACCAACATGTAGTTAGCCAAGCTAGAAATAATACAATAATTCTTTGACTTCATTAAAAAAGAAACCAACTTAAACTTACTATTACTTAAATTTATTAGATATATTAATAATTTGCTTAAGCATTATGAGCTAGTCCTATATTAACCATTAGGAAATTCATAAAGAGATATTCTTCTACTTTTACATGATTAATATAAAAAGTTAAATATATAGTTCTAGAACGTTTAAAAAGCTTGAAACAAATTTGATTAAAATATTATCAATGTAATTAGCAACAATATTATTATATACGCGTTATATTAAGTTAAAAAAAAATATTCAATACAGTCAATTCCATTTAATATGACAAAGTAACAAATTTTTAAAAATGTCTTTTGAGCGCTTTTTTATTAAACAGAAGCTTGTCTATGAAATATTTAAATTAAAACCAAACAAGTAAAAAGAATTAAGAGGTAAGTAAAGAAAGAACTAACTCACCTAAATTGTGAATAAGTCGGTCAGATTCGCATGGAAAGGAATAGTTGATAAAATCAGATTGTTATAGGTTGCTACTGCTATAAAGCTGTGCAACATGATGAAGCGGATATTAATTTTTGTTGATGCCCAAATATTGTTGATGCAGTTTGCTTATCGAATCAGAGCAATGTATTAAAAAACATGCGTTTATCAACTGGCGACTGAGAGGTCAGCCTGGGGTCAGTTTGATTTTTATCCAGAATAATAGCAACGGCACACAAACAACAGAAAGCAGTTCGAGAAGCCGGCGGCCGGCGGCAGGAGCCTGTAATCAATATTTAGCCGAGAGACGCGCTCTTTGGCTTGTGTGCATTCCAGGCTGGACAATGGTAGAAATCGAAAGTGCCCATTAGGGATGGCAGCCACTCACATGCGCATAATTGGAACAGGATTAACAAGACAGCAGCATGCACATGGTGAATGCAATTGGCATGGGGGTTGGGCACAATGGTCGGAGCTGCATTGTCCAGTTTTGGGTCCGACAGGCATTTCCGGACAGGCGCATACTGTACCATTGTATCTGAGGCACGCGCGCACAATGCGCTGAAAATAATCCGCTTTAAATATATGAAAACGTTGCCAAACAATTATTGAGCCGTATGCATAGGAAAATGAGGAAAATTGCAGCCAGCAAATCTATGCAAAAATCATAAACAATCTAAGCTATGTTGCATGCAAAGTGCTTGCAACGGGGCGGGTTTCTGCGGGCATGTTGCACACACACACATTTGACCCAAGTGGCACCTCCAGTTGTTGCTTGTGCATGTGCGATAATCACAAGCTGCTTTCCCATTTCTCTTGTTTGTAGCTGGTGTCCTTCCTTTTTTTATGCCACACATTTGCATGTTGCACAGCAGGAGGCCTGATTATAATTATTGCAATACACAATAAGCATTGAAGTATATTCCACTTTTACTCTTGATTGACATGTGATTGATGTTCACATTTAACAATGACAGCTATGCCAAAGGAAGCAACTAAGCGGGCCATGTTGAGTTGGCTAACGGACAACTATGTAGTGTGGCAAGAAGCGGAAAGCACTTTCACTTCATTGCATTATGAATAGTAGCCACATTATATAAATATAGCTATGAGTTTTAAACTTTGATAAGCTGTAACTCTGCGAAATAAATTGTGATAAAGAAGTTAACTAGCAAAGGATTTAAGTCAACGAAATAAAATTGGATGTTGCTGTTTCATACAACGTTATGCTGACGTCAAAAATCTTATTAAAATTATATACAACATTATTAACATTATTAATAGCCAAGCTATGAACAAAAGAGTCAATAATGAAGACCGATTTTGCGAAACATATAACTTTGAAAGTCTGTAAGTCAGGAAAAAATATTCCTAATATACCATATTATGTGAACGTGGCAAACATAATATAAATAAGTATAAACATGTACGCTTTAAAAAATGATTTGGCAAACCACAAAATAAACCAAAAAGTAAACAAACAAGAAACGAAATGTAAAGCTTTGATAAGCTCTAATTCAGCGAAAGAATGTCATGCATTTTATACTCGTCAGATGCAAAGTGCTGGCATTAAACTGCATTCAAACTTTTCGATATTTTGGCAATAATCAAATGATTTTTGAGAACGAAATGTATGAAAAACAAATGCTGCAGACTTGTGCTTTGTTTAATTTCAAGCTTTAGCTCAACTAAATATACGACGATCCAGATGATTTATACTTGTTTATGTTGAAGTGCAATTTAAATGAGTATAAAAATGTACGATATATAAATTATTTGGCAAAGGTATGAATAAAATACTTAACAAACAGAAAACTTTCTGCGAAATATGAAGCTGCGATAAGCTTTAGCTCATCGATATGACGTCAATGCCTTGTTATACTCATCAGATGCATCTAAATTAAATAAAATATAAAAGTTGTTAAATCCAAACTGTAATAATGAAACTTTGTAACATATAACATAACGTTGTAATACATTTAAGAATCTAATGCTTTTTAAGAAAGCTATATAAAAAAAAAACGATGCAGCCAACTTACTTTTGTTTTTAATTTCAAGCATTGAGATGCTGTAGCTTGTCGAAATAATTTCCCATTAAAAAACTTTACGTATATTTAGATACATGAGAGTCTAAATAAACACTTAGTGTTTCCTTCGATTAATGAACACTTTTGTTGGCAAAATAATGTTCTAAAGCTAAAGTTTGTCATTGCAGCTTGTCTTGCTGATCACTTGATGGAGCCTATGCCTTCTGTTCTCGTTTACATCCCCACATTGTTGCCTCTGCACAACTTTGATAAAAAACAAACAAATTTGCAATTTTTTAGTATGAAATATTTACTTTTGTTTTTGTTTATTATTTTTCTTATTCTTTTCATGTTATATTATTAAATGTGTGTTTTTTCATTTTAGAGATATTTAGAGATATTTTATATAATTAATAGGAATTTAAGTTGCATTCAAATAATTTGTATAATTTTATTAGATTTGTAGGCATATGCTTGTTATGTTGATAAAGTCAATTATGGATTCCTTTCGCTTTTAAGTTATGGTAGAGATGTTGCTGTTATGTTTAAATGCTGTATGACAGAGACATGGGGGCACATTATATATCGTATGTATGTTAGGTAGTTAAATCGCTAGGATGGTTGTGAACAAACAAATGCAATAGTATATGAACGTTTCAACAGAAAACAATAAATAATTTGAGGGGCTTTGATTGCAATTTGCATACATCGATATTTGATTGCAAATGAAATTCGCTGCGTTTTTTCTTTTGTTTTTGTGTATGGAGAACCAATTTTGTACATTTGTGGATATAGAAAACAATTTGCAATTACAATTACCAATAGATAGATAAATATATTTATATATGAATAACAAAGGCTCTACATGCACTATATAAATACTTAGTTATACAGTTATACAAATACATATATGTTGAATTATCGGCTTTTGCAAATAGAATATACAAATATTACGTACTTATCGAATATATAATGAAATATATTTGGATTTGATTTCTATAATTGATTATGAAATTTCGTTTCCATGTGTATGTGTGAGTGTGTGTGTATTTGTGTGTTTGGGTTTTTGACCTAAATCAGAGTCTCACTTATAATACTAAGAAGCAGTCATTTATTCTCCATTTTAAATTTACGCGTTTGTCGCCACCTTGAAGCCTGAAAACAGATTTCAATTACTGTACAAGTTGCGTTTGCTATAGCTTCGCCTTCATCATCATCATGATCCACATCATCATCTCAGCTACGACTACAAACGTGTGCTTTTATAAATATATAAATATGTATGTATATATATTATAATGGTTAATCATATACTCTATATATAATGTTCATATTAAATATGTATATTACAATGCTTGAAAAGTAAATGGAATCAAAACTCATATAGTACTATATGTTGCGTAGCAAAAGTTTCGTTTTGTAAAATATCGACAAAAAATATTCGAAAAAATTAGCTTTGCTTTCATGTATGTACGTGTTTCTATTTATTTAATTTTTTGTTTTGTTCTTATTCATTTGCCTGTTTACCAGTTAAGAGTATTGTATGTGTATATAGTAATTCATTCAGTCTCAGTCTCACAAATAGGAAAGTATTATTTTTCATGTCGCTTGCTCTCGTTACTAGCTACGGTTTTATACTATTCAATGTCAAATAAAAGTTTGTGCTGAAAGGTAGTGAGAAAAAAAGAAAAAAGGTTCAACCAAAAAATGTCGAAAATAAAAATAAACAATTTTGTGTATTTATAATTTTGATTATCTTCTTTTTATATTTTCCATGTATGTAGGGTTTGTGGTTTGTGGTTTTGCATACGCGTACGCTGCTGCGTCTATATAATAATTTATATATTCATATATAAATATTGCATTAGGTTTGTAAATCTTAGCAACTAAAATAGAACTACTCAATACAATTTTTAACTTTGTATCGCATACAAAAATACAAAATTGTTAATGTTTTCTTTTTACTCCACATTTTTGTTTGTTTGTTTGTTTGTTTGCTGCATAGTCTTAGTCTCAATTAGCGGGGGGCTAAGCACGCGCTAGCCCTAGGCCTTAACTAATTTACACAATATTGCGCATACGCAGCGTGTGCGCGTGCTAGCACAAAAATACTTAAATGTTACGAATTGGTGTTGTTTGCTTACAGTTTTAGTTTTTTTAGCTACACTATACAATGGTTTGTTACGATTACGACTTAACCGCTAGTCAGCCTCATTAATATTATAAGCTTATGTTTATCGTTTATATTTAGTCAGACAATTAACTAAGCAATTTGTATACTTAAACTTAGACCTAGGCTTTAAAGAAGACTAATTGAGAGCGTTTCGTTTTTATTTAGTTTAGTTAAGTTAAGTTAATTTTGGTAAGGTTGCTACATAAAGCATAAAATTGGAAACTTCTTGTTGCTTGTTCAAGGCGCAAAATTAATTTTCAAGTTGAAGACATATATTTGTTTTTTTTTCAGAGTTGGAGCTGTGTTGGCTATATGTGTGTAGTTATTATATATATATATATAGTATTAATAATATGTATACTATGCATATATAGGCTTAAATGCTTACAACTATTGTGTGTTTCAAAAATACAAATACAAATAGTAAATGTAAATGTGGACAAATGGAAACAGTCAAAAGCACCGATTTTCAGCTAAGTTGTTGTTGTTGTTGTTCTTTTCTCGTTTTTTGTGTGTTTTTTTCTTCTTTTTTGATACTAATCATAATAATCATAATAATGTTAATCATATAAACACTACTTGGCTACATAATTAAAGTGTTAGCTAGATACTATATATATAATATAATATATAAGTATGGGGCTTAGCATTTCAAACTCAGTTTCAAATCAATGTAGATACATTTAATTAAATTTAGTGTAGGTTATGTACAGTTTGATTTCCGAAAATACATACGAAATATATAAATGGGTTGTGCTATGTATATATTTATATATAAAATACGTATTTGCATTTAAGTTTTCCATTTTCAATTGGTTTGCTTCTCAGTGCTAACGAAATTCAAATAAGGCAACTTGAATCTAATGATTTTCTTTATATGTATAATATGTTTATATGTATATATGTATGTGTGTGTGTGTGTGTGCTAGAATTTTAACAACTAAGCGCGCCTCAAAACTAAAATGAAATCAATTCTAAATGCAATTTACTTGAAATTATTTATTTTCACTAAACTTGCGCTTGCAAAATGTTTTTTGAATTTAGTTTACAAAGAACAAGAAATAAATTGATCATGCTCGTTTGCTTTTATCAAAAATATTTATCAAAAATAATATGCAATTTGTATTTTGCAGGAGTGGGAGAGAGTTAAGGTCTTGCCAATTGTTGAGATCTTGTTATCTTAGCGCAAAATGATTTTTGTTTACAAATTTTGAGTTGAATTTCTTTTTGTTGTTGTTGCTTGGCCCGCCTGCCTTATGTACAATTTAAACTATGTGTATAATAATACCGTTATGTATGTATTGTATGTTATTTTATGTGCTTTGTGCTGCAGTTCTTACTTAGCTTAAAATCTAATTGTTGTTGTTGCTGTGGTTGCTGTTGTTGTGTATTGCACTTGAAATTTCTGTTGTTGTAGTTTGTGGATCTACGTGCACTCAATGATCATGGGCTGGTTGGAGGACTCAATTACCGAGGGGCGATTCTCCTGCGTCTGCACTAGCGGTCCATGCAGATAGCCGCTGTCTGGCAGCGGTTTGAGCGACTTGGGCGAATGCTGCGCCAAATGATGCGGCGCAACTTGTGGCTGCTGCTGCTGTTGATGCTGCTGCTGCTGATGTGCGTGTTGCTGCTGCTGCTGCTGGTGGTGCTGGTGGTGTTGCTGCTGATGTGGCATGCTGGCTGGCGCAGGCGCTGGCAGCTGCTGAGCTGTGGTAAGCAGCATGGGCGGCGCTGCATGCGACATGTGGCTCTGATGTTGCAACTGCTGCAGCTGCAGATGCGTTGGCTGCCCATTGCTGCCCAGCGGTATGAGTCGCGGTGGCGATTGCGCGCCAGTCAAATGCCTTAAGCTCGGATGCACGCTGCTGTGCATATGCTGCTGCAGTTGCTCATAAGCCTCGCGTGAGTCCGGCTCAGGCAGATCCTTGTCTGTGTGAGGCAAGCAAAAAATATAAATAAAAGACGATCGCAATTTTTGTTGTTGAACTTACCCAAACATTCGCTTGTTGCAGCTGCTGCCATGGCTAGCTCCTCTTCCAGGTTGTTGGGCTTGCAGCTTGTGGTTTTCCAATGCGTGCGCAGCCCTGATGCACTAATGTACTTCTTGTCGCAGCCCTGGCAGACATAGGGACGATCATTGGTATGCAGTCGCTTGTGCAGCTTCAAATGCACAAACTGCGTAAACTTCTGTGGACAGAGATCGCAGGCGTAGGGCTTCTGCCCACTGTGCAGGCGCAGATGCGTCTTCAGATTGGAGGTGCTGGAGAAGCGCTTCTTGCAGATGTCGCACTGATGCGGCTTCTCGCCCGTGTGCACCAGATGATGCTTCTGCAGATGCGCCAGCTGGGTGAAGCTCTTGGTGCAGACATTGCACTTGAATGGACGCTCGCCCGAATGCGTGCGCAGATGCACCTTGAGATTGCTCAGCTGGCCGAAGGTTTTGCAGCAGACGTTGCACTCGTAGTGCATCTTGCCGTCCTTCTTCTTCAGCGGATACGGCAGCGAGCGGTAGCCGCGCGAGGCCAACGAATTGGGACTCAGTGGGCTGCCGCTGCGTGGGCAGGAGTTGCCGTCGGGGCTGAGGCTGCTGGGCGGCGAGATGCGCAACGGCGACAAACGCTGCAGCGGCGTCAGCGGCTGCATAAGCGGATGATTCAGCATTTGCGTGCTGCTCTGCAGCAGATGCAGATTGGAGGCGGAGCCGGCGCCGCTCGAAGCGTTCGACTGGCGATCGAAGGGCGAATGCGCGCTGTGCGGCGGCGAGTGGAAGGTGGAGGTGGCTGCATGCAGCGACTGCGCGCTGGCGTAATGATGGCTGCCATAGCCAGGCGCATAGCTGGGCGAGTGTGCGCCGCTGCTCTCATACGCGCCATGATGCGCGCGCTGCGTGGGCGAGTAGATGACATTGTGATGATGATGCGTAGCAGCGGGCGGCGGTGGCGAGCATTCGCCTTTGATAAGCGCACGCTCCGGTTCGCTAACAAGCGGCGGCAGCTCCTGCGGCTGTCCCAGATTAGAGCTGGAGTCGGGACTTACCGCATTGCCATAGCGCTGCGACTTCTTGTAGCTGTAGGCCATCTCGGTGGGCGAGCTGGGCGGCGGCGTAGCAGCGTTGGCTTGTCTGCAGGCATTTGCTGCCGCTGCAGCGGCCTCCAAGCGATGCTGGCTGGTCAGTATGGTCTCCAGTATGCTCGAGCTGGGCTGGCTAAAGCGCACATAGCGCTCACCCGGTGGATCGGGCTCATAGTAAGGCTTGCTCAGCGGCACTATAGTGCGCGATTGCTCCAGCACTATGACCGTGGAGCTGGCGGGCTGCGCATTTGTATGCTCCAGATGTGGCTGCTGTTGTTGCTGCTGCTGTTGCTGCAGTTGCTGCTGCTGCTCCTCACCCAAATTGCTGGTAGTGCTGGGTGGACACATGGGCTCTTCAGCATGCAGCTCCTCCTCGTCCACTGGCGGCGGCAGCAGCAAATGCTGCTGCTCATCCACATCCTTCAGCGGCTCCGACTTGACGCAGCTCTTGTGCTTGAATTCGTATTTGAGCGGCATCTTTACCTTAAACTTGCGATACTCGTTCTTGTCCGACTCGCAACTGGGCGTAACTGCAATGGGCGGTGGTGGAGTGACGCTGCTGGGCTTCTGCGACTGCGCTATGACTGTCTCCTTGGGCGCTATGGCCTTCTTGGAGCAGTCCAGCACATAGTTGTGCTCGCTCTCGCTGTCGCTGGAGTCTTCGGGCGGCGTTAGGCCGTCCTCCTGGCACTCGTTGCTATGGTAGCCCTCATCGGAGCGCACAGAGCGCACGCTGCCGTCCTGCGGCGTCAGCTGATGCTCATAGTGCGCATCCTTGCCGTGCAGCGGCGAACCCGCCACATCCTTTTCACAGCTGCTGTTCAGCGGCGAGCGATCCTGGCCTATGATGACCGAAGCGTGTCGACTGTGCTGAATATGCGGATGCAGCGCATTGCTGCTGTTCGTGCTGCTGCTGCTGCTGCTGGTGGTGGTGCTAACATGCGCTGGCGGACTGGCGCGACGGCAGCAGGGCGTGGCGGCGGCATTGGCGTTGGCGGGTGGTGGCGCAGCTGGCGCAGCGCCAGGCAAATGCAGACCCATCACATAAGTTATGTGACTGACGGCGACCTCGGCGGGTATTTCGGGTGCGGGCATGGCATAGTGTGGCTTCTTGTGCGGCAGCTCATCCTCCTCCTCGTCCTCCTCGACATCCACGTCCTGCTTGCAGGCGCCGAAGATGGTGCGCTCCGGGTCCACGTCATAGCCCAGGCGGCTGGCAAAGTCCTTGCAGTACCAGACCATCAGCTCCTCGTTGGGCAGAATGTCGCGGGTGGTGTAGAAGTAAATGTTCTCCTGATGCTGACAGGCAACCAGATTCATGACGGACAAGCTGTAAGCTGAGGCCACATAGCGCATCCAGTTCGACTGCGAGCGATCTGAGCCGTCCAGATAATAATAGTCGTCGTCCTTGAAGATCTGAATAGCACAAAAGAAAGAGAGAGCAAGAGAAGAAATGTGTTTAGCTAAAGTCTGCGTATGAAGTTGAGTAAACAACAACAAAGCTACAGTGAGTGAAATACATAGAGAGACAGAGAGAGCGTTAGAAAGCGACAGAGCGAACAAGTTGCAGTTAGTATAAATGTATGTGTGTGTATGTATGTGTGTATGTGTGTGGATGTGTGTGTGTGTGCGTTAATAACAAACAACAACAACAGTCGTGAGTGGAAAGTAAGAAACAAAAAGCATTTGGAAAAATAAGACTCGGTAGTACCTTAATAATCCCGTAGGTTATGTGGCGTGTTCCCTGCACCTGAATTTTCATTTTCAGAGTTAACAAATTCGCAAACAAGGTCAAAATTTTGGTATGATAAAATTTTTAGGGAGTTTTTGGATTTTTGTTTGTTTTTTTTTTTGAGAGATGCACATGAAATTAAAAATTAAGAGAAACCAGTGGGTTAGTCGCATATATATTTATAAATATATTTTTGTTGCAGCCAAATCAAAATGTTAAACAACAAAATAAAGAAACAGCCCAAAGTTATTGCAATTAAAGTAAGATGAGATGCTTACCCGCCAGAAGTAGCGCGCCTTATTCTTATCATTGGGATAATTTGAGGTTGGAATGCCTTCAAAGGGGCCAAAGCGAGTGCCACGCGGTATGACGCCGCTGCTCCAAACTCCTTCAGTCTAGAGTGAAGTGTGTGTGTGAAATTAATTGCTGCTAAGCTTGTTAAGTTGCTTGAGCTGCTTACCTTAACATTTGGCGTTGAGTAGACCATGGAGGACTTGAGCGTCAGACTGCGCGGCAGCGTTTTGTCCGCACGATTGGGCAGTCCACGCTCCGCCTGCACATCGGGCACCAGATAGACCGCCAGACGCTCAAAGTCCTCCTCGCGCATACGCGTCACATCGTAGTCCTGTGTGCCGTCAGGCGTGGGACTGCGACTGCGACTGCGCGAGCGTCGCAGCAGCTTGGCATGATGATGACCATGGCCATGACCAGCGCCAGGCTGTGTGTGTTGTGTGTGATGTTGTTGTTGTTGTTGTTGTATGGCTTGAGCTGCCGTCTTCATATTGGCAGTGTGTTGTTGTTGTTGTTGTTGCAACTGCTGCTGCTGCTGCTGTTGTTGTTGTTGTGGTTGCTGCTGCTGTCCATGCATTTTGAGTTGCTGCTTGTGTGCTTAAGTGTTTGTGTCTGTGTGTGTGTGTGTGTGTGTGTATAATGCTTAGCTTAGAAGTTTCACTTGATCTGCAAATAAAATAAAAACATTGCATTAATTTAAAATTTGGCTAAAATTTGTTGCTTTTCACTTTTCGCTAGATACGCGTTAGTGCTAATAATAAATACGCAAACACCTACACACACACATACTAGTGCATATGCATGCATTCGTATTTCAATGGCGTCGTCGGTTGTTGTTATCGGCAAGCTTTGAGCTTTGAGTGTTTTTGGTCGCTACGGTTTGCATAGTTCAAGATTATGGCCCCAGTGTAGGTTATGCGTTCACGTTCAGGGGCAATGCACACACACACAGACACACACACACACACATGCATTCGATTTAAGACTAAAATACATTTGAAATTGACACTCACTTGTGTCAGTTTCGTTTTTTCTCATTTATTTTCCGTTGCTATATTAAATTTGTATTTGGCCAACTGCTGTTTGTACTTTCGTTTTTTATTTTATTTGTTGTGTTTTTTTTTAATTAATTTTTACAAGCCATGCCTGCGCGCTAATTGATTTTGTTGTTGTTTAATTTGTAATTAATTATTGCTTTTTTACTTATTTATTTTGTTGTTAATTTTGCGTTGCCTGCAAATTACGCATCACTTTCTGTTTCGTTGCGGGTTTCGTGTTTGCTTCATTACGCATACGCCGCATTGCCCAGTCGCATGTTTGCATTGCTGAAACGAATATATAGAATTTTGAATTTCTGCTGCTCGCCTTTGTTGTAGCCGAAATCTCCAGCGTTTGTTTTGTTTTGCTTAGCTTTGAAATTTTTACAAGCAATTTTGTTGCATATTTAATTTTTATTGCTGACACCGGCGACTAGAGAACGAGCACAACCGCACGCAACGCATTCTGAAATGCACTGACAACTGAACTGAACTCAACTCAGTAGTACAACATTACAAATATTTTTGTGTGTTTTCTTCCCGTTGGACTCGCGCGCTCACTCGCCGTTGCTGCAGCTATGCGGAAATGCAAACGGCAGAGCGCAAGCGAAAAATAAAAGAGAGCGCTTTACTATAGTATATATCGTATATTTAACTAATGTCGCTGCTGCTATTCCCACTACTGACCCACATAGTCACACAGTCAGCAGCAGCTGCAGCTGTATGCGTGCCCAGACCGGCACAGGCGCCATAATCAAAGCTCAGCACTGCACTCAGCTTTCACCCCAAACTCAACTGAGCGAGCGCCGCCGCCGCCGCCGGCAGAATGCAACTCAACTCAACTGAGTTCAGTTCTGTCTGCAGAACGCTCAAGCTCTCTATGCGAAAAGCTTTGTGCACCAAGCTTGACAATATTTCACTAAAAATTTGCTGCTGCAACCCCCAACCCTGGCATTTAGCATTTACTTTGTTGCTTTTGGCTGCCACAACGCAATCATAAATTTATTGTGCTAGGCTGTGGCCAAAAGGGTCGCGAGGCGAGAGTCGAGAGTCGCGACTTGAGTGTGGGCAATTCAATTTGCATGCAGCTGTCGCTGGCAGCGCCACAAGTGTGATGGATGCTGACAGGACTCTCGAGTTCAATTATGTTGCAAGCTTTTGGGCGCGCCAATTAAACTTTAATTTGACTTTGCTATGTTCTGCTCGAGCGACCTTGCTTGCCATATCAATTATTTATGCCTATCTTATCTTTTGTTAATAACTGCTATTAATAGTTTATACAAGCGCACTTACCGCCAAGTTGTAATTTGTTTATAACTATTGCTTATTTGTAGTGAAAAGGCGCCGTTAACAAAATCTGTGTGTTGCACGCACGTAGAATGCAAACTGTGGCGACTGTTGCAGACGTTTAGCTAAGCAGCAATCTGAGCAACAATACGGATGCAACACACACACACACACACACGTATGCATATGTGTGCACTTGCACTTGCATTTACGAATCTGATTCTATTTGTGATATGTGCGGAAATTAATGCGAACACATTTTTTTTTTTTTTTGGCTAGCATGAGTCTGTCTGTCTGTCTGTCTGTGTGTGTGTGTGTGTTTTGTTTTGGCAATTGGCGCCAGCTACAAAATAATTATATAGCCATTTTACAAATTTTGATTTTTAGTTAATACTTTCAGTTTTCAGCTACAAAGCAAAATTTTTAAATTTTGTACAATTTTGCACAATTTTTTTATTAGTGCGCCAGCTAGGAAGTCAAAATTAACACATTAAATGCAACATAAAAATTGTAGATAAAGCGCGCCAAAAAGCTTTTGCGCTATCGCTGTGCGAAAATGAAAATAAACAGCTGCACACACACACACACAGACATACATGGCGTATACGCTATGCATATTTACAAAGAGCTGCCTCGCATTAGAAACAAAAAGTAAAAAGCTCAAGCGCTGGCGTTTCTAATCATCGCACAATTGCATTTGAAGGACACAGAAGCGAGAACGTAGACAACGTAGGGCAATGCTGTCGTGCAGGCGGGCGGTGTAACTAATGGCAAGCAAATTAAAAATAAATAAGAGCAGCACACACACACAGACACAGACATGCATAGGCTATTCGCACACAAGCACGAACGCATTTCGTGCTAGCGACATGGGAATTCAAATTGCCTCAGAACTATTGAATGCTCTATAATTAAAACAATTACTTTGTTGATAATTGTAAGGCTGACAGAATAATTAATATGCATTTAGAGTAAGAGGTTTTATACATTAAGAATAGTAACTTTTAAATACAATTACTTTTTTTTTTTGGTAATTATAAACTAACAAAATAATTACATTGCTCTAAAAGCTTAATAATTTAAATACTGTGCAGCTAATTTCTGCATTATGTTTGCAATAATTACAAACAATTACATTTTTAGTATTTAGAAATTTACTTTGTAATTTTAGTCAGATTTATTAGAAAGAATAATTGCAAAACAGCTTTTCAATTACAAATTACATTTACTTTAAAATACTTTTTAGTTTAACAAATTAACAAAAAAATTGATTATTGCTTGCTACTTGTTACTTTTTTAAGAATTGTTTTTGTATTTAAAATATTACAACTCAGTAATTAGTATTTACATTTATATATTTAAGGTAATTAAACAGCCTTTGGCTTGAATTTGATGCACCGCATGCATAAAAATAAATAAAATAAATTAGTGCAACTAGCGCATTGTCAACTCGACGCGACGCGTCGCGCCTCAACGCAACGTTTTTAACATTCAACTTGAACGCAGACGAACCCGCTGACGTCGTCTCGCACGTTGTCGCAGTTTCTGTTGCTGTCGTTTGTCATCATCATCGTCATTATCATCATGAGCAACATTAGCGCTAGAGAGCCGCTGCTCGTCGCTGAGTGCATTTGATAAGCTTTGCACATTGCGCATACGCCCTGGTGTGCGTGCCTTTGTGTGTGCGCGCACTCGTATGTAAATATTTCAAAGTATTCATGCAATGCTCATAATAATTTTGTTATTCTAGACTATAAGAAAAAAAAAACTTCCGCAAATGTCGTTGCTGCCGCATCGATCTTTATCAAATTGCAATGGGGAAGCGTAACAAAATGCAAAGGCAACAACAACAACAACAATAAAAATAACAAAACCAAATGGCAATACTTATACGAATTCAAGGACAAGTACGCGATAGGCAACGGCAACTGTACTAACCGCAGAATATCTGTATACAAATATATGCTTATATATATTTACTGATAACTGTGGCAATTTGTTTAGCAAAGGCCATTAAATTGTCACAACCTATGGCTGTCTCGCTTGCACTTGCAGCGTGGCAAGGGCAGCGCCCTGGGTGGCCTTGCGAAAACAAAATAGAAATAAAATGAAACTATCTAGGAAATCTACGCGTATCTGTTGAGTAGTTTTAATGAATAAACAAGAATTTACGTAGTATTTATAAGTGTAAAGTAAATATTTGCCAATGCACACACACACACATGCATACATATGCATTTATATAGCGAGATAGCCGAAAAGGCGTAGCAGAGCTTTTGAGCCGCGGGGGGCTGCGCCTATCAAATGCGGAACTGTAGCTGGAGAATGCCCAAGGGCAATCGACAGTTTGTAGCGCTTGTAGCCTGGCATCAGTCAAGTGCCCAACTGTTAGCACTTCAGCTGGCCCAAACCAATATTTGTGGCAGCGATTTGGTTGAAACTAGTTGGAACTACTAGAGTACTAAACAAACAATGTAATTTCGTTAACTGCACGGCAAAGTGCTGATTAAAATACAATTTACAATTAGCTACACTTTCAACTAGCAGCCATATAAATTATTATGCTTGGGACATAAAACACAGAAAATGTAATTTTCATATTTTTGTCGCCTGCCCCCAGCAGCCCAACCCGGAAATGTTTTTGCTAACAAAATAGAGAACTAATAAAAAATTATACAAAAAAAAAAAAACTATAGACGCGACAAATAACTAACAGACTTGCTGTAAAAGCTGAGCACTTGCATTTAATTTTATGTACATGCAAAAAAAAAATTAAACGAAAACGAGACGAGTAAATTACAAGTCTAAGGGGAAAGAGAGCGACGTTTGCAGTACAGCTGATAAAATATTTGTGTGTGTGCAATAATTTGCGAGAGCTTTTCGTGCATGTGTGTTTGTGTGTGTGGGGTGGGTATACGTTTCGCTTAGCTTGTTGTTGCAGTCAGCGGCAGTTCAGTCAGTTAGCATCATCATCAGCATAACCTTGAGTCACAAAGTGGAGAATGTGCATGTGAATTGAATGCAAAAATGCAATACAAAAAAACACACAACTGTCTATGTGTGCGTGCCTGTGTGTGTGTGTGTGTATTCATTATCTAATAAAACTAACAGTTGGCAACTTGAAATTAATATTTCGCTTTCAAGGACAAAATGTAATTCAATTTAATTGCTTACAAGTTTTTTGTTTTGTTTATGTTTTTGTTTTTTCATTGTTGCAGCTTTGACTGAAGCTAGCTTAAGTTTAAGGGTTGAGCATTGTTTGCGGTTTCGTTGCACTTTAACCTTGAAATTTGTGCGCTTGCCGTGGTGGCGTATACACAATTTTTTAGAGCGCATGTGCCATAGAAATGCATTGACCGCTCTCTCACTCGCTCGCTCAGCTTATCAATAGGCTGTTGCTCTATGTCAAAGCCCTGCATATCAATTAGCATGCTTCACTGTACTCCCAGACAACAACAAAACAACAACTAACTCAGTTACTCAGTCAACTTTTAATGTTCAAAAAAAATTATATATATTTTTATTTATATTTTGTTGAATTTTTTGCAATAATTAAAAGCGAAAGTACAAACAAAATATATTTAATGTATGCAGCTGGCAATTTGTATATACATTTTTGTATTTGCGTCAAAGCCCAATAAATCAGGCATTTCTATATATATATATAACTAACTCGTAAATAAGCATTATGTATACTTATGTACCTGCATACATTGCATTTTTTATTGACTTTTCAGCTTTGACGTAGGTCATATTGCTGTTTAATCGTAAATTAGCTGCCATTTACACCCCAGCGCCTTAACTTATCAGTTAATTTACTTTTGTGCTAAGACCTTGACGCTTCAAATACTTATATATATAGTCCAACTACTTATTGCATTTCGAAATTCGCTATGCACTTTGCTATCAGCTTGTTAAAAATGTATTTGCCAGCTTATTGCGCAGTGAAAGTTTTTGCGTTCCGCTTAGCTATACATTTTTTTTGTGTTCTGCTTAATTAGAAATAATTAACTTTGTTGCTTCACCTTTTCAATTGCTTATATTATCAATTTGCTGTTTTTAACGCCTGTTAATATGCTATGGAATTATTTAGAGTCAATAAATTACTTGCAATAATTATAAGCAAGATTATTTTTATGTTTGAAATAGCTCAAGAGAATTTTAAATACTTTAAAATAGTTGAACATTAGAATTTTTCAATTGAAGAAATTTATTTTTTATTTTTGCTTTATTGCTTTACTAATTACTTAGATTAGTAATTGCAATCATTAAGTTAATTTTAAAGCTGAGTATAAACTATAAAAGTTTGTTTTTAATTGTTTGCAATTATTTTGAATGAGCTCAAATTCTTACGATTATTTCTAATGATAATAAGTAATTGACAATATTTAAATAATTGATTGAGCTTAACAGCTATGATGTTATATTTAAATAAGTAATGCCTGCTATCTCAGCTTTGAGCCTCATCTGTGACCTATGCACTTTTCCTGCAGTTCAGTGAACTCAAAGGTCAACAAACAATTGCCATGATGTCATAGCACTCGGCACTGCCAAAAGTGCAATCAATAAACTGCACAAATAAATAAATAAAAGCGCACAAAAAATAAAGCAATTAAATATATATACAGCTACAGCTATAAGTCGGCTCGACTGTTGTCCGAAAAAGCAAAATGCACAAAGAGCAGTAAAGAGACAGAGATTAAAAAAGGCTTAACGCGCAGGTAGAGCGCACTGAAGCGGATTAAACATGGCAGAGTGAGTGAGTCCTGTGGGCGACATTACCTTGACGACACAACAACAACAAACACGACCTACGACAAAGCGATTGAAAATGCGCATAAATTCGAGACGGCGTCAGACACCAGCAGCAGCTCCAGTCTATGTCTGTGGAGTTGCTGTACGTGTGTGTGTGTGTGTGTGGGGGCGGGTTTTTGGCCGGAAAAAAGTCAAAGTAAAATTTGTCAGACAACAGAAAAGGCGAACGACCCTTTTCAGCAGACGCTAGACGCCAGACAATGTTGCTAGCTCTGCTTGCAGCACAAAAGTTTCTCATAATATGTTGGGGCAGGGCCCGATGAGCAGCATAGCTGCTGCTGCTGCTGCTAGCGCTGGCGCTGTCGCTGCGCTGCTCATTATCCTTTTCGCTTTTCATACATAAATCGCCAGGCGGCGCGTTCAATGAACTCTGTGGCACGTACGTTCGCACGGTCGTCGGCTTTTGCCGGTTGTATCCACTGTTATACACACCCAATACGGAAAGCGAAACACACACAGGACAACGACAGCGACGCGCGCTGCACAGACATGGCAAGAGGTCCTGGCGTCGCCTGCTGTAGCAGCGTTGGGTTGTGCTTTGGGTTGTGGTCTTGACAGTGTGCAGTTTGCAGTTGGCAGTGGCGTCTGCTGCAGCGCAGCGACTGCGGGCAAGGACCTCGGTTGCGGCGCAGGCGCCTTTGCTGCTAAATTTCACTTTTAATTTTTTGCAAACGTCGAGCGACGCAAGCACTTGCGATTCGATTTCGATGCGTGCAAGCGAGACAACAATAGCAGCCATGCCGTGCCAGCAGCAGCAGCAGCACCAGCAGCTTTTGTTGTTGTTTGTGTCTGGCTGCTGCTGCTGCTATTACTGGCAACGGTTTTTCGGTAGGTTATTGAACTGGCAGCCAGCAGCAGCAGCAACGAGCAGCGACCAGCGAAACTTTCACAGGCAACGCCAAACGCTTTGCGCTGGGCCAGGACATGCTCAGCTTAGTTTGTGGGGGGGGGGGGGGCTGGCGGGGTGAGGATTGGTGCGAAAAGCAAAAGTACAAACAACAATTAAATGTTAAATTACCTTTTGGTTTTTCTTTTTATTGTTGTTGTTGTTGTTATTGTTCTATTGCACAATTGGCTCAGTCACAGTCTCTCTCAAGTATTGGCCCAATGGCATTTTAAACGCGATTTGAAGAAACTGATTATCGCAAAAATATCGCGAAAATAGATACGATAGAAACACAGAGTTCTGCTCTGCTCCGCACACATTGTTTGCTCTTCCTCACTGCACACACAAAACTCGAAATCTATAATTGTTGCATATATATACTATATATATATGTATATATAAAAGACACTAAGCTTAACTAAAACGTTGCTGAACACATTGCGTGGTGATTTGATTTGATTTTGTTTGCAATTTATATATTTGAATTCTTTGCTTGCATTTGTTTTATTGGTAACTATTTTTATTATTTTTTGTTGGTACACGCGGCAAGGCTGCTACGCCTGCCAGACATGACCTGCCCAACGCGCTAACATCCCGAGTCAGGACTGAAGCCACTGCCAATTCAGCACTTGCCATTTGGCCAGACTGCAGTCGCTGTTGCTGTCGCAGTCGCTGCCGCCGCCGCTGCTGCTGCGGTCGCTGCAGCAGACAATAGAATGGGGCTGGGACTCTTGGGGTGGCTGCCACTTGCACTTGGCACAAGCTGAACTCGCGAACAACAGCAACAAACACCACAAGGGCGGCGTCCAATCGTCGCACTCGTCCACAGTCGACAGTCGAGCGTCGAGAGGCGAGAGTCGAAGTCAAGCCGCGTCTGCAAGAGGCTGCAGTGCAGTCGTCGTTAGGGGTACAGCAGCGACAGCGACTGCGACAGCTTTGCAGACCCAAGCGTGGGCATGGCCAAGGGGTAGGTTATTGGGCTAGGTCTAGAGCAAAGCAGACAAAGCGAATAAAGCAATGCGGAAGTGCAAAGATTTCAATGAAAAGCAAAACAAAGCTGCTAAAAAATTTATTAAAAATATTAATAAAAATTAACAAGCGTATTAATTTATTTAAAAGCAGACAGATTGCAATTTGATTTATTAAATGTAACAAATAGTCAAAAATATTTTTCAGTGCAGTTGCAGTTGAAAGCTCAGTCGCTCTCTTATTGCAGCTAAAGCTTGCAGCAGCTGCCAGTTGGGGTTGTTGGCATTTGCCAGCTTTACACGCTCACTAACTATGTTGACAATGAACTACAACTGCGCATAGTAGACCGGAAGTTTTAGTTATATTATGCAAACTTGAAGTGGCAAAGTTTTAGTTTAAAGCTGAACTAAAAGCTTCGAAATCAATTGGCCTAATATGCGAAGCTGCGCACGTTTTTATAGCAGTTTAGCATAATTAAATATGCGTCATAAAATACCGTTACTTGCATTTTGTCATAGTTAAATTACGTATGCAAGGCGCATAAATGGCAACAACAAAAGGCAGATAAGCCGAAATAAAAAAACAACTAAAATTGAATTTAAATAAAAGAGCCAAGCTGCGTTTTTTTATCAGCTACGTCGTCAATGTCACAGTCAATGCACAAAAGCAGCAACAAAAGCAACAAGGCGCTGCATTTACAGCTAACAGCAAACGCCACACGCGATGGTGTCGAGCCAACAACAACAACAGCAACAACAAAAGCAGCAACAACAATAACGAAATGACACAGAACCTGTCGCTGCAAAAGTTCAACAAAAAGCCGCAGCTGCGACTCGGCGCATGCGCTCTCTCTCTCTCTCTCTCTCTCTTGCTCTCTTTAACTGGCGCTCTCATTTGCTTTCGTATGCATGTGTGTGTGTGTTTGTTGCTTTGGTTATAACGCGCTTGAGTAGGTCGGTCATTGAACTGGCGAACTTGTTTTCTTTTCAAGCCTCTGCGCGCGCTCAGTGTGTGTCTGTGTGTGTGTCTGTCTGTGTGTGTGTGTGTGTCCATGTCTTTTAATTCTTTGTGCATTGCACACTTTCTTCCTGCTGCGCACGCTCTTTAGTCAACTGCAACGCTCTTGACCAGCCGCTCTCTTAAATTTGAAGCTGCGTCTCGGACTCGCGGCATGACTTGCATGTCTTGCAACTTGCAGCAATGCGTGGCAAGTGCATGTCAGCATTGAAGCTCTCGAAGCTGTGCTGCCTGCCTGGGCAATCAAGCAGGCAACAATTCTAATTGCAACAACAACAACAACAATAAAGACAGAAAGCAAAAGGCAACGCCAGCGGCAAGTCAATAACCTTATGCAGCTGAAGCGCTGAAGAGTAAGAGTGATTTGATTCCCTTTTCATGACGTGTGACGAGCCCAGCCCCAGCAGCAGCTCAAGCCTTAGAAGCCAGGCCCGAGTTGCATTTGCTGCACAGAGAGCTTCTGTGGCTGCATGCCCCAAGTGCTGCAAGAACTTGTTGGCAGGCCCAAGTGCAAGAACCTCGCAAACCACACGCCATGTGCCCATGAGCATTTGCCAGTTGAACGCCCTTTTCACGGCAAATGATTCGATGTCGATGCTGCTGCTGCAACTGTTGCCTGTACCGCCACACACACAACCTGCCCCAACATAGCACAGCCAGGCAGCCAGCCAGCCATGCCATCCATGCCATGCCAAGTCAGCCTCCCCTAGCCCTGTGGGCTTTGCTAGAGCTGGAGCTGGAGCAAGGAGCGCGTTGAACTGGTTTGGCACGCTGAAGCGGCAGATTCACTTTTTGTTTGGTCGCGCCCTTGCCAACATCGTTCTAATGCAGCAGCAGCAGCAGCAGGCAGAGGCTGCCAGGCAGGATTGTAGCTGCGACTGCGCAGACAAATGAAAATGAAAACCGTTGGCAAACAGGCAAAAGCCGCAGAGTTCGTTGCCTAAGTCTTTTGTTTGCTTGCGCTGTCAATGAACTTGAGCGTGGCGCTGTCGCTGCCTCTCTCTCTCTCTCTCTCTCTCTCTATGTGTGTGTGTGTGTGTGTTGACATAACGCAACAGCCAAAATAAAAGCAACATTTGCTGCAGCTACAATTGTCTATATAAATGTATAAGCGAGTGAATTGAATTTAAATTGCAAATTGTTGTTGCTGCTGCTGTTTCTATAAACAGCTTTACCCTCACTTTATCGCCCTCGGAGCAATTTGTATGCCATTTGAAATCAATTCACAACAATTGCAATTGTTGCTTTTGCAATCTCTCAACAGGTGGCTACTGCGTCTTTGGCCAGGCCAGCTGCAGCTAATGACCTTGATATTGAAATTCAGTTTGCAATGCATTTTATTTGCCTCGTTTCGATTTCATTTCGTTTAGCTAATATAGCTTAACTCTAAATTGTTGCGCGCTAGAGTCACTTAAAGTCAAAGTCAAGGTTTTTCTGCCTTACGTCGCCAATTATATATATGCGCGACTATCTCGCTCTTGCTCTCGCTTACACTGGTACACAAAAGTTATTAAGTCTATGTATATTTAGCGCTGTGTTGTTGTTGTTGCTGCCGCTTTATTTGCTTAGAACAGGTTTTATCTAATTATTTATTTATTTTTGTTGTTTTTGCAGCGATTATAAACACAATATATAATTTTTCTAATGAAATTCTACACAGAAAGTAGCCAAATACTTTTTTATTCTTATAGATATTTCCATAAAGCTGTCTGCCATGCCATTTTACCCAAACTGACAGTAATTAATCAGCAGTTTGACTTATTATTGCTGCCTTTGAGCAGAAGGCACAAAACGTGTTTGCCACAGCCCACGGCTTGATTATATAACAGGCAGGCAGGCAGTAGGCATTAGCATAACTCACACTAAGTAGAAAGTCTTTATTTGCAGTTGGCATCATCGAGCCATCATGGTTAAAATTAAACGCACTTTTGTCCAACACAAATTGCGCCATTAATTTTGTTACCCGCAAGAATTTCTATTAGACAGCCAGAAGAAAGAAGTCTTCAATTAACATTAAGAAGTGTTGAGAATTAACATGCTGGTAATCTTTCAATATTAATAACAATTAGCCATTTGTAAATCAATAAAACGCTTATACAATTTGTTTATCAAAGCGGCTTCTCAAGTTAAGTACTTAAGCCATTAATTTAAGTCTGCGTTTGGAATTACGCAACAGTTCAGCGCTTTTGTCTGTTCTTTTGTAAACTGCTCATTTGGCCAAAAGACTGACTCATATGTAAACAAAATTATCATTAATCAAGTTAAGACTAAAGCTGAGTACTTCCAGTTGAGAGTTCTTTGTGGTTAGTCCAAGTCTAATGACAGAACAATTTGGCAAAGCTACAAAAAATGTATTAAAAGTGAATTTTGTTTACATGTTAAGGCAAAAAATGTGGAATTATTTTTAGCTTTTTTAAAAATTAATTATAATATTTATGCTTAGCTCGCCTACACATATGTACAAAATATTTAACATCAAAGTTCTAAGTCTACAATTTCAGTCGTATAAAAGCTGAGCGCAGTTTTTCTTAACTGAAATTTTCTGCTATGTTCTGGCGCTTACAACTTTTTTTTAGAAAGCTTTCTCTCTTAGCCGAAACTTCGAGCATGTTTCAAATGGTTGCTTAGCTGCCAGAATTGTTTTAGATTATTGCTTAGCTTAGTGCGCTCATGTGTTAAGCTAACTATTAACTTAAAATTAATTATTAATTAATTGTTATAGTGTTCTCACCATGTTCATTGTTTAAATGCATATCCGTGTTGCAGTTACTGCTTGGCTAATGTTGTTGTTGCTATATTTAAATCCATTACGTAATAAATCCAAACGTTGTTTTTGTTTTTTTTTTTTGTTTGTTGTTATATTATTTGTTTGTTAACACTTGTTGCACATCCTTAGCACTGTGTTGCGCACTTGACTTGATATATTATATATATAATGCTTGAGCTAATTTGCCTAATTTAAGCTTGGAACTTAATTATTAATTTTGCATTGGGCTATGTTAAAATTAGGCGGCAGTCTTATCAAAACTTTTGTTTCAAATTTTGTTACAAATTCTTGTTTGTTTGTTATTTGTTTGTTTGCACAGCATTTATTTGAGTTTTAGAACGTTTTTAGAATCAAACTTGGCGAATTTGCCTGCTGCTGCTTCTTCTTCTTATTCAACAACTTCTTCTTCTTCTACTAAAAGCAATAAAAACGTAACGCGTCTTTGCTTACGAAACCATGTCTCGATCGTTTTGTTGCTTACGGGAAACTGAAATACGGATGAGTCGCGTTGCGACTTCAATGTCGAACAGCCAGGCAGCGGCAGCGACGTCGTTAGAGGCTTCTGAAAGCAGCAGCAGCAGCTCACACACAGTCCACACAGATAGGCATTACACACGCATACACTGACACAGACAGTCGCTGCTTTCTATAATCGACTCTTCTTTCTCTTCAAACACACACACACGCAAACACAAGCGGCAGCAGCTCAGGTGTCTCAGGTTCTTAATACACAGCGCGGTCGACGTCGCTGCCGCTGCGATCGCTGCTCGCTTTTTACATTGAGCGCAACAGCGACGTGTTGTATCTCTTTGCTTCTACCTTTGTGCGTGTGTTTTGGTGAGCGCAACAGGCCAGAACTTTCATTCAAGGTGAGCGCGCACATCTCTTTGGCATTGAGCGCTGCCTGCGCCGCTCTTTGACGTTTTTTTATTCGCAACAGTTCTAACAAACGCTCGCTGAGCGCAAATTGAGCATGCGAGCGTAAAATTACAACACGAACTGTTGCTGTTGCTGTTGTTGGCTGTTCAAGGCTTGTGGTCGTGGGCCCCAACATTGATCTTCTAACAAGTTTAGAACCAGCGCTTGGCCAAGCGCAACCGCCACTTGTTCTCATTCTCTTAACCCGTTTCACTCACTTACATAGCGAGTCGTACGCTCGCTCGCTCGCTCTCTCGCCCACTCTCTGGCGCACAGCACACCTCAGTTTGGTCCTCGTGTACCACAATTTGCATTAATTGGTCAACGTTGTTATTGTTATTGTTGCTGTTGTTTGTTTGTTTTGGCATATTAAATTTCATGATGCTATAATTGCATATTGTAATGGACCTAAGCCTTGAAGTAGCTTGCCCAAAATGGTACTAACACACACACTAACACACTGATAAACTTTGTATATGTCTGTGGTTTTAGCTTGACTCGCAATGCTATTAAATTATAATTGAGATACAAAGTTGCATAGTTAAGTATAGCTGATTATTGCTGCTGATTTATGATGCGCATTAATAACCATCTAAAGACTTTGCATATGCTAAAATTAATGCAATGAATTAGTTAATAATTATAAATAAATAATGCAGTCAAAAATAATAGCAACGAATTTAATGCGAATTAAATTAAATTAAAGCTTCGAACTAGCCAAACTAACAGTTCATATAGCAGACTTCCGCTTAGATTATTTACAGCGACTTAAACTTAACTAATTGAAATTGCCCATTTACATAACTAAAATGTAATTAACCATTTTTACTGCCAAACGTAACAGCTTAACAGCCAGCTGTCTATAGTAATCAATATTTTTAGCATTAGCTAACCTTGAACCGTGAGGATTATGAAACGAATCAAAAGACACGCACAATAAATCAGCGGGCTGGCCAAATAATAAAAGCCTAAGGAACTGAGAGCTCAAGTCATTAGCTTTGCAACACTTACTATCATTTTCTATAAATAACAATTAAGGCATAGAACTTAATGCTTACAAAAGCCGACAGCAGACTTGGCAACACATCTGACTGGGCGCTGCTCTAACGTACAGTGGACAATGTACAAAAGCATAGACAGACGCCAAAGACACGCTCAAGCAACTTGGGAATTGTGGTCATTAGAACCTTTTGCCAGTTGTCTGTCTACATAGAAAGCAAAAACGCTTCAGCCGCTGTTGGGGTCAACAAATTCTTAAACAAATACATTGAAGCGACGCCCCGAAACGCGCACAATTAAAATATTAAGCATATAAATCATCATTATTTTGAGTTGCTCGCAATTGGCCACGACAACTTTTTATAAATAAAAGTGATTTTTAGTTATTTGCATAAAACTATTGCGACGCAGGGATTACAAAATAAAAATTGTGAAATTCCCAAAATTAAGCAAACAAGTTCGTGTTCTAAGTTCTTCGATACACTACTTAGAGCAAAGGCAATGTAAGCCCGCATTCTATTTGGCTATTAACTAAAATTAATTTTACTATTTTTTATATTATTAATGCAGCTGTTGTGAGCTTTATATATTGCCTTAAGCTAGAGTATTCTGCTGTTCGATATTAGTTAGCACTTTATTTATTTATTTTTTGGTCAGCCAAAATTGAAAGTAAAGAATAAATATGATATGCCTATTGACCAAAATGTGAGCGGACGCAAGTGCGTTTTAGGCCTATACGCATATATGTTATTTAACACTTATACGCACACACACACACACACACATGCCTACATCCAGCTGAGCAAGTTAAAAGCAAATGTTAACGTCGCCCGCTTTTATGGCTCTTTCATTTTGATGGCTCTTTCGTTTTGCCTTTCGTTGGGTTTTTGTTTCTTTTATTCATTTTATTTATTCTTACAGGTAGTTGGGGGGGAGGGGCAGCGGCTTTGGTTAGCTCCAACAATCATTTCTTTTCTTTTCATTTCATTTCAGTTCGAGCCAAGTTTATTTCAAGCTCACGCACTCGGAGGAGAACATTTTTGTATTTTTTGGTAACAAGTTCAATGACTTCTTGAAACCAAATTTGTTGCTGTTGTTGTTACTGTTGTTGTTGTTGTTGTTTTTGGTATTTGTCGTTTCGGTTTCTGTTTTGTGCGAGGCGCTGCGCATTTCTTTTGGTTCTTCTTCGCCGTTCTTGTTGTTTTCGTTTTTTATACGTTCGTTTTCATTGCTGGAGTTCATTGGCATTGGGCCAAGCAGCAGCCACACTTCAATTTTACACAAATGATGGTAGAAATTTACAGCAACAAAGAAAAAAAAAGTCAAAAATTATTAAAATACGCAGCTCGAGGTGCTGAAATGCTCATAAATTTGGCTTTTATTTATTACATTTCATACAAGAAATTCGAGTCAAAGTTTTGGCAAGTTCGTTGGCAGAGTCTTTTGTGTCAGATTGTCCATGTGTGGTGTGATTGATTATACGAATTAGGCAATAACTTTTGTTCGTAAATTATTTTGCATGACAAAGACAGAAAGTTATAAATAAAATTTAGTTTCAATTATGTTAAAGTGCGCTTGAATAAAGTTCGTTGCCACAGTCATTTGATTGGCATATCTAAGGGCCGCGCACACGCAGAACTTTACAACTAAAGTAAGCCTTAAACTTAACCTCAATACTAACAAAAAAAAAAATAAATAAAGTTGCTGCTGTTGAACTTGACTGCTGCCAAATTTGGTTGCCAATGTTTGTTTTTTCGCTCGCTCGCGTGGTCAGCCATCAAACTCAAATGTCAGCAACAGTGTTTGCCACTTGCCACTTGCAACTGTTGCTGCTGCTGCTGTGATTGCTGCCGCTGTTGTTGTTGCTATCAATTACTTTGTTGCAGTGCCAACTTGAGAGCTTGGGCAACACATTTAGACTTTGGCTAAGTAGTTCAGCGAGCTGTGCACAGTTGCAGTTGCTGTTGCAGTTGATTATGCAGCTGTGTCTGCTTATTGTTGTTGCTGCTGCCGCTGTCAGTTTGGGGGCGCGAAAGGTGCTAAACAACGCCATTGACTGGTGAGCTGGTCAGTTGGTTGGTCAACGAAAGCTAATGACACTTGAATGTGCGGGTTATAAATTTTGTTTGGTAATCAGCAATTGAAAGCGCTCGTAATGGCCTTGGCTGTTGTTGTTGTTATCTATGTGCCAAACCTGATTTACTTCATGATTATGTTTGAAAAATTGGGTTAGGAGCAATGAACTTGCCATTCGTCAGAGGCTGCAGACAAAGTGAATGTTTTGTTGCCATTTGCAATGTGTGTGTGTTTGTATGTGTATGTGTGTGTGAGTTTATTGTTTGCCTTAGTAATAGACACCTGTGTAGTTCAATTTGCTGACTGTGGCTGGCTGGAACTCTGTGCTGCGATTCTGAAAGTTTTGCAGCAATCAATCCCAAAAATCGTTGCAAGCGCTGCATGCCACACACAGAACAGCAGTTAACGCGCTGATGTTGGCAATGGCAAAAGCAGGAGACATTGGAATTCACTCTTTTCCGCAACGAAATGAAAAATGTGTGCTAAGCCAATGACCGACAGCAGCAACAGTCACAACAACAGCAGCAGCAGCAACTCAAGCAACGACGACGCGGCCAACGCATACAAAAGCAAAGCTAACTGTTTCTTTCAGCCAACACATACAAAGCAAAAGAATTGAGAATTGAGTATTCGCGAAACGTTACAAGAGAGTTGCAAAGTCAGCGGCGAGTGAAAAGAGTGCGAACGTGAGAGAGCGAGCGAGAGCACTACAGAATGCCATTGCCGGTTTAAGTCCAAGTCTCGAATTCAAAGCTGTTGCTGTCTTTGTCGCTGTCATCGTTGGCTTTCTTCTCCCGTTCCCGTTCCCAGTTCCTGCCATGTCTTTCAGTCTTTTGTCAATCTGCCACAGACCCACGCTAGCTTCGCTATGTTAACGCCCACCCCAACAGCTGACCCCCAAGCATATAAGTACTTTCGGTATGCTTTGATTACGACGACGCCGGCAAATGCTCTACATTCTGCGCTTAGAGTGTGCAATTAAAATGCAAGATTCTAACGGCAACTAATGCGATGCTAAAGTTGAAAATACTTATCATATGCAGACAGTTGCAGTTAAATCCGCATCTGTTAACAATGTGTGCGGATAATTAAAACAAAACTGTAGATGCATTGCAGCTGACTTGGATATGTTTATATTAAAGTGAGGCTTTAGAATAAGATAATAACAAATATTCACATATATAAGTTTAAATTAAAAGGCTTATGAATGATATTCTAGCCTCATAAACAAAAACAATTAATGCTTCATAATATTGCTCTGCAGATTCTGAATCTTCCAGAATATCAAATGATATTTAATTATAATTTTAATGATAATTTTTATTATTTTTAATTTCGAGAATTAACTATTGAAAAGTAATTTTTACTTATATTTATTATAATAAAAATTAAAAAAATATATTTACACTTTATTTGTAAAGCAAACATTTAAAAATAATTAAAAATATGTATTTTGTTTGCTTCTTTTTATATAAATATAACAAGTTTAATTACTAGTAAATAATTTTTTTATATAAAAACAATAGTATTCAGTATTCAATACTCACATTTTCGAACTTAATGTTGAGCTCATAGCTTTTACATATTTGCAATCCATGGTTTTCATCTTCCAGCTTGCCATAACTGCAAAGACTTAAATTAAATTTTAAGTTATTATATTTTTAGTTACAATTTCTATTGCAATACTCTATATTTATCTTAAAGTAGTGTATGCTCATCTGCTGCTTTGGCTGCAGGTTGTTTTTGGGGCTGTTTGTTTGCTTGCCAGCCGGCGGGCAGAGCGGGCTTAATAATTGTAACAATGAACTCTTAAGCTGTTGACGCTCTTGTTTCTGCCGCGTTTCAGGTATTCGCAAACAACTAGACTAATGCTGATTGATGAATTGCGTTTTGAGGGAGCGCCGACAAAGCAACAACAGCAACAACAACAACGACAAATCTATATAAATAAAAGTAACTGCAAATGTTGTTGACAAGCTGACAAATCTGAAATCGGAGCTAGACATATGTTTTGCATGTGCTTAATGTGTGTGGGAGTTGCGCATTTGGAGCACTTGCATAATTATGAACCGTTAGCGGCACGCATATCCTGTAAGAGGACGCTCCCACGGCTACATCGCGATCACGCATTGGGTAATTACGAAATGCGTGTCGCGCTAACTGTAAACGCGCAACAAAAGGATTTCGATTTCCTACCACCGAAAGCGGCAGCAACAGCAGCAGCAGCAGCAACAGCAGCCGCCGCAGCATTTCGCTCTCTAGCTGGCACACCTGACGAAATCAAAAGCAAGCACAGTTATAAACGCAACATGAGGCTCTCTTACCTTACCTTACCTTACCCTTGATAATAATCAGTTTGAATCATTCAGCGCATCTGTCGGCGCTGCCTTTTCATGAGTTTTTCCTTTAGTTTTTCTTCAATTTTTTATTGGGGTTGCGCGCGAAAATTCTCAAGTTTTTTATGCGTTTTTTATTGTTTGTGTGTGTGTGCTCAGGCTGCTGCATAGCCTGTAATTATGTAATTCAGGCCATAGATAGAGCGTTAGAGCTGCAGGATAAAGGAAGTGTCAGTGCTGCGTGGCGTGCGAGTGACCGAGTGCTCCAATTTGCTAAAGGAAATGCGCAGCGTTCTAATTTAACTAAAGGATGTGTGACCTTATTCTATAGCGGAACTAGTGACCTAGAAACTCACATCTTAACGCTGTCAATCATTTGGGCAAATATTTTTGTCAAATTTTTTATGCTTGTCCTTTTTTTGATTTACAAGCCACAAATTTTTAGTTCCAGGTATAAAGTGACGCAACTTTTCGTCACGTTTGCTAAAAACAAAATAAAAATGCAGTGCCCAGGTCAGTGAGGATCAGCGAGCTGTAACATTGGCATTGACATTGGCCCTAGTGGCCTATTGTTTTGCATGTTGCAACAACGTTGCCGACACGCGCGTTTTGCCGCACACGGTCCCAGGAATATAAACAACAGTTCAAGGACTCATAACTTTCACCGTTTTATTGTTATGATTGTGCTGTTTTTTTTTTAGGCAGAACACTGCGGTCATGCCGTGCAGGTAGCTGCCAATTGAGTTGCCAAAAAAAAGGCCAAGAGTGTTTTTTTTCGGTCTTAGCCATAATTGAATAGCCACGGCAAATTGACTGTGAAAATGTTATGTGTCAGCTTAAGCGGGAATTTGCGTATTTTTATTTATTTATTTTAAGTTGACTATGAACAGTCGTCAGTAAAAGGAAATAATATTAAAATATACAAAGCAATTGCAGACAAAATGTTTGTGTAAATTATATTTTGTATTATAGGATAGAACAACAAGCATTATCTTTTGAATTAAAGCAATATGTAGCAAAGCAAAATGTATATAAGCCTTATAATTACTATTTTTAATATTAACATTAACAACTTTCGTAGCCGATACTTAAATTTTTATTAAGATAAAACCTTTTCATTTAAAATTGCTGCTCTTAATTCAATTTAAATATTTGCAAAAATTTTCTCTTAATCTCGACTGGCCATTGTCAACATTAAATAAATAAAATATTCATATTATTATTATATTAGATATTTGACTTAATTTCTTTTAGGAATAAATGCGTTTGTTTATTTATTGCTAATTGTAGCATAGAATTAAATCAAGCTGATCGGGCTGATCGCTGTTTTTGAAACTCTTTAATGTATAATAATAACCTTTTTTATAATTGGTTAGTATTGTTAACAGTTGCATGATAATTTACCAAAAGACAGTTGATAAAAATACTCAAGCTGTCATGCTTAGTTTATTTCATTCTTTTTGAAGACTTCAATTTAATCCCTTCCGCCACGGCTTACTCCACAATTAGTCATTGCTTATGAAAATTATGATAATTAGCTGCTCATCAAATTGTAACAATAACCACAGTATTCCAAAAGAATGACACTTGAAATATATTTATATATTTGCTTGCATATATTTAAGTATTCGCTACTGCGGACACACCTTCGACTCCAGCAGCAGCAGCAGCAGCTCCCAAAAAATTGTTTATTGTTGCCGTTTGTTGTTGGCTCCTTGACGTTTGTTTGCTTAACTCATTCGCTTATGCGAAAAAAAATATATATGTGAGTAATTTGTAGCCTCATTGCCTGCTGACGTACAAGAGTCCGGCTCAGTGGCAGTGGCAAGCGGCTACTGTGCGTGAATCAAAGTGATTCACTTCACTTTTCAACTTAAAAAATATAAACACATACAGACAAAAAAGCAAGTCAAGAGCGTTGGCTGTGTGTTAGTGTGAGGCGAGAGTGTTTCAGCTGCGTGTGTAGAGATATGAAATGTAAAGAACTTTTGTTCGCGCTCTTTTCCATTTCATTTTCGTCTCTTGGCCAAAAAAAATAAAAAATAAAATTGTTTTTGGCTGGCAGGTCAACAAACTCATCTTCAGCCACGTTGTCGTTGTGCTTTTCGGCCAACTGCGTGCGGGTACAAGGGGCGGGGTGGGGGGAGCTTGGCATGAGGGCCAGGGCCGCGGCCAACTGACTGACTGTGTTTGCTTGCGCTGAAGGGCGGGGAGCTCTCGCGGCTGTAAAAGCTGCTGTGAGTTGGCGCTTGTTGGTAACAACGTTGTTGTTTCTTTTTGTTGTTGTTGTTCATTATATATTTTGTTGAATTTTGTGCGTTCGTTGAACTCCAATTTGAGCGCGAGCTGCGCATTGAGCAACACTTTTATATATTTACTTTTGTTGCTTTTACATTGTGCATAACGAAAGACTTAAGCAACATACTTGGCTGTGCTACAATTTCAAGCGAAACGCATTTGCCTACCGTGCAAGGACAACAGACACAATTGTATGTCCTTTCAGCTGAAATACAAGGCTGCACTAATTGCGCACAGGGCGCGCGTTGCTTAAAGGACTCACAACCCTTTGACGGCGCATGTTATAATTTATGGCTTTATGACTGGCCTGACCTTGCTTTAATTAAACTATTGTCTAGAGCTGAACGGTCTGCCATTTCCGCTGTGGGCAAATCCTTTAGCTGAGAGCATTTCCTGCAACATATGTGGCACTTGTATAAATATTAGTTGTTGTTTTTGTTGGAAAATATCAATTTTCTACCGCATGGCGCGCATTTCACGCAATTAAAAGGCAGCGCCTCCAATATGCTGTAAAAATCTCACGTTGTCGTGTTCCCCTCAATCAGACAACTTACCCTTGCCCACACCTGACTCGCTTACCTGCCACTGAGCTCAGCTAATGCTGTTGCTACTCCATTTGTTGTTGCTGCTGTTTGTATTTAGCTGAGAGCAGAGCGTATGTGTTAATCGCTTCACGAAATCATCAAGACTGACGGCAAAAATCTCATTTTCGTCAGAATGAAAATATACTTCTCAAGCGGATCACAGCGAAAGGATTACGGTAAAAATCCTGCATGTTGCTGTCTATGTCTATTGTTCGCATGTTTATTGTTTGTCTATTGTTCAGTTGTTGTTGTTGTTGTTTTTCATGTCTGCTTGTCGTTGTTGTAGACGTTGGCGGCGACGAGGGCGGTTCTGCATCGTCGTCTTGGCGATTGCTTCATTTGTTTGCCCAGCCACTGAGAATTGCGAGAAATGGAAAGGAGCAACAACAGCAGCAGCAACATCAGCAGCAGGCAGCAGCATCAGCAACATAGCGGTTTTTCTTACTTGTTTTCTTTTGCTTTGCTGTTGATTTTTTTTCTCTCATTTATTTGCTTATTTAAATTTTTATTTCTTGACTGGCGACAGGAAACTTGTTTTGCCTCGATCTCTGGCTATTATGTCAAAGGATTGAGGATGCATTGTATTGTATTGCATAACTGTTAATGCAAAGCAGCAGAGCTCTCGCTCGAAGTGAGCGTGAGTTTGAGTTTGTTAGAAGTGCGTTAAGCGGAAATCAATTATGAATGGTACTATTTTGTTGGCTGCTGTTTAGCAGCTGGTGTTAAAGGATTGCAGCACCGTTAGTTTGTCTTTTTTAACACATTTCAATAGATGAGCAGCAGTTGCTTGAGCAAGGCGTACCCAAGACAGCAGCTGACTAATAAAAGAAAAGCGATTTCCTTAAAGATTAGTTGGAGAACATTTGCATACAACTGTAGATAATAGTAACAGTAAATGTAAATTCAAATTTGGCATACATTTGTACTATAAATATAAAGCTAATAATAAAAAAATATTTTATATTTAATTTAACTAAAATTCAATATAATATTATAGAGCATTTAATTTTATTTATACAAATCTGGGTCGAGCATCCAAAAAATTCTTCAACTAAATAATCTTATTTAAGTATCAGTATTTGACACTATAAATATAAAGCTACAAAATAATCAATTTTTTTTATTTTTATTTAAAATTTTATTTAATATTAGAAGGGATTTCATTTTATAAGTTATGCATTTCTTAAATTCTTCAGCTTAACAAAAGTATTTTATTTTTGTTACTTTAAATTCTTCAGCTTAACAAAAGTGTTTTAGTATTTGTTACTATAAATATATGAAGCTAATAAATGAAATTTTAATTGATGTATTAAAAATAAAACATTATTTAATTCTACACAATTCTATAATGAATTCAATCGTGGTTAGAAGTCGTGCAAAGTTCTATAGCTAAATAATCGTGTTAATTTGATACTTCAATAATTATATCATGACCGTATCACAGTGGAATCCCTATTATATTTTTATACACTTTACATAATGAATGTTGCCCACAAAGCGAAACTGGATTTTTAATTATGCGTCAAGTTAATTTAAAATATAAAATGTAGTTCAATACTTTGACGTTGGTACATAAAATTTTGATCATTTAAATTGCAAATGTTCTGGTGCAGATTTTATCAATTGATTCATGCAGGCAATTAAACCTGATCTTTAGAATATATTCAAGCTGGCAAAACTAGCACAATTTGTTGAAGCTTAATCATATGCCACAAGCGCCACACGCGCCTTGGCGAACATAAAATGAAAAAAATCTTTAATGAATTTTGCATGCTAATCAAATTCAGCGCAAGTTTAGATATAACTTGAAATTACTATCAACCGATTTGGCCAGTCAGTTTTTTGATTAATGATTTTTACTAAATTTAAGATGGCAGCTCTCGCATTTCCATAAAGTAAAAATCTGAGCGGGCAGCACAGCAAATTCTAAATTTATGCACGAATTCCCAGCATAGAGCGGGAATGAGTTCTTTGAACTCCGTCGTAGCTGCGACTATGTCTATTATGTCTTTATAGTTTTCAAAAAGCTAAGCTGCCAAAGAAAACGAAATAGCAACATGACATAAAAGCAAACTAACCAAAAAAAATAAACAACAAAAACAAAACAAATTATATAGAAAAAAAAGCAACAGACAAAAGTTCATTCGCCTCGCGTTAGACAAATTAGAAAAATTAATACGCTGCTGAGTTTTGAAAGCCCCCAACAATGCCCCCTAACTAGCCCCAACTCCCCATAAAACAACCAAAAAAAAAAAAAAAAACAAAAATGAAGCTCAGCACGCAGCGAAGTGCGTCAAGTTCTCTTTTTTTTGTTTTTGGGAATATTTTATATTTTTATGTAAGAAGCGGGCAAAGCATGTAACGAGCTTGAACTTTTGGGCTTCTTTTTTTCGGGCAGTTCATTGACCACAGAGCAACAAGCAACAGCAACTTCTAGGTGAACTTTAACTTGCAGCATGTTTAGAACTTGAAAGAAGTTTGCTTGCCAAAATAAAATTACTCAATTGTTGGACAAAAAAGAGCGGCTCAGCAGCTCGAGGGGGCGGGGGCAGCAGCTTGAGGGGGGCACTCGGTCATACTTTCAAATTGCAGTTGCAGTTTGTTGAGAGTTGCAGCAGAATGGCAAGAAAGAAAGCCTTTCTTTTTGCTCGGCCAAAGCACAAGAAACTGGTTAGCTGACTTAACTGGCAAGAGAAAGATTCGCGCAGCGGCCAATGAAAGTATCTCGCAACTTTGGCCAACACTCTCTTGGCAAAGAATGCTTCTGCATAGATTTTTTTTTTTTTTTTGTTGTTGTACACTGCCTCTCGGCGCCGTTGCGGAAATGTTTATCTACATCTCTGGCTCTGGCTGTGGCTCTGGCTGTGGCTCAGTCTTTTCTGCAGTTCAAGCGAGTGCGTTGAACTTGCCAATGGAAAGGCACACATATACATGAACAAAGTGGAGTAGCAACGTTTGACGAAGACAAGACGCAGACGAGGCCAAAGCCGAAGACATATCGAAAGAAATGAAAATAATTACGAAGCTCCAAGCCTAAGCCGAGTTTTTCCTAAACTCCGCTTCGTCTTCCCCCACGCATAGCTCGACAAAAAAGCTGCCGTCACATTCGAAACTCCACACACGCACATTGCTCAACCTGTGTCTGCATCTGTGTGTGTGTGTGTGTGTGTGTGTGTGTGTGTGTGTGCTTGGAGCCCGTGCAGCAGGTTTGTCTGTCTTCTATGCTGTTCATTACATTTGTTACAGATTTCGGCTAAGCGATAAGTATGATCATCAAAACGCTATTACGATTCTATCTGCCTGGGGATCACCTGAGGGCATCAGCAGAGGCGCAATTGTTTCTACTGCTTGTTCTATTTTGTTCCTCAGGCCCTTACATGCTGGGAATTCTAATGTGCACACATGTTCTCCTATATAGGTCTCTTCATAATGCAAAAGAATTTCTTGATCAACTGCAGCCGATAAGTGGATAGCGCAATTTATAGCGCATCATTAGATTCAAACATGATGGGTGTGAATATTTCATAATTTTTTGGTTCTAGCCATAAAGAACGTTAAGCAGCGCGTGGGCGGCATTTATGGATTTGAGAATAGATACATGAAAAAACATATACATAACATGAATTGAAGCTAATATTTATTTTATTTTTGAATAAGGTAAAATTTTATTATATGTTTGTTTAAAACCAAAAATACTTTTATGCATCTTTTGTATGCCCAATTCTGGAATATGCTTAAGACTCAGAAGTAATGCACTATAAATGGCTCTGAGTCTGTTCTTTGCTGCTAAAAATTACTAGCTACGATTACTAAAATTATAATTTTGAAATGATAGCAGCACATAAAGGTTTTTTCATTCTTGTATTTTATTTAATTAATTATTTTAAAATGTTTCCCTTCCCTTGACTGTTGGCACCCCATAAAATAAATAAAAACACAACTAAAATAAATAATATTAATTGTGATGCTTTCAGTTTTATATTCTTTTGTTTTCATATCATAAAGAAAGTGTTAGCTTTGTCATTCTAAAATTCTGCTCTGATTCTAAGAAATGATCTCGAATAGTTGTGAGATCTTTTTTCGAGCTCATTGTTGTGCAAGTTCGCTGCTCCATATTTTGTTAGTTTTGCTGCCAAAAGTGTCGCAGACTAACGAAAATCGCCGAGATAAACAAACAAACAACAAGCAGAGAAGAAATGGAAAAGTCACCGCTAATTGTTTCAATCTTCGGCGTTGGAGGTCTTCAGTTCCCAGTCCACATTTGGCCCTTAATCAGACAGAACAGATATGCGGTCGCTGACTCACAGCGCGGATGGAACAGAATGGCTTTTTATGCATTGCGGTAGTTCTGGTAAAATTTCATAACGCTGGACAGTTGTAAATGCTTTAACTGTATGATGTGTGTGTATGTGTTGTGTGTGTGCTCGATTACACTTTCGTGCAGGGCTGTAGCCTTATCTATACAATGGCTCGTTGCCGTTTCAATGAAAGAACTCTTGCCAAAATTAAACTGAAACTGATAGATTTTGCGGAACACATGACTCAGATTGGGCCATCATGTTAAAATAGCTGTCAGTTCTTGCTTATCGCAGCAGCAGCAGAGGTTGATGGATGGACGCAGGCAAGGGGGGCGGCTGGGTGGTGAGCTCGGCTGGGTATTACAGAACTCTTGACTCTGCTGCTTGCTGCGCTGTTTACACGCCAAATTATTACAGATGAAAAACGAAATGCGTGGAGGCCCAAAAGACGCGACGCAGGTTCAACGACCGTTTTTGTAACATGGCGTGAGCAGAGCTCGGAGCAGCGCGCAGCGCAGTTGAGCGAACAGTAACAGAACCTTTAGCGAATAAGAACGCAAACGGCAAAAGCCACAGCCACATCGAATGTTCGTGTGCGTCTTGGCCAAGAAGACGCTTTTTGAAGCCGAGCAACAACTTTCACCAATTTGTTTTGCTTTCGCAGTTCTCGCTGATTCTCTCTCTGTCTCTCTCTCTCTCTTTGGCTGTCAATGCGCCAAAAGCGTCAATGCGATCAGTCAACAATGCGCAAATCAGTGCGTGTGTCTGTCTGTCTGTCTGTCCCTGTGTGGGCTTAGAACTTAGAGCTTAGACAAATAAATTTTCGTTAATAACTTTCCCATTAAAAACTAATAAAGACGCGCGCAACTTCCGCTTTAGACCAACTGCCGGAAAAGTTGCGCATTCGATTATAAATTTTTATATACATATGCATTTATTTATTTAGAACGTCACGTTCCCCGTCCACACACACACACACACACGCACACATACAGCTCTTGGCTAAGTCTAAGCCTAAGCTTCCTCTATTTGGTGGCCAGGCCCTCGCTAATCAAATGTGCGACGCACCGCCCGCTGCCCCGCTTAGCTGACTGTGGCGCACGTTCTGGCTGCGCGTTCGTCTTCCAGAAGCCTCCGCTTTGTAGCGGTTAGCTTACGGTACTTTTCGTTTTCATTGCACGTCAGCGCGAGAATGTTTAGCCTAGATTCAAGCGCAGGTTCGTTGAACGACTCTGGTCATTCGGGACTTCGTACTCTCGGATCTGCGTTGGCCGCTTGGTTGCGGGCTTCGTTCGTGCTGCGCAGAGCTCGGCAACGTATTTCGTCATGCGAAAGTTTAATGTCTAAAAATTGTCACTGTTAGTTCTGGCAGTTCGTTGCTAAGTTCTTTTGTTTTTTTTTTGGGGCGTTGCCGATGCCGTGTTATAGTGTCAATATTAGAGACCAGTGCTATCAAGACATATGGGCAATAATCACATTTGATCTAATTGCCTATGCCAGCTTATTCAATTTATGCCGCTCACTGGCAATTATATTATGCAAATCCTTAGCTCAATTAAGAGCACAACAGCAGCAGCAGCAGCAACAACAAAGCAAAGACGCTGAGAGCCACAAGAAGCAGTTAAAGCCAATGACCGCAAGTAACTTACATTTGAAAAATGTGTGCAAAAACACAGCGAAAGGAGCTGGCACACACACACACACAGAGACAGACAATGCAGCTGTAGAGTAAAAGAAAGAGAGGAAGAGAGAGAGAGACAGCTTAAGATACTCTCACGAGTGGATGCTCGCTTGCAAAACTTGCCGCTGCATTTTGCAGAATATAACAGTACCTCAGCGATAGCTGCAGCTCAGCAGCGCTGCATTGCGTCGCGTCGCGGTTCTATAGCCAACACACTGAGCAACAATTCTGCAATGTTATGCTGCCAAAGTTTGAACCCGGTAGACATATTCAAGAAAATTATTGAGGGAAAGGCGCATTGGCCATAGCTAAATACAAAAAAAATCAGTTTTGTTTATTATTGTTGCTATTGCAATTGCAATACGTGGGTTAAGGTTCTGATTGCGCCTTCACCACTTCTATTAAGCACCCAAAGCAACTTTTACATAATTATAAATGCTGCGGTAGATTATCTACATATCTAAGTCAGAATCTTAAGCACGTGAAAGTAATGAATAATTTTATAATGCAAAATTACTTTTAATTTCAAACAAACAACAAAATAAATGTGCTTGCATTATTTAAAATTTAGAAATTCATAAAAATATACAATTATTATTGTAATATATATTTTACTTTAAAGAAATTCTAAAATAATATAAACTATAGCTTGAGAAATATTTCTTGATCGTTGTTTAATATATTTTCTATCTTATTTATATTAAATAAAAATCGTTAGTACTATTTGTTATATTTTTCTGCTGCTATTGAAGCCATTTTCAATTGATATTGCTTTGCTGTTGTTTTACTTTCAGCATCTATCTGATATTTAGTCTTGGTCTAATAAGTTGGCGTACAAATCCCGTTTTTACTGTCTACTGCCATGCTTAATTCAGATAAAGACCAACTCAACGCGTCAACTTGCTTGTCTATCGCACAGATTTTTTGGGCCACACAAATTCACATTGGCACACATTGACCAACGCATTCGCAAATGTTATTTATGTGCGACTGCTTGTGACCTCTCGCTCTCTCGCTCTCGTGAGACAAGGCGAAATTTAAATTGCTCGTGGTAGCAACTATTGAGAAAATTTACCGTCAAATTTTTCAAGCACACAGCTGGATTGTGTTGCACGCTGCAAACTCTGCATCATATTAATAAAAACAGTAAAGTTTAACCACAAAATGCCAAGGTCCACACACAACAACAACAGCTACAGACCAGCATTGCACAAATGGCAAAAAATACAAAAGAAAACAATCAGAGAATAAGAATCCGTGACCTAATTCTTGCAACTGAAGTTGTCAGCAATCGGCAGTTATTTGATTTGCGCTGTTGCTGTTGCTGTCATCGCCATTGTAGCTGTTGTTAGAGTTAGTTGGCCTTTTTATACGCTAACGAGTCGAGGGTATAACGACATGGGCTACAGACAAGTTTTGCATACAAATAGTTTCATTAAATATTGTTGACATTAAGCTGGAGCCGCGGCATGAGAAGTTTTAATGTCATAAATAATGAAAAATTGGGAATAAAACTATTACAATAAAGTCGTAATAAAATAATAGAAGCTATAGTTATATATGCAGTATATAAGAAAATATATCTAAGCAAAGAAGTGCAGTGAAGCTTCTTTTATTCGTCAGCGTATTTGCTCTTTGCTTTGATTTTGTTTTTTTGATTTTAGCTATTCTTGTTTTTCTCTATGGCTGTCCCGGAAGTTCTATGCGCATGCGCAGCGCAGCGCGTCGCAGTCGCCGTCGCAGTCGAGGAACTGAGCTGGCAAATAACTGAAATTATGTTTCTGCTGCTTGCAGTCTAAGAAGAAAAGGCCACGTTTAAAAGAAATTGCAGAGTGCAGTGATCGTTTGGGTTCGATCGCTAGCTCAGCTTAGCGGGCAGGAGAGCTGGAGAGCAATTGAAACGTTCGCCCAGCGGTCATTGGGCGATTGACCGACTCGACTCGACTCGACTCGACTGTGTGTTGTGTTGTGTTTTGCTTTTCCTTTTGGCCAAAAAACTAAAAGCAATTTCCTTGCGGGCCAGATATGAAAATTACATATGATCGAACTTCCCAAGCTATAAAGCGAAATGTATCGCAGAACTTTTCCGCTGCGCCTCTGCCCCTGCCCCCCTGCGTCGCTGTGTTCGTGCAACCCACTCGATGGCTTGTTGCACGGCTTGGCCGCTTTTGTATGCTGTAACAGGAGCGTAATAAACACTCGTCTAACGGTGCTTTCTGCATGGCCAGAGAGTGTGCAACAGCAACAACAACAACAACAACAACAGCCATAGACAACTAACAAAGCTGCAAAACCAACGCGACTCTAAGTGAAATGCTCAAATGCATTATAACCGTACTTTTTACACACACACACACATGCAGCATTAAATTCGTCTATGTATACTACTTTTCGTTTTTTTTTCTATTTGGTTTGAATTCTGTTTGCATTGATATACAACCAAATTCAATCTCTGCGCCAGGTGGCAACAAATTGCAAATTGATTTGCGCTGATTTGAAATTATTGTTGGCCTCAGTGCATGTTTTTATAGATTAAACGATAGGCATAAATAAAGTATACAATAAACCGAATATAGTGCTGCAAGCAAGTTGAAGAACTTTAATTTGCTTTAATTAAGTTGAAGGATCTTTATATAAAGCTAGAAGATATAAACTCTCCATTTGTTGAAACTCTACACGCATATTTTGCATATAAATAATTGTGTGTATGATGGCAAATGTTGGGGAAATTGTTTATAATTATATGTTTAAGGCAAATTATTTTATAATAATATTTTCTTAATGAAAAAATATAAAAAAATAAAATTAGAAGAAATACGCAGCTGGGGCAAGAGTTTTGACAAACTTATGAAGAACTCAAGTAAGTGAATTTAAATATTTTCAATTTAAAACTAAAATTTGGCTTTATCTCTTTACAGGTGGTCGAAAGGTATTTCGCGACTTTCTGCGCAGTGAATTTTACACAACTTTTTGTTTTTACAATTAATGAAATTTAAGCTTTAATTTATAAGTTTGTTAACAGTCAAGAATTTGTTTATATGCAAATGATAGGCAAAGCTTAATAAATTTCATTAAAGCCCATTTGAATAATTTTAGCCTCGCTTGCTAGCCAACATTTTCCATCGACTTGGTTGTGGGGGCTCATAAAAATATTGAAATCATTGAATGGAAACTTGATATAATTGATTTTGACAAGTTCTTGCTGGTTCTAGGCAACTCTTAATATTGGTCTATTCATTAGATGTTGCCACCATATTGCGAATAGACTTGTTGAATTTATTTTTTTGGTCTCAAGAGAAAGCAGTTTTTTTTTTACTACTATTGCAGCAGCAACTGCAATACACACGCACACACACACACACACACACACAAACATAGAAACATTTGCTGCGCATGCGCAACGTTGTTTTTGTTTTTTTGCTTTTTTTTTTTGCGGCGTCTAGAATGCAATTTCTGTTTCTCTAGCGAAACGTTCGCTGAGCGCTTCTCTTTGTCTATGTGTGTGTGTGTGTATTTGAACTTTGAAAAGTGGGTGAATGTACAGTAATGTTTGCTGCATGCTGAATGCAACGCTGAGTTTGCAGCTCTAATGTTGTTGCTATTGCTGTTGGCAATTGGCAAGCAAAAAACGTGGCAAATTCGTGAGGCAACAAACGCTGGCGGGGCAAGCAGCACTTAAGCAAAAAGAAGTGCAGTCGAAAGGGCAGCTAACTATCGCATAAAAATATTAAACAAATATGCAGCAAATGCTTGTTGTTTGCTTTAGATTTAATCAACGCTTATCAGTTGCTCTTATCAGTTAGCGTTGATAGATTGAAGGCCGCAGCGTATCAAACATAAATTGGCACACTTATGCAAAGTCAACGACTCAGCACACACACACACACACATACAGACACTCTCGCACACAGCTACGCGCAGTCAACTAGTCAAAGTCGTTGTCTGAATGCAAGAGCCGCAGCTCAAAAGCGAGGCCGAAGAAATAACAGTTAACTTGTTTGGCGCGCTGCTTGAGCCGAAAGCCAAGCTGCGCTCAGCGTAGCTGTCTATGTGTGTGTGTGTGTGTGTGTGTATTGCGTTGCATAACTTTCATGCCAACACAGCCAGCGACAACGCTTCGCCTCAAAAGTTCATTCGCCTCATGCACTCCATTCGCACCACAGAGTCTTTCGCTCTTTTCTCTTGCGCTGACTGAGCGCTGTGCTCTTGGCCCGGCACTGGCGCTCTCAGTTGGCTCTTAGGCCTTTTCTTTTTGGCTTTTGATTGCTTTTCTCTTTTTTTGCTGCTGCTGCTTCTGCTTAAAGCTGGGCTTTCGTTTGCTTTTCTTTGGCTCATCAAACAGCTCGAAAACTTTGGGTTATGTCGCTTGAAAAGGAATGTTTGATATTGTTGTTGTTGTTGCTGCTGCTTGCGACGTTTTTGTGTGAATGTTTGTCTTGCTTTAACTGTTGTTGTTGTTGCTGTGGCGCATCTGAAGATCTGTGCGCCGATCTGTGCAGCATTGTTAAAGGTCAGTTCTCTTACCTAACTTTGATTGCATTTTTGTTGTTGGCTCTTTGGCTCACAAAATAAACGCTTGGTTGCTGTTGCTTAATTGGTTATGATGGGTTCGCTGACCTAGGCTTTGACATGGCCAAATGCAATTAGAAAAGGTGAGAAGTGTAAACAAGGCTTGAAAGCTTTAGAATTCTTAAAGACAGCGTTCTAGCATTCTTTGTTGCTTAACAATATTTTTGTTAGCAGCACTTAGGTTAGATACAATTAATGCAAACAATGAAATAAATAAAATAAATGAATAGCAATGCAAAATAAAACAAATTCAAACAAAATTACATTAAATTTGCCTTTGAAATATTTAGTTTTTATCTTGCTTTTGTATAAAATGTTGTTCTATTTTAAATTTGACCTAATTTTCATTAAAATTATTTCATATTTAGTTTAAAAAAAATGGCATTGCTTATGCCAAACATTGTAGCCTATGAATTTAGCCGAACTCATGCATTTATTTCAACAAAAGATCATGCCCACACCCTGTTTACATATTCAATTTTTATTTTATTAATAAAATAATACGCTGCATTATCACATTTGTGTATTATTAATAACAATTTTCATACATTAGCATTGCTCATTATACAATTTACGAATTCAATCAAAATTTTTAATGCCCACGCAAAGTTTTCAAAGCGAATTGCATGTCTAATGCAACAAACTACAAAAATTCAGCAAAAGCTCAAAGTGCTTAGAACTGAACAAAAAAAATGCAAGCGAGCCCCATAGCAAGCGCCAAGCTAAAGCAAAAACAAAACGCAAAGCAAACTGTGACGCCCCACTGTGAGTGAACGAACGTAAGAGCGTGAGTATTTGTTTGTATGTGTGTATGTGTATGTGAGAGAGAGGCAGCCAGCCCCCATGCTGAGCGGCAATGGCCGCGACAACAAACGAACGACATTCAACTTGAACTTTTTGCGCACTGTGCTTTGGCTCTCTGGCTCTCGCGCTCTCTTGCGCTCATTGGCGGCGTCGAATGCATAGAAAATAATCAAGATCAAGTTTCTTCCGGCATTTTTGCAACAACAACAAGAGCCAGAGCTTTTTTGTTTGCATTGCTGCAGCTTTTGTAAAGCCTTTTTGAGCGTGTTTGCATGTGTGTGTTTTATTTTCATGGCAAGTGCATTTTGTATGTCTGTCAGTCAGTCAGTCAGTCTGTTATGATGTCACTCACCCACCCACATTTGAAGCTTTTGTGGGCGTAGCGCAGCTGAAGCTTTTGCATTTGAACTTTTGTTTGCAAATTTGCAATTTGTTTGTTTTGAAAAGCTCGCGACGTTTGCCATTTGCAATTCATTTTCACTCGTGTTGGAAAGCGCGCATCTTTTTGTCGTCGATGGCAACAAACTACAAACATGCATATGTAGTACGATCTATGTGTGTGCGCGATTCTTGGAAAACATCGAAAACGCAACAGCAGTGGCAGCAACAACAAGTTGCAAGCAGCAAGTCGTGGCAGCAAGCATTGAACTCGATTTTGTTTTCATTGCCGCTGAATTTCTAAAACGCAGCTAATTAGTCGAGAGTGTTTGTGTAGTTGTTGTTATTGTTAACACCGCTGCTGCTGCTGATGCTGCTGCTACGCAGTAGTCGCTTCTTTAGCTGTGTTCCACTTTTCTGGCAGTTTTCCACTTTTCCTCAGTCACCGCAGCAGATTTCACACGCGGCCATGCAATTCATCATAAAAATTATTGTAAACTGCAGTCAATTGGCCAAGCTTATAAGCAAGAGAAGCAGCAACAGCTACACATGCATATGCTGCGAGGGGGAGTTGGGCAGATGTTTACTTAAAAATAAAAAACTAAATGAAAATAAGTTTTCCCAAGTCGCCCAGGCCGCGCCTTGTGTGTTTGTTTAAATAAAATGAAAGTTTTTTGCGCGCCAATCTTTGACACACATTGCAGACAGTCAGTCAGTCAGTTAGTCAGTCAGCCAGCGAGTCAGTCAGTCAGTCAGTCAGTCCATCAGCCTAATCAGTCAGACGTGGCAGTAGACTTTGCTTTGCTTTTGCAACGGTCGTTGGCCGTTTCGTTGATCGCTGTGATTTCATTTTCTAATGCTTTGTCGCCATTGCGTTCGATATTGTTTTCTACCTGCTCTGGATTAAGTTTTTGTCTGGGCCAAAGATGGGCATATGAAAAGTAAGAAAAGCGCATAAAGCGCCACTAAATAATATCACGCATACGCCGCTTATGACGAGCGACGCGCGCGTTGTTAAAAGTGAAATAGACAAAGCGACCCATACAGAGTGCGTGTAAAAGTAAAAGAGAGTCTCACGCAGCGAAAGGGAGCGCAAGCTTACGCTCCCAGACACCAGCAGCTCCCACAGCGCTTCACTTTTTGTTTTTCGACAGTTCAACAAACTTTTTGGGCAACCACTTAGAAAGAACTTGGGTCAATAAACTATGCTAGCCACGGTGCTGATCTGCTGCTGCCACAGATGATGATAATGATGATGATGAAGAGGATGATGGCGCTTGTTACTTTGGCTTTTGTTTGATATTCACGCATTTCAAATGACCGACAGCAGAGGTCAATGGCAGACGCACTCGAAATGGCTTTGCATGCTAAGAGTGGCCATTGTAATGTAATTGCGTAGCAGAGTCTAAGCAGAAGACGTGGTCTTCCAACATGCTTACATTTATTTCTGACAGCGCCGAAACAATAGCTTACTAATTCTGTTTTGTTAATGTATTCTGTTTTGTTAATTATTTTAAATTTTCAGTACTTATCATTTTCAAAATAACTGACTCTTTAGTTGCCAGCGCCATCTAGCGTTCATTCCTTAAGATGAATATACATTGTACATGTGGTGGCGTGGCGATAAGTCCTGGCTATCGTTTGGTAAGCGTGTTTTTGGCAACCCTGTCTGTATACAGCACGAGAAGTTAGTAAACAAATAACTAATTTTTACTAAATAAACACAAAATATGAGTTCGCCGATAAATAAAAACTCCAGCGAGACTAATAACAATGGCAATAAACCTAAGAAAGCAGGCAAAACCAATTCTACAGCGAAGGGCGGCACTGTTGACACCCGTTCAGAATTGGCGGAATTAATCAAGAAGAAGGCAGAGACTTCGGTAAACAACAAGCTAGCCAACTTGTAAACAAAACATTTTTAAATCATTTGTATTACATAGGAGCAATTGGCTAATCTAGAGCGACAGATTTACGCTTTCGAGGGCTCCTATTTGGAGGACACACAGCTCTGCGGCAATATCATACGCGGCTGGGAACGCTATCTTACCTCCAACAAAGCAACAAACTCGAAGGCAGACAAACGCAATCGCAAGTTCAAAGATGCAGAACGTTTGTTTTCAAAGTCCAGCATCACTTCTATGGCTATTTGTAATCGTAAGTGTAGCAAAGATTATAACTGTACATAATCTAATCTAAACACTTGCAGCTGAGCGCGCCAGTGAATCGGATTCCATAACCAATGAAGATTCCAGCGATAATCAGATGTCAATTAACCAAAATACGACAACGGCACACGATGGCGCTACCACAATCAAATCCCAAGACGAAAAGGGTACTGTGATACAATTTGTTTACGCAAATTACAACTAATAGCTTTATTATCTTTTGCAGATTCACCACATCGAAACGACAGCAGCAGCGTTCCAGCCAGCAGCAATAAGGAATTGCTAAGCACACCCACTTCCACTACCAAGAGCAAATTGACTTCCAACTCTAGTGCGACAGCCAAGAAAAGCGGGCATATCAATAAGAAAATTAGGCATAGGTGATGCCGTCGACGCTAAGCTGATTGCAGCTTAACATAACAGTCTTCAATCAATTTAATACTTATTGCGCTCAAGCACGCGGTTTGATTATAAATGTCTATATTAAAGTAATGCAGTAGAGAATGTAAGAACGTACATGGAATACTATTTCGTATGTATGTACAAGAAAAGAAAAATGCATAAATTCTAAATAACTACACTGGCAACTGAATTCTTATACTGTATGTTGGTCTGTTTAGGGATTTGCCTTGGCTATGCAATCGAATATGCCCAGCAGCTTGCCTCGCGTCATCTCCTTCGACTCCCGGAGTCCCAGCTGATAGATTTCATCATGCATAGACTTAATCTTGTCTATCAATTGTGATGGCGTCAAGGCTGCTAGTTCTGCAAGTTTTAATGTGTTTGTTATTAGTATTCAGAGCAAGTGCAGCTGCCACCTACGGTTAATTTTTGCGATGTCCGCTTCGCTTTGCCCAGCATGAGTACTGGGTGTGTGTATTGGTGTGTCGCTTGAAGTGAGAAACCGCTCCATGCCGGGCAAACGCTCTGGCCACTGTAACGGTGAGTCTCTCAGTGTTTCTAACGATAAGAGCTCTTCCTCAGTGGGTTCCGCATCGTTGCTGTCTCTTCTAGTTATAGGTTTGCTGTCTGCTGCTTCATGCTCTGTATTTTCGCTTCCTTCCGAAGGTAGCATTTCAATTCCCGGTTCCAAATTTTCCATTATTGCTAGGGCTCGGCCGTAAATACTTAATATTTTTAATATTCCACACACATTAAGCTTTGATTTGTTATTAAGTGGCAATTTTCAGTTATGGTGTGTTTCAGACATGATACCGATAAGCAACAGCTCGATAGGCTATTCACAAAATTTATCGCTAATCGAGTGGAGAATCTTTCGTTTTTCGCATTCGGTCACACTAATCGAGAAGGCTATCAAAAATATTAGTTTTTATTCTTTGGTTTCTTTGACAAAATATAAGCTGGAAAGCAATACACAACAGACAGGAGCAGGTTCTGGCAGCGCTCGACAAGAATAGCAAGTTCCGCAATGATGACGTCAAAGGCGGCAGTGATTTGTTTATGTCTGCTAGTTAGTAGCTGCTACGTGTCGGTGTCGGCAGACGAACACAATCATAAGGTTAGTATATTTATACTTGCTAACTGCGTTAGTATGCCTGCTTTTGCAGTGTGGCACTTTGTCGAGTTACCTGTGTAACGGTTCTTCCTCGTTCCTCTTGCAGTACAATGATAAGGAAGAGGTAGTGCTATGGATGAACACAGTGGGTCCGTATCACAATCGGCAGGAAACGTATGCGTACTTTTCGCTGCCGTTTTGCAGTGGTGGCAAGCCATCCATTAGCCACTATCATGAAACTCTAAGCGAGGCGCTGCAGGGAGTCGAGCTGGAGTTCAGTGGTTACGAAATGGAGTTCAAGTCGGATGTGCCGCGCACAGTAGTCTGCATGGTGCATCTCAACGAGGAGAGCGTCAAGGCTTTTACGTATGCAGTGATGAATGAGTATTGGTATCAAATGTATATTGATGGCCTGCCCATTTGGGGCAAGGTGGGTGAGCGAGATGACAACGATGGCAAATATTATATACATACGCACAAGAAGTTCGATATCGGCTATAATGGTCAGCAAATTGTGGACATAACGCTAACAACGGAAATGCGCGAGGAGCTGAAAGCTGATTCCAAAATCAAGTTCTCCTATGAAGTCAATTGGAAGCCCAGCAAGATTGTGTTCAAGAATCGCTTTGACAAGTACCTAGATCCCAACTTTTTCCAGCACAGGGTTAGTTTGCCACAAGCAGCAACAAACAGCAGCTGCTTAAATAATTTATTCTTTACGCAGATACATTGGTTCAGCATCTTCAATAGCTTCATGATGGTCATCTTCCTCGTGGGCTTGGTTTCGATGATTTTGATGCGCACGCTACGCAAGGATTATGCACGTTATAGCAAGGATGAGGAAATAGATGACATGGAACGCGATTTGGGCGATGAATACGGCTGGAAGCAGGTGCATGGTGACGTTTTCCGCACTCCACCCAACTCGCTGCTCTTCTCAGCACTCGTTGGCGCTGGCTATCAGCTCATCTCTGTGGTCTTTTGTGTTATTATGTTTGCTATTGTTGGCGAACTGTATACAGAGTGCGTATGCAGCTGAACAAATTGTTGAATTGGAGTTGAATTGTAACTTTTGTATTACAGACGTGGCTCAATGCTGTCGACTGCCATCTTTGTTTATGCTGCCACATCACCCATTAATGGTTACTTTGGAGGCTCGCTCTATGCACGTCTGGGCGGTCGCTTGTGGATACGTCAGATGCTCGCCTCAGCATTCACTGTGCCCGTTTCAGTTTGCGGCACTGCCTTCTTTATTAACTTTATTGCCATTGGCTATCACGCCTCGCGTGCCATTCCCTTTGGCACAATGGTGGCCGTCACCTGCATTTGCCTATTCGTCATATTGCCGCTGACCTTGGTAGGCACTGTGGTTGGACGCAATTTGGATGGCCAGCCGGACTTCCCGTGCCGCGTCAATGCAGTGCCCAGGCCCATACCGGAAAAGAAATGGTATATGGAGCCATTAATCATTGTGCTGCTGGGCGGCGTGTTACCGTTTGGCTCTATCTTTATTGAAATGTAAGTTCAGCGAGCAATTAATTAGACTCGTCTATAAAATTTATCTTATCTTGCAGGTACTTTATTTTCACCTCTTTCTGGGCATATAAGATCTACTATGTCTATGGCTTTATGTTGCTCGTCTTTACTATACTGACTATTGTAACCGTGTGTGTTACCATAGTGTGCACCTATTTTCTGCTGAATGCTGAGGATTATAGATGGCAATGGACGAGCTTTATGGCAGCCGGCTCTACGTCTATTTATGTGTATGCATATTCATTTTACTACTTTTTCTTTAAAACCAAGTACGTAGCTTCAACTAAATACCTAACTGAATTGTTTAATAATTTATATTTCCTTGCTTGCTTGCAGAATGTTTGGTCTGTTTCAAACGGCTTTCTACTTTGGTTACATGGCACTGTTTAGCGGCGCAATGGGCATCATTTGCGGCACCGTCGGCTATGTGGGCACAAATCTGTTTGTGCGCAAAATCTATTCCAATGTAAAAATAGATTAAGTTCTTTTTTGGCTGTAGCATACCCCAAAAAGCTAACCACTTACAACTGTATTTATTGTGTAGACTTTTAGTTAAAACATGCATAAACATCTTGTGTTCATATGCATGATGCCGTTTTGCTCGAAACCATCTCTCATATCGGTGTAAATTTTGAAACCAAACAGCCCAAAAAGTATCTCTCAGATAGAGCAACACGCATATGCATGTGTATATAACAAAAGCTGTTTGCATATACTATACATACATAAATGGATGTATGTATATATAAATTAATTTGAATGCTCCATTGTGAGTGAACTATTAACAAATGAAAACAAATATCTATGCAATTTGCCAATGTGACTACAAATTGCTTACGCCAATTAAGTTTATATACAATGCAGAAAATGTGCTGATTAGCAATAGTCTCTAAAATTAAATTAATAAAGTCAAAATAATTTAAAAGATATCGACAAGCCTCAAATGCAACTCGAAAGGTAATTGTGACTTAATCTAAGGTAAGTAAGACTTACTTGCTGCCAGCTCTGTCCAGGCAGAGCTGAGGTGCTGCCAAGCTTTGTAGCGCGCCTTTATCGGATACAGCGCTAGAAAGTCGCTGGCCAAGTTATCCAGAAACCATTTGAAGGGCTTGCAGCCCAGAAGTTGACACAGCGCTTTTTGCTGCTTAAGTGAGCCAAACTTGATTTGGGTTAAGTGCGGCACATTGGCATACAGCTTGTTCTTCTATTCATCCAGCCAGACCTCGGCTACGCGTCTATAGTTCTAGATGAAATAGTTTAAGTAAAAGTTGCACACACACACTTACTTCAATGACTTACTCTTGATACAGCTTGACTGGCACTGCTGCTAGACTTTGTTTATGCTACCTGATAGTTGTCTGTAAAGACAACTGCTCCCACTCTGGAGCAGGGCACTTCCAGTATGTGCTGTTGTAAGTACAGTCAAGTTAGATTAGCTGGTGACGCATGCTTGAGCAGCATAGATAAGCCACACAAATGGAATTGGAGAACACTTAAGCTACACGCAGCTAATTAAATTCGAAAGACAGCCCACAAGACAACTCATTCTAAATTTATTTTGATTGCTGCGCATTTTATGGACTCGTTTATGTTACCAACAAATTTAAGCAAGTAACCAAATTATAAGCGTATGCATAAGAATGAAGTGTTGCATGACACAAAAGAAACTTTTTTATGTTGACTGCGTGGGGCGTGTGCCGCAGTAAACATCAACAGAAGAGAGACAAATGTAAATGCCATTGATTGACTCAAATTTTTGTTTGATGCAACTGTGAAAGAACCAGGGCGACATAATTTGATACCTGGGCCATGTTGTCAAACGTAAATAACCATAGCTGTCAAGATGCTGGTTACCTGCTATGCTCTCCTCTATTTTGCAGCTGCAGCTTCCAGCACGATTATCAGATGCGAGAACAGTTAAAGGTAAAAAGCGGTCCGGGCTCAGAGCTCAATTATGTATATATGGAAATGTTATGGAAAATCAATTTCGACTAGTTACGAATAACATTAAAATTCTAGCTTTTCTTTTACCGCTAACGCATATAAAAAGCTTTAGCTGCGCGAGCGCACAAAGTAGTCTGCTCTTGACCGCATGGATACATCATGGAACACTCGCAAGCTCTACTAACTGCCGTGCTGCTGGGTAAGACACACAGAAAGAATTTCCTCATTCCATCCAGATTTGTCTATAAATAATCCTTACAGTTGTCTGCTCTACTGTGGGCGCCACTTTATTGAACTGCAATTGCGAACGTGGCCCGCCAGGACCGCCAGGACCTACGGGGCCAGCAGGACCACGCGGTTTTCCCGGCAGGCCCGGCTTTTCGGGCTTTGGCAAGAGCACCTGGAGCGATCAATTTTCTTTTTCACCATTTGGTGGCTCAGCAATGAATGGACCTATGGCTGGCCCTGAGTTTGGACCGCCTCCAATGTTTGGCGGACCCATGGCGGGACCACCCATGATGGGACCTATAGGACCACCAGGACCTCCTGGACCACCTGGTTACTGCTTCCCCTGCCCCTTCAACGGTGGTGGCGTCGGTCCCTTTGGCGCTGGTGATCAGAATGTTGCTCAGGGCATTTCCACAGCCATTGGCAACCTGATTATTGTGCCTTCAGCTACAAATGGACGCGCTCAGCTCTTCCGCATTACACCAGAAGGACAAATAGTTAAAATCGAAAACAACAATGATCTTTACAACGAGGCATTGCCGCCCAGTCTACAGGAATTGTTTAGTCTGCAGGCGTCTGTGCCGCCCACAGCTGCTACCATTAATGAAATTACGCCACCCAGCCAGGAGCAACTTGAAGAGACGCCGCCTGAGGATCTGGACGAAGCTATGTTTGCCGCTGCTGCAGATGAGGCTGAGCGCAAGAAGCAGATACGTGGCAATGGCAACACCGGAAGCACCGACTGGCGTCGCATTTTGCTGCTCGGCGAACGCAACAGTCCAGTCAAGTCGGCAGCCAATGAGCCCAGCGCGACTGTCAAGATCGAAGACAGCATGGACAGCTTCCAACGTGCACTGGCTGATCTTAGACAGAAATATGCAGCGCTCACCAAACCAAAACAGCAGCAACAACAAATACAACAACAGGCACGTAACCAGAATCAGCGATATAACATCATAGGCTAGACACATTAGTCGAAATGCCCACTCTACAGTTAAGACTACACTTAGAGATAATAACAAACATGTACTGATTACTTCTAAATGGCATTTGAGCTGGCCGCCACCGATACAAGAATTTATAGATTTTGAATTTGTCAATGAATAATGCTTAAAATGTTTGCAAACATCAATGTTTACTCATATAAGTTGCAACTAATCTTTAGCCAAGTTTATTTCAAAATTGCGTAGGCAGGTCAGGGGAGTTTGTGAATAATAAACGAATTTATGGCACTAATAAATTTTATTTGATTTTTGGCAATGCTTAACTTTCCATGTTGGCAAGTACAGTTCTCTAATAAAAATGCACTCACAGATAAGATTTAGAAAGTTGTTTTCCCAATAATAGATTAAAAAGTATTATTATGACCATCGTATAAAGGGGCCAAGTTTCAAAATTTTAATTATACTACTCACCAGAGCAAACTGCAATCAAAATAGGCCAGCAAACCCACTGAAAAATAAAGTTTTATATTCTAATTAATTTATTTTCTTTAAGGTTTTTTTTTATGTTTATAAAAGCACGATTTGCATATTTATTTATTTATTGTAACTTAGAATTAGAATTTTTCAGCGCTGCTTCAGACTTGAGAGCTGCCTGCTAAGTTAATAGACTTTAATAGAAATAATTGTTATTCTAAAAGCAACTACAACTTTTTTATTGCTTGGGTTTAATGCTTAATTCATTCAATAAACCGTCTGTATACATAATATTATGTCTCAAGAACATATGTTCGCTTTAACTAAGCATGACAAGTGTAAAATTCAAGAGCTCTGCACACTTTATTCACGTGTAATTTAAAAACGTTACTCAATTCGATTAGCTAAGTTTATAATCGCTTTAATCACGTTTTACTTTCTTTATTTTCATAGCGCTCATTAATGGTAATAGCTAGTTTTAGGGCAGTATAAATTTTTAATTATGCTTGCGATAAGTTGGCAAATTATGGTATAATAAATTGTTTGAATTAATCATTTTTTAACCAGTTCTATAAATACAAATTTGCTGAAATTATTTTGGATATAAATTTTTTATTAGCAAGTACATTATTTTAATGTAAGTATATATGTAACGATTAATTTGCTTTCTTTACAAAATCCTCTATCATTCATGTTCATTCTACATTCTTGCAGTACGGTTTGCATCAATTCATCAATGAATTCACCAATGCTAAGTATTTCAAAATTGTATGAATGCTTAAGTAATGCAATTCTATTTGCTTTAAGCACTTGAACTCAAGTTTATTGCTTAAGATTAAGAAACAAAGCAGATTTTGGCGAATTTACTAGTGAGCAGTCCCATTGTTAACTTCATCAATGTTTGCTATAGACAGCTAAGCAAAGCTCTCAACTTATAACCAGAAAAATTATTAGTAAACAGAAATAGAATTTCAAGCTGAGCATTGAATTATTGAGAATACTTCACTGCATGTGAACTCCCTTTTTGTCAGAATCCAGCTTCTTGTTATGAATAATTCTTAAGAAAATAAAAGCAGCGCAACTATGAAATAAATATTTGTTTATATTTTTATAGAGTCGATGCAGCTATTTATGTACATTACTAATCTAATCACTGTACTTTCCATTAAAAAAGTACAAGCTGTCAAATTATGATCTTATGAAAGTCCAGTAGCTGTAGCTTCTTGAGTATTGACCACATGATAAGTTAATCAAGCGAATGCGTCATTAGATGCAGACTGATCACAAGCTGTTTGGCCAGCACCCACGCAAGCGGCGAATGCCATCATATGAGGAATGGCATTCTGCTCATAGACGCCTGAGAAGAGATGAGCCCAGGGACCGGAAGCAAAGACAGCGACATCCTCGCCGCCATGCGTTTCGGACTCCAGCGGCGCTGTGGCTGGAAACACTTGATAAGCATCGCCGGCGCCAGGGAACTCTTTAGGCTCCACACGCTCATGCAGCGTCATATTGTAGTATTCCTCAAAGCTTTTGCCATTGGCATAGCTGATGGGCAAGTAGGATTTGCCATCGCTGGCATTGCTCTTGGCTGGACTGAAGACGTCGCTGCCACGCGCTTGATAGCCGCCCAGACTGAAGGTATGCGAGTGATCTGAGGTCACAACAATCAGCGTATCCTGCTCGCTGGTTAGCTGACGTGCCAGCGCCACTGCCTTGGACAGCTCCACAGTTTCATCCAGCGCTATGCGCGCCATTGTATCGTGATGTGAAATATCAATCTTGCCGCCTTCAACAAACAGAAAGTAGCCCTGCTGCTCGCTCTGCAGCAGCTCCAGCGCCTTCTGCGTCATCTCCGCTAACGTGGGCTCAGTGTTCTTCTCATCCGCCAGCTGCTCCAGATGATAGTGCATATGACTCTTGCTGAACAAGCCCAGCAAGCGATTCGTCTCGTTAGCTTTGATGCTCTGCAGCTGATTGCGATTCTTTACATAAACATTGCCTGCAGCCAGTTGCTCAAACTCTGCAGGCAAATCGCGTCCATCTGTGCGTTGTCCCTTGGAGTCGTGCTCCGGATCAAAAAAGTTGCGTTTGCCACCGCCTAGCATCACCTTCAAGCGACTGCCTACCTCGCCATGTATCAACTGCAAGGCAATGTCGTTCAGCGGCTGCGCTGCAGCGCCGCAAGCTTCATTAAGTCTGGCGTCGTTCTCCCACTCGCGATCTGCTGTATGCGCATAAACGCCAGAAGGTGAAGCATGTGTTACACGCGTGGTGGTGACCAAGCCCGCTGCCTTGCCTGCATCCAGCGCCCATTTGCCCACAGAGTAAACATGATTGCTGGCATTGGCCATGGCCACGCAGTCGCCGCGTTGTATATGCGCATTGACGCCAATGGTGCCATAGTTGGCCTTAACGCCGCACAAATATGAAGTGGAGGTGGAGGCAGAGTCTGGCACCATTTTATCCACGCAGTAGGTCTTAGACAAACCCGTATGGGGAAACTGCTCGAACGACAGCTGCAGCTCCTCGCCGCCCATGTAACTGCGCGCCGCTGCCAGCGTAGCCAAGCCCATGCCGTCACCCAAGAAGAGTATTATATTCTTGGCGCGATTGGTATTGCGCACTTGCTGCAGCTTCTGCAAAATATGCTGCCGACTTGCCTGCAGCCAATACTCATTGCGCTGCTCCGCCATATTGCTCCTGAAGCTACGCTGCGCACGCTTCAGCTCCGGATGCATATAGTCCATCTCATCCTGCTGTTCAGCCAGCTGCGCCGGCACTGCAGCGCTCCAAACGCAAAGCGTCAGTGCAAGCAGCAGCAACGTTCTTAGCTTCCACATTATTCAACTTCAACTACAGTTCAATGCTTTGATACGCAGCTATTTAAGCAAAACCCTTGAGTGCTGTCATTTGGCCACTTCAGATTAGTCAATGAACCACTTGAGATTAGCGCAAATCAAAATAAAAAAGCAAAACCTTTACGCTATATAACGTAGTCTACTTAACTGTGTTCCAACAGTCTCAACTCAACTGTCCAAGCAAGCAAGTCCCGAATAATGCAGCTCAACGTTAGTAAATTCGCAATCGTTCAAACTTTGGCCTTCTCGCTGCTTTTGTTGTTGTGCCCAGCGTGGGCCGCGTTATATCGCGACAACGAAGACGCAGATGATGGTAAGCACTTGAAATTAGTTGCGCTAATTTTTGGCAGTTTGTTATCGAATGACATTAGTGATTAGTGTACAGTGCGTCAGAAAAGTTAGAAGCACTGCGACCTACAAAGCAAATAGAGCACGTAACTTGTTATCAAAGTTAAGTTAGCATAGCTAAAACTTAAGTATACGCAAAGCAAAAGTGTTTCAAAATGAATTAGTTCAGTTAATAATTAATTAAACACTTTCATTTGTTAAATAATTAAGTTTGGTTTCTTATAGCATCGTAGTCGTTATCAAAGTCAATTTGAGCGTATCCAAATAATAAGTATACGCCAAACATTTTTTAAAAATCACTTGCATTTGATAGCATTTAAATTTTATTATTGTTATCAAAGTTAAGTTTGGCCTATCCAAAAAATTAAACGGGTAAATACGCCAAAAAAAACGAAAGCATATACTAACTAATTTAGTTAATAAATTCATTTATTTATCACTTTCATTTGATTTAGAAATAAAATTAGTTTCAAACAGCAACAGTAATAGTTTCAAGGCTAATTAGTTTCCAAATTGAATTCCCAGTTTATTTTAATTATTATTCAATATGTTACCGAATTAACTTTGCAATAACGCTGTGCCAATAATTGTTTAACTCACTGTAGCTGAACTTGAAATATCGTAAAATATTTATTATTAACTTTTAAATCATATAAAGCTAATTGTTTTTGTTAAGCAACAAGAATAAATGCGAATTAAATTTTACTGAAAAGTTAACTAAGAGTTACATTAGCAAAATTGTGCATAAGCTTTTAGTTAATGTTTTTGCTTGTGCGTTAAGCACGTGAAATTAATTATTGAACTTTACTGCCAAAGCAAATGCCGATTTGTTGGTGATTAGCGTTCATAAAGAATTTATGGGCCATGAAATTTAGTTTTCGTTTATGATCTCAGTACTAATCTTGAAAACGTGTTGAACGCATGCAGCTCAACATCCTCGTCTGCGGCAGTCACGCGATTACGTCGAGTTAAAAGAGGAGCTGGACAGCAGCTACTGGCATGATAAGGCACAGTCCATATTGGCCGATAAGCTGCGCCAGCAGCAGCAGCTGAACGAGCAGCGGGCGAAGAACATAATTTTATTCTTGGGCGATGGCATGTCCGTGCACACGATAGCGGCGACGCGTGCGTTTATGGGCGACAGCAGTCGACAGGTGTACTTCGAGCGATTCCCCTATGTGGGGCTGTCCAAGACGTACAGCGTGGATGAGCGCACGCCGGACTCGGCGGCTACAGCGACGGCTTACTTGAGTGGAGTGAAGGGCAACTACGGCACCATTGGCGTCAATGCGCAGGTGCAGCGCAAACATTGCCTGGCGGCCACCAATCCCAACACGCATACGCAGAGCATAGCGCAGTGGGCGCAGCAGGCGGGCAAGTGGGCGGGACTGGTGACGACAGCGCGTGTAACACACGCTTCACCCGCTGGCGTCTATGCGCATACAGCGAATCGCAACTGGGAGTACGACAGCCAGATCACCAAGGACAACTGCAGCGCTGAGGCGAACGTGGACATAGCACGCCAGCTGGTGGAGTGGCCAGTGGGTCAGCAGCTGCGTGTGGTGCTGGGCGGTGGACGCGCCAATTTTCGCTCGCGCCAGCTGCGCGATGAGCAGGGCATTGCAGGCAAGCGCAAGGACTCACGCGATCTGATCAAGCAGTGGCGTGAGCAAAAATCGCAACTTGGAGCTGCCGGTCAGTACGTTTGGTCACGCAAGGGTCTGCTCGATACGGATCTGAGCAAGACCGATTATCTGCTGGGACTATTCAATGTCGATCATTGTCCGTATCATGGCGATCTTAAGCGCGATCGCTTGAGCCTCGCCTCGCCCTCGCTAACTGAGATGACTGAAGCGGCCATTAAACTGCTCAGTCGCAATAAACAGGGATTCTTTCTGTTTGTTGAGGGAGCACGCATTGATATGGCTCATCATGATACCAAAGCACGCAAGGCACTCGAGGATACGCAGGAGTTTGCGCGTGCTGTTGAGCTGGCGCGCAATTTGACATCCGAGCAGGACACACTCATAGTCGTTACCTCAGATCACTCGCATACCATGTCCTACAATGGCTATCCCGTAAGTACTTCCTTTTCTACAATTGAAATGCTTATTCATCTTTAATCTTTATAGCAACGTCGCCAAGACATTTTCTCGCTTGCTCCCAATTTGGCCACAGATGAGAAGCCCATGACCATTCTCTCCTATGCCAATGGACCTGGCTATAAAAATACCTACGATGCTGCTGGTCGCACGGATTTGTCCAAGCGCAATCTTAGCTCTGCTGACTTTGAATTCCCTGCCACAGTGCCCCTCAATTCGGAGACTCATGGCGCTGAGGACGTCGCTGTGTTTGCCTCTGGGCCCTATGAGCATTTCTTTGTGGGCAACTATGAGCAGACAACTATTCCAGCGCTAATGGCGTTTGCCGCCAACATAGGTCCTTTCGCGGAAGAAAATATAAACAAATAAATGTTATGAATAAAATTGTTTTACATTCAATTTATTGGTTTAATCAAGTCATTATTATCAGCACTTAGCATTGTTGTTAATAAAAGATAACAGATGTCCAGAAATTAATTTTCCCATGGAACCTCTAAGAATTCTGTACTCTGTACCAGCAATTCAATCTTGCGAGTATTAGCGGGGCAATTCAATTTGAATATACAATACAATTCCATTATTTTGTTTGTAAAAAATATTGCTAGTTATTTATAACTAATTGAAAATATTTTAAAATTTTAAACTAAACCAACTGCTTTTAAGCTTTGATAAGCCTTGTCTACTCAAAATAGTCAGAATTCAATGTTTAATATAATTTTAGGTTCTTTTAACAATTGTAAAAATTATTTGTATTTAAAAATTTTGAGTATATGTAATGGAAACAGTTTATAGTTTTTAACATTTATACAATATTCAGTATATAAGTATATGAATTATACTTAGTATATATAATTAGAAATCAAAGCAATGAAAGTACAGTAAATGCATCTGTTATAGACTAAATTGTTCAAACTAGCTTAAAAGATTAAGTAAGTAAATATATTGGAATTATTATTCTTGCAGAGCTCGTAGGCTCGCCCACAGTCCATGCACTACTGACCAGCAATTGGCCTTGCTTGCTGCCTCCTACTCATGTGGGCTGCTCTGCTGCTCTTCGTTCTTCTCATGCTAGTGAGAGCTGCTAGTGTCTTTCGTTCGCATACGCTCGATCGACTGCCGAAGTAGAGCGTCGCTGCTTTGTTGCTTAGAGAGCGCTCAATGCATTTTACGCTGTGGGTGGGGTGGGTGTTGTTTTGACTAAAAACTAAGCATGAGAGCCAGTCCGCTGATTTAGCCATAAATGTTCTCATAGCATTGAAGCAAAGTGCTTGTATTTGAAACATTAAATAAAATAAAAATGTTTTTAATATTAATGTAGAATAATTCAATAAAACGTTGCTAAAAACTTAATAAAATTGCGTTTTTAATTATAAGCTTAAAATTCATCTGGATAGATAAATAGTTTAAATAATTAATTGATGCAGCAACCAACCGAGTTATGTAAAAACCTTTTATATATTTTATTAAAGTAGTAGCTTGCCTTATTAATTAGCACCGAGTGTTCATCGCTTGGCTTCTGTCCAAGTTCCCCATAACCATTGCATATATATTTAACAACTTTTGTATTTGTATTAAGTGTGTACAATCAATGAATTGTTTATTTGTTTGTATAATTGTGTGTGTGTGTGTGTGGTAATTGTTAATTACGTATGTCACTTATAATAAACATGACTCAAAGGGGATGGTGGTGGGTGGCGGGGCAGGGGCTAGCATTCAATATAATTCTTATTTACAATTAATTAATTTCGTACAACATGCGCCATCGAAATCAATAGTAAATGCATTCTGCTTACAAAATATAAATCGATAATTATAAATATAAAATTCAATCGGGAATTAACCAGCGACGCATTTTAGGTTAAGAAAAAAAATAATATTTTCTACATCAATGTCAAGAGACTACAAGTTAACTACTTAGGACTAAATTGTAATGATGTGTCCAGCTTAAGGATTGGCAGCAGCTCTCCGGCTAAGAAGTCACCAAGGTGCTTGGCGGCACTTGCTTGAGATCAGCTTGAGCTTCGTCTAGGCCGGCAGTGCCGCCATCCAGATCCAGCGTCTTGGGCAGCGGTCCAATCTTTTGCAGAATGTCCACAGGTATAATCTCTCGCATTGCGGGCACGGGCTGCAGGTTGTTGAAGTTTGTTGAGAGCGGAGGCAGCGGTGGCGGCGTCAAGTACTGCGGTAGCATGGGCGGCGGCGTGGAGATGAGTGGGGGAGCAGCCACCTTGACAGGCGGCGACGGCGCTATAGGAGGCACTATTGGTGGCACGTCTGGTGTGGGCAGAAGGGCAGCTGTGGGGCGGGATGGGATAGCTGGAGTTGGATAGTTGCTGTAGCTTTGAGCGCCGAGCACGGGTATGGGCTGCGCAGCTGACGGCAGCGGCAGCGGCGGCGGCGCAGTGGGCGGCGGTCCACGCATATAATGCGGCATGGTTTGCAGCGGCGGCGGCGGATGCTTGCTAAAGAATTCCTGCAGCAGTGCGTCCGTCTGTGCTGGCAGCGGTGGTGGTCGCTGACGCAGAAACGCGGGCATAGGCAGTCGTCCCGTCTTCACCAGCATGGCCATGTACTTGGGATCGAAGCGCGACGGCGGCTGCGGCAGCGCTGAGCGCATCATGCGCGCATTACTCACGACAATTGCGCCCTTGAGCTCATCGAAGTGAAAATAACGGAAGCGCGGCTTCTTTGGCAGTATCACAGGTTTATCCAAGCCTGCGGGCCTTGGACACGCAGGCGGTGGCGGCGGTGCATGCCCCAGCAGCTGCTCACGTGCGCGCTGCTCCGCAGCAGTCTTGGCGGCTTGACGCTCCTTAAAGGTGCGCAGAGCACGATCGATTGCCTGCTGGACAATCTTGCGATCCTCGCTGTCGCTTTCATAATTCGGCAGCACATTGTCCACAAAGTTGACGCGCTTGCGTTTGGGTTTGCTGCAGCAAAAAAAAAAGAAAAGTTAAAGATGTTTATGATGTACAAAAGTTCGACTTACCTGTCGTCCTCCGCTGGCGGCTCCACTGGCGCTGGCGGCTGCTCTATGACTGGCTGCTCCACCACTGGCTCCTCGCTGGGCACAATCTCCAGCACATTGCCCTTTTGCACTGCCACCGATGTCTTGGGCAGCTCACGCAGCACCGCACCCACTGGCTGCTCCAGCTGCTGCGGCTCTCCAGCATAGTCATAATCCGTAGCTGGATACTCTTGATACTGCGCATAGGCCTGCTCCATGTTGTAGGCGCTGTCCATGTAGGCATTATAGCCATCATACTGCTCGCCATTGGCATCCGGCTCCATTATGGACATGTTGTAATAATAAGCAGCTGCCTCCATGCTCTGGTTCTCCGCAAAGTAGTCGCTGAAGTTGTGCGCAGGCAGGTCGCGTCTCGGCGGCGCTGCGTCGACGCAGCGGTGAGCGCGACTGGGACCAGCTGCGACGCGTGGGCGGCGACGGTGGCTTGAACGGCAGCGGCGAGCGTGAGTAGCCGCGCTCGCGACTGTAGCTGCGGCGACGCCCCGAAGATGGCGCCGGCGAGCGTGGACCGCTCATTTTGCCAGGCGCTAGAGGTGAAAGCGAGCTGCGTCGACGTCCAGGCTGCGGCTGCATTGGGCGTCGTCTGCGCGGACTGCGACTGCGCGTGCGACTGCGGCTCATGCTGCGACGCGATTTGCTGAAGCGAGAGCCACGTCTGGGCGAGTGCTGCAGGCGTCGACGTCGCGGACTGGGCGAGCGTGTGGCCAGCCGCTCCTTGCTGCGAGCGCTGCGCACAGGGCGACGGAAATGATTGCGGTTGGGCGAACGTGAGCGTGAACGTGAACGCTCCCGCTCTTGATCGTGTGCGCGTGAGCGATCCCGTGAACGCTCCCGCTCGCGTGTGTGTGAACGTTCGTGGTCGCGCTCCCGCTCGCGAGTGCGTGAGCGCTCTGGCTCGCGCTCTCGTGTGCGTGAGCGCTTCAGTGGCTGATGGTGGTGCTGATAGTGCTGCTGGTCATGATGATGCGACGCTTGTTGATGATACGGCGCTGGCTGATGATGATTTGGACGCATTGCTTGATGCGGCGGCAGCTTAGCGCGCGTATCCATTATGGTCGGCTTAACAATAGCAATTTCCTTGGGCGGCCGACTGAACTTCTCCTCCATGGCAAATGCAGCCGGAGCTGGCAGCACTGGCGGCGCTTCATGCTCATCCTTGTCAAATATTGCAGACTTGCGTGTAAGTTTTAGTGGTGAAATGGTCAACTTGATTGCCTCACGATTCGCATCAAAAATATTATTGACTGGCGTCATTGGTCGCGCTGGCTGCTCCTCCTCGCTGACCAAGGGCTTCAGCTCCGATTTGCGATACTTATCCATGATGGCATTGCGTTGCATTAGGAATAGCGACTCCATTTTGAGCAGCTCCTCGCAGATGTCATCACCAGAGTCATAGTTCTCACGCATCATTTGTATGCGCGCTAGATTGTCCTCCAGGCTTTTCAGCTTGCGCAAATCCTTGCTAACATTGTTCTTCTTATGCAGCGCTGGCGTGCTCTGTGCTTGAGTTTCCAACTGTTGTTGCTGTTGCTGCTGCTCCTCGCTGCTGGAGTCCGCCTCATCATCATCGCTGCTGCTGCTCGAGCTGCTGCTGCTGCTGCTTGTGCCTCGAGTCTGTATCGCTGGAGCTGCTGTCCTCGTCTTCGTCTTCATCGGCAGTGTTTTGGCTTAAGGAACTCGCTTTGCTTGTATCCATTGCAGCCTCCGCTGTGGCATTGCCACCACCCATTTTAATACTCTTCATAAACTTGTCATATAGCTCGTGTATATTGATGAGCGACTTGTCTGGCTCGTCGGCAGTTGCTTGGCTGCCTATCGACTGAGTTCTGGGTGGCGGCGTGCTCTTGGCATTCCACAGCTCCACATTGGAGTCATCATCTTCGCCATAGGCGCGGCTTGTCTGCGCTGCCTGCTTGGGCGTATTACTATCGCCGCCCACTTGGGAGTCGTCATTTTCCCAGCTGTCTATATAGTCGTCCGTATCGGGACTATGCTCAACTGGCGTAGCTTGACGCTTGGCGGCTCTGGGTGGTGTTAGGTTGCGCTCCTTTTTAATGTGACGCGGCGACATTAAAGGCGGCGTGCTGGAGCGATGCCTCTCCTGCTTTATGCTGCGCGTGGCACTGCGTCTGGGCGAGAGTCTGGGCGCTGCAGCTAATACTGTGTCACGCTTGAAGGGATTGGCAGGCTTGGCATCGCTGGGCTCCTGCTTAATGCTCAACGCTTCTTTTGGCGCTTCCTTTTTGCTTTTGAGCAGCAATTGCTGCTTGGCCAGCAGCGCCTCCAAATGCAAATCATCATCCTCCAGCAGCGCTCCAATGCGACTGTGTATCTCGCTGTATATTTTCTTCACCTTCTGCGAAGCAGCAGCAGGTGCGGGTGCGGGCGCGGGCGCGGGCACAGGTATGGGAGCAGGTATGGGCATAGGCACTACCTCAGCTTTGGTTGTCGGCGGCGGCGGCGTCATGCTGCGCTTAGGCGGAGGCGTCGTGCTGCTGATGATTGGCGGCGTTGTTGGCGTCGCTGGTCGTTCAACACTTGACGCTTTGTTCAGTCTTGGTGGCGATTCGGCAAATATATCAAACGCTTTAGGCGTTTCAGCAGGCTCAGGCACTGCTGCTGCGCCTGGTGGCGTCAGCGAGAGTTCCGAGTCCTTGGTATTTGTAATTGGCTGTGGCAGTGCTGGCGGCGTTGTTCCACGTTGTTCCTCTTCAGTCTTGCGACTTTTGCTGCGACTGCGTGTGCAGCGACTTGAACTAACTTTTGGCTTCTCACTCACTTTTTCCTTGGACGGCTCACGCGCTTGGTTAGCTGAGCGCACAGTGTGTTTTTCTTTGGAGCGTTCTCTATCCGTTTTGCGCTCCTTAGAGCGGGAAGCTTCAGTTGCCTTTGTCTTCTCCTTAGAACGTTCTCTTTTCTTGTCTCTATTAATTTCTTTGGAGCGCTCCCGTTTACGCTCATGCGACTTTGCCTTGGAGCGCGCTCTGTCTTTGTCTCTGGAGCTCTTTCGTTCCTTGGAGCGTTGTCTGTGCTTTTCCTTCGAATCTCGCCTAGCTCGTTCCTTGGAGCGTGCATTATGTTTTTCTCTTGATCGTTCTCTTCTTTTGTCACCATGGCCTGAATGTCTGTCCTGCTTATCCTTCGAGCGTCCGCGTTGCCTTTCATTTCGCTCTTTCAAATGCGTCTCTTTGCTTTGCGCTTCTTTGGCTCTTGGTGGCTCCTTCGGCTTGCAGCTCTTGTGATCCGCATTGCTGCAGTCCGAGATAACATTATAGATAAACGGCAGGCGTGGCTGTGATGTTGTCCAGCTGTAAGCACACCACATAAATCAATTAACTTGTTAATTTAATTTAGCTACTTACATGACATCCGACTGGCAACGTTTGGCGCTGTGACCTTGCGCCTGACCTGGGTGCGGGGGTGGTACAGGGCCATAAGTGCTCATTGGCTTTGAGCCGGCGGCGTTCTGAGCAACATTGTTTGCTGTTGCTGCTGGTGCCAAGGACGACATGTTGACGGGCATGCGATTGGGCACTGTTGTTCTGGGAAAGAAATGCGCACGCATGCCGCGCATGCCACCTCGTGGCATTCTGGGCATTCTATGGGCCATGCGTCCATAATCAAAGCACGGCGGGCGCATATGAAAGCGCAGGCCCATAAACGGATTGGGACCGTTTGGCGGCGGTGTTGCAGCAGCGGCGGCTGCTTCGGCTTGCTTTTCCTTGCGCGCCTGTTGCACATCTTCTAGGTTCTTTTCGCCTTCCTGGGACGTGTCCGTGTCGGAGTACAAACCTTCGCTGTCATCAGCCTCATTCGCTGCTGCTGTTGATTTGCCATTTTCCATTGTACGTGCTGTTGCATTGGATTTTCGCCTGATGGCGTCCACCTCGAGTTCGAGCTTAGCACGCACTCCTTCCTTGCAGCTGTCGTTATCGATTTGCGGGGTCAGCTTGCGCAATGCTTTGTTCATAACGTCCTTGGCCAATATTTTCTTTAGCGCTGGACTGCCGTTGACTTGTTGTTGTTGTTGCTGCTGCTTATGCGGCGGTGTGACCAGCTCGCCGGGCTCCAGATCTTGCGTCTCTTCTGTTGGCAACTTTTGCGTGTCAGCCGCCTCCTCACTTTTGCATGTTAATTGGGACATGTTTGCATAATTTTACAATAATTTTCTCCGGTTGAAATAGTGTGATTTTTTGCATCAATGGCGGCTCCGCGTTGTTCGTTGTTCGCACGAAGTAAATGTAGTATGTAGTTGTGGGTAATCAATGCGTTTGCTTTTGCTTTAGCGGGTTGCGGGTGTGGGTGTGGGTCATCCTCATTGACGGCAGCGCTTATTTTGGATTGTTGATTAATTGTTGCTGTTGCTCGAGTTATGAGCGCACGTCACTTGCTGCGTTGACCTCGTACGGCACACACGCTGTGCACACGTTTTGAGTTTGCTTTTGTTTGAATACTTCATGTAAAACTGTGTTTATTGCATTTTCTTTTCTTTTTTTCTTATGATTGTGGGCAAGCAGTGTGACCGCAAGACCAAAAGTCGTAAATTCCGAATAAAAACGCACTAAAAATGGAGACGTTCAGTGCTGCGCACTTGTTTGCTGCTAAATAAAAAAGCTGTTGGCCGTATAGCTTTAAAATAGCCAATTAATAGCTGCATTCATATATAACACTTCAGACAGATAGAACTAGCTAAAAACTAGCTAAATAAACAGCACTAATCATGAATTATCGATAACACACTTTGAGAGTCACTGATTAATATAATTATCATTACGCGCATGATTCAAAATTGCTTTAATTTTAATTGCACAATGCTACTAATTGTACCAAAATGCAATTTGTAATAAACGGTAAGTAATTCCGCTTCCTCTTAGCGAAACGCAAACCAAAGTGTTTAATAAATGACAAATAGCGAGCACAAGAGCCGCTGGGCAACCGTTAGCATTACCACCAGGCAGCAGCACCTAACTCAAGCGAAACGCTCGCAATGAGGAAAAGCCACAGCACACAGGTTATGACATAGGCTATAGATATGTAAGCATAGAAACCGCAGAGCTCAAGGGGAAGAAAGAAGGGCCCCTAAGCGGCCAGTGCCCAACAGCAATTGCAGTTAAAGTTGCAGTTGCAAGCAAAAGAGAGTGCATCGAATCATGATCATGATTTAGGTTTTCGGTTGCTGCTGCCGCTGCTGCTGCTGCTGCTTTGGTTGCCACAGTTTTTCTCGCTTTTGTATATTTTGCATGCAACTTTCACCGGCTCTGGCTGCGAAAGGTGCAAATTAATTTGTGCCGCCCCACAATAACCTTACTCTGCGCTTTGTCTTGATCATTATACGTAATTTAAGCGTAGCTTTTCTTCTAGTATTTCCCAAAAACAAAAATATATAAGTTTATATGCGACTCTTTGTTATCTTTTTGGAAAATCACATTTGTTAAGTGGATGTGCAATGAAGAAAACAAAAGAGTTTTGCACAGCGAAATAAAAATAAAACCTCTCAGACTGTAGCGCATGACTTGATCTACTGATAAATGGGCGCTATGGACAAATATATACACTTGTTCAAACTGTAGCGTACTTTGACTCTACGTTTTTGCCAGAGCGCGACCGCCAACTGCCACAAGCCACAAAATTTGACACCTGGGTGCGAAAACCTTGAGCGGCATTGTTTTCTTTTCTTACAAATTTTCGTAACTCCTGAGAGCGACGCAGGTAAACAAGTTAAAGTAGGAATACAAAATATTATATTAAACAATGCAGCTATTTTGTATGCCGAAACAAAAATATTATTTAAAGTTAGTTAAATAAATGTGCGGAATCTGTTTAAATTTGTTTAAAGCTAATTAACATTACTAAATGCCATTTTCAAGCTAGGCAGCAACAATATTTAGTTAGTCAAGTATTTATGATCTGCCTAACAATTAATAAAAAAAAGCGCTCTAAAGCGCAACGCTTCATGGACATTGAGGGCGACATTGTTGTTGTTGTTGCTGCTGCTAAATGGCACTAGTCGTAGCTCCAAGCTCCAACTCTTAGTTTTCCGCTGCAGGCAAGTCATTGACATTCAACGCTGAAGCTGAACAGTCAACGAAGCTTGAACTAGAAAACAGATAGATGGGCTTGCCAGAATGCTTTGGTGTTAATTGGCATACAAAGTTTTTTTTAGTTTAGCTAAAACCAATTGCCATTTACCATAAAATGAAAATAATAATAATGATGCATAAGCTGAATGAATAAAAATTTCTCCGCTGCCACCATTAGGGAAATAAACAATTGTACAAATTGGCATTGCGCTCAAAACTGCTTTTGTTCCAGTCTAAATTGGTTGAATATTTTTGTTATTGTTGCACTGAGAGCTGCTGCTGCTGCTGCGGACTGTAATTACATTTGTGTGAGGTGCTAAACGTCGCTCTTTGCACGCTCAAAAGGGAGAAGAGGGTCGCTCTCCATATATATTTATAGCACTTGCAATTCTAGCTGACATCGTCAAATACACAAATCAAAATATAAACCAGCTTTCAGTAAATAAACAGCACATATAGCATATATATAGTTAGAGCTGCATGCATGTGGGCTTAAGTTCCTGCTTTGACGAGTTATTAAATTGTTTGATAGCTAGAGTAGGCGGTTCAGACATATTCGAATGCAAATTTCAATCAATTATTTTATCTAATTGCTTAAAAGTAAATAAAGCTGGGGGTGCTACTATATGCACTTAGATAAAATTAGAAAATTAATAACAACAAAGCAATTAGCAAATATAAAATTTCTCTTCAAAATATATAACGCATAGTTTGTTTTTAAAACACTTTTGCTTAACCTTGCTCTAATGTAGCCCATTTTAATTTGCTTGCCCATTTAAAACTAGTTCGAGCAACATTCTCATATATATATATTTAATATATATACATTTAGTTTTTATAGTTTTCCTATAGTTTAAAGTTAAGTTCATCAGAGTTTAGAATTTTAAATTTGTTCTGCAATTTTTAAAAGCAAATAAGGAAATAAATTTATATTTTTGTAACTTTGCTTTTGATATATTTAAAAAATGCGCTCAAAACTAAACATTAAGGCTTGAAATCTTAAATTTGATGTGAAATGTTTTAAGACTAAGGAATTAAATATAATTTTCAATGCTTAGATGTGCTTTGCAACTTTGTTTTTGGTATTTGAAACTATTGCTCAATAATAAACTAATTACAAACAATACTAAACAAGGCATTAAATATAAATATTAATGAATATCTAATGTTTTAGAGCTTTTCAACTTTGTCTTTGGCATTTGACACTTTTAATATATTTTAAAAGATGCCTCAATGCTTAACTTGAAGCTGGTACTTTTTCTAGACAAATATGAGATAACCTAAAGCAAATAAATCTGGCAAAGACTCAACTTTCAAACACATTGTAACACGTGAATACCCGCTCAAGCATACGGGTGCAAAATCATAAAGCTGAAAGCAAAAAATCCCCAAACAATCGACAGATAGCTTTATTATAATCACCTCAGCATGCATTCTGCCGTGACAAGGCCTTATACACTAACAATTAGTAAAGTATGCGTTACTTAAATTTAGTTAGAAGTTTGCAAAATATGTCAAGAACTGCCATAAATAATATTTTTAATATGCAGCGTGTGGTTTATGATTTTGGTAGCTACTACTGCTAAGCAGAGCAGTAAAAGTTCGTTGCCCAGCTGCTCAATAGATCAATAGATAGCTGTTCATAACGCATATTGCTAATGTTGTTTATATTTTATTTTGCGCGTCGCTTGTTTACCTTTTTTTTAATGATTAGCAAATTTTTAATTTAAAATGGCGTTGCTAACAATTTGTTTTTTTTGTTACCGGCTATTATATATAAGTTTTATAGCTGTGTATATATTTTTTTTTGTTTTTACAGTGACTGTGTTCAATTATTATTATGGCCACATGTGTGTGTGTGTGAGTGTGTGCATAATCTATCAGTATCTTTCACTAAAATAAAAAAAAAGCTTTTTGTGTTGCTCTTTTTTATTATTTTTAATTCCCAGACTTGTGTCGGAGCCGGTGCCAAGTCGTTGCTTGGTACCAGCTCAGCTCCCAAGTCAAGTTAGGCGCATCGATTTTTAGTGGAAATTTTTTTCTCTTTAGTTGTAAACACACACACACAAATAAAATAAAGCGGCTAATGAAATTATGCAGGGATATTTAACGCTACATAAACAAATATCCAAATATTGTTTAGCAAATTGCGCAGTAGACAGTTGAAAATAATAAGCTAGGGAATTCCTCATCTACATAGAAATTATATATGCTCGTCTATTTATAGACCTTTGAACTTATTTGCTTTTAAGGCAGGTCAAGCTTAAGTTTAAAAACCTGTTTTCGTTTAACTAATTAAAACGACACTTGCCGCTAATTATGCGCTTGTTATTTTTTATCAAAATCTTCAATACACTTTCTAAGCTGCGGCTAATTTGCAATTGTAGCACACAATTTGTTAAGCAATCTTTTTTGTATCTGTAGCTTAATTAGTTTGGCAGATTTTTTCTTATGCAAATTCAAGCAACAAAAGCAAATGCTGGAAAAACTGAAATTGAAAATGAAGCTGAAAACAAACGAAAGTTTGGCAAGCAGAGATGAACTGGGAATTGGGCGTTTCGATTGCATAAGTGCCAGACAAACAAAAAGAAATTTAATAACTAATAACTCAAAGCAGTGGAGTCTGTTTGGAAGATTTGTATGCGTTTGGCTTTTTATTGGCTTGTGACATATTAATCATAATAAATTATATAATTATTAACAAGCTTGCATAATAGAGCAGCTCGAACTGCTCGTCTTGGGTCATGTTATGTGAGTTTAAATTTTAAAAACACTTTAAAATGTTTATAAATTTTTAGCCACAGCTGCAAGTGCAATGCGGCGTATGAGTAATGTTTGGTATTTCAACTAATTATGCATTTATTAGAAACTGCTGACTGTTTCCATTTATTTTTTTCGTTTTATTACCAATTTTTTTTTAGCCTGTATATTTGCATTTAAATTAAAACGGCGCCTTGACTTTTGTGGAGTGCGCATATTTTTCTACACTACTGTATACATATATAATATAAATTGTGTATACTTATTGCAGAGTGCAATGATTTGTGGCCACTACAATTATTTGAGCGGCACAGAAAAAAATAACAAAAATCAAAAAAGCCGTACTATGTTTGTTCGCACGACTTTTTTTTTATTTTTTGCTGCTGCTGCTGTCGTTATTTGTTGTTTGCTTTTCGTAAGCAGCAACAAGTTTTGAGTGGTGCAACAACAACAAGCAACAGCAACACAGACAAAAGCAGCTGCCACAAAAGCGACTCGATCAACGGCTGTTGTTGCCGCAGCAGCGACGCCAGCAGCGCTGCCTCAACACTACAACTACAATTTATGTGTGTCGAGTCGAGCTTTTGCTTGTAGCTTGCGCTACGCTTAAGCTGCTGAGCATATGAGCATAAATTTGTTTACTTAAGTGCAACACTTAAAGCTGCAGCTTTGTTATTTTTTTTTTAAATTTTATATATGCATAACTAATAGCAGGGAAACTATTTTGCTAGGCAAAACAACTAAAACTAATTTTCAAATTCAGCGTAAAACAACAAGCTACAAAAATAATAACAATAAATATAACTAATTTTATTTATAGATAGTGTAACTTCTAGAGCAATTTAGTTTGAGCAATATAAAAGGCATTTAGTAAAGCGTTTCAGTCATTTATTTAACAAGTCTAATTATTAAGTAAGCTAAAGTTATTCATTTAGTTGCTTAGTTTATTTAGTCACTCACTCTTTTAGCATTCAGCTGCGCTTTATTGCGTTGAATGATGAATGTTGAGCAATGATGACTAAAAAAATAAATAGACCAAAGCTGCACGACTGAATAATTTAAGCTTTGCTAATATTTAAATAAATAAATAATATATTTAATCAAAATAATACTGCATAGCATTCAACATTTTGCTGCATTGTATGAATTTCAACGAAATCTAAATTAAATTAAATTGCTTAAAATTTGATTTTACAATAAATTTTCTATTATTTGTAAATAAATCATAATAATGATTAAATTAAATACTTGCATATATATTTATAAATTGATAGGGGTATATTTGTCATACGCTATATAAAAAAAAGATTAACCAACTGAGCCTGAGGCAGCAATTCAAAGTTACGAACGTAGCTAATTATGGAGACTTTTGATCAAATTATACTTTAGTCATACTATATGTATATATGAACTGAATAAATTGATTTATATAAATCAGTAATATGTTATATAAAATGCTGAAAATGTAGCAGCTTTAAAAATTCAACAAGCCGCATCAAAGCTTTCAAGCTCGACAGCCAGCTCAGCTGCCAAAGCGTACAAAGCCACACAAATGAGCGATTGCTGCACACACACACACACGAACACACACACAAATACAAGCGCACCAATTATGGTTATATGTGTGAGTTACTTTTATTTTTATTCGTATGCGCCGTGTCGATCGATGTTGTGTACTTGTTTGTAAGTCACTGTGTGTGTGTGTGTAACGTCGGCGTCACTGCTGGCGTCGCTGCCGCCGTCGACAGCTGAAAAAAGTTTTAAATCTGGTAGAAAAATCTGAAATGAAACGCGTTTGAGGCCTCAGACGGCGAGTGGCAGTCGTACAACAAACAACGTATTATCTTTCGTTTAAAACAAAGTACCAGGCGGATCTCTGAAAAGTTGTTCAGGCAGCTTTTTGTCAAAAACGTACACAACAGAATTGAAAACCGCAACGCAACAAATAACAGAAAAAACAAGAAATACAAGCAATAAATTGAACTCCTTTTACTTTTTTTGCGTTGCCTACAAAATATAAATTTCAATGTAAGTGGAGCAAACAAAATGCAAAACAGACACAAAAACAGCAAAAAAAAAACGAGCTACTCTATATAATAAAGAAAAAAGTGAAAATCTTGCAATATGCATAAATTAAGGAAACAAGTAAAACTTGCGAAAGTGCTTGGAATTTAGTGCAAGTGAATTCAGCTGCAAAATGAAACTAAAACAAAATGTATTTTTAATATAGATACATAGATGACCGAGAAGGATACAGTGAGCATGACGACCGTACAACTGAAGCCCGACTATGCGGCTAGCGAGGTCTACAGCACCACCAGCGAGCCGCCACCGGTAAGCCTGCAACATACACTCAGAAAAATTGCGTAGTATGAAGTAAATTGTAGGGCCAACGGTCGATTGCGTTTAGTGCGTCGATTTGTCAGCGTTGAATGGCGCAGTTAATTACAATTTCCATATGTCATTTGTCCATTTGCTGCGGCAATTATTTGCGCCAACTTCGCAGCCCCCAACCCAGCCCCCCAGCTCCAGCTAGTAGCGATTCAAGCGTTACTTGATTTAGCTTTTTGCATGTTTTACGCTGTCTTCAGGGTCAGCGCTGGCTGCACATCCGTTCGTTGCCCATGCGGCGTATGCGCAATATTTTTTATTTCTACAATTGGCCACTGCAGCAAGCTGCACGCAGCTGCAAAACGTGAGCGTTTTTCTTGATTAAAACTAAGCCGCCACTGACGATGCCATGCATAAGCAATTTGGGCCTGTGTGCATAATTTTAATGCAATCTGTACGTTTTTTTTAAATTATTATTATTGTGATTATTGCAATGGGCCGTAGTCGCCGCAGCCACATGCAACGTGCGCTGCTTTGACAATTGCCGTTGACATTTTCAACTCACAAACAGACAAAAGCGCGGCCCAGCGCAGTTGCTCGCAATTCTCAGACTGGTGTGAATAGATTTGTGCCCATTTGCAGCAGCAAATAGAAAACCAGTTAAAAGACCAAATTGTAAATCTAATGCAAAAGTCACGACTAGAGAACTTCATAATGATAAATGCAAACAAATAAGTCTAGTATGGGAAAAACCAGTACTAACTAGTATAGAATGCTCTAGTCTGGGGGGGGGGCTCAAATTTGCATAAAATTGCATTTGACTTGGCCTTACAGTGAAAGCTGCAGCTGCAACTGAGTTACCTAACGTTCAACTTGATTAGATTGAATTGCAAGTGATTGAAGTGACCTTAGCTGGCCCTCAAGCGTTTTTTGTTGACCGCCACAAATCTCAGCTTGCGTCATTATAATTTATCAATTTTTCAAGTACTCAAGCGCTCAAAGCTTTCACTTGTTACTTTTCGACGCAGACACTCATTAACCTTTTGTCTTTTTTCTCTCATTTTATGTGTTTATGTGTATGTGTGTGTGTGTTTCATTTATATTTGCAACATTTCCTTTACACCAACCAAATTGTGAATGCAAATCGAAACTTCAATTGACAAACACCTATAAAACAAAAATAAACAATTATAAATTTCTCTACCCTGGCACACCACAAAAACCACAGCTGGGATTTTTTAACTTTAATCAGCAGGTTTGTCGTTCAAGTCTTTTGTCTTTTAACTGCACCCAACGAAAAAAAAACACAACAAAATAATGAGCAACAACATAAAAAACTCATCAACAGTAACAAGCAACAAGCTTAAGCCGCTGAGCTGTTCATTGTTGTAGTTGTAGCCTAACATTCACCAAAGCACACACCCGCCATTAGTACAACACACACACACACACATACATACACATATGTAGTTACATGCATGTAGAGCTCACTATACAACTTCGCCTACAACTTTAATTCACTTTCGCAATTGCATTTCAACAAAAAAATAAAAAAAAAAAACAACAGCAACTGTTGAAAAAAATGAGCACAAAACGCACGTACATTATGGCAATATGTAAAGGTGTAAAAATTGCACATTTCGCTGCACACACATACACACACACCCACTTAGCTGTTGGCTGCCATTTTCACTTCATCTTTTTGTGTAAAGTTGGCATTTGAAATTTCCTCAATTTGACGACTGCGCCGCCTCACATTATTTCCTGTTATGTCATCCCTCCCATAGGGCTTTCAGCCATATCTTATACAAATATTTGTATCATCAACAGTTAACAGTTAGTTTAGTTTGATTACGCTGCACTAATTTTGCAATTCAAGTAGCTGGCGCGACTTTCGGCTTTAGCTTCATTTTGCACTTTGCACTTTGTCAGCGAAACGTGAGAGCTCAAAGACTTTGCTGCTGCTGCTGGGCAAGGTTAAGCACTTTTACTAGCTCCAAAAGGTCAATGGCTAAGCAACACGTACTGCAGCTTTTACTATGATTCACACTTAATATTTTATATTTATATTATTTTGCAGGCCTACAAGCGTCAAGCGAATTCGGTGAAAATCGCCAAGATCACCGCATTTACAATTATTGTCTCCTCGTTCATATTGGGCGCCTTCATTTTGGGCTCGTCGTATTTGCAGGCCAAGGCCTCGTGTGATCAGGTGCAAGCCTTAGACTCAGTGCTGGAGAAGGAGCTGATGCTGGAAACTCTGCAGCAGGTGAACAAGGTAAGTTTCAAGCTTCAATGCACGCAGCGTGTGGACACGCCCACTTTATTTTTGGTAACAGTCAGTGCCGGCTAAAAACTTTGTTAGATAATTGTTGGCTTGTTATTGCTTTTTGCAACGTTCGTTGCGCACGACACGTAAAAAACATTTCTGTGAGTCGAATTATTAAGGCAAATTAATGATAATTATAATTACCGGAAAATGTGAGCACTGCGTGCGTTTTCTGCTGCCCTAACATCAAATGTTGTACTTTGATTGAACAACAACAACAGCAACAAGCGAAGCCTAATAATAATAATAATAAACAATTTTTATTGCATGTTGATTGCTGATTGCATGCGCTATTAGTTAGGCGCATAACATTTAGCAGGCACTGTCAACGCTTACAGAGATTCAGCAAATTAGATTGAATTCGTTTAAAAAACTTTCTATCATATGCACAAATAATTCAAAAATATATTTTTATGCTATTCAGTAAAGATTAGTTCTAAGCAGATAAATATTGCACGTTAGTTAGGTTTTTAACAAATCTGCTTTCAATTTATTCTATTCTATTTCATATATATTACTAGAATATTAATTATCAAATTTTTGATAATACTAAACGATTTAAAAACTGACATAAAAGCAACCGTTATATAATATAAGGCGGAGTATATATAAACAAACGCTGCTGGATAGACCAAAGGACCAGTATCGCCTGCAATGAGAAATAATTATTAAAGTAATAAATATAACGATTTTAACTTAAATAAATATAAAGATCCATTTTTTTTTAAAGAATTAAAAACTCTTAAAAATATATTTGCCTGCAAAAAATGTCATTAGATCGATTAAAGCTATAAAGCAAATATATTTCAAATTAAAAAAAATAGCAAAAAGATTATTAGTACAATTGTCATTAGCAATTTTTATTAATTCAAAAATATACATAAAATATTATGCTACATTAATAAAAATAGCTTAAATATTCAATACAGTATGTAATTTAGCTCTATAATTTCTTAAGAAATTGTGGATTTAATGAATCCGTGGAAAAGCAAAAATTCAACGCTCATTCGCTATCATGGGGGCTGTTCAAATACAATTGCATTAGTCATGCGCTTAAAGTTACATATTTAGCAGTCAAGAAACGTGAAATAAAGCAGCAAATCAAATAATAAAAGCCAGTCAACCATCCAGCCAAAGCAGCTAAATACGCGCGCTTCTTATTGCTGCATTGACCTACGACAAGCGCAAAGATATAACTATAAACACATAACAGCGACAAACTTGGCAAGGTAACACAGACACGACCATATCATACAGACAGACGTACAGACAAATTTGCAATTGCAGCTCTTTATGTAAGCAGCTTACATCACTAGCGTTGAAATTCATATGCATACAAAAGTGTAAATTAAATTAAATTTGCTTGCGTGCGCTTCCTTGTGAAAATTTCACTCAATGTAAGCAAATTGCTCAATCAAGAGCCAAACAATAATAATAATAATAATAATATTTTATGGCGTTTCTAAATCACTTAAAATTTACATATGCATATGCATCATCAATATTCAATTAGGCCTGCAATGAAAGTGCGCACAGCAATAAATTAATAAAATGCAAAGCAATTAATTTTAATGATGCTTGCTGTTAGTTTATTTTTTTTTTTTTTGTTAGAGCAGGTTATTCAACTCGCTAGTCGACGACTATGTAGGGTGGCTGGGGCTTATGTAAAAGTCGCTGCAATTCAATCAAGCGAAATTCCCATAATTTGACGCTTAAGTGGACACCAAAATGGCAGCGCTGCTGCTGAAGAGCTGCGGCGCAGCTCAGAGAGCTTGCGACATAATCAGCTGTGGCAAAAGCAACAATTGCAAATCAAATGCTGCTGCTGCAGAAGTGAAAGCAGCAGCCACAGACAGACGTACAGCTGGCAGCATGTTGCAGATCGAGTTGAGATCTACGGACTTCTATATCTGCAACTGAGGCCTAGGCTGAGCGCAGCGCCGGGCGCGGCGGCAAATGCCAGAGATCATCAGCTGCAGCAGCTTGCAGTTGCTGGCGCCGCCTGGCACCACACACACATACATATACACAATGTATGTGTGTGTGTGTGTGTTGGCAGACGCGTTGACTGTTTGCCATTTAAGGCAAGTTGCGCGCTTAAGTCTTTCGTTTTGGGCACGCAAACAATGCCAAAAACTTATGGCCAACTCGCTTATGCAATGCACGACGACGAGCAAGACAGACAAGCACTCAAGCTCTAGCTAATAAATAAAAATTTCGTATTGCCTGCCTGTCTGTTGTGTAAATAGCTTTGCCTCTTTTTTTTCTTAAAGGAAATTCTTAGACGCTGCGCTGCATAACAATTTATAGACATAAATAAATGAACTGACTGACGTCAAAGCTATAAATACGCACAAACGAACAGACAGACAGACAATGTATAAATAATTAAGCAGTTGTCGTAATTTGCACAAAGCGTTCAATTTATAATCATTTAATTGTCATCTTAATGTGTGCCCCACTAAATTGCTCAACATGCTGAGCTAAACTTAGTGTAATTGCTAGTGCTTGGCCTTGAATACAACAACAACACAAAAAGGTTGAAACATATTTGAGAATATTAACAAAGAGCAGAGCTTGTTAAACTGGTTTGTGAAATTTAGTTTGATACATTTACACATGAGTCAGAGTTTTGGTTTTTTTCTGCGAATCTGTTATCGCATTAACTGAGAAGCTGCAGAGCACAGAGCTGAGCCTTTGTTGCTGGAAAGTTCCACAGCAAAAGCCAAAGCTTGTTAACAATGTCAAGCTGGCCCAACAAGTCAGCTACTGTTAATACTATATAGATATATAAAGCTGCGTGTCTAGCAGTCAAATCACATGATCATTATAATAATAATGCTGGCTGCTGCTGCTAGCGTAGGCGTGCTCTGCCCCTGGGCAGGTGCTTGAGCACTTTAAGCAAACTTGCCGCTGACCACTTAAAGCTGCTGCTTCTGCCTCTTTACCTCAGCTCAGCTTTATCAATCAACAACATCAACCGCAACCACAAGCGTCGCATTGAATTAATGAGCTTTTTGTTTTTTTTTTTTTGCTATTTTTTGTGTGCGCTGTTGTTAAACAAATTATTTAAATTTTGTGTGTGTGTGTGTGTGTGTGTGCGCTTATGTAATATGTTATGCGCGCATTGTTGTTATTTTACTTTTGGTTTCGTCTCTGACGTCGGCTTTTTGTTATGTAGGTTGGGGTCACAACTTCTGACGACAAAATCTCATTGTTTGCGGCACATAACAATTGCACTCACTGTATCTACGTGTTAGGCAGCTTTAAACTACTACACAAAGACCTAAAACATTTCCTAGTTACGCGTGGTATATAGCCATATAGACATTTATGATTAGGAACTATTGGAATTGCTTTGACGCCAGCGAAAAAGTTGAAAAACTGGTTGGCTTAAAAAAAATAAAGTAGACAACAAATAGCTGCAGTTTGTTTGGTTTTTAGTTTAAAATAAATATTTAAAAATTTAACAAATATTTATTTTTAAAGCTAACACTCAGTTTTACTAATATATAAAAGTTGATAGTCTTTTACTTTTAGTTTTTTTTTTATATATAAAAAATATTAAGGCATTCGAATTATAATATGATTAATTAAACTTTACAGATTTTTAATTTTTATGCACTTTTTCATACTATAAGTTAATTGTCTTTTGCTTATAGTTTTTGTTACGCGCCATTTAGTTTTTTATATATAAAAAATAAGCAAATTTTAAATTCTATTTATTTTTTATGCATTTTATCTTGAACCTTTGCTAATCTACAAGTTAATGGTCTTTTGTTTTTTTTTTTTGTTTTTAGGAACTACCACGCGCTGAAGCTTTGCTGGGCAAATCGGAAGGCGGCGATGATTTGCAGAATCTTGACCACGATGAGACCATGACCAAGCTGGAGGCTAAGCACGAGACGGCCCATGCCAATGAGCACGACAACTCGTACTCCGATAGCGAGGAAACCGATGAGATGCAGAAGCTGCCCGGCAAGATGCCGCTCGAGCTGGACTTGAGCGATCTGGCTGCTGCCATTCTGCGCAATAACAAGAAGTAAGTCCAAGCCCAATTACCTCCCAGCCACTCCATACTCAATATATCCTTGTAGATCCCGCATGAACTGCGTGGTGGAGCGCAAACATGCTGAGGAGTATGTCGATTCACCCTCGAAGACCGTGGCGCTGCCTTTTGGCGTCAATCTGACCACCGATCCCAAGAAGGCGCGCATCACTGGCGAACGCATTTCGATTTTCTGCGATGGCGGCGATGACAAGGAGGAGAAGGAGTCCAAGCGCCAGCGTGAGCAGGAGGAGGAAGACTCTGATGAAGATGCCGAGCCCATGCGTCCCATGTTCATTCCATTCCAGCGTGTGCCCATTCCCTTTGGCCGCATTCCCGATCAGATGCCACTGACCCACATGCCCCAGCGCATGATGCCACCAGCAATGCAGCAGCAGCTGCCACAGCAGATGCCACAGCACGGTTCATTGTTCATTCGCACGCTGCCCCCACCGTTCCAGCAGCTGCCCATGCGTCCTCCAATGCCACCACAGGTCATGCAAGCGCCACGCATGGAGGAGCAGCAGCCACAAATGCAGACCGTGCGCATTCATATGCATCAGCTGCCCTTCCGTCAGATCCATGTAGCCGACGATGTGCCCGTGCAGATTCCCGCCCAGCAGCAGCAGCAGCAACAGCAGCAGCCACAGCGTGAGATGCCCCAACGCGAGATGCCACAAATCCAGATCCAGCATATGCCCTTGGGCGTCGCACTGCAGCGCGTTGGCATCACCGCCGATGATCTGCGCAACATTCAGCGCATGGCCGAGGATCGTTTCGGTGATGAGCTGCGTCGTCTGACCGCCGAGGCTGATGCCGACTCCAGTGAGAACAACAGCGCCAACTCCGAGGAGGAAGAGCACTCCGAGACACCCATGTCCACCTCCGAACAGTCAACCCCCACCGCCGAACAGACTCAGTCGACCCAAAGCCAAAGCCAGAGCCAGACCCAGACTCAGCAGCAGCAGAACGAGCAGGACTCGAGCGAGCAGCAGGAGGATCAGACGCCGCAGTTGCACATTCAGCGCTTGATCCTGCAGCCGCTGCCCGAGCAGCCACGCGACACCATGACCCCACCCATGCCCGATCAGCCACAGCAGCCGCTCAACATGGGACGCATGATCTTCGGACGCAGTCTCGCTCAGCCCGTGCGCATTCCAGTGCCCATGATGCAGCCCACTGAGCACGCATCCGCCAGCGACGAGTCGCAGCGACCACACTGTAAGTCCAAACTCTCTTTTAATCTCATTCATCCGCTCACTCTCAGTCTCTTCTCTTTCGATTGCAGTCGTCCAACCTCGTTCCGTTTAAGTAACAACAACACCACGCCTGTGATTGCTGCTGTGCGAATCGAATCTCGTCGTTGTCGTCGTCGTTATTATTTTTATTACTATTCCTTGTCGTATTTCAAATCGTAACTGTGTCGTCTACCGTCGCCCGATTCCGAAAACATCTCAAAACTTTGTTTGTGTATAGCAGCCTCCCCCCAAAAAACGCCAAAAACAAAAAACAGAACTTCAAACGAAAATTATTTTGGCCCTTTTTTCTATATTGCTCTCTACATATCTCTGTCTATCTCTATTCTCTATATATATATTATGTGTACTTTACTATATATATGTATTTGTATAGATCTTTATGTTGACATTTCGAATCGGTTCAGCTAAGCACTTTTTATTGTGAATCTCTGTGTGTTTTGAAAAATATTTTTGTATAAAATTGTATTTCTATGAATTTTATTATATCGTATTGTATTGAAATTTATTCTTCAGTTTTAAAATTGTTTTTCTTTTCGCCTTATATTTCACAAATAAATCCGATAAATTTGTACATAACTTATTGTATTTTATTTTTAATTCATTTTAATAGTTGTTTTTAGTAAGTTATCAAACGAAAAATCCAGTAAAATTGTAAAACTTTTTCGTTTTGAATCGTAATAATTTGAGAAATAATAAAATTTGTGGAAAATTTGGAAAAACAAAAATGAACTGTGTATTAATTGAAAGAGAAATTTAATTTGGATTGTCAAGCTTATATAGAAATAATCAGGAAACAAATTTCTATATAATTTAATATTTTTAAATATTATTTTTTATGGCACAAGTTTCAAGCGAAATGTCGTTAAAAAGGCTATAGCTGCTATAATTGATTTTCACGCATGACATTTAACTTTAAAACTGTATAAAATCTTCATTAAAAACGTTTCTAAAATTTAATTGTATTCTGTGGAAAAAAACCCAATCCAACGTTCATTCAATATATTAAACAAAACTTGACAATTTTAATATCTAGATCATTTTAAAAAATGTTTATAATAAATATGTGACTGCCAAATAGAAACAACTTGATAGCATCAATAAATTGTTTTTATTTTTTATAATACATAGTTCTAAACATGTTTTTCGTTTAAGTTTTCGTTACGTTAGAGTTCTAGAGTTCGCGTTTCGGTTTTTATCAATCTCGTATGTCCAACAAATAGGTAAAACCTGTCGTTGCTTAAAGTAAATATTACGAATATCAAATTCGTAATAAATTAAAACATTTATTGATTAACTCTTTCTCGCATTGGTTTTGTTTATACATTTGAATAGCATAAATATATATATATCTCCAATAAATGTGTAATGTATGTATATATACAATTAGCAAGTGCACAAGACAGGGGGAAACAACCGATATCGACGTCCAAGGACGACGCAGAGCATTTGAAATTTGCATTTGTTTTTCTTTACAATTAAGAGTTAAGCTTTTTAACATACTATGACTATACGTAGGTTGCATTGGCGTGCGTTGCCTCTAACCACATTACCAACAAACAAATGTACAATACATTTATGATCTCGTTCTTAGACTAAAAAACAGTTGAATACAAATTAAAACAGGACGGGATGGCAGGGATGGGGGGCGACGTTCGAGCATTGGGAGCAATTAGCTAAATTAAAAATTAAAATACATTATGTAGAACCAGCTGTGGGAACGGGAGACGATCGCGTCGGGTTTGGAGATGGCTATTGGCTTACATGGTGGGGTAAAGACATTATTTATGTACGTGTGTACACATGTGCGCCACCTTAAGGGGGAATCTGTTGACTCACTCACTTTTATCACTGAAATGTTGGTTAACCATTATTTTATATAGATGGTAGCAACTTGAACTCAATGAGAATTTAGCACTCCTTTCTCTTACGCACGCCATACCAGCCAAACATTTGGTTTGATTACCCATTCTCGCAATGATGTCCCTCGCAGGATGACCAGAAAATGCAGTTCCCAACGCCGCTGTAGCAGATGAGCGAGACGGCGGTTATGAACACCAAACTGCAGATGGTGCATGGCTTGCGCTCCAAGAAAAAGCCAATCAGGTACAGCACTATAAACATGACGTGCGTTTGCATGAGCGCTGGATTCGTGGGCTTCGGTATGAGCAGCACCGGCAGCAGGCACTGCAGGCAATACATTTTTAATGCCTCCAATTTGTCGTGACGTGTACGTGAGTTGTCTTTTTGGTACTGTTGTAGCTGTTGTTGTGGTTGTGGTTGTTGTTGCTGTAAGCGTTTACAAACTGTGAGCTATAATTACAATAATCGTTTGTCCTGGGCCGCGAGCGAGACGTCAGCAGTTTGCTGCGAGGCCAAGTCTACTGAGCCTTAATTTTTCATGAATTCGACACTTACCTGTCTTAAGCCTCGCTGTCTGTGTAGTTTGCTGCTAATTTTAGCGTAAATTTGTTGTGCGTTTTATTATTATCACACATTGCTCTAATATTCTCTAAGCATTTTGTTTTTTGTTGTTGTATTTTTTAATTGCAAGTGATGCGCGTTTAGCTGGAAAGCGCTTTGTCTGAATTTTAGCTTTTTATCGCTACATCTATCGAAACGCAGCACTGTTATCGTCAGGCCTGCAGCAAAACTGGCCATAAATTTGAAATATTTTTTGGCATCTTAAAAATTGTTTGTTTTATTGCAGACTTAAAATTACATAGTACAGTCAACTTATGATGATATGACTACAAATTATACATATGAATATAGCTATGTAAGTGTTTAAAAGCTGACATATGGCAACATTAAAGAATATTAATTGCACGGCCACTAAACGTTCCAAAAAAGTTTGTTATCATACAAAGCCGGATCTGTAGCAATAGGCAGCAAATAAATCCAGCCAGCTAATCCAGCTAAGTATAGGCAAATTGCCAGCACACGCCGCCAGAGCTCTTGCTGCCACAAATCCTGCACATCAGGCAATCCCATATGATTGCAGAAAGCATGCACCAGCAATGGAGCTATACAATGTCCGGTGCGCGCAAACAAATACGCTGAATAAAATCCAAACAGCGTTGTGTATGTAAACTGAAAGAGTCCAATGAGCAAGGCAGTGCTAAGCTCCACGCCCAGGGCTAGTCTCTCGGATATGTGATGCAGATGAGCGACTCCAAAGAAGAGCGGCGTTATGAACACAGCGGTCATGGGCGAAAAGCTTTGTAGTATCAATGGCATCATGCAAGCACGAAAGACAAATTCTTCGCTTAGTGGTGCCATCACGTGGTTGCGTATCCAGATAATACTTGTTACAGATCCACGCCAATAATCCAGCGCTATAATGCACACATTAAATTAAAATTAAATGTTTTCCTTCGCATGTTCAGCAGCTACATACCAAAGTAGGAGGAGAACGATTCGTTCTGCAAATTGACAAATATAGGGCCCAAATATAGCAGCGCGGTGAGCAGATAAGGTATCACTATGGCCTGCCACAGTCCCTGCCACCGGAAACCGAGCAGCTTGGGAAATGGCTCACGTTCCAGCAGCTCCGGTGACGAGAAAAAGTAAACAAATAGCGGCGCTATTAGCATAACAATAGAAACGCTGGCAAAGCGTCGTTTTATTGTCGTCGGATGGTCGCGATTGTGCTTGGTGCTCCACACATAGAGACTTCCCACATAGATGACGGCCAGCGCAAAGCTGCAGCTCACCGATGTGAGCACCGGGATCTGCGGCAGTGTTTCCATTTGCAGCGCCATTTCACTCTCGTTTTGCATTTATAAATATATAAACACTATTAGTCACGAAATTTGCATTTTTGGTAGTCAGAATAAGAAAAACACAAATGAAAACAGCTGTTCGGTTTCTCTTTCTTAACAGCAGCATAACATTTCGATAAACTTAACGGCAACATAACATTTTTTCTCACGTTATGAATCGAGCATGTATGAATTGAATTTGATCTTTATTATTGTGAATATTACTTATGACAATAAAATAGCTCAGAAATAAAATTAAATAGTAGGTATTTCATTTAATTTTTGTAGTTTAATAAACCAATCGCTTAAAAATTTTAAAACTCAAAGTGTGGCAACTGTGACTAACGTATCACTGTTAAGCTAACAGCGCTGTTAATTCAGTTGTTATTTAAACAAAACACGAACCGCATTCAATTGATAGCCAATAAAAGTAGCTGCGGTGCCATACATTAATTAAATTCTAATTGTATATAGGTGAATTCAAGTGCAAAATGTCGTTCATGATTAAAGCAGCGCGTACAACAAGGCAGCTCATTCATAAGGTTTCTTTAATGCACATACACACACACTCAGACTTGACCTTTGTCTCGAACTCCAGTTTCTTTGTTTTGTTGTTTATCTTTAAAGGCGCCGGTACTGCAGCAGCAGGTGCGTCAACTAAATCTACTGGAGTTTCAGTCAAAGGATTTGCTACAGAAATATGGCGTGGCCATACAACAGTTTAAGGTATTAGACAACTCCAAGGCCGATACAGATGTGGTAAAGACATTTGGTAAGAAAACCGGTCTAAATTTATTTTGATTATATAACTAAATTGCTGCAAATAAACACGCAGATTGCCCAGAGTATGTGGTGAAGGCGCAGATATTGGCGGGCGGACGCGGCAAGGGTACATTTGATAATGGCTTCAAAGGCGGCGTACACATAACCTCAAAGTAAGTGGCCACCACAACGCCTCTGCATTGATAAGGCAACTGCGATAAGCAAAATTTGTGAATTGTTTCAATTATCTCATACTTTCGCTTTGCAGCAAGAGCGAAGTCCTCTCGTTGAGTAAACAAATGATAGGCAATCGCTTGATTACCAAACAGACACCCACGACTGGCATATTGGTCAACAAGGTAATGGTTGCTCGCAGTGTAAACATTACACGCGAGACTTATCTATGCATCTTGCTTGATCGCGAACACAATGGACCTGTGCTGATTGCTTCGCCTGCTGGTGGCATGGACATTGAAGCGGTAGCTGAAGAAACTCCAGAGAAACTTATGACTGTGCCCTTGGACATTGACAAGCCCATACCAGAAGCTAAGCTGCTGGAGGTTGCTAAATTTTTGGAGTTCAAGGGTGATACCATCAAGCGCTGTGCTGAAGAGATTCAGAAGCTGTACACGCTCTTTAAGGCTGTTGATGCTGTGCAAATTGAGATTAATCCGCTAGCGGAAACCGACAAAGGCGAAGTTATCTCTGTAGATGCCAAGCTGAACTTTGATGACAATGCGCAGTTCCGTCAAAAAAATATTTTCGACATGGACGTTACCGAAGAGGAGGCTGATCCACGTGAAGTGGAGGCATCCAAATATAATCTCAACTATGTCGCTATGGACGGCAACATTGGTTGCCTGGTTAATGGAGCTGGTCTGGCTATGGCTACCATGGACATTATCAAACTGAATGGCGGTGAACCAGCAAACTTCTTGGATGTGGGCGGTGGTGTTAAGGAAGATCAGGTGGCCAAGGCATTTGAGATTCTCACATCTGATCCCAAAGTCAAGGGCATATTGGTAAATGTATTTGGTGGCATTGTCAACTGTGCAACGATTGCCAATGGCATTGTTGCTGCCTCCAAGAAGCTGCAGCTAAATGTGCCCTTAGTAGTGCGCTTGGAAGGCACTAATGTGGATAAGGCACGTGAAATTCTTAAAAACTCCGGACTGCCCATACAGACTGCAAGCGACTTGGATGATGCTGCCCAGAAGGCGGTGGCTGCGCTTTAAAATATCATTTGTCTTACATTTTAGTAACAACAGACGCACAGTGGTTAGCATTTAAAATTAATTGTTATATATGGTCATTTCTGTGGGCCTTTTAGCCTTAAGTTTTTAAACAAAATATATACGCAACGATTTACAAGATTTAAAAAAATTGTCTACATTTAAAACATAACAGAGCGCAACAAATATTACTGTTAAGAATTGAAACTAACATTGCTGTTAAATAACATTATTTGCTGATGGCAACTCTGAACATGAACCAACTTTTGAGCCAATAAGCAATTTAAACATTTTTATGTATAAAAGAAATAGTTGTATGCTAAGCTTTAAGCATATCATATGATTTTTAAGCCAACTAATTAATATTTAGGCCAATAGCAGCATTTTAAATAACCAACGAATCTGTTTATGTTCTTTTGAGCAAGTTCTGAGCATAAGCCGTTCACCTGAACTGATTCCGTGCGACACCTCACAACTCTAAGTCCACACCCAAAGCCAAGAAACAACAAACAATTGGCAAGATCTGTGAAAAATATTGCAATTTCCCGTACAAAGTATGCAAAAGGTGCCACATTTTGCGCGCGAGGATTCCCAGGAGCACTTACCCAGTCCCCACAACACCGTCAACATGAAGCGTCGCACCTTGGCAGGCAGCTGTGGCGTTGGCGTCTTCATCTTTGCATTCGCATTCATAGTCATTGCTTTTGCTACACCCAGTTGGCTGGTCAGTGATTACCGCATCACGGGCGCAAAGCTGGACAGGCTTGGACTCTGGGTGCACTGCTTCCGTTCCTTGCCAGATGTAAACGATGACAGCCAGCGCCGTTTCTTCGTGGGCTGTCGCTGGGTGTTTGACCCATTTACCAAGGGCTACGATGAGATACGCGGATTCCTGCTGCCCGCTTTCATGATTGCCACACAGTTCTTCTACACGCTAACATTCATTGGCATGCTGGTCAGTGCCATAGGCGTGCTGGTGTTTTTCCTCTGCGCTGGACCGGATCAGCGACACTTTATCAATCTAATAAGAGGCGTAGGCTATGTGCAGCTTGGCTCTGGTGTAAGCGCTGCCATTGCCGTGATTGTATTTGCAGTATTTGGCAATCGCAATGGCTGGATGCCGGAGCATGCAAACAACTGGTTCGGTTGGTCCTTTGTGCTGGCATGTGTGGGCACTGTGCTGACCCTGGTGGCAGCCACGTTATTCCTCACCGAGGCGCATGTGCAGCATCGCAAGCGCATACAGTTTAAGGAGTCTCAAACACGCTTTGAACTTGTGCGTGGCTAGTGCCAAAAGCCAAAAGGTCGTGCTAGTTTCCACACAAAGTGACAATATTTTTGGGTAAGTAGTATGGTAATTGCGATTTGTAGCCTCAAGCGTAACCTTCGTTTTGTTTTTCTTGCAGCAGCACAAACAACATATCATAACAACCGTAAACAAAAAACATTCCGTCCCCACGACACTTCTACAAAGAATTCTCACCATATAATTAAATGTAGTTTTAGTTGACGACGCCAGAGCAGCAAGTTTGAATGTTTATGCAATCGTCAAAGCACCAAAAAGGCAACACATCACACCCAAAGAGACTTTCCGTTGGTACTTATGAATCATCCAAGCTACAGTTACAGTCGTAAGGAAACTGAACGTCCAATTAACTGCAGCAACAACTACTACTACTCATCAACGAAGAAGCTCAAACGAATATTGAATATGTATATCATATTTGCATATCTAATTGCGCTCAATTATCACACAAATATTTCACGCCCCACCCTCCACCCACTGTACCTATGTCGTCGCAGGCATTTTTAGAACTAGTAACTCGTGCCTTAATTCGACAGCTTTGCTATAGTTTATAGTATCTTCAAATACCTGAGTATATGCGCTGCGACGTCAACCGATTGGATTGCATAAACTTCTACTCATCAAGTGCCTTAGTTAAGTGTTCGAATATACCCTACCCTCCCCAAAAATCAAAGTGTACACGTCCAATAGCTTAAGACACATTCCATTTTTTGTATAACGACTATTACCCGTTTTAGTGAAGGGTAAGCTCTCTATTAGAGTTTTTCAATTTTGTAAACCCACAGCGTATTAAACCATTTACAATAAATATATGTAACAATTTTTGTACAAACGACTTTAGCTAAAGCGAAGTGTAATAAAGATTTTTTTGTTGTAAACAATAATGCGTTTGCCAACTGCATTTCCATGTGTGTTCGACTTATCTTTTGTGCGAGAGTTCAAGGCAGCAGCTTTTTGTGCAAAGATTTCCCATGCAGTTGTGTTGTGTTGGGAAAATAGCTTTTGTTATTTGTTGTGTGTTTGGTAATTTGTTGTTAACTGAATTGTAGCAATCGCTGTTGCTTTAACAAACATTCTCTTATAACAAATGCTATTTGTTACAGTTCAAAGCGCACATAAAATCGCATTTAAATTTAAAGACGAATTTATTAATCATGCACAGTAAACGCTCGCATGGCAATTTAGAGGAAACCATATAAATTATGTAAAATGAAATTCTAGATTTTTAGTCTGGGCAGCTCTAGAAATTTAGCAAACTTTGCCAAAACTAATTTTGAGGTAAATAAATATGCAAAGTTTTTCTTTAAAGTTAAAACTTTAATAGGTTGGCAACATTTAAAAGTGGATTGAATTTCAGTAGCAGTTAACATTGGAATTTAGAATTAAAGCTTGTCTAAATAGCTTTTAAAAACAAAGTTGAGAGGAAATAAAGTCGAAAATGTTAATTTATTTATTGTTAATTAAGCCATCAATGGATTAAGCTGCTATTAGCGAGCGCACACTGTAAATTCGAGTGACTGCTTTATTTTTGGTCATAATTAGTCAGACCTGGTGTTTTAACTTTTTAATATTTAAATGCCCACGCCTCAGCGAACTGAATTGGACGCTCAAACTACTTTGAAAGCACTTTTAAGGATGTGTCTAAAAAGCGTGCAAAATTGACACGAACTAAAAGCCGAATGCTTGAGTTGAAAAATAAAAAATGAATTCGGTACAGATCTGATTAGCACTTGCCTAACCGGATGCTGACACATTGACTCATTGGAAGGCACAACCTTGACGACTCGTCCAGAAATGTGCTAAATGCAAATTTACGGCAGTCCAAATAGAAATCTTAAAAAAAAATGACCTCAACAAAAAAGCTTGCAAATGCCGTTAGCTAAGCAAATAAATCCGCTTACTTATTACACAAATGTGAGCAGTTATTAAAGTGTGTATATAAATAAGAACGGAACGAATTTCAAACAAAAATTAAGTGTGAGAAAAACAATTTGTTGACTTGCTGACGACGCGACGGCATTAACGTCATTTTTGCTGACATTTGCGAGAAAAAATTTTAAATTGACCAGAACAAAATGGCTTAGATTTACAGTTGCGTAAAATATGTAAAAAAAAAAATAAGAAAATATATTTCATTAACACGGAAGATTCGCTTTCAGACATTTATATAATTTATTTTTGAAATAAATAAAAAATTAATAAGCTGCTGGCAATGGCCAACACACGATTTTGCATGCGAATAAATTCTTAGCTAATTCATAGCCAAGTTAAGAGCGTTGTTTTTTTCTTCATTAAACAACAAATTTCGTTTTCATTTGCATAAAATGTTGCTGGCAACAAGAATTCGCGACTAAAGGACAGAAAGACAGACGCATAGACAAAACTAAGCGACGTGTTCAACTTCAGCAGGCTGTCAAAAATTAATTTCAAAGCCCAAGCCACGCTTCATTAACAAAGGCTATGGACCTGTTCTTAAGCGCCTAACAGAGATTAATTGCCAAACATGCCACAAAAGCAACGTTTTAGATAAATTTTCTATCGATTCATATTGCCTCTTTTGAATGTGAATGAACGCATAGAAACCAAAAGTCTTTGGTCAAAAAATACAAGAAACTGAGAGTGCGTTGGTGCGATTACGCCAATGGCTTAAAATAAACACATTAAGTAAGTAGTTGGATTGTTGTTTGCGCGGCCAAGTTTAACAAATATTGTTTGTGAGCCAAAGTGAAGGTTCCCAATCCACATTCTGCGCTTCATTAAAATTTTAATCGCCCTTGCTTAGTTGTTATGCATATAAGTAGAACTACTTTCTTGCATAACCGATAAACATCTCGTTTGGTTTATGGCCTTTCGGTTAAGAGCAGCTCCTTTTACGAGTATCGAATTGCCGCCTCGATTAGGATCTAAAATCTATTTTAAACAAATTTATTTGCATATTATGTAATCAGAGCTGCTGCTGCTGCTGCTGACGTTAAAGCACAGGAGTCAAGTTCAAGATATTTAACATTTAATACCTGTTTTAAATAAAGGCAAGCTAATTTGCTTGTGAATTAGTTATAGTTATATAAGTAAAAAGACTTGCCAAGAAGTTGTTTAACATAAAAACCCAAAAATGTCGCTTGTTCGAAAGTAAACTTGAAGGAAACGAGTCCAATAATTTTTGTCTAAATGCTAATTACAATTTATTGTATGGGCAGGTTTGCCAAAGACAAAAAAATATTCGCAAACATTTAATAGCTTTCCCCTTTATTTCAAAAATAGATTATCTGCTAAGACGGCCTTTATATTCCAATCTAAACGAGCCTATTGGCTTAGCCAAGTTCCTTGAACTTTAAAAAGTTGGCGAGCAGCAAGCCCAGCTTAAAACATAAAAAGTATGAATATTTAGCTTAAGACATAAAAGTGTATTGACTGTGGTAGGCGAGCGATATTATCATTTTAATGTTTTACCCAGAATCCGGCTAGACGAGCCTATATAAAAATAATGCTGCGCAAATGTGTTAGAAGCTGTCTAAAGAAACAGCAGGCTGCTCATAATTTTATGTAAAATTATAGCCGCGCTCTAAACAAAAGGCAAAAGCCAGCTGCTAAGCCAAACTAAAGTTAGTTCGTACTAATATTTGTTCACACTTCATATAAAAAACACGTTGGCGTTAGAGAATGTTTTATGTTTTTTTGAAATTAATAAAATATGGCTACCAGTTAGTTATTGAAAAAAACTGCATTGGTTCATAATTTGGAGCTCATGCTTTATGAACTGTGTTTAATTAATATTTATTAACTTTTGCAGCATTAATTGAGCTAAAAGCAATTTAGTTAAATTATTTGCATGCAAATTTTTCTTTTTTTTTTTAAACCGATCGTAAAATTAAGAACTCGCCTGTTCAGCATTATTAACGAATTTGACAGCCAAAGATTTAACGCAATCTATTGTCGCAATCGACTGCTAAAATGTTATTTGACTTGTGTTCGGCTTTCAGTTTTCATTTAGTTTTAGGTTTTTAGCTCAAATTAATGTTTAGTTTTATTTTGTGCGACGCTTCAATGCCACTGGTCTTATTTTGATATTTGGTCTTGTGTATATATTTCCTGCCCATAAAAAAAAAAAAACAGGAAAAATAAGCAAAGTGAACAAACTAACGCATTATATAAATATAAATCAAATAGAGAGACAGACGTACAAAAGTTAAGCCTTTGCCAAATGTTCAAATTTGAAAGTTATTTGAGTCGCACTGTGTTTGACTCTATTTGTTTTTGTTTTATACTCCGGCCAATACACAAAGCTTTTATTTAATTTGATTAAACTAGTTCTATATGCTTTAGAATTTAGAGACTTTTGATTAATTAATTACATCCGTTTAGTTTAAATTAAGCCTTAATCTTACTTTCAAAAATATCAGAGGATTAATGATGCCAACTAAGCAAATCGATTGACTTCATCATGAGCTCATTATGAGTATTTTATGTTCCTTTGTCTAAATCGATTAAGATGAGATAAGAGATTACTCAGCTACATTTATTAATTGTGACTAATTTTCAATTGAGAAATTGTAGCAGTTTCGATGTGATCATTTGGTTGAATCCAGAACTTTCATAATCGATTAAAGCTTGACAGTCCTTTCGTTGATAAAAAACTTTTAATCACAAAACACCTGGAAGACTTTCAGGTTAAATACTCAACTAGTTGCTTGACCTGAAGCTACGAAGTGTATTCCATGTTGTGTTTTAATTTGGCGCTGCTCTTATCCTTTTTAATTAATAAAGAACGTTGGTCTTCAAGCAATATCAGTTTCATTTCTCATTAAAGCAGTTATGTGCTGCCGTATGGAAACGCAAATAGCAGCAATAATTTAATTGATAACAAACAATGCGAAGAAACCTTCATATTGAATTTATGAATCGAAATTATGAATATCGAAACTGAATTTTAAAGATATTTGCGATAATTGAATTGATTAAATAAGAAATAAACATGCATAGTTTATTAAAGCTTTATATATATATGATAATTAATATTTAAATATTGACTAGTTAAGGGTAAACTATTGAAGTTTGTAGGAAATGCAAGCTGCCCAACTTAAGTAGTGTATCTAAGTCGCGCGCGCTTTGAGGTGTAGCGTTTAATTAGGCTCATAAATCTAAATAAAATGTCGCATATGCGTAAATGTGAATATTTAAGCAAATATTCAATCAACAATTTATCAAACATCAGCTTAATGCATTCCACAGCAAGTTGTTTGCTTAATTTAATGCGCACTTGGCCCATATTGACTAAATATTAATAGCAGCTAACACATTTTCTCGAGAAAAGTTTATTAATAAGGTCCAAAGCAAACTTTGCAAACTGCAGCAGAAGCAGCAGAAGCAGCAGAAGCAGCAGCAGCAGCTGCTCAGACGGAAGTACAGGCGTAGAAAATAATAATAATATTATTTTTAGTCATGACCTTTAGCTGAAAAGATAAACAACTAAATACAAGTCTTGAAGAGTCTTTTTGCCTATTGAGTATTGATTGATTGCAGCAGCTGATTTTCGGTGAAAATTGACTAAGACAACAGATTTTCATGTTTTATGACGCCCAAACAGCCTTCATGGCGCCAATTCTAACTAAAAATAATACAAAGCTATAAACAGCTTAAGCTTAGATTATTGTAAATGTTTATGCAATCAGAGACGCTGCAGACACAGCGCAACGCAACACATAATAAATGTATGTTGGATTTTAAATAACAATTTATATGCAAACTATTTGTTTTTATTATTATTGATGTTATTGGCCAAGAGACCTCCAGCTGTTCGCTTGGTGTGTCAAACAAGTTCTCTGGGCTCGAAACCTCACTGATAAGCTATCAAAACTTCAACGGTCAGTTTAGTTTGTCAGCTTGACAGCTCTGTCATTTGTCTAGCTACAATTTAATTGGCCACGCACAGATTCTTGGAAATTCTCACGCATTGTTGGCGGCGCGCATACGTCATAGGCTTAGTTGGAGTTTAATTCGCGCCTAATAATATTTGACTAATGCTTTTATAATGATAAAATAACGTGCGTCTGACATCATTTGATGTGCTGAGTTGATTTAAATTTTAAGAAATTCCTTTAGACAGCCATTCAGCTTGCATTAAAGGCTTTCCATGCGCGTTGCGCATTTCGTTTAAAAACGATTTCGTGAAAGTAAATGCCACGCCTGGGAAATGCCCAGGCCCAAGCTCATGTCATGTCGAGAACCTTAAGCTAGCTGCTCGCTGATTTATATCCGCACATACAGCCCCGAAATTGCAAGCTCAAGGTCACACCAAGCGACGACCCCAGCAAGTTCAGCTGTAAAGTCATTCAACTTCTTCTTTTTTTTTTTTTTGCATGTGCTTACGCAACTGTAGCATGCAACCGAAGGATGCAGCTGCAAGGTCAGTGCATGTTGCCAGCAGGAAGTCGCACATGCAACGCGAGTGATTCATGCAACTTAATTGCCTGACGAGGCACAATGTAAAGTCTGTTCAACTGTGGCAACTGCTATATTAAATTAATTGCTAGCCCTACCCAGCAGCAAGCAGCCAGCAGCTTGACTCAGCTTTAATCTGCGTCTCTCACACTCAGTTAGCGATTGACTTTTGGTATTTATGACTCGTCTGGCTCTCATCAAGGGAATTGCAATGCACACACACAACTAAATTTGGCTCGTGCACAATTCCGATCGCCAGCGATAAATTGTTTAGTTTTATTTTTTGATCAACGCACGCAATTCGCATAAGAAATGAATTTAAACGCGTCTTTAGTTTTGTGTATACACATATAAAGATTTCTCTATCGATCTTGACTGTATAGATAACTTAAATGGCTTGTTTATGCATATATTAAAAGATATTCAACTTGTTTTTCGACTTAGCTCTTGTGGTATTTGTTCTCAGCAAAGGTCGTTTCCAAAATATTTTAAAACTTTTTTGACAAAAGGCAAGCACAAACAAAAAAATGTTAAATATAAATTGTGTGGGCAGCATGAAATATAAATAAGATTTACATTAACTTCCAAATTTGTATTAATTTATAAACTCAACAAAAGTATTCAAATATTTATATGGTCGACTATAAATTAAGTTTCTTAAGCAGTAATTAAGTTGAGCTAAGTATATAACAAATACTTTATATGTAAAATTCATTACAGACAGACAGGCGCTAAAGCTCATACTTAACTTGTTAATGTTTTGTTTAATGTGTTATTTATTTCATTTTAAGTTTAAGTATATTAACATATTTTTGTTTTGCATTTTTTTTTTTTGTTGCAAGCCATATTTTAGTTTTCAATGAAACACTGTCAAAATTGCATTTGCATATGCGACAAAATATAAAAAAAATGCATTTAAATGCCATTAATAAATATTATTTTCAAAATTTTTCGCCGCACAGCGTGAGCGGCAATTAGTTCAATGAAATATACTATACTAAAGGAAGACTGCAGTAAGGTCTTAAGCTGTAGCTGAGTGAAGCTGTCGCTCTGGCTGATATTTGAATGAAATGATTGTGAGCCAAGCCCGCAAGGCATTGTTCAACCCAATTCAAAAAGCAACTGAGCTATAGGCGCTACATTGGCTTAAGGTTGTTTTTATTGCTTTGCCTTGACTTAAGCATTGTCATTTACCTCATCCTGTTTACGATTGAAGCTTAGCTCTCGAACTGTGTCAATTGCAGTTTTCAAGAGCAGCAAGCAGCAATTGTAAGCATGTTAAGATTTGTTTCCTTGCTGTCAACGTTGCGTATGCGCAATGTCGCTGCTTAAGCTGAGCTTAAATGCCAGCAAGTTATCAGATTCTTAAGCGGATCATCAAACGGAAGCGTGTCGACACCAGCTCAGTTTGTGTCTAGAACATTTGCAATTTCCTATATGTTTGCCCAATGAGCTCAACTTTTTGAGCTCATAGAATAAGCAGATCCAACTAAGCTTTGCTTTTCGTAATTTGTTTAATTAATAAAGCAGCAAGCAGCACTAATTAATAAATGCGGAAATCAAAAAAATTCGCAAAAACAAAAATAGTTATAAGTGTTATTATGTAAGCACTAATTAAATCAATACTTTTAAACATTTATAAACATATTTCTTTATTTGTTATTTAAATAGAAGTTTCTAACCGGCTGCTGTTGCGAATAATGAACTGGCATATGCATGTATCTGAGACGACTATCTATTGCTAATAGATCAGTTTTCGATTAATGCCCAAAAATTAAGTCACAAAAAATTTTAGAAACACGAAAAACCCGAATTTTCAATTAAAACCCCGCAAAAAAGGAGAGGCTAAAATATAAAAAAAAAAAAACAAAAAATACCACAATAAATCTTAAATTTTTAATGAACTACAAAGAACCTGAAAGTGAAGTTCACATTCTTGAAACACGCAGAGCGTAGCTACCAGTAGGGGATGTCTCTAGCTAAAGCTCAAGCAAGAGCGCAGCACAATTTATTGAGTATACGACTACTGGTACTGCAATTTGTTCAAGCTCATCTCCACTCTTGGCCATATAAATTAACAAAAAAAACTTGTTTCGAGCTACGCAAAACTCACACACACACACACACGCACGCATCTTAAGCCGCGCTTAACTAAGTTACACACACAGACACTCTCAGTTATGCAGAGACAATCAACTGTCAACGCAATTTGCTCCCAAACTGATTTGTATTGGTGGGCAGAGTTGCTCTCAGTTTGGTTTTTTGGTTTTCTGATTTTGTTTTTTATTTTTTTTTTTGCAGCTGCGTTGTTTATATGGCAAAGTGGCGCTGCGTTCATCTTCAGTTCGTCCACATCGGTCAGCACGGTATGAGCTCTAGTTAAGCTCCACTTAAACTTAAACCTTATTCTAAATTTACAATCAAGTGATTTGCGCTTCCAATCAAATGAACTCTATAAGGACAATAAAATAACAGTGAAATAAAAGTGTTGCACACAAAAATAAATAAAATCTATTTCTCTTTACTTTCAAGCTTTGGAATTTGGAGAACTAGCATCAAATAATAAAAGATTTAAATATTTACTGGCGTTGCTTGTGTCAATTTAAAAACGTTCGTTGCAAAATGACGCGTGCAGCTTTATGCATGGTGAGTGCTCAAAAATTTACTATCAATATACAAAAATTTGGTTTAACTACTGCCAGGCCCAAAAGAGAAAAAAAGCCCCAGCTAACACTTAGCGCTTAGCTAACAAATCTCTATACTATATAGTCAAATGACAAATGCAAATAAAATAATAATAAGCATATGAGTCAAAGCAAATGCTGGCGTGCAAGCAAGGCTGAGGTTATGGCATAATATCTGCAAACAGACAAAAGTCATGCAACAGGGCAAATGCAGGTTAAACTTTTAGCAATAAAAATGCACTTAGCAAAGTGCAACATGAGCCGGCATTGCAAAAAACAACAACAAATGCCGGCAATTAGTATGAGAATATGTTTGCAAATCTATTAAGCTGCACAATGTTGTAATAATAACTTAATAAGTAACGTTTTTTTCATAATTTCATTAGCGTATCGCCACTGACTTTAAACTGTTGTTTACTTTTTTTGTTAGGCAAAGCTCGAAGCTTTTTATATGCGTTGCAAGCAAATGTATTTAAGCAGGTATATTTAGTATATATATTATTATTCTTCTTCAATTTCGTCAGCTGACAAGAATGCGCAGCGCTGCGAAAACAAAATTACACTTGATTTATTTGTTTATCAAAGCAAAATCACATGCAAATTTGCATCAAATTGTTGCGACTTTTATAAAGTTTGATTTTGCGTTGTTGACAAAAGTTGAAGACGACTTGACGTCTTTAATTTCCGAATTAGTTTAAATTTGGTAAGCACACGTCTGCGCCTAAATTTAGCAGCAGCCATTGCAACATTTTTTCGCTAAACAATGCTAATTGTTATAATTGCAAACCAAAGTCTTGTGACTGGTAAACTGACGTGCCGCAGCAGCTACCGAAAATAAATTTAATTTGTCACTAGCAGCAGAGAAATAAACAAAAATTAGGTGTCATAATGACATCCCAAAAGCAAAGCGATATCATCTGGCAAACACCTTCTGCTGCTGGCGACAAGTGTCAACTGCTGGGCTTCACTCGAGGCTTGCCTGTAAAGTGGCTGTCTGCTTAGTCTTTTTTTTTCTGTTTATCTGCACGTGCCCGCTCAGGTTTTTGACCCTCGTTACACATACAGTGGGGTTAAACGTGTTGTATTCGCGCCTTGGTATGTGCGCTATTTATTTTATTATCTAGATTTGCTCTCTGTACGCCTGTCTGGACGCAAATTCAACAGCAGCAGACACGTACAGTGGTTGGTTTGTCATCACTTTAAGCCCAACTACAAATGGAATTTGCCGCAGAGGAAACACAGAAATTGCCCGTGTTAAATATCAAAGATGAAATTCCAGCAACAGTCACATACCCAAATTATAGCAAAGGCAGCACTTTAAAGACGACACCAAACTGCTTTAAAATTGCTGGCTGCACTTGGAGATTAGCTGCTTTAGATAGCTCACAAAAATTCTGCACACACTGACGCATAAAAAAGTGCGCACACTGCTGGGCTGCTTAGCATGCAAAATAGTCTGTGAACGCGTTACAATTTAATGAGTTTTTATTGAGGTCTGCAACAGTTTAAAAGAGCGTTGGGTACCGTTATGACTTCGCTTAGTCATGCCATAATTGCTTTCAGCTATTAGCCAAAAAAGCTGCTGTGCTCAGTTCTTGCTGCACAACATTCACTTTTTATTAAACTTAAATAATTTCTTCTTCACTTTCAATTCAGGCGTGCAGTTTTACTTTTAAAGGTCTTTTCATTTTTTTTGCGCATATATTTTTATTGGCAAGCTAAAAATATATCTACAGCGCCAAAACTAGATATGCAAATTAGTTTTTGCCTCCAAAAAAAAAGAAGCTTTTGTTATGATTGTCATAGATTTAAAAACGAAAAGTGCTGTGCCAACATGATATGGGCTTTAAGCTATATGATGGTTGAGTTGAAATGCCAAAAGTCGTTGAATGAAAGTAAAAGTTTAATATGTGCAGAGCGTGATGTCAGCATTTGGTCTTTTGTTTTAATTAAAGTCGCTGTTGTTAATGCCAAAGCAAGCTATTTATTAATTTTTATTTGACGCACTTGATTGTTTGATCAAACCACATCAAAAATCAATGAACTCATTAGCAGCTGCCAAGACAAAAAAATATTCTGCGCTAATTTAACAACAAGTCTGGATTAACTGGAAAGTCCCAGAAAGTTTAAGCTAAAGGCCAGCGACCAGAGCTGGTAATACTTGTTTCTAAACATATTTAAATATTATAATCAAACAGTTAGAAGTTAGGCAAGCTCTAGTAACTTGTTGCCGTGTTTGTTAACTTTTTATTTAGCCGTTTTACTGTTATATATTAAACGTATACTTAATATGGCGCAGCGCTTATTTCGCAAGTCGCGCACATTTATTAAATTTCACAAGCGACTGCAATTTCAATAAACTGCAGCTCGTGTTTTTGGTCTCTTGTCATCGATTAAGGTCAGACACAGCCCAAAGCAGTTGCATTTTATGATAAACATATTTCAAGCCTTTTATGTCTGTCAGCTGACCTTGAAGTGTAAGTTCGTTCGAAGAAACCAAAAAAAATAAAACGAAGCCGTAACGCCAAAGGGCACCACAGCTGCTGCTGCTGCTGCAACGGAGAGTGCGTAAAGCAATTTTTAGCCGCAAACCTGTTTAACAGCCACATAATGTGGCAGGCCATATATTGATTATGATGCTGAGGTTGACGCTGCTGCTGCTGCTGCTGCTGCTGCTGATGTGTAGCTTGCCATGTAAACAAACTGTGGCTATGCGTGCGAACAACTCGATTAATGTTACTATGCATAAACATATAGTATACAACGTTAGCCACTGCTAGACCGCCCAGCTGTCCGTCTGTCTGTCTGGCTGGCTGACAACTTATGCAAAACTATGCAAGATTCATAGCTCTTTGTAATGTTTTTTAAAGACCGTGACAAGGCTTGCAGAGTTTTGGGTCAAAGCAAAAATAATTCTGAGCTGCAACTTGGCATGATATACGAGCATCAAGTTGCATCAATGTTGCACGCATCTCAATGGTATGAACTTTAAAATGCTGCTGCTGTCTTTATAATTGATTTGATTTTGAGTCCACATACAATTTTGGCACTTGCCATTATTGAACAACATAACTGTTATTGTTTTGCATTTTTAATTAACCAATGCGTTGTGACCTTGTTGCTTATTTTGACATATTGCCATGTGGGTGTGTGTTATGTGGGTCTGCATTGAAACTTTAAAATGACTACATATAAATCAACTTGTAAATATTAAATTAAGCACAAGAATTCAATTGTTGCAACAAGAAGACAGCAAACAAAAGCAATTGAGACTGCTCGTTTTTTTTCGGCTGCTTTCATTGTTTTATTGAGCCACGCAAACTTTTGTAGCGAGCTGGCAAAACTTTTGCAGCAACAAACATTAATAACAGCTACACGAACTAAAAAGGTCAATGCTGTCAATGATTCATGCGTGCAACCAGCACGCAACAATCAAATGATATATGGACTTTCTGCCAGACCTAACACACACTCAAAATATATGTATGTTGGCCATGTTGGCGCTGCAGAGACAACCTACACACTTTTGTCAGCGGCATCAATCAGTGATAATAAATATAGCTCATCAAAAATTTAATATTGATTGTATATAGACTGCAGCTGCAAGCGGCGTATATAATAAATTATATTTATTTCTGCACGTAGCATTTTTCGCAATTTGCTGGTTTTTAGCCTCATTAAAAGCAATTTGCATTAATGATGAGGCGCCATGGGCTCTCTGCATAGCATTAATAGTCGCTGCGGCTACCGAAAACAAAACTAAACAAACACAATGTGATATCAAGTTCATTTTGTTATAAGCTCGCCGCCGCCGCTTCAAGCCTCAAGTGTATGTATTTTGTTTGTTTTGATCAAGCATCGATAGGTGCCAAACTCATATTCATAAGCATCATAAAATTATTGACCTTATCTCGCATTTTATGCAGATTTTCTTTTGGTTGTGGGCATAAAACTTCTGCCAATTAGCAGGCTATTGTTTATTGTTTAATTAATGCAAGTGCAATAACAGTTCAGTTGTAAATGAATATAAATTATAACCTTAAGGCAAACACTCCCAGCAACAGGCGCCACGCCTGTCTTTAATAAATAGTATAGACAATGAGCAGCGTTAAAAGTACCAAACAATTTCATTTTACAGCTCATTTATTATTTGGCTCAAGTGTGAAGGTTAATTTGCTTTTGCTTAGGATAAGCCAACTGGTTTCATTATAAGGAAGCTTAAGCATTGCCGGAACTTAACATGAGTTATGCCGTATTATCCACTAATATATGTACGATATCATATTATGCAAATTGACAAAAAATAGCTGAAGTCTGTCTGCATTGTTGAGAATATATTTTTGTTTGTTGTAGTCAAATTAACATAGATGGCGTAAGATATAAAAGCATAAAATATTGTTAAAACATACAATTTAGATTTGTTTGATAATTGTGCTAAAAGTGAGTGGCAATCTGCTGCCCCAGTTGAAGTTGTGTAATCGCATAAAACTCAACGCTCATTCAATTTACAGCATATTTAAGCCTGTCATTCAGTTTGTCGCCAAGTGCATTAAGAACTAAGCTAATTGACCATACCTGTCAGCTGAGACACTAAAATTAACTGGTTTTCCAGCAGCGCATCATCTTCTATTGGATTTTTGAATATAACTTGTCATGTCTGCCAAGTCTGCCAAGGGGTAACATTTATTCAGCAATTGCTTTCGCTTGTTTCTCAAGTGTTGAAACAGTTTTCTATGCATTCTGTTGCATTAGTATTCCAATGCGTGTTGCAAGTGTCTGCATCTCTAGCTCTGCATAAATATTTGCACTCAAATCCAGTTTGACATCAAATGCTGTCATCTACATATTGACGGCTTGACGCGCGTCGGAAGAATTCGCTAGCGATTTAAATAACCATAAATACATATAGTATAACGCCTTTGACATTTTACTTGCCCATGCACGTAAATTTTTTTTTTTTTGCCTTTTTGGTTTCTTTTGTTTTTTGCAAGACTAAATGAATCGAACCGGATCTAAAATGGTTTCTGACGATTTGAATACATAAATAAAAAAATAAAAGAAGCGAGACAACAATAACGAGTGCCAGGCAGTGAGCTTGTACTAACTGCCTTGAGAGTCGCGAGTCTGAGACATCGCTTTTGACTCATCTCGGCTATGTAAATGAGAAAATACTTTTCGAACAAAAGCAAAAGTTGTGGGCGTGTCTTTTTGTATATTTGTGACAATATGTTGACATTTGAAACTGTACGGCTATTGGCCAATTGCTTAATTTGAATAAACTGTTTCATTGTTCTTAAATTTGTTTTCTTACAGGTCGTCGCTTGCATTTTAATGCAATGCGCTTACTCTGCCAAATATGATGCAGAGAATCGTCGCTTGATCGTCGATATCAATGATCAAAAGACAACGAACCAACAATATTATTCCTCAAACTTTGACACAAGTAAGTAATGACGTTTAGCAATTTGTTTAACCCAACGCTTTTTATACATATAAACATGCAAAATAGAACAATTTAATAATAATCCATTTATGAAAATCTTTCCCACGCATTGAATTTGTAATATATTAGTTGAAAATTTGTATCATCATTGTATTTGATCTAGTACTCCTTCCACTCCCATCAAATGATCCTAATCTATGCGCTCCCATACACGCAGTTATTTTTTTATAATTAGTTTATTTTGTGTACATCCTTCGCCCTGTAAATTTATTGGCTAAGTAGTTTGATTTGTATTTGTCATGCGTTTTTGTTTTTTATGTAGATTTAGCTTGTTTAAGTATTGTTTGTAGCTATAAGTAAACAATCTTACATACGTTGAATCCAAGCCAGCCCTTTACCCAATGTAACGCGGTCTGAACAAACTTACACATTAATCAAAAGCAACGTAGACAATACAATTTGCAACATAAAAACAACAACAACAACATAATCAAACACAACAACAATACCTTGTATTTTTTGTAGTGATATTTTTTAATTTTTATACATTTATTTGTTGACCCCCCGTAGCTCAGCTTTACTAAACTCACTGTAGAAACCGTAGTCGTAGCTAAACTCAAATTGTATATACGCTCAAAATCAACAACAACAACAACAATCGCTCTTTCCCACTATTTCCTTCTTTACTCTACTCGCTCTTTTCTCTCACACTGTCACCTTCTTATATAAACATATATATTATATTTTCCTATATATACATTTTATGTATCTATTTTGTTCTTAGTGGAAAAAAGTTATACATAAAATTTAAAAAAATAAAAGGCTTTGCATACTCATATACTCTCCTCACCATTACTTGCCCCTTTTCCTCAAACAACAAAATTGAACCAACTAAATTAAAACAAAGCAAAAGTCCGGAAAATTACCACAGCAAAAAAAGAAACAAACAATCAACCTACAACAACACACAACAACAAATTTCACCAACATTTTCTATCTCAACAATAACTTCAACTTAACTACAACTCTCAACCCTCATGCGTCAGGTAAATTCTGAATTCTTGCAGTTGCAGCGCCCACAAGCAGACTTTGAATTGAATCTTAGGCAGTTTAGTGCAGGTTCGAGGTATTTTTTTTATAAATTTTACAGCACAAATTACAGCAAAATTTTAAAATCCAAACCAAATGATTTACTCAAAAATCAAAGATTTTTCAAAAATCCCCTCCAACGATAAATCCAAAATACTTTGTGCTACAATAAATCCCCAACCAAATGAACCCAACTAATTTTCAAAACAAAACACAACTCAGACGCCTATCGCTATGGCTACGATGTCGGTAAGACTGGCAACTTCCATCACGAGACGCGTGGTCCTGATGGAGTTACCTATGGCTGTTACGGTCTCATCGATCCTTATCATCTGCTCCGTGCAACACATTACGTCGCCGATGTGCATGGTTATCGCACAGTTGAGCCCGAGAAGCCAGTAGAGACTTTCCCACCGGGTCTCTACACCGAAACAAATGGCGGCCCATCTAAACCGGGCATACTGCTGCAGTGGAGCGAACTCTATTTCCCTATTGGGTGTGGCAAGTTCGAGGGTGGCGCCATACACGATATTCCCTATTTTATAGTGGATGATGTAAGCGACACTGCAAGCACTGCGAGAGTGAGCAGAGTCTCTGATAAACGATCGTTTTTCTAGCACAAGAAAGGGGTAGGCACTTCGGGCTCCTCTCATTTCACAAACACAGTGCTCAAGGGTGAGGACCAGAAGAGTTTGCCCATAGCACAGAAGGGTCTGTTTAACACAGGCGAGGGACACAAGGATCAAGGACCCGGCGTTCAGGCGCCATCCTTCCATTCAGTGGCCGCCCTACCACCAAGCGGAGCCGCCGGCAGTGAGCTAACCATCTGCAGCAAGCAGACTTGAGCTGGATTGAAATATTTGTGTTTTCTAGATAACGGACAGTACGTGTCAGATCCGAATCCGTACAAGCATGTTACGGGTGCTCAGGGCAATTTCGGCCCCAATGGCGGACCAAATGGTCCTAATGGTGGCTTTGGCCCCAATGGTGGTCCAAACGGTCCAAATGGTGGATTTGGTCCTAACGGCGGACCAAATGGTCCAAATGGTGGTTTTGGACTAAACGGAGGATTTGGACCAAACGGTCCTGCAGGACCAAATGGCCCTAACGGCCGACCGGGACCAAATGGCCCCAACGGCCCAGCTGGACCAAATGGTCCTAACGGGCCTCCTGGACCTAAGGGACCTCCTGGACCCCCAGGACCTGTAGGACCAGACGGCGCGGGACATGGAGCCTCAGGAAAACCGGTATATAGGGATGGTGATCGCACTGGAAACGGTGCTGGCAACAATTATAGCAATGGCGATCGGTATAGTACAGGCGCCGGTGGCGGTGCTGCTGATGGTGGTAGATACCGTCCCGGCGCCGGAGGCGGAGCCGGCGGAGGTGATCGTTACCAAACCGGCACGGGTGGCGGCCCTGGAGCCGGTAATCGTTATCAGACCGGCACAGGTGGCGCTCCCGGAGCTGGCGATCGTTATCAAACTGGCGCGGGTGGCGCACCCGGAGCTGGTGATCGTTATCAAACTGGCACGGGTGGCGCACCCGGAGCTGGCGGTCGTTATCAAACTGGCACTGGTAGCGGTCCAGGTGCCTATTCCACTGGTTCAGGTTCTGGCCCCAATGCATATGGCACTGGAGCCGGAGCCGGAGCCAACGATGGTGGTGCCTATCGTCCTGGAAAGGGCAAGGGTAATGGCCCTACCGGTTCAGGTCATGGTAACAATAATGCTCCGGGACATGGCGGCCATGTCGGTGGGGGTGATCACTCCGGTGCTCCGTCTGGTAATAATGGCGCTTATACAGAAGTTTATACGCACACAAATACCGGTTTTCCTGGGGCCAGCAAATACGAATCAGGTTAGATCACTTGCGATTCGTAAATTTGGTGGGCGCACAGATGAAAATTTGAACGATGCTCGGCAGCGATTGATATTGTCCATAAATGAAAATTAATATAAGTGTGAATCTCCGCTTAGTGAGTTCATTCAAATTTTGTATGCTGCGTTGTCTGCCTAGCCATAAGTTTTTCTATAATCTATTTTATGTATAAATTATGCTTATGTATGTACATTAATTTATGATTTATTTTAAGGGCTCGCCGTTCTTTAAATGTTGTTCAGCAAAGAAACTTGTTTTCTGACCAACAACAGCACATAAACTAAAAATATTCAAAAAAATATCAAAATTATTAACATAATTTTGTTGTTGCACAAATGCAAAATCTCAATGCACAATGTAGGATACAGTTTTAGGGCACATCTCAGTATTATTTAGTCACAATTTATAGAGCACTTTAGCTATGAGCGCACAATACAATACAATCTATATATCTGTCTTCCCTATTCTATCCTTACTATATTTTCTATATCTGCACGAGTTTCCAAACAAACAAAATTCTATTTCTTTAAGTCACTGTTACGGTTACTCAGCACAGCACTTAAGCTGAGAACTATGCACAGTTCACTGATGTTTCATTAGTTACTTCTCTCACTCACTCATGCTTTCATGCACGAGATGTCTACACATTCACATACACACGCACACGCATCACTCATACATACATCTACACTGTACTGCACACGACAACTTTTGATATGTTTTGGTTTACATGTTTATACTATACATCTGTACAATATTTACACTGCACATACATCCACATACAAACTGCTTGAGCAAAATTACTAAATCTTTACTAACATTTGAAACTAAAATTGGTTTTGGCAATTACTTGATTAGCAAAATTACTAAATTAATACTAAAAGCATGTTCGGTTACTGGTACTCCCTGAGCCCTCTAGTTCTAAGTTGTTCGTAGTTAAGCTCCCTGTAGTACTAAGTAGTATTCTTTGTAATTTTGTAGCGTAGTTGCTAGTTACTGATAACTTTTTGTAATTCGATTGCAAAACAACTGAAATGTTTGTCATTGCATTTTTAATAATCGTATGCTTTGCATCATGCTTAACTTTCTGTTTCCTCTAGGCCGCGGTAAGAATCAATATAATGGACGTTATACTGGTGAGTTTGCTAATTATTAAACATTGCCCAACGGTGTTACTTATATATTTTGTTTATTTCGTGCAACAGCTGAGTCTACCAATGGTAAATACTATCATGATAATTCTGGCAAATATGTGCACATTGAAGGCCCCACTGGACCACCAGCGCCACCATATGTCCATATTGTTGGTCCTGAGGGCGGCTATGGCGGTGAAGGAGACGGCGGCGGTGTCGGACCAGGCGGCCCCAATGGCCCTGGCGGACCAAATGGACCCAATGGTAACTAATTGTCCTCTTTAACTCTCTTCAATTTTAAAACAAAATATAAATGCGTCAATTTGTTTGCTTAGGACCAAACGGACCCCCCGGCCCACCCGGACCACCTGGCCCACCCGGTAAATTTTAATTAATAAATTCCACTGAAAAACCTCAATGATGCTTACACATATTGTTAATTTAATTAACTTAGGACCACCTGGACCTGATGGACCCACTCGCCCTGGACCTCCAGGCCCACCCGGACCAAAGGGACCCGAAATTGACCGCGGAAACGACCAATTAGGCCCACCTGGACCTCCCGGCCCACCCGGACCCGATCGTCCCGGTAACAATAGCAAGCATCTTTCAAACCAAAAACAATTATTAACTATACAAATTATTTAAGGACCCCCCGGCCCACCTGGACCATTCCCAACTGATCCTCGCCATTCGGACAAGGAGACACCTGGCTACCTGCCACCAGTCAAGAAGGGTAACAATAAGCCACCACCATCTCAAGTCATTGAATTCGAGCCACCAACTTTCAAGCCAAATTATGAAACTCATGATAATTACGTGCCGAAGAAAGTTACTACTAAGCCACCACTAACCTATATTCCTCCTTCTTTCCCCACTCCCGCTCCTGTTCCCACCACAAAGGTCCCGGTTATCACTACTAGGCCAACCGTACGTCGCATTACCACTCCAGTACCAACGGGTAATATACATATCCCTAAGACAACACAACCGCCACCACTCATTATTAGCACTACGACATACAGACCACCACTTCCACCAACTACGACATACAGACCACCGACCATTGTAGAGACTCCCAAAAAAGTTATAACCCATACATCTCCCCCCAGAGACACTTGCGTTTGCGACAATGCGCACTCATCAAAAACAACCTTTACCTCCTCCACCACAAATACCTATCCCAATCCGGCCTCAATCGACTTTAACAAACAATTCACCGGCTTCAATGGAAACACGAATTTCGGCAGCATAATGAGCGCCATGTCCCTAACCCAACTGCCCGCCATACCACAACGGCCTGGCCAACCGGCCTTCTATCCACCAGACAAGATTCCAAAGGGCGCTATCGTCGCCTTTATGCCGGTGGTCCTATTGCCAGAAGAGTTCTATGCCAATTGCAATGAGAATATCGCTGAGAAATTTCAGGGTGTGCAACCATCTTTCAGTTTGCACTCAGTCTTCACGGGCGGCGCACCCAAGGATCAATGCATGTGCCCTTGCTCCTGCACCCAAAACAAATTGCACAAACGTGAGACAAACCCCGATGATGCTGTAGAAGCTAAGCCTGTTAAGGTAGAGGAAGATCTGGTAGCGGAAGCTGATACCGTTGTTGAAGTTAAGGTGGCAGCACCAGTCGCAGCTTCAGAGGAAATCAAAGCTGAAGCCACATCTTCTTTTGAGGAGGGAGTGGATACACCAGCAACTCCATTAGAAGTACCAGAAGCTGCTGCATCTACTCCAGTTGAAGTTAAAGTAGCAGCTCCTGAAGTTAAGGTTGACGTAGTACCCGTTGCTGACGCCGCCACACCAGCTGAAGTTAAAGTGGAAGCTCCCTTAGTGCTCTCCGCTGTGACCGCTGAAGCTGCTCCTGCGACCACGAACTAGACGAATGAACTTTGACTACGAAACTTCCTAATCCCAGTTCCCGATCCCTGCACCACCAACAACCTCAGCACAATTCCTTACAGTCCGCCGCTCCTGCAACTAATCCCAGCTTAAAGAGCTTAAGCTAAGAATACTCTATCACTTTCTCTTAGACCAGGCAAAAGGGCACATGAAAAAATGTTAAGAAAAATGTTAAAAGTGCCTGAAAGTATGTGTTCATTTAATTCTCAAATATTGCACTTAGTCTCTGTTAACTTTGCTTTCTAACTTCAAACGTTAAATTTTGTGGCAGAAAAAAAATAGGAAACAATGGAAGAAATTGTTTTGTGACATGTTGTTTATTATGCATTTTTGTAATTCTATGTATTATTTTTTATTTTGTTCAATTTCTTTAGCATTTAGTTTATAGTTTATATTTAATCGCTACGCTAATAATACTTGAGACGGAAAAATGAATTGTTATGTCTAAAGAGAACTTGTAAAAAATAAATAAAATGTAAGAAACATGAAAAATCGAACATGTCGTTTCAATGTTAATCAAGCGCACAGCTGCCTCCTCCAATTCCGTTTGCAGCATTTTAGCCGCAAATAAATGTGAGCAAGCCCAGCCTAAAAGTATGTGATGTTGAGTGAATCACGCAGACCTTTTTCCAAGAATCTCTGAACGTGAAAAAAAGCGACAGCAAATTAAATCTTTATTAAAATTGAAATGAAATTATGGTAATAAGGTTCTTTGTACAAAAAACACTTTGACCTCCAACAGCGACTTGTTTAAAATGCGGCTCGCTGTGCGTGAAATTGTTGGCAACAAAATACTCGACGTAATGTGTGCGTATTCTAGAATCAGTTCAAGTTCAAAGCAAAGAAATTACAAACAAATGTTTAATTTGTATTTGACGAAATTTACACAATTACTCAACACAATTAACTGCAATTAATAATTACAAAAGTTGATACGAGGTACCACCTTAAAAAGTTTAGCAATGCTTACGTAAATATGCTTATGTTTCTTATAGTTTCACCTTGAAACGGCAACGTAACCCAGTTTTGTTTAGTTTACGACTGTGACAAGTCAATATTTAAAGGCTGTTATTCCCGCATCTCTTTAAAAACAGTTTTTTTTTCACACGTTTAATGCATGACGCGTACGCTTAAGTAACTTGCCAAAAGTTAAGCAATTGGTAAGAACTCTAATTAGTTTTGTTGTGAGCTGCACCCAGTGCCTAATCGTTGCTAATTTGCGTTGCTTGAACTGTAATCCTTTGCAACTTGTTGCGCTGCCTGTTGAGCGCACAAGTGGCAAGTGTAATGCTTTCAGCTTGAGTTTTTCCTTCTGACGCAAATTGCCCAATCAACTGCCACACCTACAAATTTTATGAATGAATGCTTATAGTGTGTGTGTGTGAGGCTTAAGAGCCTTCAACGCTTGTGTGTGTGTGTGTGTGCGTGTTGTTCTGTCTGCTTTTTAGTGATTATCTTGCGGGCCACGTTGTGCAAAGACAAATGAGCGAAGCTTCGCATTTGCTTTGAGTTTGGTGGCATTTCCCTTTGCCTTAGTCGAGACCACAAAAATAAATACAAATATATATATAGAAATAACACGATACTCTCGAAGCGAGTAAATATTTGCAGAAGCGGCGCATGTTTTGTGCCTCCGCTATGAAGATTTGTTATTGTTTTGTGTGTGAGTTTGCGAGTGCGTGGATAATTGGAATTAAAGATATAGTATGCAAACAAGTTGAGTAGTTTTGTTTGGGCTGAGGTTCTCATTGTGGCGTCGCAACAGATGAAAGAAAGCGATCTGTGAACAGGAGGTAAACAAACCGATTGCCAACGTTTGTTATTTGTGTTTGCCAAGTTTTTTTTTTTGTTTTTTTTGTGCGTGCAAATATCTAAAAATGAAACACACGCAGCAATTTGAAATTGAGGCATTTATTTTGTCACCTGTCCCATACAAATATTAATGCTATAATCATACATAATCAGCTAGCACTAAGGTTGTCGCTCACATTTAACTTCAATTTAAGTATGTAACTAAAGAATGAGTATTCAAATTATGATTAAATTGATTTAGACAGGGCTGCAAGTGCTTAAACGGATAAAAAAAAACCAAACAATTTTAAATTTTTAAAATTATTTTTAGCAACTCAGCTTGTCAAATTTAAAGCAATAAATAATTTTCCCCAAAATGTTGACTTCTGACTTCGCTGCGTATGCTTGACAGTATATTTGAAAATTAGCATGCCAGCCCTGTGCATGTAACAAAAACTCAATGTTTTGAGTATTGTACGCGGCGTATGAGTAATAAAAACAATGTAGCCGCAGTTTTAACTTCAGCGTCTAAGTGCGATTTGAGCCAGGCCTATACCCATACGTCTTGCTTTGTTTTGTTTCGGTTTGTTTGTGTCAGCGACGCTGACGTCGACGTCGACTTGAGCGCAACAACTCAGCCGGAAAATAAAAAATATAAATTGGCCGCAACGCCTGAGAAACAGAATTATTTAACGTACAAACGTCGTGAAAAGCAGTCGTGCCTACGCAGTTCTTAAATCTGTCCGTCTCTCTGTCTGTCTGTCAGTCCAAACTGTCACTCGACAAAATATTTCGCATTCGCAATTTTATTTAATTATACGAAAGAACAATAAACAGACATAAGACACTAGTCGCAATGTATGCCAAGTGCTTGTTGTTGTTGTCGGTGAGTAGAGTGTGCATCAATAAGTTAAAACGCCCCCAAACAAATATATATATATGTAATATATGCAATGTAGTTGAGCGTGTGTGCGGCATGGAGCGCAGCAGCGCCAACGACGCAGGATGCGCAGACGAGCGATTTATTGCCAGCTGAAACCTCCGCGAAACGTAAGTAGAAACGCACTCGAGCTTAAAAGCAACGAACTAATGGTTTTTTCTTTTGGTAATCCAAGTGCTGAACTTGGGCGGCTTATTCGGCCAGAGCTCAGGTTATCCCAACTACGGCGGCTATGGCCAACAATATCCCAACTATGGCGGGCAGTATGGAGGCTACAACAATAGGCCGTACTATCCAAGCAGTGGGTATTATCCCAGCACAGGATATTACCCCAACACTGGCAGCGGCGGTTATTATCCCAGCACAGGCGGCTATTACCCCAATACGGGCAGTTATTATCCCACTACGAATATTCTAGGCAACTCTGGTTACGGCGGCTATGGCGGTTATGGAGGTAATGGTGGCTTGCGTCAATATTCTGGCTACTGGCAGCCCGACTATAGCGGCCAACGCAATCGAGGTTATGGCTACTTTGCGCAAACCGATCGCTTTGGCCTGCCCGCGTCCAGAGATCGTGATAACTATCGCGATCGCGGCAGCTATAGTGGCTATCGTGGCTATGACTAGGCAAAAGCCTTTATCATAAAGTTATTGTTATTGTTATTGCTCTGCTTTGTATATAACGCTTGCTTTATGCTAATTAACCCCAGCAGTATTATTGCGCTTGTTCTCTGGCAATAAAACTTACTAATTTAAACTAAGCATTTTATTAATCAACTGTTGCAGTTTGTCAAGTTAAATGCATATGACTGAACTTTAAACGGCTACGCCCAATTGAACGCTGAAATTTAATACGAGTGTCATATGAGTAATGAGTGCGGTAATTGCTTTAATTTAACTGTCTAAGTGCTGCTAAGGTTAACTTAACAGCAGCGCTTTAAATTTAACAGCTCGCAAACAAATTGTTTATTTAAATTTTGTTGCTTCTTGCGCTAGCCCTAAAAGCAAGCAACAGTTTTTGCTGCCGTACAACGTTGCGCATGATTTTGTAGCATATTTTTAAAAGAAAAAGCAAACAAGCGTCTTGCTGCCAACAGCTTAAACAGTAAGCAGTGTGTGGAGATTTTTAAATTAATAACACGCAAACATGCATTGCCAACTACTTGAAATTTAAACATTATTCTATATCTATTGTTCTTTTTGCAGTGCGCACAACTTACGGCTAAAGCTAACAGAGACAATCGCCAAGTTCGCTCGTGTTATGCTTCAGCACCCACAACAACAGCAGCAGCAGCAGCTGCTGGAGCAACAACAACAACAACCTCGAGCAGCTTGGTTAACAACTAAAGCTCTTATATCTTATGTACATTAAATGCACTTTATTGCAACACCAAACCCAAAGCGCCCGCATTACACTTATTTCCAGAGCTGGTGTAGCTACTTTAAATTCTTTTCTTTTTTGCATGCATTCGACACAGATCTTAGCACAGTCAACAGTCAACGCATGTGAGGGCCAACATTGTCTTTGCATTTTATGCTTAGCGTCAAGTCAAGTCGAGTCATGTTTATGTTTATGTTTATGTTTATATGCCATTGTTTCGTTTCGTTATCGTAAATAGTAAACAGAAAATGCAGCCAAGCGTGTTGCCCAAAAATTGAAAAATTCCGCTTGGCAACTCTTCAAGCAGCAGCAGCTACAAAAACTCATGCCGCTCATAAGTAAATAAATGCATTGAGTTAAATATTAACAAGCAATTGTTTATTTGTCTAGCATTGATGTTTTGCTTCAAGCCCCAAAACTTTCCAATCAATTGAAATTCATTCAGTATACAAATTTGTATGCGAAATTTTCCACTCTCCAAAAAATTTGGCCAATGCCAACGCCAAGAATTTAGCCATCATATGACAACAATTAAAAGAGCAGCATATAAAATATTCCACACACACAATTCTATCAATTCTTTAATCTATCAATGCGCATCTGAACCACATTCATTTGTCTTGCTCGCCGCTCTGCTCTTTGGGCTTCGATGGTTCCACTGAATGAATGCGTTGCTTCCTTCCGTGGCGGCCATAAAAAGCGATATGTATGCATGTTCAAAACAACGAAACCAACAAAAGCAAATATAAAAATTTATTTATCTCTTAGATTGCTTAAAACATATACGCACACACACAAACAAACACGCACCCATCATTGTGTGGGCCATAAAAAAACTGTACACTAAATCGCATGTTCTTGTTTTTTTTTTCTTTCGTTAAATGCACTAAAATTATGAGTTGCGTTTAAATTCAAAACTTTTCCCATTGCTGTAGTCTAAACAATAAACTATTTCTATTTCTAGCGATTGGCATAAGTTTTTTATAAACAACAATTAAAATTTTACATAAATATTATTTAGCTTGTACTGCGGGGAATTCATGGGCAACTTTATGTTGCAAAAATTTTGTTTATCGAACCGCTGGTTTTGGCTGGTAAAGTTCGCTTCGCTTGCAGGGCAAATAAAAATAATTAAAAAAGGCACACAAAAGAACGCGCACAATAAATAAAGTGATAAAGTAATGAAATTATTTATTTGCCGTTCAGCTTTAGGCAGCGTCTTGCATTCAAATCTAATGTTAACAACAATTTAATTAACAGCAATGCCGGAATTACAATTTAACAATTTTATTGTTAGCTTAACGATTTGCCATACCGTTTATTTAGTAGCTGTGGCAAATATTTGCCTGGCCCCTTTTTTGTTTTTATTCGCAATAAAATTGCAACACTTGTTGCCGCTCAAGTTTTGCTTTAAAAACTTGTGAAGTGCGGCAATTCAGACTGTCAACCCTAGTGAAGACGAAGTTGAAAAATTATTATACAGTTTGTAATCTGAGGCAAAGCCCTCACAAATACCCACTATGCCACAATTGTGGCTTACAATGTGTATTTGTTTATGTTGGAAACGCTCTAAGTTGACGAAAGTCAAAATGGCTTTGTCTTGTTTGCAAAAACTTTTTGGCTTTCAGCCAAGAACTTTGCTTGGCATTTCATTATGTCAGCAGCAGAGCTACCTGAGTAGGTGACAAGACTCAAACTGTTTGCGGTTGGTTTAAGTTTATAACAAAGATTAATGCTTCGCTCAGTTTTTCTGCTGCGTTTCAATCGAATTATAAGTTAAGCTAAAGCTCTGGCGCATAAAATTCATACATATATAGGTTGGAAAAACAATTAATTGTGTTGAATTTCAGTTGCTCTCGTACTCTCGCTGCTATCAAAACGTTTGAAATATGATTAAGTCAGCAGCAGACAACAATGCGTATGCTTAATTACGTATACATATGGCCGTGTATGTTTTCCCTACACACTCAAACTTCAGTTAGTTAGGCCAATGGCATGCTTAGCTAATTAGCACATGCATTCAGCTTCAGCGAGCAGTCAAGTTGCCACGTGCCTCAAATTTCATCACTTAATACAGCAGCAAACAAAGCAAAAACTTTAGCCATTGACTTTGAACTTCCTGTTATTACAATAAAATCAGTTATCGCTCTATGCAGTCTGCAGCATATAATAAAAAGCTTTGGACTAGCTAAATTTGATAACAATTAAAGGAAAATGAGTGAGCACGTGACTAAGCCATACAAAATTGTATTCACTCTCTAAGGGTGTCTATATTTATTTTATGTTGCCAACCTGCATATATAATTTACAAGCATAATAAATCAACACAAATGGCACATAGAGTCACACACAATTACTCGAATTTGTATACATGAAGTCCTTGTTAACAATTTGCCAGCTGTACTCAAGCGAAATTTCTGGATAATTGCATTTAATTTTATGCATAAATATTACAAGCAATCTCATCAAGTATGAATATGCGTTAACATTGTAAACAGTTGAATTTATTACACACTTACCTTTAAGCCAACAGCTGCTAGCCACAATCTAAAAAGACATTTCATAAAAGAGAAAAAGAAATTAGTGAAAAGGCAACAAAAGAAACTTTTGGCAATTATAAAAAAGATAAAAATGTTGCGCACAAATTATTAAGTTAAGCTGAAATCGATTGTAATTTATTTAAATAAATTAAAATACTTATTTGCGCGCATCTAATGCACATTGTCTTTAATTTAATTAGCGTTTAAACTGGTATTAGCTCTGAAAAGTTTACTAGACACACACAAATTAGTTTTGTATTTAATACAATTCACAAGTAAATACTAAAAACATTTTGCACATACGGTCGACTGCTGTTTATGTAAGTCCACGAATATATTTGTGCAAGCATTTAGAGTCTTAAAATTCAATTGGGCATAGCGCCATTAAGCTTCATCAAGCTGCCTACAGCATTTAGCATAATGCTTCGTCACAACTATAAGTTCAATTGAAAGTGTGAGCTATATCAATTTCACATTGAAACTGTCGCTATATCATTCACAATCAATTGAAACAATTTATTTTAGCTGTGCGGCGGGCGCATGAATAAAAATATTATTTATTTTATCAAGCACTTTTATCAACGCTTATAAGTAGTTTGCACATTTAATTACGCGCACATAAACATGCTGATATTTGTATAGATAACACTGAGCTTTGACTTTGGCCACACACAGAGAAACATGCGAATTAAATTAAAAACTTTATGCACAACAACACATAATGGATCAAGCTTTTACTACGCTGGGTTTATCATCAATTAATCCATAATCGAAAATAAAGTGCTACACAATCGCAGACAGTATATGATGATAATGATAAACATTTGGCAGAGTTCGTAATCAGTCATCAAATTGACAACAATCATATAAAAGTGGGTGGGTAAATACGACTCTGCAACACTATACAATTATGTGCCTGTCGTGTCTGTCTGTGTGTGTGTGTGTGATAAACAAGCAGCGACACGCCCAGCTTCCCAGCTTTTTGACTCGTTTCTTTGTTTACCACATTATGTGATTTTTATTGGTGCTTGTGGCGAAAATTGATTAAGATATTGCTGCACCTGCTTGCTGCTCGTACCACACATGACGTATGCGTATTTTTTTTAAGAGAGATAAAACTGCCTGCTATTTGCACGCACGCCTGCTTTTTTGCCTTTGCTCGTAACGTAAGCGCCCACCCCGAAAAACAACATTTTCATTTTCAAACAGCAACAAGCGGCGAATCAACAAAATGAAAGCACAAAGAAAAAACAGCCTGGCGCTGCCTACGGTGCCATCAGTTGCTGCTGTGCGCTTTCATTGTGCGGTTGCTCGGCTAGCGGCTGTGATCGACAGAGTCGAGTGTGTTGTGTAGCATTTATATAGTGAAATCGAAATTAATTTTCAATGTTACGCCTTTTTGTGTGTTTAAGTGAGTTATTATTGCAATTCTGTTTAAATCAGCGTTGAAAACAACATAGTGCGAAAGTTTAATTAAAAGCGAAAAAACAAAAAGTAAACACAGCGTGTTACTCATTATCAATAATAAATAAATGACCGACCGACCGCAAAATCAATAATATTAACCAAAAATAAACCGAAAAACTAATTGCACTGGACATGTGCATATAATTAATTATTATTCTAATAATTGTGTGTAATGCGTTTAAATATTTGCGAAGACTGTGCGTAATTAATTTTAACGTAAGTTGAAAATGCATTTTTAACCATTAAGTGGGCGCCATTATATCCGTTTTTGACATTTGAATGAGTTTCAATTTCGCATGCACATAAAATCAATTTGTATTACATTTAAGAGCATTAAAGCCATTTGTGTGCTCGTTCATTTGCATAGCGCACAACACAAACGGCATACTAATAATTATTTTACAATTGTAACTGAGAGTGCAATGCGAACTATTAAACTCAAGAATGTAAGTATGCATGTAAAAAATATGGCTCAAGTGACATAAATTGCATTCAAAATGAACATAAAATAGGTAAAACTACCAACACCAAAATTCGCATTGAAATAAATCTCATCAAAATTACTTTTTTGAACATTAAATAAACGGAACTAAAATTTCAACAAATTGATTTAAACATGTCAACAAATAAAGTAGATTATTTGTTTGGAAATTCAACAATTTATGGTTATCTGTCTGTCTGTCGAAGTCTGAGCAAAAATTAATCAATGAATTTTTAGCATTTGCTTGTCATGTGGGTGGCAAAGCCCCAAACAAACTCGAGTGCAAAGTATTTAATGTTTACCTTAGCCAAATACTTGAGTGAACCCATATGCTGGGCACTTAATTGCAAGCACAATTTTTATTATTATATTTTGGCATTATTTTAATAAACATGTTGTGTTTAAAGTTTGGCGCATGTGAGTGCATAAAAAAATTGGAAATTGTTTTCAATGCGCGCTTGTCATGTTTGCTTAAAATCAATACATGAAAAAGAAAATATTAAAAAAGGTTCCAGCAACTTTGTATTGTATTGAGTTAACATTCTTACCTTTTTTTTTTCTTCTTGTGAGCCTTACGTCAACAATTAGACCTTGTTGTGCGCAAGACAGTTGCCAGGTATGGCTAACAACTTTAGTCGCTCGTTTGAAGTAGTAGACAGGACAGACTCAGCGGCCTCTGGCGAATTGACCTGATTGAATGTCCCTAGCTGTAAGTTCACAATTCAATTCATGCACGAGCTCGTGCAATTCATGAAAATTTAAATGAAAGTCTGCCCAGCGCTGCTTCTTAGTGCTGAAAAAAAAGTATAAGCGTAAATTAGGTCTAACAAAAGCAGCTTGTAAACAGCGTTGGGTACAACATGATTTTAAATGCGCTTTTCTTGTTAAAGCTGTTGAACATGTTTTCACCGAAAGCGCATTTGCCATGGCCTGGGTCTGGGCATTAAGTTTATTTTATATTTAATCAGCAATAGAACAAGTCAGTGAGCTGTAGGCGCCGGCTCGCTAATTATTTTGTTACTTGGGGCGTGCATAACTAAAGCTAAACTCTAAGAGCAATTTAGCTTAAATAAACGTTTGGCAGGCTTAGTTTGTTGATTTTTAATTTTAACTATTCCAAGGTTGCCCATTTATGTAAATTTAGCACACACATACATACAAACTTTGGCACAGACATTGTTACATGCGGTTTTTCGGCAGTTTAGCAGATTAATAAGCAATTTTATTTGCGTTTAAGTGTGAGTTGTTGGTTATAATACATAAATTATTATACCACAAACGAGTGATTTCGTTAATTGAGCATAATTGAATAACAATTAAACGCAAAATATGCAAGTAAATTAATTATGAACTTGTTAAGCCACAAGCTTAATAATAAGTGCTCTTGGCGTTTTGTTAGTTGCTTTGAAAACGCAGCTTTTTATCCTCTTACAGCTTTCTTTGCTCTAAAAATAGTCCAACTTATTTTTATAAATTTGTTTTGCTGTCGACGACTTAGCCAAATATTTTTCTTTTTAATATATTTTTTATTTCGGCCTATTTTAAGCTGCATGGCGAATGGAATTCGTTCGGGTACATAACATAGTCTACTTAGTGGGGCAACAAATGAATTCTTTTGAAGCGCCGCGCCCTTCTGTGTTTTCACTAAATTTAACAATGCTAATTTTATACGCATTTCCGTTTAAATTTGCAACAATGTTTTATTTTTCAAAGCTATTTTATACTGCATGCCTTTGCTTTGAAAATTTGCTGTAGCGTATACTTGATTTTTGAATGGCACTAAGCTTAGTGTACTGCAGCTGAAGTCAATGCCTGTCATAAAAACTATATATAGCAACTGTTGAAGGGCTATGCAGCAAAGTTGTTGAAAAGCAAAACTAATTTTATTAATTTTTTAATTAAAATACCAAGACAGCTGAAATTTAAGGCTGGTGTGATGGCTTGAATTACAAACATGCTGACAGCTATTGAAAATACACAGACAAATACTAAGCTGACTGCTGGCATTTTATGAATGAAAACAACATTTGGACAGCGCGCTGTTGAAGCTCAAAATAGACAGAGAAATGTACTGCAGACTGCTTTAAATCTGCATAAATTGTAAGATAATTATTTCAACATTTTTGTAGTGCACTCAACATGCTTGACTAAAGCTAAAAAATAACAACACAATGCATAGCTATGGCTTGAATTTTTAAACTTGCTTCAATGGATTTTTACAACTATGCTTTTAACATAGTACAGCTTCAGTTGCTTTTTTTTTATTGCTGTGGCAACAAGCGTAGATTCATAATTTATTAAAATACGCTGCTGCTAGCCAGCAGATATGTCAAAACAATTTCCAAGGAAAACTTGTGTATCAAAGCAAAAATAAGATAACAAATATTTGTTTATCAAATGGTAAACATAACAACTACACTCAAAGCACGTAGCACAGATTTCATTTTTGTTGCTACTGTTCAATAATTTCATTGCAATATGTTTTCCTTTGAAGTGACAAAGTTGGTAGCTACTTAAGACAAAGTTCGTTTGCTGCAATTGTTGAACATTAGCTGGGAGTAACAGTAAATTATACGCAGATTATCCTTACAGTGTCCAGTATATAAATTAATTATACAAGTCGTCAAATTTAATAAATAATATGCATGCCATATTTAGTCTGGCCCTACCTTGTAGCTGCTTAAGCAGTCTAGACTGCTCTCGCCTAGCTCTTTTCTATGCCAACTGCTGCTTAACCTGATGTTGTGTTAATATCATGACGTGCATTTAAATGTGCTGATTAACTTGATTTGCTTATTGTGTATACGTTAAATGCTTTGTCTGCGTGCTTGCTAACGGTTGACAGCGTAATATGAATTTGTTGCACTTCAGTGGCTCGACAAGTGTCCATTGATGTAAAAAATGTTGCGAGTAGATAGCCAAGTTTAAAGCTGCGCGGCACACAAGTGTAGAATTTTAATTATTTGCTTTAATATAAATTTCAGTTTAAGCTTATTAAATTTTGCGAGTGCAGACTGTAGCTAAACATTTGACACACCTGCTCATGTAGCGCGTATAATTTTAATTAAATTCCATGTGTTCGTTTTGTCTTTGTTATGAAAAAAAATAAGTACATGTTCCAGGAAAGAATTAAGCTGCAACTCCAGACACTTAGTATGTCAATTGCTTCGCTTGTATTATTATGATAATTAAGTTTTTGTGCCAATATTTATGTTGGGCGTATACAATACGTTTGTGGGGTTAACAACTTTCAAGTGCCACTGTACCTTTTAGAAAATGTCTCCTAAACGACATATCAGGCGAAATATCCTAAGCTCAAAACACTTAGTTCAAGTGCAGAGCACACACTTCACTGAATTGCCATTGTTTTCTCGAAAACATTTTCGGCGGGTTAATGTCTAAGTGTGGCTTACATTAAATCACCCAAAATGATTGCAGGGGTCTACTCTCTACTGATTGCTCGGGTGACTGACATCTGATAACCAATTTGGAGCACAAACATTTAAATGCAAGTTAAGCTCTTTTTACTTTGCTCAGCTGAGCTGCTTTGATGATAAGCAGCCGCCCAAGCACTTTGAAGTGAAACTAAAATGTTGCATTGGCAACAAGTTGCGCTGCAACATGTTGGGGCCATGACTTCAACTTCAAGTTCAGTCGTCAACATCTTTTTTTTCCTCGAGCCGCTCGTATCCTGTCGGCAAGCGAACTGTGCGAGGTGCTTGATAAAAGCAAAAGTCAAGCCAACGCTACAGTTGATAACGTACGCTCGGTCGGTTGGGTTGACTGCTGCTTCCGAAACGCTGGCAGCAAACAACTTGAGGCTATAAAAGTCTCAAATGAAAGTGGCGGCACATTCAAAACGCGCAGTGGTCAATAAGCAATTGACTTAGTTTTAATTAGATTTTGACACGCAGTGTAAAAAGTTTTTTTTGCTTTGATTAGTTCCAAGAACCAATTGGCTTAAGTCGGGGTGTTAACTGTGTCAAGCAGACGTTCGCTACAGCACCTGCGGGTAATACGCGCATTTATTACAATTACATTTAATACCATAAACTCACGCCCATACACACGCACACACACACACACACAATCGACTTGGAATTCGTGTTACATGTTTCGGCTGTGGTTACATTTTTTTCTTTGTAATTAGACCCAAAGCACAACGGTGTTTCGGCTTTTTATTTCTATGCGATTGCGGTTAACGTGGCCACGTGTGGCCCAGAGAGCTGTGGATTTAAACTAAGCACAGGATTTGCCAAAAAGGGTTGACAGACCCCAGCACACACACACATAAGTCGAAAAACTTAATTATCTGCTAAATATTTAATATGTACAACGTTGTTGCTCGCGGCTATAGCAGAGCAAAGCGTGCAAAAAAAAGTTTTTTTTTTGGCTTTGACATACACAGAATTTTATATGAGGGCAGTATTCGTATTTCTAGCCAGACTTCAATAAAATGCGTAAGTCAAAATTATGCAAGTTTTATGAGCACAAAAATGTGCTAATTAGTTGCGTAGCTTTCATTTAAGTAATTCAATATTATTTTCACTTAAGCTGCCAGTCTGTAGAGTCACAGGTACATGCCAAAACAAATTTTCCCACTGCTGCAGTTAGTTGAGTTAAGCTTTAATTGCTTTGCGCAACTGAAACGTAAACTAAATTAAGCCGACAGACTAACTTAAAAGTAGCCTTCACACAAATAATAATAACATCAGCTTTTTGTACAAAACGTATAAACTTTTGTTTGCATTTAAGTACCATAAAATGGCAAGCAATCCTTATTGCCTTTTGTCTGTCGCTTTGGCGTAAAAATGTTTGACAAAGGTTATTTTTTAATACATATTGGCAAAGACTCGAGAGCTTTTCAACTTTTTAATGTTCTTTTGTATTGCGATTATGCAGAAGACTCTTCGGTTTGTGTCTGTTGAGGGATATGAATGTAAAAATATCAATTGCCTTGCGCTAGAGGTGTGAGGTGTGCTTAGAATCTCTTTGATGTCCAATAAATGCAATCAATATGAAATATCAAATAAATTTCTGCTAATAAATATAAACAGCCTGAAGCACTTATACTGAAATTGCATTTTATTGCGAGCAACAAAAAAAAAAAGATGCTTTATATTATTACTATTATTTCTTGGAAAAGCCGAGTGGCTGCTACGCAATTAACAAAAGAGTTGTACTTTTCAAGCTGTGGCAACGGGCACTAACGAGTTGCATAAAGGGATTAAATGTCTATTGTGCAGTAGTAGCATGGAAATTGTTGTAGGTGGTGGGTGCTGCGGCTTAAATACTCTACCTCGCATGCAGATAACTTTTACTTTGCGCATGAGTTTGCTTAGCAATATGTAAATATTTTATTTAGCCGGAAAAGTTTGCACTCGAGACTTTTTAACTGCGTTATGATTACAGCTACGGCAAGTAGCACAAAGTCACGGCTTTAACTCACTCTGTAAGCTGCCGATTTAATGAGTTCCGTTGTCAGGCAGTACAGCTGTGCGTATGAGTAATTTGCACTGAGCTAAGGTGTTGCCAAGAGCGCAAATGAAATTGAATACAATGCTGGGCGATAATAAAGAGGTTTTTACTCCATCTAAGGCCCAACACATTCTTTCTTTCTTTGGGGGGATTAAGTTCTCTCTTGTGTGTACATGTCCTGGCAGCTAAATTACGTCTCTCGATTCCGAGTAAATTCGAAGTGCCAAGGCTAATGATACTAAAGGTGAAATGTAGCATGCACAAAAGCAAAGCTCAATGAAATTATTTTTAGCTGCCTCAAGTAAATTGCACGCTTTTCTCCGAAAACTATAATCATACTATACACAGAGAATCAATATTAAGTTATACGCACATGTCAATAATAACAAATGGTGTATGGCAGTGAATGTCAACACACCTTAGGGCAGCAAGCAATGTGTGCACTTGTCAATATCACACAGCTTCAACAACTCTTCTTCTTCTGCTCTACACATGGCTGTAGTGCATGGAAACTGTAAAATTGTGGTTCGTTTCAATTATGCAAAGCAAACTCTGGCCAAACTGCTGTCCGTTGCTAACGCTTTAATTACAAACAGTTGCCTGTAACTCAAGGCTTTGCTAATGGATAAATTGCTTGCTAGTCAACAATTTAACATAAATTACTTGTTTTTAATTTGACTCCCTTTCTGAAATCACGTTTATCTTTATTGCAGTCAAGCGCTAGGATATTAAAATGCATTACGTTGATTCCAAGTTACTTTGTTAAGCCGGAAATAAAAGCAAAACATTTACACAAAACGTCATCAGAGTTTCGTTAAGTTTCGCAGCAGCAGCATCATGGATGAGGATAATATATTGTATGAGCAGCATCTGCATGAGGAAATGCTGCCTGGTGCAATGGAGGAAGCTGAGTTTGGTGAGTGCAATTTATTAGATTAAAATTTCAGCATATTCTAGAAAAAACAACGAAGTGATACATCAATGCACAGTGGAAATGAATTGGCAACTACTTGTACTTCAATTACGTATACGTAATTGGGTTACTACTTTTATTTGAATAACGTATACGCAACTACTTTATTTAATTATATACGTATACCCTAATTGGAGTGTACTTTTATTTTGATAACGTATACGCAATTTGTTGGCTACTTTTATTTGAATTACGTATACACAATGGAAGGCGACACACTTTAAATTTAACGCATTTTATTTGATTTAATGATTGACTTGACCACTTTTATTTTGATTAAGTAAACGCAATTTAACAAATACTTTAATTTTAATTAAATTAATTATACGCAAATTGGCAACTACTTTTAATTTAATTACTTATATGAAATTTGGCCAGTACTTCTATTTTAATTACGTATACGCAATTTGGACAACTAATTTAAGTCAATGATGTTTACGCCATGCTGCTAACTACTTACATTTTATTTAATTACGTATACGCAATGTGGCAGCTACTTTTAATTACATATACGTAATTTAGCGGCTACTTTTATTTTACTTACGTATACGCAATTTGACAATGGAAGGCGACACACTTTAAATTAAACGCATTTTGTTTAATTTTATGATTATCTTGACTACTTTTATTTTGTTTGCGTATACGCAAGCGTACTCATCGTACTCACTTTAAGTTTTACACATTTCAATTGAATTTTGACCCACTGTGCACTGCAGGAAAAAGTCAAGCGTGAGCCATTTAAGAATTTGCTATACAATTTGAAGTATTTATTTTGAAGACATCAAATCGACCCACCCTAATACACATATTTTATACAGTTGTCAAAAAGAAAAACACATGAAACTAGTTTTTCTATTTTAATTACAGTTGAGGGCTTCAGACGTCATTGAGCAATAACTTAAGCTGCCTTAAGTTAACTACACCTTTAACTATTTTGCTTAAAACAATGTCAAAATTTAATTGCAGAGCGACTTTATACTGCGCCTGTGGAGATTGTGGCGCTGCTTTCGATTTTCTATGGCAGCATCAGCATCATGGCTGTCATTGGCAACACGCTGGTGATTTGGGTTGTGGCTACAACGCGTCAGATGCGCACTGTTACCAATATGTACATTGCGAATTTGGCATTTGCCGATGTTATAATTGGGCTCTTTAGCATACCATTTCAGGTGAGTGTAGGCGTTGCAGCAAATGAAAACAAAAGCGACTCCAATTTAATTTAAACAGTCACAGCATTTTTCAGCTCGCGTGTGTGAGCGCAATTTATGCAAATGTCTGTTTGCGCTAATTAGGCGTGGCTTTAAAAACATTTTCATTATACAATTTGCAGCAATAATTGTTGTTTGGCTTGTAAACATGGCGTATGCGTAATGTACTGGCCAATGGCGCAGCACATGTTGGAATAAATTGAGTTTTGCTGATTTTTGGGCCAAAACTTTTGTGCACATAAATCAGTTTAATGGCATTTTTGATACACGTTGATAGGTAATTCCCTTTATGACACAACTGACCACCAAAACACGCGCTATAAACATTGATCACACTATAATCGCGCGTCAGTTTAATTTCCGGCGCTTAAACACAACACACGCAACAATATTAACGGAGATTAGAAAATTGACAGGCATGCAGTTTATGGCATGAGCATAAAAATTCACAACCAACCAACTATGCACATGTGTGGCAAGCTGCATAAAAAAAATGTTGCCTGCTTAGGCGCAAGCAAATTACATTTGCATGAGCATTAAACGAAGCCCTGCGCAAATTGTCAAGGTAACATAACAAAACAAAATAGAATTAGAGACTTTCCAATGTACTGGGCATGCATAATTGATAAATTGAATCGGCTTTGAGTTGGGCAGCAGCAAAGCATTGATTGAATTTATTTTGTACTATCTTTAGTAAATTTATTTTCAAATAAGCAGCTTAAGTGAAGATTAAGGTTAATGCTAATATTGTTGTTGAGTCTGCGTAGGCATATAAATGTTCATTATATGCTGTGCTGTTTGCTTGGCTGTCAGAGCATAATGAAGTTGTTGTTAAATTGTTTGCAATTGTTGCTTAGGCCGCAGCACTTGATTTATAGCAGCACCGCAAATAAATGCGTGCTTCAAAGCCACACACACACACGAACGCACACACACATGTAATTAATATATACAAGCCGACATTTGCACATATTTGCGTAGCCAAGTGACAATCTGAGGCTGAGTCTAATTTAACCAATTTCCGCACATTGATTTCAATAGCATTTCATTAATAAGCTGCTGCTTCTCTCTCTCTCTCTTTTTGGGGCTTGCAGTTTCAGGCTGCATTGTTGCAACGCTGGAATTTACCGTATTTCATGTGCGGTTTTTGTCCTTTTGTGCAAGCTTTAAGCGTTAATGTCTCCGTATTCACGCTTACCGCAATTGCCATCGATCGACATCGTGCAATAATTAATCCGCTCAGGTGAGTCTCGCTCTGCACATTGTGTGCGCTTGATTTGACTGTCGACTATTGTTAAAAACGTGCGCTTATAATTGCAGAGCACGTCCCACAAAGTTCATATCAAAGTTCATAATTGCGGGCATTTGGCTATTGGCTTTCCTCTTTGCCGCGCCATTTCCAATTGCTTTTCGCGTCGAGGAGATAACCGACCGCTTTCGTGGTATGTGTAATGTAAGCTTAAGCTAATGTACATTAAACAAATCCACATAATCCACAGAGAACGACAAGTACTTCAATTTAACGCGACCATTTTGTATGAACAAAAACCTGTCGGATGAGCAGTTGAAGGCCTATCGCTATGCCCTGGTATTTGTGCAGTATCTGGTGCCGTTCTGCGTCATTAGCTTTGTCTACATACAGATGGCCGTGCGTTTGTGGGGCACACGCGCGCCCGGCAACGCGCAGGACTCGCGCGACATAACGCTGCTTAAAAATAAAAAGAAGGTCGCCAACTGATAACTTAAAAACTTGCAACTTGCTTTAATTACAAATCAATATTGCAGGTCATTAAAATGCTGATAATTGTTGTCGTTATCTTTGGACTCTGCTGGCTGCCGCTGCAGGCCTACAACATTTTATATGTTACCATACCGGAAATCAATGATTATCATTTCATCAGCATTGTGTGGTTCTGCTGCGATTGGCTGGCCATGAGCAACAGCTGCATAAAAAAAAAAAAAAAAAAAAAAAAAAATCCGCCACTATGGTATCTATAATGTAAGTAGACAACTGATCTGGCATTGCTGTCATTTAATTCGGAATGTTCGGCACCATTAGCTCGTCATTAGCTCAAAGTAATTAAAAGCCAAACTTAGTCGCCTAAGCTGTTTATGTTGCTTTGTTGTCAGCATTAATTATTTGAAATGCGAACTTTGCAGCTCACTCTAGTTAATTAAAACTCATCCATACTGTTTGTCAATACAAGCACCTGCTACTCCCAACAGCTGGCAGACAATTTGTCAGGCTCTGCATGCTTAAATCCACAAATTGTCTATGTATTGTGGCTTGGGTTGGACTCAAGTGCCAAAATCGATACAAAGTACGACAAGCCACAATCGTAAACTTGGTAGTTCTGCTTTTAAGAGCGCCCCTAACTCATTCCAGCCAGACATCCAAAAATTCGCTACGTGCGTGTTGTCTACGTCTTGCTGAAAGTTATTTTCAGCGCGCATCAAAGAAAAACAAGCAAAAAAAAAATAGAAAACTTTTCATGCTAAGAAATGCGCCAGTTTATTGCCACAGCTTGACAGAAGCCCCAAAAATTGAGCAAAGGAGTGTTAGTGGGGGCGTCGTCTCTATTTCTTGATAGACCCGAAGTAACAGATGCCACACACACACACAATGAGCACTAAAAATCAGAGTTGAGCTTTCATTAGCAAGTTTGCTCTTTGGCTCAAGTATAGCAGATTTTTATATAAATAAATTTGCCAACAATTTAGTCGGAGAAAGGTCAAGCATATATTATGTCTGATTGCGTTAGAGTAGCAACGATGTAAGAGAAAGTGATGGAGTGAGAATAAATGAAAGTGAGTGAAATTGAACATGCAACTTGTATCAGCTTGAATTTATAATTAATGCTGAGTGTAGTGTTGAGTTGCATATTTTTGTAGCATTGATGACACTAAAAGTTAGTTTCATTCAAAACAGAGTTGAAAACTAAGTGCGTATTTTTTGCTTATTTATATGCCAAAAATATGCAAATTATGTTTCTATAAGCAAACTATGGAAATTTGCGAACATTTTCTTATGTTAGACAAATGAATTTTGCATTAATATTGCATATTTTTCATATATTGTTGGCATATAATTTGCATATTTTTAATATGAATTTAATTGTAGATCGAAACGTTAAACGTTTAAATAAGAATCTGGCTGGCAATAATTTATGAAAATACGAGATTTAGTGTAAGTTATTTAAGAATTTTTTATATTTTTAATATGAATTTAATTTATTAGATACGAACGTTAAAACGTTTAGATACAACTTTTTATAAGAATCTGCTGCAATATTATGAAATATGAAAAAAAAAAAAAAATACGAGATTTAGTGTAAGTTATTTGTTAATTTTTTATATTTATTTGTAGCAGAGATGTAACATATTTTATACAATGCTGAATGCATCGACTGAGATTCTTTTCTGCAATCAATTTACAGATTTTTTTCTTTAACAAACTGAATTTGAAATGCGTTCAGTTTATTGAATATGTAACTATTGACTATTGTATGAATATATTTAATATTTATTTGCTAGTGTAATTTGTAGTTAAGAAAGCAGTCAGTGATAAATGAATCAACTGGTATTCAATGCTAGATTTTTTTGTTTGCCAATCTGAAATTGAATTGTGTGCAGATTGCAATCATAATTGAATATTTAAATATTGGGTTAGCTTTGACTGAAATTGAGCTCTGAACTTGCAGCATGCATATTTAATTATAATAATCTTGAGTGTAGCTTTGACCTTATCCAATATTTATTTGTTGTAAATTTTCCAAAAGCTTTAATGTTGCATTTATAAGTATTCGCCTTTTTGAACGAATCCTTACACACACGAAGGCACTCAAATTTCTACGCAATTTGCAATTTTGTTTGCTCGTATATTTACAGGAGAAGTTCAAGCGTGAATTCAATAAACGCTTCGCCGCCTGCTTTTGCAAATTTCAAACCAGTCTGGAGGCGCACGAGCGAACCTTCTCGATGCACACGCGTGCCAGCTCGATACGCTCAACCTATGCGAACTCATCAATGCGCATACGCAGCAATTTGTTTGGCACACGCCACAATGCGGCGGCGGGCAATGGCAAGCAAGGGTTTCACATCAGTCGCAATGGTTACCAGACTGGCAATGGCCATGACTATGGCGTGGGCGGCAACAACAATGGCCATCAAACTGTTGTAACATTTGCGGGCAGCGGCAGCGGCGGTGCTGGCAGTTTGCCGCCTTGGCGACGCAACAACTTCAAGCCACTGCATCCGGATGTGGTCGAGTGTGAGGATGACGACTTGGCGCTAATGGAGTTGGCATCGACGAGCGAGGATTTGCCAGTGAGTTTGGCTACCGCAGGCGCGGGCGTGCAGCTGACGCTGCTCAAGAGCAATTCGCGCGAAAGCTCAAGCTGCATTTGTGGTCAGGAGTTTGGCAGTCGCACCGACTGCAACGGCACTTGCATCCTCAGCGAAGTTTCGCGAGTGCAGCAGCCAGGATGAAGCGCCAGGAAGAAGGCGCTGTGGCCACCGTGTAAAGGCTGAGAGCGCGTGCAATCAAATCTGTGATTTTGTAATAATATATTGTGATTATGATTGATGGTAATGCTGCTGTTACGTTAATTAAGACTCAGTCAGTCAGTCAGTCAGTTGTTTGGCTTATGTCATTTTACAGTATTATTCTATACGATATGTATTCCAAGAATGCCAATTTAATTCCGTATATATTTACAGCGATTTTAATGCACACACACACACACACACTCAACTAATTACAATACTAAACAACATTTTCGTTCGCCGCTCTTTAATGTGCATTAAGCAGTTTAGTTTAATTAGTAAGCACACAGCATCAATTAACCAGCGATAAATATAAATTATTCATATACTATATGTACCTACTATGTATGTAGAGTTTCAATGAAACAAAAACTTGTGTCCTATATATATATATGAATATATGTTTGTAACTCTATGTGTATGTTTTGCAGCATAAAAAGGCTAATTAATGTAATGATTGTATTAAACTACCAGATGAATGAATAAACATTTCAAGTCATTAAACAATGAGAGCGTGCAATATTAATTAAGTATTTAGTGCATTCATTTGTTTATAAAAAAAAGAAAGTGTACAATGTTAATCTTTGCATGTGATGCCTGAGGGAGAAATTATAAGGATTGCTGCTATATCTCAATTAATGTCTTGAGCGACTTTTAGCAGTAATTTAATGGAAATCGCAGCATTGCTTGAGAAGCTATAGTGAGAGCTTTGACGACTTTAACTCCTACTTCTGACCATGGCTAAACTTCTATTGCTTGTATTGTGTATCACTTTAAACTAATTTTAAGAAAATCGTTGAAATCACTGGCTTAGAAATTAGAGCTCTGCATTGTTGAAATTGAAAATTGAAATGTAAATAATTCATAAGTTATTTATCCGATCGTTCTGAAATTTTCACAATCGGTCGAAAACAATTTTGTGATTTATTTCAGATTTAAAGATTTTTGTACTGCCTTATATATCGTTTTTTCGATTTGCGGGGGAGGGAATAAAAATAACGCGTAGTGTTCCTGGGATATAGAAGCACCTTACAATACCAACTTTGGTTTGCTCTCAGCTCTTTATTTAGTTTGCTGAGACACGACTCATACAGGACCGGACGGACGGCGGACGGATAACAAGACAGACGGACATGGCTATAATCCGACTCATCTCGTCGAGCTGATACAAGATATATTATACTGTATGGGTCTGCTACGTCCTCCTTCGTCTGTTACAATACATTTGCACAGCTTCATGATACCTCTTTTTCCATTTTTTACAAAAATGTCAAAGTGTATAAAAATATATATTAATATAGTCTGTTTGGTCATGCAAGTCCAATTTGACTCCTCAGCTACGAACAGCTGATCTAGTATAAGCTCTCACTTTGGTTCACACAGCGCTGAAGAAGCTCAAGCGCTCTCTTCATCCGCGCTTGTATTCACGAGCTCTCCTCTTTCGCTTTGTCCTTACGCGCCTCTCCCCTTCTTCTTTGTGCCTTGCATTTGGCACTGCCTAATAAAAGTTCGCGCTCTCTTTGTGCGTTCTCATTAAGTTCTGCTCGCTATCACTTATCTCTATGACTTTATCTATCGCTAAGAATTATGAAGCCGAGCCTATAATTCTCTTCATCTAGACTTACATTCGATCGTCGCAACTGACAAGTTGAACTTTATTCGCTCTCTCAAGTCTTAATCACTTTAGTTACTAATAATAATTAATACGGCAGTGCCTTTAATTATTCATTAGTAAGAACTTGATTTACTTTAACTTTTGATGCTGAAACAGACACACATAGTCTTCTGGCTATATATAATTTAATTGTCTATATACTTCGAAACTTGAAAAATTCAACTAAACTAAAACACACATAACTGCAGAAGGCAGTAATAAACGTACATATTATAAAGAAATTCTCTTCGTTTTATAATATAAATTCGGGCGTGATTCGCAACATTACAGCTAGCGACAAGTCGTTAGCTCAACATAGTCTAACATAATTATACAGCAAACATAAGGGTTAACTTATTTCAAAGGACATTAAAAGCTTCAACACATAAATTTATGGCAAGTTGCCATAACTTGCAAAAAGCACTTAAATCTTTTTGTGGCAAGATAATTTACTTAAGCTTTAGAAGTAAATGAACTTGTACTTAAAGCTTGCTTGCTAAATAAAGTCACAAGCTTTTGTATAATAATTTAGTGCATACGCAAACCGGAAGTCGTCTCTAGACTGAGCAGCGGAAAAGCTTAAGAAGCAGCTGAAAGCTTTATGGTTAAGAGGCGGCCAAATTGATGTGGTCATTAAGCTTGCAGCATACAGGGTGCGCTAAATATTAAATTTTAAATATAAAAATATTGAAATTGTAACGAGAAGTTGAGCAAAAGTTTGAATTGCTTTACTATAATTAGTTGTATGCTAAGTTCAGCCTAATTGCTACTGAATTTTTGACTATATTTTCTAATAGGGGCCATCAATTTTCAAAGGTCGCATGTGAAATGGTTAAACTACCCTAATAGCAATACAAACAACGCTAGACATGCTGGGATGACAAACACTAACAAAATATGACAGCAAGAACAAGTAGCATGGGGTAAGAAGTACAAAAACTGTGGCACGCTATAGTCGACATATGTGTGATAGGAAGTTGTTGTTGTTGTTGTTGCGCCACATGCAATCAAACAACATATGCTGCACTCGGAGACACACACACACACAAGTGTACATGCTGCAAAACACGCAATGAGCTAACTGACTGGACATGCACATGCAACATTATGAAGCAACATGAGAACTTGCTGGCCATGGCAGCGGTTAAGCTCACTAACACGATCACACACGCATGATGAACAGTTGTGTGTGTGTGTGTTTGTGTGTGTCGAGGAGCTGCCTGCCTGCATTGGCTGTTGATAATTGAATAATTAACAATGTTTAAAATGCTACCAATAACAACCCAGCACGGGTGTCTCTGAGTTACGTTAACGTTAAAACGAACACGTTGCGCGTACGAACAAGAGACAGTGCAATGGCACTAAACAAGCGTTGTCATTGCCTTGTCGCTATTTATAACTATCCAGCGCTATATATGCGTATGTGTGTGTGTGTGCGTTTGCAGGTCAGCAGGCCAACTGCAAGCACAATGTCAGCCAAGAGTTAACCAATAACACAGCAGTTTATATAACTTCACTTGTACTACATATAATTGGGTTAGACTATAATGCTAAATAATTGACAGTTTGGTGGGAAAATCTTTGTCATATATGGGCTGCTAGTTATTGATTGACTTTATTATTACTTGCAAGTCCAAGATTATTTTCAATTCGTCAGCACACGTTGCACGCAGCGGTTCGTTTTTAAAGCATGCAGAACTCTTCAGGTGATGATTGTGAATTGTGAATTGCATTTGATTTGCGTCTAAACTCTTTCAATAATGCAGCGCCACGCAAGGCATTCTCATCGACCAGCTCATCGGGTCGCAGCAGCAGCGCCAGCGTCGTCAGTAATGCCGCCGAGCTATTTGAGACATGCACAATGAGCAATGGGATTAGAACAAATAGCCTGGCAGCAACGGCAGCTGTTGGGCTTGATTGTGGCAGTGGCATGCCCGTTACGGATTTCTATAGAGATGCAACGGTGCTGATTACGGGCGGCACGGGCTTTGTGGGCAAAGTGCTAACCGAGAAATTGTTGCGCGCCTTTGGTTTGCGTAAAATTTACATGTTGATACGCAGCAAGGACAATATGAGCGTGCAGGAGCGCCTACGTAGCTTCTTCAATGAGTCGGTGAGTAGTAGCGAGAGAGAAGTTTACACAGCTGGAAAATGAATTCTGTTCAGCGCCCCGGAGGTTGCTGTCAATCTGGCAATGGAAGTTTTATGCACAATGCGAGAAATACAAACTCATTGACATGAGCAGCAGAGTAACTGATGTTGCTATTGTTGCTGTTGTTGTTGTTGTTGTTGTTGTTGTTGATATTGTTGCCTTTCTGCCAGATATTCAATACAATGCGCGTGGAGTGCCCAGAGTTGTTCGAGAAGGTGCATCCGATACGCGCTGATTACAGTGCCATCGACCTGGACATTGATGCCGGCGACCGTGCAATGCTCTCGTCTGAGGTTCAGGTAAGCGTGCGCTTCTCTCTCTCTCTCTCTCTCTCTCTATCTCTTTCGCTCTCGCTCTATCGCAATTGAAATGTTGGCAGTTTGCTCTGAGCTTGTTGTCTGCATGTCGGCAATTCAATCAATGGACTTTTGTATGCAACTTTTGTGTTTGCCTATCCGTTTGCCGGCCGCACTCTCTCAGTCTATCTGTTTGTTTGCATATTACGTATACGCCGTGTTGGCTGCCAAAGGCAGGCGCCGTGTTTACGACAACACCATGCAGTCAGTTTATTTCCTTTTTATGATTTTTTCTCCACTCACACACACAAAATAATATAAAAAGGCGTGTGACTAAAGAGCAACGCAACCGAGCTTAATATACACTTTGACACAAATGCAGACACATACTAAAAAAAAATAGACTCGATCTCAAAACCGAGTAACTTAACAGACAGATAAGTTCAGAGTTATAAAAGATTTAATTATTTTGGAATTTAATGCATTCGAAATCTTTACATTTTTGAATTAATTTAATATTTTTCCATTTTGAACTAGAATTTGCTTAAATTTAAATCATAACGATTTATTTTAATGCAAAGTTAATTCTTACATATGATTTAACTGCTTGAAAGTCAAAAATTGACATTCAATTGGAATTAAATTAAAAAACAGCATTAAATTTGTATAAGAATTTATTTGTATTATCAATTTGATTTAGATAGTTTAAACGATAATTTTTATATTTTTAACTCAAAATATTGTTTATAAACAGATTATTATTTACAAATTTTATCTCAAAATATTTAAATATATCCTTTACTAACTTTAAAGCTATAAAATTTTTGTATGCATATAAAAATGTATTCAAGTTTATTTTTATAGAACTTCGTCACATACTTTGTGCTAATTCTATGCTACCCCATTGCAATAATTTTAATTTGCAAAGCGTATAAAAAGGCGCAACAAAATAACAAAGAGAAAATTTTTTTTACTTTTCAACAAATTGTAACCAACCGTAGAGCTGTGAAGCATGGTAGTTCTGCTGTGCTGTGCTGTTGTGTTGGTGCTGGTTATAAAAAAAATATATAAATATGAAAACTGTGCAATGCTTCAAGTTTTGGTTGTGCGCGAAGCCTTGGTCCTGCAGGCATCCGTTTTGAGTTTAGTTTTTTATGCTATTTTTTAGTCCTGCTGCTATGTTGTTGTTGTTGTGCTTATTTATTTTAGTTTTTTGGTTTTTGCATACATGTCATCAGTTGCATGTTGACGCTTGGGCTGGGGGTGGCTTGCAGTTAGTTTCCTCTGACTGTTTTAAAACTAATTGCTTTGTTGTCGTGTATCATGCTTGCATGCAGAGGTTACCTTAGCTTGCACAATGTTCAGCATGTGCTGCCGCGCGTCCTGGCTTTGAGGTTATCACAACGCAACCAGCATGAGGCGACACCAAATGCATCCTGGAAATCGCTTCTGTTTTGCATGCAGCACTCGTGCAATATGCATGTCCTTTTGTTGTTAAATTGTTGCTGCCGCAGCTCGTATTTTCTATTTACAAATGCATCCCTTTTTTTTTTTACTCTAGATTGTCTTCAATGTTGTTGCCTCGGTGAAATTCAATGAGAAACTAAGCGATGCAATTGACATTAATGTCCTGGGCACCAAAAAGATACTCGATTTGGCTATGGAAATGCAACAATTGAAGGTAAGTTACAGTTTAAATAATAAATTCTATAAATATTCTTTGCTTCGGCGTTAGGATATAAAAACCCAAGTAAATAGGGTCATATAAACAAATGAAAAAGGGTCCTAGAAAATTATTATATTATTGTAATATTATTATTATTATTATAATATTATTATAAAAAACTACAACAATTCTTCAATCAGAGTATTATTTTCATTTTTGGGGCCTTATTTATAATAAAAATTGTAATCTTATGTATTTAATAATGAAACAAAGTAGCAAAACTTATAGTTGCTAAAATCATTTATCAACTTTGGCCTAACCGGATCCTTAGTGATAAGTGGCTTTTATTAAAATGATGTTTTAATTTTAGCAGCGTAAATTTTCATCTTTACTTATTTCATTAATAGTCTCTCTCTTATTTCCGACAGCCATTTGCTGTACATACAGCTCAATCAGCAAATGTGCATTAAATAAACTTGTTTGCGTATTGAGTTAAAAGCGCAAACTGAAATTAAATATTTAAGCTTGCATAATGCTCAAATTTGCAATCTCTTAATTCACTCGCAGCTTAAAGTAGCTTGCGGCCCACCACGCACATTCGGTTGTAAAATGTGCTTTTGTTACTTATTTTTGTTGTTGTTGAATTTTTTGCATAACGCATTTAACTATCCAAAATGCATAATTCCCATGTCTGTATGGTGAAAATATTTGTATATGAATTTTAATATATGGCAGAGGCGTTTGCATTTCTGCTTGTTGTTTGTTTTTTATCTTATGCTGAGCGTATTTTTTACTTAAATTTCAATACAATTCAATCAACATTCGACATGCTGCCACGCCCACCAACGTCAACGCCCACGCGTCCATTTTGACAGTCGTTCGTGCACATTTCAACGCTGTACTGCAACTGCAATCGCAAATTCATCAAGGAGCAAGTGTATGAGAACGAAATTGGTTACGAAAAAATTATGCAGGTAACTAAATAAATATTATAGTTATTATTTATGACTGTTGCGCTGATTTAGCTCAACAATTGTTATAAATTATAGTTGTGATTGTTGCCTATTTACTTTGCAGATCTCTCGCACCTTTGATGATGACACTCTAGAGAAGCTGCGTCATTGTCTAATCGGTCAGATGCCCAACACCTATACGATGACCAAGAAATGTGCTGAAAATTTAGTCAATCATCGTGCCTTTCATATGCCCGCCGGCATCTTTCGACCGCCCATTGGTAACTAAGCAGCATAAGCACTGCTAAATTTATCTTGCAACGCAGTCGGCAACCAGTTGTGGTTTTAAACTTGACTTCACAAACTAATTGTCAGATAATTAGCCAGCATGCCCTAGAGCATGAGAGCACAAAAACTCATGAGAAAGAAAAAAAGAGAAACTGTAAATTCGAAAAACGGCAGCTGCCTGGAACTTAGACAGCGCCCCAAAGGATTAGCTCGCAGTTAGAAAAAGGAATATTTAAAATTTTGTGCAAAATAGCCAACAACGTTTGCTGGCTGACTCGGTAGGGCTATGGGGGCGGCAACGGTCTGAGGTTGGTTTTTAGCAGATAAATGCATGTGGAAAAAGTTTTTTTTGCCCAGCAAACGACACAAAACGAAGCTCTAAACGCAACGTAACGTAACGTGGAAAACAAAGCCCAGGCAAAAAGTCGAAAAGAACGCAAACCAATAGCCCAAGCCCAGCCCAAGCAAAGCCAAGTCTGGGCATAAGCGTGGGTTACTGCATCGGCATCAAGCTTGGTAACAATGCGCAAACAAATTTTCATTTATTTTAACACAAAAAATACCAAAGCTACCAGCAGCGGCAGCAAAGAGTAGGAATAACAAGTGGGCGCATTCAAATTGGGCGTAAGCAACATTTAGATACACTTTTATATGCCGAAAGTTATTTATACGATAGTTTTGTATCAATCAAAAAGATGGACAAAGCTTATTGTGATTTGTTTTAGATTTTTTCTGATTTTTTATGTGGGCAACAATCGTTTTTATGTTTTTGTGTTGAGTAGGGAGGCAGAATTTATACAAAAATATAATAATATAATAGGTGAACTAGCATACCAAATTTGCTTGCTGTAGCTATTATAATCTCTGAGATCTCGTAGCTCATACAGACGTACCTGACTATATCGACTCAGCTGGTCTTGCTGTTCAAGAATATATATGCATAATGAAGTCTGCCACGCTTGCTGCTGACTGTTACATAGCTTTACTCAACTTTATACTCCCCTCACCTCTTTTATATAAATATCAAAGTGTATAAAAAAAAATTCAAGTGCAAAACTTGCAATTGGGAGTCAGGCGCATATCAGTTAGAAGTAACAGTTGTGTGGATGTTCGGTGGGTGGTTTGCTCTGTTTGCTATTATCGCTTTGGCGCTGTCTAAAATCAACAATGCTCTGTGTTCTCGCGTGTGTATGTGTGTGTGTGTAGACTAGAGAGTCCAACAGACCAACAAAGCAGCCATTAATTCTTATTTATTTGCAGTAATGTCAACGTACAAGGATCCATTTCCCGGCTGGACTGATAATTTGTACGGGCCATCAGGTTTATGCACTTGGTCCGCACGGGGACTCGTACGTTGCATTTACGGCACCGCCAACTGTAAGGCGAATATGGTGCCCGCCGATTATGTAGTAAATGCAATGATAGCCAGCGCCTGGGATATAGCCAGAAGGTGAGTACAGCAAGCAAGTTAATTGGCCAACAGTATTTAGTTTCAAAGTTTACACACACACACAGATATGAGCAGCATGAGAATCAACTGGATGGCAAGTCTGAGCTGCCTGTCTATAACTATGTATCCGATGTCAATAATATTACTTGGGGCCAGTACATGCGACTAGCACGTCAAGGTTTTCATGAGCCTTTCGACAAGGCGCTTTGGTAAGCTTAAAGACACACACACACACAGTCATATATATACACAGTTAAGCACTTGAATAGACACAAGCATATTGAGACTTTAAATTCACAATAAAATTCAATAGACCAACAATATTATAAACATTAAATAGTGTACAAAATTAAAATAACTTTTAATTGTTTTCCTTTTTTAAACATTAAATAGTGTATAAAAAACTAAAATAAGCTTAAGCTTATTATTAAATTTGTTTTGGTTTGACCTTAATAGTGGGTCTGGGATTATTCTTCAACTTCTTGTCGAATCTTATAAGTAAATCTTTTCCAAATTGTCTCTAAAATAATTTAGCAACTAAATTTAGCTATATTTTAAGTACGAAGTTTAATTAATTTAAACGCTTTATAAAGCAGTCAAGGCGTTTTCTTCTATACAATTCAATGTTGCTTCAATCCAGAATCTATCGACAACATATGTTAATGTCTTCGAATTGAGTTCCATACGCTTAAGCTATGCATTTTATTTATTTTCATTAAGCTTTTAAGTTTGCCTCTTCAAAGACGAATGTAAAGTTTCTGTCTGCTTGTCCCTATTCAAATGCTTGGCACTGTATTTTCATTGTGCACATAAATAAACATTGCTGCATTTCAATTTTGCGGCACCTTATCCGCATCCGCTCTTGTGCACACGAACCATATTGCATGCATGTCTAATCCAATGCTTAAACACTGCTGTATTTCTAACGTTTTTCGCAAAATTTATCTACATGCTGCTAATACCTTAAAACAATGGCACAACATATGGTTTAAACCAAATAAAAAAAACAACAACAACAACTGCAACGAAACCAAACCAAAAACATGCGACGCGTCGGCAACGAAAACGGGATAACAAAACCTCAAAACCTACCAAACGAACAAAAAAAAAAACGCACAAACTAAACCAAATCGATTGGCTATAACGCGTCTATATGTGTGTGTGTGTGTGTGTGTGCGTTTGCGGACAATTGGAGCAACGAAAACCCATTGGACCGCATTATTGTCACAGGTGCTTCTCGTACGTTATAATACCATCGAAGCCTCTGCATTGTGCAATTGCATTTTTCTTGCACAATATCCCAGCTTATATTTTAGATTTAATTGCCATGGCTACCGGACAAAAGCGCATGTAAGTACACACACACACACACACACATTGATACAGTTTCTCACACACACACATAGGCGAGCCATTGAGCTGCTGCTAGAAGTTTACTGTGTATGGGGCAGAGTAATTTTTTTTTTTACGTGTTGCACGTACATTGAACGGGGATTTCAAAATGCGACATAGCCAGCGCAATTGAATCTTTTTGAGCTGCCAAATTGAAGTTCAGCTGTATAATTACTTTTGAAAATAGTTGGTGCGCTAGCTAAATCTAAAACAAAGCAAACAGGCAACAGTGTGTGGTAATTAGAATTAAAACCAACAAGACAGAAATTGTAGCAGAGCGAAAGAATAATATTTAAGATTGACGCAAAGCAAAGCGACTGTCACTAGCGCAACGCTAGCTACGCAGTATTTCAGGCATTCAATTCACAGTGTGGCGTATACGTAATATTTACAAATTGCAATAATATTTAAGATTAGTTCAAAGCAAATTGACAGTTATTTGTCGCTAGAGTATGCACTAGATAAATAGTTATGACATTTCAATGCAGCTACATGGCGTATACGTAACATTTAATATATTGCAATATATTAAAGAAGATTATTTAAGATTGATTCAAAGCAAAGCGACTGTCACTAGCTAACGCCATGTACGCAGTATTTCCAGCATATTAAAACGCAGTGTACCGTATACGTAATATTTACAAATTGCAATATTAAAGAATAATATTTAAGATTAGTTCAAGGCAAATTGACAGTCATTTGCACTAGACAATTAGCTGTGACATTTCAATTTATTTATTTTTTTTATTTATTTTTTTATTTAATATCAACTATGAAAAATGAAAAAGATTACAAAAAATATTTAGAATTTAATTTAAAAGTATTTAAAACTATGTTTTTGTTTTTAAATTTAATAAGCTTATAGATTGGCAGTTTTAAACAGATCCAACATTCGTTCAGGTCAATGCAACTATTCATGCCACGCGGCGTATACGTTATAAATTAAAAAATTGCAATATAAAAGTTTAATATTTAGTATAAATTCAAAGCAAAGCAACTGTGATTTGTCGTTAGCATAAACTACGTTCCAATACTACTCTTGATGCCACATGGCGTATACTTAATATTTAACAAATTACAATCTATTAAAGAATAATATTTAAGATTGATGCAAAGCAAGACGAAAGTCATTTGTTTTTAGAGTATGCACTAGATAACGGTAATTATAACAGCTGTTTGACATTTCAATGCTACACCTGGCGTATACGTTATGTTTAACAAATTGCAATTAGAGCGCGCATTATTTATAGCCGCCCGGCAGCAATTAGCAAAGTTAATACTCAATGTCTGTCTCTCTGTCTCTCTCTCTCTCTCTCTCTCTCTCTCTCTCTGGCTGCAGCTATGTTAAGGCATATCAGAAAATCTCGCGCATAATCGATATGATGGCTTGGTTCGGCCTCAAGGAGTGGAAGTTTGCGCATCGCAACATTGACGAATTAAGCGAACGTTTGCCGGTGGGCGAGCGCGCCAAGCTGCAGTTCAACATAGCAACAATTAATTGGAGCGAATATTTTCGTTCGTATCTGAGCGGCATCAGGCGCTACTTCTTTAAGGATAACGCTAACGATAATAAATTACAGCAGCGCAAAACTATTTATCGCAGGTGAGTCAAGAGCGAGCGAGAGCGAACGCATCATAAGCAAGACAGAGAGAGAGAGAGTTAGAGAGAGAGAGAGCATGAAGCGCTTGCTCTAAGTACTTTTTAATTACACTTTGTTTGCTCACAGTTTCTCTCTCTCTCATCTCTCTCTCTTTTACTCTCTCACTCTCCATCTCTTTCTTTGACAGAATGCTGGTGCTGCACACGCTGTTAAAGACGACGTTTGGCCTTTCATTAATTATGTGCATTGTGCGACTTTATCTCAGAATTTTTCAAATTATGCCAAAGATAATGCTGTAAGACTTTGGCTGCATTATAAATTATAATCGGAGCGCAGCGTATTATGCTTTACCTTAAATAAACTACAGTGCACTTATATGTGTTGACTTTTTTCTTTTAAAGCATTGCTCATACGCACTGTGGTCGCTGACAAAAGTGTTAATATTGAAGTAGCGGCTAAAGTGCTTGAAGCAGGTATCAAAAATGAAAAGTTTGCTGACGCTAAAGTTTTGTTGCTTATATTTTGTAGCGTTGTTTTGAAATATGATTTTTTTTTTTTTTTTTTTTTTTTTTTTTTTTTATTTAAGAAATTATATCAAGGATATGTGCACTGTTACCTAATTGGGCAACTTAAACAAATCAGAATAATAATAATAATAACAAAGGAATAGTTATGAACAAACATAATAGATATAAACTGAATATAAATTGAGGATATTAGTGCCTAGGATATAAGCGGATATGAGATCATTAGGTCAAAAGTTGCAAGGACTCAAATGTCGTGACAACATCACACACACACACAGACAGACAGATACAAAGCTACAACACTCAAAGCAGCTTGAGCCTTGGCTTTGAACATATGTGTGCTGCATTTGGAATTGTGCGCTCTAGCTTAGGTTGGAACTGAAGCTTAAGCTGACATTAGGTGTTGATTGTTTAGCTTGACATAATTTTAAAAAATATTTATTTGAGCAAAAAGCTGTGCTAAATAATTAAAATTAAAACTCTATACTCCGCATTAAATTCTAGGGTAACAACAGTGCCAAACTACCCACAAGCTTAATAGCCGCCGTATTGAAGAAAAATGGCCATGCAGCATACGTAAACAACATGACAAGCACACACACACACACAGAGGCATATATTTACACATACGCTCCACTGTTACATACCATTACATATATAATTTTAGTTAAAAGTTTTATTTTCCGCATATTTCATATTCTTGTGCTCTTGTTGTAGTTTTATTTTCTTTTCGCAACTTTGTGCGCTGAACCTGGCGCTTCTTTCATATTTTATGGCAGCGCCGACAGACGCAAGAGACAGAGATATAGAGCGAGAGCGCAAGATAAAAGAGACGCCGCCGAGCGACGAGCGCCGAGTGTTGTGACCTCTTCCGCGCACCGCCCCCTCCCCCTGCGCATTCATTATTGTGTAATATTTTTACATTATTTTATTATAAATCAACAAAATGCACTCAACGCTGCTGAAAAAGTTGCAACAACTGCAAAAGCGCTGCCCCGTCAACGCCGTCGGCGTCGACGCCTGCTGCCGCTGACAGCAGAAACACATTAAACGTCATAAAATGCACAAGCAGCGAAAAGTCGACTCCGACTCCCCCCTCTCCACGCACTCACTCCACAACAATAAAGCACCCGCACAGTCGACCCCTTTGCTTTTATAATTTATTTTTACTTGAATTAATGTGCATACTTTTTGCACTTGACTGCACTGTTTGGCCTGCTACCTGATAGCTCACTACGCCACGCCCATACGCCCACTTTTCCTACGCTTTGTATATATATATATATATGTATGTGTGAGTGTGCGATAAGCAAAGTGGCCAAAAATTGCGTCGACGTTGGCATAAAAATGCTTTTGAAAATTATCATAAGTGCAGCAGGGTGCAAGGTAGAAACTATTTTATGCTAGCGAATACACTAACACAATTAACAAATAGCAACAACTAAAATGGCGCGTTCTTAAAGTAAATTAAATAAACAACAAATTATGCCAGAAAGTGATATTAATGTTGAACGCTGTTTGCAGTTGGTGTGGCAAGCAGAAAAGGAAGAAGTAAGTTTAGAACGCTCTTGGGACTCTTTTAAAATAGAGTTAATATGTAATCGAACTAAGTCTACAATTTATGGGCAGATAATATTCAGAAAAGTGTGTCACCAATCTATAAGTTTATCAAATTGAAAAACACACAACATTTTAAATAATTTTTTAATTTAATTTTCCTTTTTTTTAAATAAATAAATATCTGAAAATCAGAAAATAGCTAATATAGAAATAACTGTATGAACAAACTCAACAATAAATGCAATCAGCTCTTCATCAATCGGCTTGACGGGCCAGCATGTCTATTGCCATGACCTCCTTGATCCCTTAAACATACAAACTCAAGTAAATTACTATGCAAATATCTAGACCCCACATAATTTGCTTATTATCTTTTATCTTAGTGTCGCATCATATTAAATAATTTATTAATCAAAATTGCTTCTATATAGTCAGCATTGTACTAGATCAGTAGTGGGCCAAGCCCCAACTTTTTTGCAAGTCTAGCATTTGCTCTACTCTCGACTACTCTCAGTATTTGCTGTATATTTTATTTTGTAATGCTGCCAATTTCAAAATTCGTTCCCATCTCTGTACTAGAGCATTTTTTATATATTATCTTATGTATTATCATATTGCTGCTTTGAAGAACCCGAAAAGGCAGTAGACGAATGAAAGTTGAAATAGCCCACACACATTTTTGTATTAAAGCAACTAATTGATCGAATCTTTCCGTTTTAATGCATTATTAGTGTAGGATAGAGTTGACATTATGTTTAGACACTCACAGCTGTGAGCAGAGGGGAAAGAGACGAGGGAAGTGCAAAGGAGTCAGTCGAGGGAGTTGAAGCATAGAGTGAAGCGCGTGTAGAAGTGGAGGACCCTGCGTCAAATCGCACACTAGCACCAAAGTTACTTTAATAAAACATTGTTTAGCCACTGAGCTTTTTCAGTAGCTATTTGATTTTACGAATTGAAACGGTTTCACTTTTTTAGTTTATGGCCGAATTTATTGTAATTATAATTAAACTAACAGCCCCGACTTGGACTATTAACTATTGTCTCGAATTAGACAATGTAGCTAAGTGCAATAAGACTCGAGTAGTCTTTTGCTATGCGACGAACTTGTTACGACTACAATAAAATGCCCTTAGCAACAGGCATTAAATCTAATAAGAGTTGAGAATGCGAAAATGATAAAACAAAGATCAAACGAAAAGGAGAGTGCAGCTGTGCAGAAGGCAAGTGCTAAAACAAAAGGGCAAAGTAGATAGCGCGTGAGTTTTCTTCACCGCTGTGCAAAGCCAAAATATGATATTAGGCCTAGATCAGCTGATCGTAGCCGAGGAGCTCCATTTATTGGTCTTGCAAGAACAAGCAAACATAATATAATATAAGCTAACCATAATCAATATACGTTAAATAAAAATACAAATTTGTAGAGACAAACCCTACATTAGTTTAATGCCCAAGCAAATAGAAGAATTGTAAGTCATTATTATTATATTCTAAATTTCAAATTTAAGTAAATGCTTTGCCCTCTGCATTCGCTCTGGGCTGCTGATGTCTGTGACTGCTTGACATTTGCATAGCAATCAAAATCCTATAATGCAACAGTTGCCGAGTCAAAGACTTTCATTAATGCCACATCAACGCAGCATTACATGCGCTAAAAATTCCGCACAAGTTGCCACATGCGCATATGCATCATGCCCACATCAGATGCTGTCAGATGCAAATGCAGTCGCCAAACAAGCAGCAGCAGCAACCAGCAGCCCAGCAGCTGTGCAAGTGCAGCCAACGATGATAATCAAGTCATGAACTGACTGCCTTGCTGACTGACTCAATGCCGCCGCCAGCCGCCGCTCTCTGATCTCAGCTGCTGGAACGTGCGTGTAATTGGCCGCTCATGTGCAGCGAACTGGTCGCGCACAAGTAAGTGGTAAGTGAAGTTGGCATTTTTTGCATTTGCCATATTTGAGATGTTTCTAGAGAGAGAGAGACGAAAAAAAACGAGAATAAATTCGATTTGTGCTAGCAAATGCACTAGGCACGTGCAATGGCACGTATGAGCAATATTTGTGTAGAAAGCCAGTATGTCCCTGCAGCAGCAGCAGCAGCAGCAACAGCAGGCAGCTGAACAAAATCCAATAAAAATACATAAGAATGCTGGAGAGCCTCTGGCCTACGGTCCAAATGGCATAAATCAAATTTTTCCCAAGACCAAAAACTGCAAACATGCAAACTTCACTACATATACGTTGCTCTGTGTGTGTGTGTGTTGGTAACTATGTGGATTTTTAATTTAAAACAACATGCTGGGGCGAATCGAAGCTAGAGCACCTGCTCGGACTAAGTCCGCTGCCATTAAATGGACGCAGAGCGAGTGAGAGCGAGCGAGAGAGAGAGAGCAAAGCTGGACGAGCGAGCAGAATGCCTTAAAAGGCCATTAGTTGTTTGTCTAGGGCCGCCTAATGTGCTCTTGTCAAAGCCCACACACACACAGACACGAGTGTGCTACACCTGTCTGTGCATGCAAAAACGTAACAGCAATAAAGAAGATTTGTGTCGCCATACCTGCTAAACATTCTATTCTCTTTTTTTCTGCTCTTTTCATTTTTTTTGTTTTCTGCCAATTCGGCAGAAAATCTGAGCCAACCAGTATGGCAAGTCTGCTTTGGTTTAGGCTAATGACCACAGAATGGCTGCTGCTAAGCCATAAGCTACTGCAACACTCATACTCACATTGGCATGTATGTGTGTGGTTGTGAGTGTGTGCTTGGGTCAAAATCAATGTGCTGCCATGCCTAAACACGCCAAGCTCTTGAGCATGTTTTTAGCCAGGCCTACACTACTGCAGACTGTTGCAGCAGCAGCAGCAGCTACATGAGCGAGATAGAAAGAGAGAGACAATGTCAGCTTTAGTGCTGCTGACAAGGCTCTTTGGCTTGGCTTGGCTAGAATAAAATGAAATGAATGATTGCTACGCATAATCAACAAAAGAAATGACACTGAAAAACTCATAAATGAATGACTGCCGACAGGCTTTTGATAGCAAGCAAAGGATACTTGAAGGACATAGCAACAAACAACTAAAACAAATAAATAAATGTTTACTTATTGCTAGAGTTTTGTTAATAAGCAAACAATTTAGCAGCTAAACTTAAGCAAATCTTTAGCTACAAACATAAGCACTAAATATAAATGTAATAGAGCAACACTGGATCACTAATGAAGGGTGACAGCCCTACAATAATCAAGTAACTGACCACCCCTAAGAAAGAAAGCGCATTATCACTTTTAACTGAAAGTGGAAGCCGAGAAGTTGTTTAAAGTTGCACTAAAAGTTATTAAGTTGTTAATTTAGACTGAACCAAAGTTGTTTAATATAACATATTCAATATCACCCCATATTTTCATTATTAAATACTCATTAGGGGCTGTCTATATATTACGTAATCACGTTTTCGCCGATTTTTGACCTCCCCCCCTAGTAATCAAAACTAATCATTCAATGAAAAACCTCCCCCCTCCCACAATGATTACGTAATCACAAGAAAGAAAAAAAATAAGCAAATTTGTTCTTTTAATCTATATTTTCAAACGGAGATTCCACGGAGTTTCATTCGGTACTTATTGGCGGAGTAATCGGCGCGAAAATTTTTGAAAAAGCAAACAAAAATATTTGTATAAAATGATTACGTAATCATTGTGCAAGACCCCCTCCCTCCTCATGTAATCAAACATAATCATTTCCTTGACCCCCTCCCCACCCTAGGCGATTACGTAATATATGGACAGCCCTTTACTTATTATTTTACGATTTAACATACACAATATGAATATATATATGAATGAATACAAATTAAGCACAATTAACAAAGCAACTTTAAAGTTAAGCCATGCTTAACAAAATAAATGCATAGAATGTATTAATGCATTAATTTAAATAAAAGTAATAGATGCTGCATTCAAGTAAATGAAATATTTTATGCTAATTAAAACTACATACTAAAGCTCAAGCAAGGACTCGAACTAGTTAAGGTACAACATTTTAAGCCTGAAACTTAATCCTGCATTTACTTTATTTATACGCACTTCGACTTTTCTGTTTAGAGTCTCAAGTTTAAGCTGTTGCCAGCTTAATTTAAAGGCTGCTGCACTTGCTGCTTTCAACTAATTTAAAAGCGTCAATTAAATTATTAATTTCATTTTTCCACATGTGGCTGCAGCACACACAGTTTGTGGCACTATTTGCTGTCGCTTTCTTATTGATTGCGCCACAGCATGTAGCAGGCTCACATTGAAAAACGCTTGCGTTGCTTTCAATGCCAAGTGAAGCTTTGGCTGACTGGCTGACTGGCTGGCCGCATGGCCATTAAATTTGGTGGCTCAACTTCCAAACGGTTGCTCCCCAAAGATTACCGCAAATGCACAATGGTAAAATAATCATAATTGCATATAAAATGTTAATGGGCAATGGACCAGCGCCACGAACTGCGAGCCGCCCAGGCAAGTAAAAGAGAGAGAGCTCCACGTAATGGAAAATGGTTTGGCAAGCGGCATGCGCTCTAAAAACTTTTTAATACACCAAAGGACACATTTGGGCCTTGTCCGAGTGGGGACCAAGCTGCGCGTGTGTGTTTGTGTGTGTGCCGCAAATGCAAAAACAATTACGAAAACTTTGTTGTTGGCAGGCAGCGTGCCACCCCCAAAAAATAAAAAAAAACACACACACACACACTAACAAACAAGGCAAGCGAAAAGTCAAACCAAATGTGAAAAATTTTCGAAGCGCAACTTTCTTTTTCGAGCATTCTAGCTTGTTGCTGTTTTCTTCTTTCACATTTTTTTTTTTGCTGCTCTCTATTGGTTATTGCTGTCGTTTTTGCTTTTATGTTTTCATTGCCATGTTAAGAGTGGCGAAAAAAGCAAAACAAACGCGTGGGCACAACAACAACAAAAGCATTGGGACAGCAACAAGGCGAAACACTTAAATTTACATAATTTCCGGTCCACGTCACTGATGTAATGCCACGCTTCATCTGCACCAAAAGCAGCAGCAGCAGCAGCAACAGCAACAGGAACAGCAGCAACCTGGAGAACCTGAAGCAACATTCATGCAGTGCACTATGGTACCAAAGCCGATTTTCTTTGGCATAAAGTCGACATTTCAATGTAAGAATTTTGACTTTTTGCTGCTGCAATCTTAAAGTAAATACATGGCACACATTCAATATAATTTTTAAAAAATTTATGATATTATGTTAAGTTACAATATAATTTTTAAAAAATTATTATTATTATTATTTTAAGTTTTTTTGTTACCTATTAAAATTCAGCAATCAATCAGCTGTTTAAAACAAAAAAAAAATTTTTTTTTGACATGATTTTAATTTTTGTTACAATTAAATATTTTCGCGTCAATTTAAATAATTTAACAATGTAAAATGAAGATTGTTTTAAAGTTGCCCAAAAAGTCGTTAAGTTGTTTATTTGAAAGTTGCTAAAAGTTGTTAATTTAACGTACACATTATTCTTTTATGATTTTACTAAATAAGCGCAGTGTTTACAACATTACTTTATGATTTTAATGAATAAATCTTAATATTTTATGATTTAACTGAATAATCTACTATATAATATTTTTATGTGTAATTTGTTTTCTTATGTGTATTGCGGTATCTTATGTGGATTTGTTTTAAACAAATTAAATTTTCTCTACTTTTCGATAGAGTTTAACTAACAATCTGAGCTTTCTGAGAAAAACTAAATGTAGTTTGTTTCTACAAGTATCCTATTTGACTTTTTTCCCCGTTTTCTCCTTTTCAAAGAAAAAAACTCACATGTGCAGGTGATTTTTAATCCGAATAATTGTTGTAAAATTAGTAAAATTTTATAAAATTATAAAAATTTGTAATACAAAAAAAAATAAAACAAAAATCTAAAATATTCTAAATAAAGTTCATGCCAAAATTTCAAGGCCCTAGCTTATAGTAGACTTATGCCAAACATAAAATGGGCTTTTGTACCAATTAGTGCCAGTTGAAAAGTTGCATATCCAAGGCATGGGCGCTGTGTTAAGGGGGCGTGGCTAATGTGTGTGGGCAACTTTTAGCTTTTGAACTTGTGTGTGCGGCAATATTTTAACGCTGCTGTTTTAGTTGAATTTTGTGGCACGCCTCTCAAACATTTTCAGCGTTTGTTTTTTTTGCGGTCGACCAGGCCGCATCTGACAGCAGCAACAGCAACAACAACAACAGTTATAGTTTACACTGGAGTGCCGTAACTTGCAACTTTATAGACGTTTAGCAATTATGGCAATAGAATTTTTTATAATACAGCGCGCCACATGCAGCGCTTGAGAGTTTTCAATGTTGTGCTGCATGAAATTTAAACTTCAATGTGCTTTTGCTGCTACTTGGCACAATTAATTAATTTCCATTCGGCTGTCGCAGCACATTGCACAAATCGCATTATCATCAATGTCGTGACAATTATTTGCCTCGATTTCCATTTGACGTTCGCTCGCTCTCTCTGGCGAAGATAAACATAAGAAAATTGCAAAAGATATGAATTTCAATTTAATTATAAGCATAACGCTCTGTTATATCCCTTTGGTCCGCTTTCTAGTCCACAAAGCGAGCAAATGCAATTAAAATTCAGAGTTAATTCAATTCATAAATCGAATTGGAATTATAGCGCAAACAGAAGCTGGGCGGGGGGCATGTAGTTGATAAGTAGTTCGTAGAAGAGCAGCATAAAATAGACAGCATGTTGGTCAAAGCATAATAAACAAAAGGTTGTAGTTATTACTAGTTAATAAAAATTATCTATTGAACAACTAAGCGGCCAATCGCATTGAAAATCGAGCTATTGCATAAGCTTAAATTTAATTATAGCTAATTAAACCACTAAGCACACACAATAATTATATTTTAATTCATATCAAAGCTAGTTGCATTACTTTAGTACCTACATATATCAATTAAAAATTGTTAATAACTATTTATAATCATGCTTAACTTTAAGCATTTAATTAAATATTTTTAAAATGATAAACATTTGCATAGAGCAGCTGACTAAGTAAAAAGTCAGTCAGCGATTTCGTTTGATAAGATAAGAAGCGCTTCAGCTCTGATTAGTCAACTGAACTCATGCGCGCTAAGCTTGTCGCTTAACTAGAATAATAGTTAACACATGTAGCAGTGCTAATCGTGTGGGTTGTATCGCAGATTTATCGCCTAAGCAGCGCAGCTGAGGGTGGGAACAGGGCTAAGCTCAGGCATTTTACTATTTCAAGTTTATGGCAAAATTTTAAAGTATTTGTGGCATAACACTTAGCAACAGATACAACAAAAACTGTTGTCAAAATATTTTGTGTATATATTGTGGCTAATTGCACATTATTTAATATATATAAAATATGTATATGCATTATGTTCAATTATTTATAACAATAATCTCAAATAATCCCGCATTATTTATCAATTATGCGTTAACGTTATGATAAGTAATTGAAAATGAGCAGCGTGGAATGAAGTTATGAATTAAGTTCAAGCTTTTAAAGCAAATAAACTAAATTAGTAATGATTACAATTAATAAGCATTATTTAGTATTTATATATATGTATATTTAAGCATTGCTTTAAACCTCAAGAATAGTTAGAAATATCATCACCGCTTTTTCAAGCTCTACATAATTAGGTTGCTTTCGATATATACTATTGCTTAGCATTGAACATAGATTGCAGCTTTATTGCATTTATCTATTCTCTTCTTGTTGCTTTACTTGCTCTCACTAATGTCAATGTAACAGTTTTTAATAGACTTACAATTAAAGCATAGCTTTAATAATAAGTTCACCCATTAAAGAAATGACCTTTCAAAGAAATAATTAAATTAATAAATTATTATTTAATAGGCATTGCTTAAAACTTAAGCCTAGTACGTAATATTACATTACCCCGCTTTTTCAAGTTCTTCATTTCAGTTGCTTCGATATATTGCTTAGCATTGAGCATTGAGCTAGACTTGAATTTATCTTTTCTATTCTCTTCTAGTGCTTTACTACTACTCAATGTCAATTAACAGTTTTTAATAGATTTTAATTAAAGTAATATATATCGACTATATATAGCATTGAGCATTGGAGCTAGTATAGATTGAATTCTATACTATTTCTATTCTCCTTCTTATGCTTTACTTGCACTCACTAATGTCAATTAACAGTTTTTAATAGATTGCAATTAAAGCAGAACTTTTATAATAAATTCACCTTTTAAAGTCATAAATTAAATTAGTAATGATTACAATTAATAAACATTATTAATAGCCGCAGGCACACGCACAAACTCACGCAAGCAAGAAAGCCGCGTCTTTGGCTTTGCTGTTGTGGCAAGTGGCAGCAAGCAGTGTAAGTGGCATGCGTCTTAAGTAGCGTCCAAGTCCAACGCACACACACACAGTTGGCCTTATTATTACATTGTTTATGAGTTCTGCTGCCAGTGCCGTTCTCAATTTATTGTACTGCCTTGGCTGCTGCTTTTGTTGTTGTTGTTGCTGTTGTTGTTCTTGGCTTGTAGTACAAGCGCGTCTCGGCGTGTTTTACTCATGTTTCTTGGCATTTTGTGGTCGCGTCCAAGCACTAGCCTCAAGCTCAGCACAAAGTCATATTTTCTTATTATCTGACTATGGTTGGGTGCTGTTGGGGGGTGCGTTTTTTGCGGCTGGCCACACACACACACACAGAAAAAAGATTGTGAAAAAAATGGAATTATTAATAGCCTCCTCCATTTGCTGCTAAGTGGCGCAAATTGTGTGTTTGTTTATATCATTTTGTGGACGCACGGTCTTAAAGTAATTTTTGTTTACTTTTGTTTATGTTTCTTGCTTAAAGACGCGCCCAACCACCCACCCACCACCCAGCCAATGCGAGCGCTTCTTTAAAATGCGTTTGTTTTTATTTTTTGTGGCGGCTCTAAGGGGCAGTGAAGCATGTGCAGTTTATGGAGCGCGTTGAACCGCGCGCTGTTGTTAATGGCACTTGAACTCATCGCTGTAAGCAAAAGGTGTGTGTGTGTGTGTCTCAGGGATCAGGCAGTGTGGTTAATGGGAATATGTTTATGCTGAAGTTGAAGATAAAAGATGTAGCATCAGTTTGTTATGTTAACTGACAATAATTGCATTGTCTAGCATTCGAAACTAAGCACATTTGTTTTATAATTAACTTGCAACTGAACTTAGCTTTACTTTATTTAACTGGCCAAGTGTGTAAACTCAATCAAAGTCTGTCGAGTGCATGCATGCAATTAGCTTTGGCCCAAGCTCTTACCTGCCAGCAATCAAGCTATGCTTTATTTTCATAATTTAAGCTTGCATTGATTGCGTTTAAATGCATTAGTTCAAACACACACAGCTGGACCGACGAGCGACCCTACAACACACTCAAATCCGCACGCTGTGTCATGCTCAATTTTTCTCTCTCTTGTTGCTTTAATTACCGACACGCACACGAACACACGAGCACATGCACAGACACACTTGAAAAACAGCTGAGCAAAAAATCTGTGGCAGCGCTAAATTGCACTTCAAAAAGCAGCAGCAGAAGAAAAAGCAGCCATGGGGGAGATACACAGGTGGATGAAGTGGCTGCTCTAGGGGGTGTGTGGGGTAGCTGCTGTAAGTGTTTTTGCACGTGAGTTTGTGTTGTGTATGTGGCACCACCAAACGTGTGCTGATTGAGTTCTACTCTTGCCACATGGCGATAGGATAAATGAAGGACGTTGCTTAGCTCTATGTGTGTAGGTGGCGAAGTTTAAAGCTTTGAGTTGCTTGGCAAATATTTGATTTTAATTTTTCCAATTAATTGCTTTTCCATCAAAATTTAACAAACTCCTGCGCTTGCACCTGCCACAGCAGCAGCGCCACATTTACAAGCAATTTGAACACTTTAAATGGCCGCCAAAGCGAAAACAAATTTTAATATAAACCAAAAAGTCAACTGCACAAAACAAAATAAAACTTTATCCTATGCCTGGGCTGGCAGCCACAGTTTGTCCGTTAGCCGGGGCGTGGCAGCGTGGGCGGCTGCAATGTCAACTACAAGAAAATTGTCACTAATGAGTGGTAAAAAGGCTACGGAGGTGAAAACTATTGAGCTTGCAGATTGATCACTCTAAGTATATAAACTTTAGTGTGTGTGTGTGTGTGTGTTTGTTAAATTTAAGCTTATTAAGTAAATAGTTGGCATGACCTAAAATGCAACTCACCGCGCTTATAAATCAATACACATTTATTTATGATTTAGCACTGCGTGTAATAAACCATAAATTTGACCCGCATTTTGTATTCAATTTTCAGGCAATACCCGTGTGGCAACCCAAACGCACATTTTATGTACATGCAATATGTAAGTCTGAGTGGAAATAAATGAACCTGCGCACTGTAATGAGATATCAGCATAAGCAAATGCGCTAAATAGAATCGAGAAGGCACACGCTAGGTATAGTACATCTGAAAATGCATGATAAAGCATTAAACAAGCTTAATAATGTTATACTTATAATATAATTAATTAAAACTGCGATAGTCTGTAGTTTGTGTAATTGAAATAATTGAAATCTTAGTAACACATTAATCTAAACATTTAAATAATATTTGGCACTGCATTTACTATTAAGACTTCAAATTATAACTAAGCTCTCGACATCTGCATAATGCAAATTGATTAATTATTGTTTAAAGCAGCGAACATCTTAGAAACAATTATCAACTCATTGAAATTCATAAAGCATTTGTCAGCAATTACGTGTTAAACTTAGCAATTATTAGTAAATACATATGTTAGTTGCTAATTAAAGAGTTAAGAGAGTGTGTTTATTGTTCTCCAGCTCACTGTCGCCAATCTGTTGTCACATTACTTAGGTAGGCTGCCTAAATAAATCGAATGTAAGTAAGTATATAACAATTAATTAATTATTATTATGCTGGCAGCTCGTTCACTGCTTGTTGATTCAGCAGCAGTTCAAACACGACTGAACTAAGAGGTGGCCTTGCTTGCTGGCTTACCTGCCACCCACCCACACTTTGATCTCAGCGAAAGAATCGAAGCTGAGAGTGTAAGCCACTCAGAGAGCGTGAGCGACAGCCAATGCTAATGCTTATACCAAAGACTTATACTTATACTCATACTTATACCAATTAGCCTACGCGCTTGGAAGCGAGAGAGCAGCTCACTCACACTTTCATCTCAGTGCAAGAATCGAAACTGAGAGCGCAAGCCACTCAGAGAGCGTGAGTGACAGCTAATGATTGGGCTAATGCTTATACCAAAGACTTATACTTATACTCATACTTATACTACTTACGTGCTTGCTAGCAAGAGAGCAGCGCTGTTCGCTTTCGTTTGCTTGCGGTCGATCGCTCTTCGCTCTACGCTGCTGAGACTGAAGCAGAGCCTCGTTTCTTTATTGAGTGGGTGGGCTTGGCTGTTGTTTTGTCTTGACTGCAGATCAAAATATAATCAAGGGAGCTCACTACAAAACTGAAGGAGTACTACATCATCAGAAATCTTGAAATTTGATATGTAGTCTTTTTTATGTTTTTTCAATAGCAAAGTGAGGCAAAAACTAAATAAACAAATGTAATATTCAAAGTATGAAATAAATAGCGCTGCTGCTTACTTATTTATTAAATAAATATTATTTATGCAGCAACTTTAGCGCGATTTGTGGTTATTAGCTAACTCTTTGCTTTGATTGCAGTGTAGCTGGGCTAGTCAATTACAGGCATCTTTGCTTAACTTGACGTTCATCATCGTTTATCTTAATAAACCGCGCGCACTCAGTCAGATATTAAACGGTAGTCCCTTCTGCAAAATTACTTAATTTGCAGTTTGCCTGAAATGCCAGCGTGACAAAAAGCGAGAGAGAGCATGAGAGTGTGCTGGAGGGTTGGGGGTGGCGTTGGAGAGATTTCGCGTAAAATCAGAGCCTGACAAAGCGAATGGTAACGTGTGCATGCTTTAACGTTAACGTGGCTTACACACAGAGTGAGCATTGCAGCGTTTGTAATGTTTGTAAATGTTAAGCTGGCGTCACACACACGTAAAAATGTTGATAAAACTCACAAAGCCCGCGTTGATGATTTCAATTTATATTTCCAAGTGGAACTCATCTTCAGTTGTGCCACACGTAGAGACACCAAGCGTCCATCCATCCATCCATCCATCCATCCAACCATCCTTCTAGCCAAGCCAGACACCAAAGCTGCTCTTCCCCGTTTTACTACGCGCTGCGCATTTGCTGAGGCATCTCACGTGCAACATAATTTTTCCGTGCGACTTGCCGACGAAACGCGTAACATGAACACTGCAGCCTTCCCCACTCCCACTGCCCCGACGTGTGTGTGAATGATGTGCACACACGTATACATAAGTCTCTGCTCTATGCTGGCTGCAGCAGCAAGTGGCATGAGAAGCTGTGCGGCATTATATGCGTGAAGTAGACTAAATAAATTACATTTAAGCGCAAAAAGGTGTTACGCACACACACACAACACCACACACAACGAACAAGTGCCCCGGGGGGGGGGTGGCTGGTAAGCTGCCTTACTTTGCGTGACAGCGACTCCCACTTATTAGTATATTAATGATATGTCGAAAAGCTAAAACGGAACTGCTGCTGCTGCTGCAGCTGTTCATTAATTAAGCGAAAGTCAAAGCGTACAGCGTTTAATTATTCAATCAATTTGCGCCATTATTTAAACAAACTAGTAGTACACACATATTTGTTTATAGCAGTTCGAGCTAGTTTAAGTAACAGCTTGCCGGATTTTTATTGAGCTCTACTTGTGTTTACACCTCCATATGCGCTGCTGATCAGCGTATATAACATTCCACTGTTACGATATCAAAAGTTGAAATTGCAGCATAAAGATTCCAATGAAGTTTTCAATTTTCATGCTGTGCACTTAAAATGTGCACCTGGTCACCTTTAGATGTCGTAAATAGTGAAAGTTAAGCCAACTAAACGCTAATATCATAAAATCTCGTGCCAAATGCATTTAAAAGTGTTGAGTGGGGGGACTGTGGGGGGGCGTTGGCTAGCAAAACTTTGGCCTTGCATAAAAAGTGTAGCCAAGTATATGCAGTTTTAAATGTTTTTGCTGCAAATATTTAAAGCGTACTGTCGTGTATATAGAGTGAACAAGGACTCTGGCTGTTACTTCAATTTGGCCAACTTCAAAATGCATTTCTTGTAAAAAGTTTTGTCGGCAAAAGCAAATGGAGCAGGAAACAGCTGTCCCTTCATATCTTTTGCATATCAAAAGTATCGACGACGACAAGGACAAGAAACTGGATGAGCAAGGAGTCGGCAACAGAATCTGCTAAGGAAGGTTCAAATTGTGTGAGTGTGTGTGTCTGTTAAAGTGAAATATATGCAAAGTTTTCCGAAGGACAAAAATTCTCGAAATTGCATTTGGCTGCCAATACGCACACTCACACACACACACACACATGTCTGCCTGTTTTGCATGTGTGTGTGTGTGTGTGCTGAAGGCGGCATGTTTGCATAGATGAGTGCAAAGTTACATTTAATTTATATGCACTTGCAAAAGTTTACACCCGAAATAGTAGCAACAACTTTTTACTCACCGAAAACTAAACATTTTGTTATCGCCATGATAATGGACTTCCATAGACTGCACCCGGATTGCTTCTCAATACGCACGTACACAATTTATATGGACCGCACATTTTGGCGCACATATGCGAAATTGTAACACAGTTGCACATAAAAAAAAAACAAAACAAAAAACACAGAAGCACATTTTGAGCACATTGCACATTTGGATTTAGTAACACTTTTTAATTTTATGCTACTATTTTTTTAAATTTAAAAACTTTCTTTGGCAGTTCGCTAGCGTTTGGTTAAGTGTGACCAGTTTGAGCGCCAAAATAAACATTCTTGCCCGTATGTGGCGCAAATATGAACAATTGAAACACATACAAAAGAAAAAACAAATAAAGCACACGGCACTATTTTCATATAGAAACAAATTTTATTATTAAGCCAACACTTTAAGCGGAAAAAAAATAAAGCTCTGCACAATAGCACTTGAGGAAAAATGAAAAAAATCAAGAGCACCATCCTTTGAGCACATTTCACTATTTTGATTTAGAAACACTTTTATATTTTCAGCTACTAGTTTTGTTTTGCGCATGCAAACGATTGCAGTATTTTGATTTATTTACACTTTCTTTAGCGATTTAATTATTCGTTCTATTTCGCGTGCGCAAACGTTTGCTGAAACTTGGAAGTGTGACCAGCTCACGCGAAAGCTGTACGATCCTTATTGTGGCGGCAAGTCGGTATCTCGAAATTAAATGGGAGCAGCACCTTCGAACTTTTGCCAATATCGATATCTGCTATTGACAGGACAATAATGCAAACAAAATTGGTCCAAGCAGAACTGCATTCCATTATACAAAGTCAGTACACACAATAGATATTAAAATGAATACCGCTCCCACTAAACTTGTTCATTTATTTTATTTCGTATGCGCAAAAGCTTTCTAATCTCTTAACAGTGACCAGTTTGTGTGCGATCGTTTTGGCGGCGGCATGTCGGTTCAATTAATTTAAATTTGCAGAAACACCTGCGAACATCGTACATATCGATGTTTGGTTACACGGCGGCAGGAGTATTTGAAAGGAACAAATGCATCGATCATGTACACGTCAAAACTTACTACTTATCCTTTCATGAAACTACTTGTAAATGCTATCAACTTTTAAGTGTGGCCGTACAGCAAATGATTGCTGTAGGATCAGCTTGTGGCGGCCCGTCAGGTCAAGGATCCTGCGATCTTTGTAATATCTGGTCACACTAGTATATGACATGACAAGAATACAACCTGCTTCATTATTGTGTGCTGCTAAATTTTTTGATTATTATTGTGTGTAGTGTATAAAATAAATTTGAGTGTTAATGAGTGCTTACCAATTGGCTGAGGCTATAGAAATATGTAGATCTCCAAGCCGAAAAGAAATTGCTTAGTGTTCGGTGAGTAAAATATTCGCGCTTTTTTCTGCCATAATTCGCGCTTTTTTTTCTTTGCCAAGCTTGTTAGTTTCGTGCTTAAACGTATTTACTTTGCACTTATCTATGCGATGTGCAATTAAAGGCGCCGCTTTTGATATTAAGTGCATGCCAGGGCGATCAAAGCAAACTGAGAGTTGCTGTTATTGTTGCTTTACCCTTGACTTATTAACTTGCCCAACGGCGTTTGCAGTGGATTTTCAAAGAAATTAAACAACAGCAGCTGCAACGGCAGTGAGGGGGCATGGGGTGGTTAAAGCACAAATGCATCGATTATGCCAAGTCAGTGCAGACAACAGACATCAAAATTAATATTCTGCTTTATGCAATGCAAAAAATGCCAAGGAGCAGTAGCTGCTGCAGATGTAGAAGAAGAAGAAGAAGCAGCAGCAACGGAGCAAAAAAAGATTGAGTTGCTTTGAAGTTTCAGTAACAAAATGCCGCCGGCTAGCAACGAAATACGAAATGTAAAAAAAAAAAAAACAATAATAACAACAAACAAGGAATAAGAAAATTGAGAATGGTTAAAAGAAAAAAACATGGCAAGCAGCATTCTGCTCATCATGATGAGCAACAGCAGTAGTGGGTGCAACTTGCAACGGCAACATCAACTTGCCACAGCGTTTGCTTCATCAATGCCAGAAATAAAGCAACGTCCTTCAGCCCCAAGCCCATGTCGCCGTTGCTACAACTTACTGCAGTGCATGTAATTTCTTCAAGTTTGCTTGAAATCACTGCCAGAGCCAGAGTGAGTGAGTGAGATAGCAAGAGAACGCAATTTAAGTGCAATAACAATGGGGCTGAAACGAAATTTCGTTATTGCATCAAAATGCATTTGGGGCCCCCATGCTCGTCATGAAGAGCTTAATATGAATGGAGCACAGACCAGCTAATACCTGACCAGCGGGAGCAGAGCGCCAAGCCAGAGAGTGAACAGAGAGGCGATGCCTGTTAGGCCGTTGTTGGCCGCAAAGAGAATGGCAAACAAGGCAAACGGAGCAACTGATGCTAGAGAGCTGCATTACTCTGTGGTTTGCGTTTCGTTTGCACAAAGAAAACAAAAGCAGATGCAATGAAGATGCAACGCTTCCGACTGTATCAACCGAACGTGTGTGTGTGTGTGGGAGTGGGCAGAGCAAGCGAGAGAGCGGGACGCAGCGCGGTTGTTTGCGCTGCTTGAGCGCACTGCTTACATATTACTCATACGTACGTGTGTACGCTCGAGGCTCAGCGTGTGTATAAGACAGAGAGCGCATGCTTTTGTATAAGATGTGTGTGCATGTGTGTGTGTGTGTGTGTGTTTGCTGCTTTTGTTCGACGCTGCTGCTGCTCCTGTTACTGGCCCGTGGCATTCGCTACACATTTTTAATAAATTATAAATTGCTGCAAATATATTTGCAAGCAGGGATTACACTTACTACACAGCTCAGCTCTCAGCTCTCAGCCCCAGCCCCAGCCCCAGCCCAACCCACTGCTTGTTTGCATATCGCTAGTTTGGCTCCACTGCCAATTCCCAAGTGTGTGGTTCTAATGCAAACCCTTTAGCTACTTGCAGCTATGCACTTTAGACTGTTGTATTCAAGCTAAAGTCACGTTTTGCACATTTGTTAAAAGTACTGCTAGTTCTTAAGGCGATTGCTCAACACGCAATGCAGAAATAAAAAAAAAAGACGCGTAATGCCGCCGCCAGCCAAAATTGTGTGAAAAGTCTTAAAATTAACTGCAAGCGCTGTGGCAAGTTGCACGTTGCAAAGCGCTGCATTCTCTGCTGTCACCCCCTTCAGGGTAGAGTGTATTATTTTCTTCATCTTTTAATCAATCACACACATGTGCGCATAATTTCTCTGCCATCAAATGAAAACAGCAACTGCTTTTGTAGTATAACTGAAATTGCTGCAAGCGGATTTAGCTACGAGCGTTTACACTCATAAATTTGTTAAGACTTTCAATATATCTTTAGTGCTTGTGATAAAGGTTCAGAGCTACCCATTTTAATGCCGAAATAAATTCATTAAATTTCTCTTGCTTTTTATTTTCTGCCAAACAATAAAAATGTCATTTTACGTTGATATATGAGTTGTATAAAAATTGTAGCCCATCTCAGCTCAGCGCTCAATGCCATGAAAATCACGTAGTAAATTTTGCGTAAACTTGAAAAAGCTGCCGGTTCCGATAATTCGTCGCGAAATGAAACATGTACGGCAAACTTTTTTTTTGTACCCATTTCAATTTTTTGCTGCTGTTGCTTTTGCTGCTTCTATTTATGCCTCTCTGCCTGCATATTAATTTGAAATTTGTAGCATACTTTTAGCACACACAACCACACACACACACACACACACATACATTTGTGCATAGGTAGGCGTGAGTGCGTTGTGTTAACAGAGTCATAAATTTTCAGCACTGCTGACAGTTTTCATATTTGACTTTTGTTATGCATGCTGAAAATTTCTCAAATTCTCTTAACAAATGGCCAAGATGGCGGTGTAAACCAGCTAAAGGTGTTGGCTTTAAAAGCTTCTCACATAGCTAACGATGCGGGTTCACTTAACTGCCCCAAGACCTAAGCTTGTCAATTTAAATGTATTTTAAATGAGTTTCGAGCAAAGTTTAATCTAATAAGCATTTGTTTATTACAGATTCCCCAACAGTCGGCGAGACTGAACACTAAATAAGGTAAGTGGTAAAACAAGATATATTTACAATTTTAATACATAATAAATTTATTGTACTCAATACAAAACAAATCTAAATAATTTTAGCTTGACAAACAAACAAAGCTTAAAATATTTTATATTTATCTTTAGCAATTGATATTTACCACTATTTATAAATTTATTCTACTGCATATATAACAAATCTGAAACATTTTAATTTATTTAAATTACTTAGACAAGCAAGCAAAGCTTTAAATATTTCATTTGGTTTACTCCTTTGCTAAAAATACTTAAGCTGTTTATTTTATTTGGCATATAACTGTAAAGTGGTAACCAAGGTATCATAGAAATTTTAAAAAGTTTTTAAGGAACTTTACATATGTACGAGTGTGTATATTTGTAAGTGCTTTTTTTTTTTTTTTTTTTTTTTTTTTTCTATTATTTATTAAGTGAGGAAACCGTACAGCATAAAATGTACCTTAACAACACATGGATAGAAATAGAGAAATGAACCAAACCTCAATACAATATGAGGATTACATTATGGATATGTCATCTTTATTGGCCCCTAATGGTTTTGGCAAAGCCTTGCCGTTTGAGTCGTCTCAGAGGTCTAGCTGGAAGTAAGTTTCTAGCAAGTAGGTTGCGGTGTCTCAGGAGTCTCTCACTGTATCGGCTTGTGTGCCTACCAATTTGCTCTTCTACAGTATGTAGTTTTAGGTCTTTATGGAGAGTGGTCCCGCGCACATACCAGGGACAGTCTGTTATGCTCCTCAGTGTCCGGTTCTGCAACACCTGGATCCTTTTATAATTGGATTTGGCTGCGATCCCCCAAATCTGTATTCCGTACAGCCAGATTGGCAGGATGCAATGCGCATATGCCGCCCTTTTGCATCTAAGCGGCAAGGTGCTCTTCCTATTTAGAAGCCAACGCATTTGCTGGATCCTCATGTAGCATTTTCTAGCCGTGGCTTTGAGATGTGGCCCAAAGGTAAGGCGCTTATCCAGGGTAATGCCAAGGTATGTTGCTTGCAAAGGCTGCTCCAGAGTGACTCCCTCTAGCTGTATTTCAGGCGTATTAGGTATGTACTTCTTCAGTGTGAAACAGGTGTTCGTTGTTTTCAACGGATTGATCTTCAGGTTCCACTGTTTGCACCAAGCTGCGAGAGTTGCAAGATACTCTTGCAGGCCATTAGCTGCTTCTCTGCAACAGCCAGAGTTGTAAATAACTGCAATGTCATCTGCATAGGTGGCAATTAGAGCTTTGGAGGGAGCTACCATATGTTGATTGTTGGGGCTGGGTATATCAGCAGTATACAGCGAATATAGCAATGGTCCGAGTACGCTGCCCTGCGGGACTCCTGCTCTCATTAGGTAGCTACTCGACTGTGTATTCCTAACTTTAACCTTAAACTCTCGCTCTTCCAAATATGATTTCAAAAGTCCATAGAACGGAGCAGGTAGCATGTTTTTAATTTTGCATAGTAGACCATCATGCCATACCTTATCGAAGGCTTGTTGCATATCAATAAAAACTGCATTGGAGTACTCCTGGTCGTCAAAGGCATGCAAAATATGTTTTACCAATCTGTGGACTTGTTCGACAGTGCCATGTCCTCTTCGAAAGCCAAATTGATGATCTGGCAAGATACTGCTTTGACTCATAATCAGAGTAATACGATTGGCAATTAGCTTCTCCCATTATGCATGCTGAAAATTTCTCAAATTCTCTTAACAAATGGCCAAGATGGCGGTGTAAACCAGCTAAAGGTGTTGGCTTTAAAAGCTTCTCACATAGCTAACGATGCGGGTTCACTTAACTGCCCCAAGACCTAAGCTTGCCAAAAATGTATTTTTAAATGAGTTTCGAGCAAAGTTTAATCTAATAAGCATTTGTTTATTACAGATTCCCCAACAGTCGGCGAGACTGAACACTAAATAAGGTAAGTGGTAAAACAAGATATATTTACAATTTTAATACATAATAAATTTATTGTACTCAATACAAAACAAATCTAAATAATTTTAGCTTGACAAACAAACAAAGCTTAAAATATTTTATATTTATCTTTAGCAATTGATATTTACCACTATTTATAAATTTATTCTACTGCATATATAACAAATCTGAAACATTTTAATTTATTTAAATTACTTAGACAAAGCAAGCAAAGCTTTAAATATTTCATTTGGTTTACTCCTTTGCTAAAAATACTTAAGCTGTTTATTTTATTTGGCATATAACTGTAAAGTGGTAACCACTGTACCAACTATAGAAATTTAAAAGTTTTTCAACAACTTTACATATGTACGAGTGTGTATATTTGTAAGTGCTATAAAAATAATCCTACACAGCACTCTATGATAGTGAGAGATAACAATAAATTTATTGAGAGCGAGCTGCAGTTGACACAATGGCAATGACAAACTTGATTCAAGCTTTTAAAATTCCGCATCTCAATCAGCAGCACATTCAATCAATTCAAAATGTTACGGGCGCAGCACATTTTAGTGTGTAAATATACACACACACGCACATACTGTATTTGTATAGAGTTATTGTGCTGATATTTATTTACTTTGCTTTGCTTTGAACTGTGCGCCAGTTTCGACAGGCATTGAGTTACATTTTCCATGGAACGCATTTTGACGTCACGAAGTGCAAAAGTTTTCCCTTTTTTGCCGGCTGCTGCACTCTGGCTAAAGTTTTCTCGCCATTTCTCGGCGTTGGCAACAGTAAGCATGACAACATTTTTGGGCCAAATTGTGTGTGAAATTGAATTGCAATTGTCAATAATTCGTTTCCCCCCCAAAAAAGAGAAAAAAAATATTTCTTCCAAAGCTGCCAAGCAAACTGATTGAGTCAACGAGCGTTGCTGCAATGCGATTATAAACTTGTGCGCCAAACTAAAAAATAAAAATATTACACAAAATGCAAACTTTTTACGCAACTTAGACGTTGGCAGGTATTTTACCTTTAGCCGAATGCCTAATTAAAATCGTTTGATCAACTGATTAAACATGAATGGGAAAATGACGATAATGTTTATCAATCTAGCACAAAGTTTGAGTTTGTTTAAACAACTGCTGCATAGCGACTGCTCTAACCTTGATTACAAAATATATAAGCCTTAGATTGAGCACAAGCAAGCACAGTTAAGGTTTACTCCAAACAGTAGCATCAACTAGCAAGAGTCATGCAAATCCTTTCGATAGTGTTCGTAGGCTGCCTTGTAGCCTACACTGCGGCGGCTCCGCCAGTACATGCCAAGGCTCCAGGCTCTTCAGGGCAACCAATGACAGATGAGGGTTACCAAATCTTCACCGCAGCGCTGGCTAACTTGGCTAATGAGCTGGCCAAGCAGAAGAACTCAACTGTTGAAGTTGGTGATAACTCCAAGATCATTTCGGGCATTGCTAGTGCTGTGTCCAATATCAACAGTCCCCACAATCATCCACACTACCCACTGAACAACTACTGGGGCTGGGGCAATGGCTGGGGTAACGGCTGGAACAACAACGGCTGGAACAACAACGGCTGGGGCTGGGGCAATGGCTGGGGTAACAATGGCTGGGGTCACCATGGCGGCCACTGGCGCGATGCTGATGATCTGGACAAAGATTTGGATGAGATGGATTATGAGACCAGCCTCATCAAAGGCAGTAATGATCTTCCAGTTGATAGCGCTGAGATTGAGTAAACTTTAACGCGCTGTTTCAAATTGAAATTTACACTCACTTTAAGTACAAAGCATTAAAAAATAAACAAAAAAAAGCGTTAAATTCAAATGACTTTCGATGTTGCAGTCACTTGCAATTAAAATTCACTGATCAACTGATTGAATGTGAATGAGAAAATGATGACTCACACACACACACACACAGATGCATAGAGGACAATTGTAAATCATTTTTGCTGCAGTCATAAAAACCAATGGGGCGCATAGGAAAATTTATTTGTTTTTTATGTGCTTACAACTAATGTCAGCTGGCAGCTAGCGAGACTACAGTAAAGCTTCGTGACTGTCCAGAGTGTCACGTAGCGCGCCGAAAAACACACAAAATACAAAAAAGTTCCGCAACGCAATTTTTGAGCTCTAAGCAAAGTAAAATGTTTAAACATATGTGCAAATCAAACGCTAACACTAAAGTACAAATGTGTGTGTGTGTCTCACATACATAAATAAATTTGCAGAATGCCACAAGGGGCGCTGCTGTTGGTTGGTTGCAAGTAACCGAAAACTGACTTTGCCTTTTCTTTGGCCGCAGCATTTGACACCTGCTACGCTTTTGTATTTGTTTACAGCCCCCGCTGGCTGCCATGCCTGCCATTGTTTCCATTTTATTGTATGCTTAAATATTTACACAATGAAAACGAAGCACACACACACATGCATATGTATACCTGCCTCAGTTTGTGGCATGAGTTAGCGTGTGTATGTGTGTGGGTGTGTGTATATTGTTTTCTTTTCTGGGAGCTTAGTGTGCTTGATTTATGAATGCTCGTTATGCTTGGCGTTGTTATTGACCCCCAGCTATAATATAGCATATGACATGATATTTTATATACACGATTGCCAATTATGACCTGTTAAGGGCCAAATGCTTTGCGCTATTGTTCGCCTTAAGCGGGCAATCAATTGAGCACAACAAGCAGCTGCTTTTAGACTTAAGCCTGGCCTTAGTTTCATATTTAATTGCCTTAAATTTAGTTGCTGCATCACTCCATATTTACGACTGAGCCCACAAGTTTATCTAAAATGCGTTCAAGTTGTCGACTCACTGCTGCTGCTGCTGCTGTTGGCCAATTGAATATTTCATGACATTTGTCACTTTACATGCAACAGACATTCGTTTCCTGCTGCTCACAACGTGCCACACACTACTCCAAAAAAAACTGAAACGAAAACGAATCGAAAACTTTGCCGTCATCTTAGGCAAAGTCTCTGTCGTGTTGGCTGGTTGAGCCGGTTGAAATGTTTTTTTGCTCATTCAGCATGTCAACTGTGTGGCAACTCAATTTGCCTAAGTAAATAAACGGAATATGAATGTTTAATTTATTTTACGAGCATAGATATTAAATAAACACACACACACATTCAAGTCTGCTGCAACTTTCGACATGCCGCTAAAAAGTTTTTAAATCTGCGTATGCCGCATCCAAAGTGAACTGCCTACAAAATAGCAAGGCAATGATGAAGAACTTGTATTAGAAAAGTCATTTTAATTAAGATTAATGAAGATTCAAAATATATGGAATAATTTTCGTTCGCATACATCGATTTAGAATTCAAACTTTACAACTCTTACAGCTTACTTAACTATTTTAAATAGTTTCAATTATTTAATTGATTGTTTTATACAAAATTGAATAGACATTTTGTACCGCTTACTTAATTAAATAACTTCAGTTAGTTTGAATTATTTGATTTAATTCAAATATGCCGCATTATTTTAACATTATTTGAATAATTTGAAATATTGCAGCATTATTTTACAATTATGTATTTTAATTATTATTATCATTGATTTTCTAATTATAAATTAATAATAATTTATTATGTGTGACTTGTAATTAAAGTGCAATAATTTAAGAAGCAAAGTATTGTAATTGCTTGCTGATTAGTTCTTAGTCCAGTCGATCACTCCACCTTTGCTATTTAATCAAAGCGATCTGCCTAACCTATGGATCAAAGATCTGCCTAACCTATGGCCTGCATGCTTTCTCTTTCTCACTCGGCTTCTCTCTCTTTCTCTCTCTCACATTCTCTCTCAGTCTTTCTCTCTCTCTCTCTCTGACTCTCACTCTCTCTCTCTCTCTCTCACACTCTTTCCCTCCCTCTGTCTCTCACTCTCTCTCTCTTTTACGCTCTCTCTTTTTTACTTTTACTCTCACTCTCTCTCTTTTACTCTTACTCTCCCTCTCTCTCAGACACACACTCTTTCGCTCTCTCACTCTCAAACACACACTCTTTCGCTCTCTCAAACACACAATCTTTCGCTTTCTCACTCTCAAACACTCACTCATTCGCTCTCTCACTCTCACATACACTCTTTCGCCCTCTCTCTCTCTCGCTCTTTCACTCTCTCTCTCTCTCTCGCTCTTTTACTCTCTCTCTCTCTCTCTCTCTCTCTCTTTCTCTCTCTCTCTTTTAATCATACTCTCTCTCTCTCTTTTAATCATACTCTCTCTCTCTCTCTATCTCACCCACCCTCTCTTTCTACTAAGGCGTTAGGGCTGCGACCCAGCCGATTAGAAATGAGCGCTTAGCTCAGCAGCTTAATTCCTAAGGCAGTATAGCTTCGGCTTTAGCTAGGCGACAGATCACCGAGGATGAATTCAGTTGAAAATCAGTGCTGAAGCTGTTCACATAAACGAGATCGCTGACTACCGACTTTTTTCTTAGTCAGCTGCTCTAGTCAAATTCAAATAAATTTTTATTACATATATTATATATGTATTTATATTTTAAGCGCTTTGGCACACTATTTGCTTCCAAATTAAGTATGTTATGATATTAAAGCATAATTTACCAAAGCTGAAAATTACTAACTAATTTAAAACATAATCTTAGGATTATATTCAACTATGCTCATTTTTAATTTCGCATTCGTTTTCAATTATATTCATATTATAATATTTTAGTAATATTCACTATTTTTTGTTTAAAAATAATTGATGACAATTTAATTGTTATGGTAATTCTTAATTTGTCAGATTTCAATTGCAAGCGTAATGATAAGTAATTGGCAATTATATGCTTATGCCTAGACGAATTGTGTGCAAGTCATTTGATTTTTAATAGCTTTAAAAGTTTCTAAAACGAATGCATGTGTGTTTGTGTCTGCGAGAAATCAATGAAATGCCAAAAGTTTAATTAAATCAATGCGCAGAACTTGCAAAACATTTTCCTTTGCCTCATTCGAGCGATTAATTTCAAAAGAAATCTGTCTGCCTCTGTGGTTAATTAAATTCACATTACAAGGCAAATTAAAACAAAGGGAACTGCTGCTGCTGCTGCTGCTGTGCGAAAAGTAAATACGGCAGGTAAGGAGTGAAAGAAGTGCAAAAGCACCCGCAGCTATATCACATTTGCATTTTTCATTTAATTAAAAATGTCAGTTCAATATTTGCAATGCGCTTTTTAATTAAGCTACACACAAAGAGTAGAGAGTTCTAATAGCAAACACACCCACATGCACACACACAGACAGACAAACACACACACACACACACACATACATGCATACAGCATGTTTAACAATCTTCAATCAACGTGTAGTACATAAAATTTTCTTTTGCGTGACTCATAATTTGTTGTTGACTTGTTGACATGACCACCCCACACGCCCCCCGCCTCCCGCCCACACCCGTCGCATATAATAATGATGTGCTGCTTTTATGAATATGAATGTTGTTGCCAAAGTTGTTTTATATAGCAAAAGCTGCGTGGGTGTTCCATAAAACCAAAATGTCTGCACAACAACATAAAAATTTGTGACTTTTCTTATATTTTTAATATATGAGCAGATCGTGTTATTACTGATGCTGCGCTAAGCTAAGTGCTTGCCAATTGTACAACAAAAAATAAAAGCTGTAACCCAAATTTGTTGCTCTATTTAGAAACTAGCATAAGCATGTTTGCTTTCGTTTACTTAACCACAGCTGTAGGCTTTGGCCTTACATGCGTAAATATTTAATAATTACAACAGATGTTCGAATTTCGTTACTGTTTTAAAACTTGTTTAAACAACTGTTAAGCCTTGATTGCAATGTATAAAAAGCCAAGTGCAAGACATAAAATTTACAGTTCACTGTAGCATCAGTTAGCCATGCAAGTTTTATCGGTAGCCACTTTGGTTGTTTGCAGCCTTTTTGCTTACGCTGCTGCAGCTCCACCCCATGGACATCATGGACATCATGGATCTCACGCAGCTCCAATGACAAATGAAGGCTACCAGATCATGACAGCGGCGCTGGCTAACTTGGCTAATGAGCTGGCCAAGCAGAAGAACTCAACGACAACAGTTGGCGACAACTCCAAGATTGTTTCAGGCATGGCTAGTGCCATTTCCAATGCCTACGATCATGACCATAAACATGGACATGGCCATGACCACAAGCATGGCAAGCCAGGCTTTGTTTGGGGCTGGGACACCAAAGTTTGGGGCAATGCTGATAACGGTCATCATGGTCACAACAATCATCATGGTAACCACGCTGCCGGCTGGAATAATGGCTGGGGCAATGGCTGGGGTAACAACGGCTGGGGCAACCATGGCGGTCACTGGCGCGGTGCTGATGATCTGGAGAACGAACTTGATGATATCGATTATCAAGCTATCGACGACACTGCTGGTGAGCCCTTCTACGTTGAAGAGAGCGCTGTTGATATCGCTAAGGTTGATACTGAAGATATCTAAACTCATTCGTAACAGCAACAAGCAACATAGAAAAACAACGTTTTAGTTTAATTTTAAACTCAATTAAATTGAATTCAAATCTCAGAGCATAACTAAATTTAATTAAAGCCATGCGCTTTAATTTTTTGCAAATATAAAATTCCTATTTCGCCAAAAGCTATTTGATTTCATTTACAAGCATGTAACAGTTTATTCCACGCTTTTCTACATTCAAGTTTTAGTTTTTTTTCAACTCCATTTCTGTCTATCTGTTTGCGCGAACATGCGAAAATTCTCGTGGGAAGCATAAACTACATTTTACATAAATGGATGGAATTGCTGCACATTAATAAGCGCTGTGAAACTTTCAGCATTGCGAGTGGGCGTGGCAGGCGTGAGTTACACACATAATATGGAAAATGCTTTTATAGCAGCGAGAGTTTTGTGAAATGTTTTAATTAGAATTTGCTAATTGTTAGTTATGTGTGTGCAACTTGATTGACTGTCCGGCGAGCTTAAACATTTAAGCTGTTCAAATTATATTTGGATAGCAGCTAGGCCTAGCCTGTTGCTATATTAAGCATACGTCCGCATGAATTTTGGCAAACAATTTTTGGCAGCAGTTCAATTTGGCAGCTTCACTTGTCGTTTATTAATGTTGTAAGTTTAATGATTTGCTTTCAATCTATTAGAGCAGCTAATGCTATTGCGTGCTCTCTGGAGAGTCAACAAGTTGCTTGCGACAAATGGAACGCATTAAGTTAACATTATTGCCAAACAATTTGCTTCAAATGTGTTTATTTCCAACATTGTTGTTGTCACTTTGCCACAACCAAACACACACACACACAAGCTAACACTCGTTGCTTTTTATGCCTGCTGCTCCCCGTAGACTCAAACGATATGTGTGTGTGTGTGTGTGTATTTCTCACTTACACCCCCAAGCATAATTCTTATAGCAAGTTGAGCATTGCCGTAACCGAAATCTGATTTGCTGTGTGCGCACACACATTGGCAAAATCAAAGCACGATAAATTTGCTGAAACTTGTAAGCGATATTGCCAAAGTACAACTTGCAACAATTTGTTGTATTGGCCTGTTGCTTAGTCTCAATGTGTCCTGCCAGTCAGAGTTTGACGCTTTCTGTTGTTGTGGGGCTTCCCACTCACACACACATTCTGTCTCTGGACTTTCCCCCAGACGTGTGTGTGTGTGCGTGTTTCCTAGTGGGATTTTTGGGGCTGCTAAGTGGCAAATTATCTTCTTGTCTTGTGTGTGTGTGTGTGTGTGAGTGTGCGGCTTTCCAAAAGGGTTTACCTGTAATTGATATCAACTAAGTGGCACTTGCTTAAGGCTAGCAAAGCTCATTGAAACCTACAAAGTGAGTGTGGCCTCAACGATTTAGGCAATTGCTTAAAAGTTTCACTTTCATTTATTCTTTTGAGTATTACAGTGCACAGTTAACAGTGTTGTAAATAATTATCTGCACGCATAATGTTATTACTTTCAAGTTCAATTATATATATTCACAATACTGCAGCACATCAGCTGCACAGGTCTGATACTTGGCATCAAAAGAAGTGCCTGTTGGACAGTCTCCAGCATATGGAATGGGATAATCGCAAACTACAAATCTGTAGCAATCACCGGGATAGGGCAATATGGTGCCTAGCATCTGACCGCAGCAAATGTTTGGTGTATACGGATCTAAGGTTGTAGCCTCTGTTGTTGTAGTTGTTGATTCTGTAGTGGTTGTTGGTGTTGGTGTAGTTGATTCTATGGTTGGTTCTGTTGTTGGTGTTGTTGATTCTGTTGTAGTTGTTGGTGTTGTTGATTCTGTTGTAATTGTTGGTGTTGTTGATTCCGTTGTTGATTCTGTTGCAATTGTTGGTGTTGTTGATTCTGTTGTAATTGTTGGTGTTGTTGGTCCCACATTGCAATTGGCCAAATCGGGCGACATGCATTCCAATTCCTTGGGACTGAACTCTAAACCATCGGGACAATCATAACCTATGGCAATAGGTTCTTCACATAGAATATACTTGCTGCAATTGTATGGATAGGGCACTAAACTGCCATCAGCTTGACCCTCACAAATGCCGCCAGATGGCGTTTCAGTTGTAGTGAATTCAGTTGTAGTGCTAGTGGGAGTGGGTGTACTTGTGCAAGGTTCCTCCGTTGTTGTTGTTGTTGTTGACATGGGCGTTGTTGGTGTAGCAGTTGTTGTAATGGGCGATTCAGTTGTGGTGCTAGTGGGCGTGGGCGTACTGGTGCAAGGTTCCTCAGTTGTTGTTGATGTAATGGGCGTAGTTGTCTCTATTGTTGTAATGGGCGTGGTGGTTGTCTCCGTTGTAATTGACGTGGTGGTAGTCAAAATTATGCTGCAGTTGGCCAGAGCAGTCTGCATGCATTGTTTGGCCCATGGATTGAATTCTTCGCCGGACGTACATTCAAAAGCAGCTGGAATCGGACGATCGCATTTTATAAACTTGTTGCAGTCATCGGGATAGGGCACCAGCTCGCCATCGGCAGCATTATCGCAAGGACCCTCCTGTGGTGGTGGTCTGGTCACTGGACTCGTCACTGGCGCTGCAGTTGTTTGAGTTGTGGTGGAATTGTAATCCCAGTGGCAGGCATCGGGCGGAACCTGCGCGCCGCACTCTTGACTAATGGGATCGTAGTAGTCGCCATAGTTGCAGACCAATATCATGGGCACCTCATCCACGCAGCTAATGTACCACTGACAATTGTCCGGATAGGGCAAAGTGTCACGCCCACTGTTGGTGCAGACGTTGGGCTCTGGGTGCGGCGCTGGCGTGTAGCCCGGCGTGGTGCTGGCAGCTTTGCCGCAATCACTTTGCTCCCAGCTAACGCATTGCTGCTGCTCGTAGCTAAAGTAGAAGCCGTCAGTGCAATAGAACGCAACGGGAATGGGCATGACGCAGACAATATATTTGCTGCAGACCTGAGGATAAGCAATGAGTTCACCTTTGCTAAAGTCACCACAAATGCCATCTGGCTTTTGAGGCTCAGCTGGCGTTGTAGGCACAACTGCTGTAGTTGTTGTTGGTGTTGGTGTTGCTGGCGTTGTGGTTGTTGTTGGAATTTGTTGCTGCTTGCAGGCTGTGGGTGAAACTTCGGGACCGCAGTTGCCTGTCAAGGGCTCAAAGTAGTTCTGGAAGGGGCAGTCTACAATAAAGTAAACATCGTTGCCAAAGCATAGAATGTACTTGGCGCAGTTATCAACGTAGGGAAAAGATGCGCCCTGATCTTGTCCAGCGCAAAGCTCCGCTGGGCTGAGCGTAGTAGCTACTGTGGTTGTTGTTGTTGTTAGCTCAGTGGTTGTTGGTGCTGCTGTTGTTGTATAGCAGTCGACCATGTTGGGTTCATCGCAGATAAGCAGCTGTGGATTGAACAACAGTCCGCTGGCGCATTGACGTAGCATCAGTTCTCCATGCATGCATTCGATATACTGCGAGCAATCGCCAGCGTAGGGATAAGCAGCTACGAAGGGTTTGTCCTTGCAAAAGTCGGGATCTATATCTGCAGGCAAGGGAACTTTGGTGGTTGTAGCCAATGTGGTGGGCATAGTTGTGGTGCTGCTCGAGCTGCTGCTGCTGCTGCTGCTGCTGCTGGTGGTGTCGCCAGGCGTAGTTGCAACGCTAGTGGTGGGAAACGGTTCAGGTTTGCAATTAACAGAGTTGGGTGTATCGCAAATGTGCAGCATTGGATTAAATAATTTCTCGGGTATGCAATAGGCCATATCGGTGCAGCCATTGCGACAAGTTAGATACGCCTGACAGTCATAGGGATAAGCGTAGTGACCATTGCCCAAGGACTCGCAGTAATCCTCTTGAATGCCCTCAGGCGGAGCAAGACACTGATCATTCTCAGTAGTGCTGCTCAGTTCGGTTGTGCTGCTTGCCTCAGTTGTGGTTGACTCAGTTGTTGTTGTTGCTTCAGTTGTTGGTTTGGGCAGCGGCAGCTCTTCGCAATGCGCCGTATCCGGCGTATCGCAAATGCAGAGCAACGGATTGAACACCTTATCTGGTTCGCAATAGTTCAAGACAGGCCAGTTATAGGTGCAATTGATGTAGGCATTGCAATCGTAGGGATAAGGATGCGTGCTGCCATCAGCGTATTTGCTACAGTAGCTATCATCAATTCCAGGTGGTGCTGGTGGTGGATCATAGCTTGAAGTGCTTGGCGCGCCATCCATGCTGCGAGTTGTTTGTGTTGTTGCTGCGCTTGTTGTTGTTGCTGCTGCTGCTGCTGTTGTGGTGTCAATTGGCTGCGGCGATGTGAACGTATAGTGAATGCAGTCGACTGCCCAAGGCCAGTTGCAGTTGCCTGTTGCTTTGCAAAAAAAATTACCCCAAAGGGGTTTTGGGGGGCGGGACATGTGAACACCGTGGGATATTCACAGTCGCAGACCAAGTACTTGGTACAATCATCCGGATACGGCACATGAGTGCCAAACTGTTTGCCAACGCACATTGCCTGATTCTCGTAGCGCTTTTCATTGTTGCAAGCGGCATGACGTGACTGCCGCGCAGCCAAGGTCAACGGGACGGCAATCAATAGCAACAGCAATGGCCAAAAAGCTGCAAATAATTAAGCGCTAAGCATTGGCTAGAAACTTTCAAATCTGATTACCTGTCATTTTGTCTATAATTTTTAGTGTTTACTGTTTCGCGTACCACGGCAGACTAAACTCAGTTGAGCTAGCGAACAATAGTTATAAGTGCTTTTGATCCGTCAAAACAATCGAAGCGTCGAGCTGTCTTATTTTTAATAATAATAGATAAGATATAACTAATAGCTGCTTAGTTTGGACATTGACTAATCAATGAAGATGTGCGGCGCATGCAGCAAAAAACTCTTATCAATGTCTTGTTGCCAAGAAATTTGATTTGACCAAGTTTCAAATGCTGCGCACACGCTAAACAATTGATAAATTGATAAATGAAAATAGCATTTGAGTCAATTGTATATTTTGAATGAAAGCACTATCTAGAGCATATATCTTTGCTGATATCTGCAGCTTAAAGACTTCGGCCCCCTTGGCACGTCTAACGTTGTTGACAATATAATTACACTTATTGCTGTTGTTGCTTTAATGAGACAACGTGACCTCTCAACAAACACAATTTATGAGCGTGCGGCACTCGACGCGTAAATTACACAAATAAAAAATATATAAACATAAATGTGCACTGCCAACAAAAGTTTAAGCTGGCGCGGCATTAAAATTAAGCGACAAAACATGTGCAGTAAACCGGGAAGAATTTTAAAATACTTAAAGCGCTTACAAGTGTTTGAAGTATATTCCTTAATTGAGTGGCTCTGATGTATTAGCTTGGGTTAGAGCAATTTTTCAGCTTGATCTGTTGGCTGCTGTCAAGCGTTTGATCTGCAACAGATTGAACTATCAATTATGCTCGAGCAGACGTGACCGTCTAAGAGCTGCTGCCTGGGCTGCCTGCCTGTCTGGCAAAAGCTGATAGTACAGACACACAACACTTACAACTGTACAGGTGGCAAAGCTGTAACGTACGTTTAGTTACAGCTCTGCTCGCATCAAAAACTAGCCCCACAGCCCCCAAGTTAGTCGTGTACGTGTTCCCCATGCAACTGAGCTATGTATGCATGTATTGTTTGTTATTGTTATTGTTGTTGTTGTTGTTGTTTGCTGCATGAAATTGACCTCATGCTCGTGCGTGTATTCTCAATCCCTAAGCTATGCACATACGTGAACGCAGCCTGACTGCGACTTAAGCTTGCTTCAATTTTTTTCTCACAATAGCCAAAGCCAAGCCAAGCAAACATAGCAAATTTTTAATGCATTTAACTACAAAATCAAAGCTCACAGCCAGGCAACCAAAAACCAAACCGTATTGCTAGCCGTATAATATAATTGTATGCTTTGCTTTATTAGCTGCTGTTTGGTTTGCCTTTTGCCAGTTGCTGTTAATTAAAATCGAATCATTTGGCTGCCTTCTTTTGATTTGCCCAAATTAATATACAGTTTGGAATTTCAGCACTGTACAGCATGCATTTTTATATGCGCTCTTTGCTAGTTAGACCCGGTATATAAAAAACACAAAAAGGTCTTTCTACATTAAGTCAACTGAAATTAAGTGCAAAACGTACACACAGCAAACGGCGTGATAACGCCCTTAAACTACATAATTTTGAGCAGACGTGATTTAGCTTAGCCATAATGTCTGTTTTGCCGTCTGTATGAGCGGCCACATATCTCTCAGTCACTAAAAGAGCTAAGCACACTAAAACTGCTACATAGCTGCGCCTATGCGCTAAGCTAATTTACTTTAATTTTAGAAATTTATATTTAAGTCTGTAATGTCTGTCTGTCTGTCTGTATGAGCGCCAAGATCTCAGCAACTAAAAGCGCTAGGCATACCAAACTTTCTACATAGCTACGCGTATGTGTTAAGCAAATTTACTTAATTTGAGAATTTATATAAAGCCTAAATTTGTTAACAAATTTCATAAAAACTGCGTAGTTCGTTGCATAAACTGCTGAATTTATGTAGTCTATATAAATGCTGTTCTTATGTCGGCTATGCACAACTTTGTTTAATTTTTTTTAAATTTGCGCATAGATTGTTTTAATAAAACGAGATTTTTTTCTGTAAAAAATTGTGCATATTTGCAATATTGCAATGAAAATATTTTCATTGCTAGCACTTTGAATTTACACTGAAAAAGTCTCACGGCAACGTTTTTTATGTTAAAAAACATTTTATAAATAACTGAAACTAGCACCAGGCTGGTTTTAATAATTTATATGCAGCAAATGCATCTTATAAAAACTCTGCTAAAACTCTAAGCTAAACTCTTCGGTGGATTTGACGCATGCGCTGTAATTCGATGAGAGACTTCGAATGTCAAGTATACGAAGCGTTGGCAAAATTCGAATTGAGTCGAACAGTTGCTGTTGGGCGCTTACAGCAATTGCTAGTGGAGCGGACTTGAACAACTTGGCTGCCAAAGTTGGCAGCTTAACTTTTGACGTAAATTTTGTGGCACACGAGGCGGTTGCAGTTGCAATTAATATTGGCGTAGCGGAAGCCGCGAGCGTAGCTAACAACATTGTCTGCATTGATTGTTGTCTGACTGACCTAAAATATGCATTTAAAAATAAGGCGAATAACTTTGCATATGTCTGAACAGGTGTTAAAAACAACACACAAAGACACACACATATACACATACAATGAAAATTGCGGCATTTCGTGTGTAAATGCAATTAAAAAAAAAATGCCTTTGAGCGAGAACAAATTAATTGGCAAAGGAAACAGTTCCCGCTCTACCCAAAGCATAAAGAACTTGAATGCTATTTTTTAATTGAGCCAAGTGTGAGAGGCAAACGAAGTGAAAGCAAAGCAAAGTGCATGCAATGCAAACAAAAGCGCTGTGGGCCAGGCCAGCTGTGTAGCTGCAGATTAGCCGAAACCTAAAAAAAAATAAAAGAGAAAGGATGGTTATGGCTGAGCAGGCAGGGCACAAAGGCAATATTCACACGCAGGCAGCAGCGACAGCAGCAGCAGCAGCAACAGTAGTTGGGTTGGGAGGGTGGTGGGGCTAACATGCAAATGCAGTGATTTATGCCGGGCTGACAGCTTTGCAGGCTTCGTCGTCGTTGCCCGTGCCTGGCAGTCGTTATGCACTTGAGGCATTTGTTGCATGCAACGCCGTGGCACGTGCTGTGTGGTTGGGTCTGGGGGTCAGGCTAAAAACAAAACGAGTGCAGCTTGCATACTCCTGTCCTTCATTATGTTAAATTGAAGCGAGAGCTGCTAGCTGCTAGCTGCTGTCAGCTCAAGTCTAACTATCAGCTGGCTCATTCATCACTCATACGCCCCGTGACAACAACAAAAACCGAAAGTTTTCTTGCGTTGCCACGTTGACAAAATTGCGAGAATGGCAGTCGCGTTGTCGTCGTGTTGGTTAAGCAAACAGCTATAAAAAAAAAAGGAAACGGCGCTGCAGCCAAATGAAGCATTTGGCAAAAAGGCGCACGGCAAATGCGCTGTGGGAAATGTGCGAAATTTTCCAGCTGCAGCAAAAACAGTGGCAACAACTTTTCGGGGCAGCCAACGTAGCAGACATTCTGCTCGTCGTCGTCAGCGTCGTCTGCGTTGGTTAAAAATTTAAATTTTCATTTTCTGCAGCAAATTGCAAAAAAAAAAAGCAGCTGAAGCTGTTTGGAGTTTTTGGCTGTTAAAGTTTTTGTTTTTACCACAAAACGTTTTGTTGTTGCTGCTGCTGCTGCTGCCGCTAGTTTCAAGTGCGAATTGCATTCTGCTTTTGTCGCATTTGCGGTTTTGTTGAGGCAACTAAATTTCCTAACAGACGCACACACACACACACACCTGCGTTCAGCCCATGCCGCAAGCTTAGCCTGGGCTATAGGCAGCTGCTTGTTGCCAAAGTGCACTTGATACTCCTTTTCTTCTCTACGTTTGAATTTATGAGGGGCAGGCGCGCTCCGAAAAAAACGAAATGAAGTGCACTCCGCACTTCACTTGCCACTTGACTCCATTCAACTCAACGCGACTCGACTCGACTCGACAACGCGACCACAAACGCGAATGTCATTTGCAGTTTTTCTCCATTCGTGCGGCCTGTAAATGTTTTATTTGATTATTATTACGTAGAGTCTTTAGTTGCGAAGCTTGGCAAGTGCAAAAAATAAATAAATAAAGCGCTTCAAGCTGCTGACGATTAAATGTTTATCAATTGCTGCTGTCACATTGATAAATTGATTTTTATTAACTAATAGTAAATTATTTCAAGCAGCATTAACAAATTACACTTGCTCACTTTTGTGTGTGTGTCTGCCACATTTGCGGTTGCACCCCAAAACATATTGGCGTTTGTCAGCCACCAAAAATGACCAGCCAGCTACGCTCCTTCGCATTTTGCACACACCCAACTCGGGAAGCACTCAAAAATTTCACAGCCAACGTCGCTGCGCCTGGCGGGGCGTTCAAGCATGATGAGTGCTGTTGTGGTTTGTTGGCACTTCTGTTTAAACTTTTATTGCTGCTCAGTTTGCAGCCAGCACCCCAGCCAAAAAAAAAAAAGTAAATGGGCCGTAGCAACAATAGATCGCATAACATTTGCAGGCTAGCATATTTTGATTTATATTTATGGGCATTTTATGAAAATTAATAATATAATAAACTCTTTTATTTGCTAGTTATAGAGCAGAGAGTCTTAGGGGTAGTTGCATTTTAATTCAAATTCATATTGAGTTTGCCAAATCGTTCCATTAAATTTCAAAATAACACAGATTAGATAACATTCTACAGCCAGACTTATAATTAGGCTTACTCTGTTAGGTGTAAATTAGTGAATAAACTGCAGCAACTTAATATAAAGGGAGTCGCTAGTGGGAAGGCAGAGTGTGAAGTTCGTTGAGAGCAGAAATATGAAAATAAGAACTTTGAATACAATTTTAATTGTATTTAATTTAACATGCCATAAGCTTGTCCAATAAATAAATATTTATTTATTTATTTACAAATTTAATTATTATACAAGTTAATATAATAACTAAAAGTGATGAGTGCTAGCTACTAAGGCCATCGACTCAAATAATAAATAATAAAGCCAAAACACAACAAAATTTGTTAGTCTTCATCGAATATTCACAATTTAATTATTGCTGCAACTTAATATTTTTATTTCAACAATTATTTCAGCATGAATTGATTCCAAAAACATGTATTAAAAATTAGTTTCAATTATAAAAATATTGAAATGCATTTAGCTTGATTTCCAAGAAATTTCTGTTGTAAAATAATAACAAAATATATTTTCGAATTTTAGCTAAATGCATTTATTAAATAAACTTTTCACTGGAAAATTAACACTGCAAACTGCTATCTGAAATGACTGTGCGCTTGTTTATCTTAAATTATTGTTGTGCTGTAATTGAATATTGCATTTATTTACAAACAACTAGACGTATGCGTGATATTTTTACTGTTTAATTTACAGCCTTTATTAAAATAAACTTTTATTTCTTATTTGTTAAGTCAATAAAGTGTCGTCACACACTCGTGTAAACAACTGCATATCAATAATAATAACAACAACAACAACAACAAGAGCCCTTGTAAGCCATACGGCATGCACTTGATGCACTTTTTGTTGGCCACGCTACATGTGTTGCCAACAATTTACAATGAGAACGGACAATTTTTTGTGTTTTTAATTAAATATGTATTTGGTGTGCATTGAATTTTAATCAGGCGTATTCCATTTGGCGTATTTTTGTTTACCACGAGCTGTGTGTGTGGATTAATTGAGAATGCGGCAATTAAAGTTTTGCTGCTGTCATTAAATTAAATTTGCAGCGTTTTTATTATTGTGTATTTTACGATGCACGGCGCAAAGTAATTTGAAGCTGCAAGTTACGGCGTAACTTTCAAGCACAAGCTACACACGCAGTTTTTGGTACGAGAATTATCAATATCAATTAAGCACATTTGATAGCACATTTGGCATTAATGCATTAAATTTTACAGCTGTATTGCTATTTTAATTGATTTTAATAGGTCGCATACAAAATGCAGCTATCAACGGTTTCCGTTTCGTTTTCAATTTCAATTTCACTAGCAGCGCGTTATTAAGCGGCTTACAGCCAAGGCCTATAAATATAAATATATATACATATATATATGTGTGTATGTGTGTGTGTGTGTGTGTTTATATGCATGCCAATTTGAATTTATGCCAATGTGTGCAGCTTTTGTTAATTGGAATGCAAGCGGCACCTGCTAAAATAAATAATTCCAGTGAATTTGTAAATTCTGCTGCAAATTTGTGCAAATAAAAATGCATAAATTGCATTGAAATTTTGTTTGACATGTGCGCTCATTAATGGAATTAATTTTCACACAAAAGACATTTTACTTAGACTGAGCCTGTGCCACCAAATGTGGCAATTTGCCTAATTAGCTATACACATTTTGCTGATGTTTGGCTTTGAGTGCAATTATAATTATGTTGAACTGTAAATCGAAAAAATAAACACAGCATTTTATGCACTGCCATTAATAGTTAGTGCTTGAGCTTAAGCACAGGCACTTAAACTGATTTGCTAAACTAAATTTAAGTGCGTTAAAAGGTTTGTCGCCCAACTTTTAAGCACGCATTAATTTTTCATAATGTTTGCAACAGAGGGGCAGGCAAATTGCTCATTAAAAGCAAACACACACATACATGCAACGTATGATGTTGCCACAAGCACTTAAGCTGACTTTTGTGGCAACCTAATGACTGCTTGACGTATACTTAATATACAAGAGAGCAAGCAACATGAAATGAAATCTAATAGTTTTGGGTGCAGCAAACAAATCTCTACTTAACACACACACACACACACACACACAGACACTTATCTATTTGCTGTGTCAGTTGCCAAGCATTTGACAATGATTTGAACTTTGCTCACATGCAATTGCTATTTACATTGAACTGTTTATCAACTTGTAATTTGATTAAGCCCACTGCAACATTGGGGCAACTCACACATCACGCCTTGTGTCAACACATTGCGAGACAATGGGCAATGCTCATCTGCATGCAGCCAACAGATTTTAAACAAATCATTGAGTAAATGTTAGTGTGTTTATTCCCCAAGCGAAATTTAGTTCAAATATTATTTGATATCCTGCGGTAGCACTGACGACATTTCATTGTTTGCCTTTGCTGCTGGTTTGCTACTTTTGATTTCTGAGTGTCAAGCAAAAGGAAAATGCCTTTGTCGCTCGCTCTCACTCACTCTCATGCGCTCTCTCATGCGCTCTCTCTCTCTCTCTTTCCCTATAGACTGTCGTCTGTCACTTACATTGTCACTTGGGTATTGTTGCTGCAGCAGCTTCCACTCACAAGTGTCGCACTCACTAGCACTAGCTTTTTGTCTGTGTGTGTGTGTGTGTGTGTGTGTGTGTGCGCGCTTGTTTTGAATGTTAATATTTGCACTTGCAATTGTAAGGGCAAGTGACAATTTATACGCTTATTGTTGTTAAAGTATTTGCTCTTTTTAAAGTTAGTTAAATACTTAAAAATATATCAAGTGCTTTTGCACTTTATTCAGTTAGTCACTTGCGTAGCCCATTCAAGCTGTCATTCATTCAAGCCTTAATTGCAGACTAAAGTTGCTGCTGCTCAAGTTGACATTTGTTCGTTAATTAAACCTTTTTGTTGCCAACTGTGCACAGCCAGCAAATTGATTTATCTTTTCAACACCTCAATTGCCAGCGTGCTGCTGTTAAGCGGCGACTCTTGACTCGACGCTTGCTGCTGCAAGTATCTCAGTGTGTGTGTGTGTGTGTGTTGTAGCTTGAAGCCTTTTTGGCTTTCGCTTTCAGCACCTTGCTGTGTATGTGTGTGTGTGTGGCATTTAATGGCAAAACTTTTTCACTTAACGTTTACTCATAAATTGATTTTTACTTTTTAACGAGCTGTAGCGACTTTGGGCGAGCTAATGGCTTGGCCTTGGGCTCTCGTCTGTCGCCTGCATAGAGCTCTCAACAGCTGTTGCGCTCTTGGTACCCCAAAAACTAACCAAATTAGTTGGCTTTGCACATTAACAGCTCGCACTTGGAATTTTCAATTAGTAGGTGTTAGAATTGGTCAAGTTTTGTGGCGTGGCTTGGTGTCTGGTCTGCTGCTGCTGCTGCTGCTGCGACGTGTTTGGTAAACAAATTATGTGTTAATTCTGACTTATGGAAAAGTTTGTGTCCTCTTTGTCCTTTGATGTTGTTTAATTATGACTTCCGGCAAGTAATCAATGTGCAAATTTGACAGCACTCGCCTGGCATGCTAATGCCACAGCAACGCCCAAAAGCTTTGTGCCACAGACAGACAGAAAGAGAGAGGGAGAGACTGAGTGGGAGTGGGAGGCTTTGTGCTAAAGTTTGACTTTGTTTGTGTGTGTGTGTGTGTGGCAAGCATAAATTTATGCAGCATGCTCCCAACTTGTGCACAATTACATGAGCATTTTGTGGTTGCACATACACACATATGAAATATGCATGCAATTTTGAATTTGCCATTCATTTAAATGTTTTCTTGATTACATTCTCTCTGCTGCTTGCAACAAAGGTTCAAGGCACAACAACAACAACAGCAGCAGCAGACGAGCAAAGCAGTAACAAACAAAGACGCACAATAAATTCCAAGCAGCGTATTCATTGTCTTCAGTGCATGCGTGTGTGTCTGTGTGTGTGTTTGCCAGGCAATGTTTAAGTGAGCCGCAAGGCCTTGTGGCATGCAACGTTGCAAAAAGGCAACACCAAAACAGACAACGCCCTACGCAACAAATAAGCGACGCCAACTGCAATTATTTGAAATTATAAGCTCACGTACTTTCTATTTTTCACTTCTGTTGCATTGTCAACTCATTTTGCATTTAATTGAAATTAGTTCAAAGCTATTTTCGTGTAAACATTAATTGCATTTGTTGCTGCACTTTTGCATTTTCAATGACATTCAATACAACCGACAACTTGTCAGTCAATCAATTTGATTGTTCTTTCTGCTTTCTACACGAGACTTTTGCAACGAAAGTTGCCGCAGCAGCAGCAGCAAATAAAAAAAAAAGATAATGTGAAAAACCATTGAAATTTACTCAATGTCTGGACACAACTTTGCCGTCAGCTTACAACAAAAATAGCGCAAAAAAGATTGTACGACAAACTAGCGAGAAAATTGAAAGTTTTGATTTATTATCTGCAAAAGTTTGCTTCACTCTCTCTTTCTCTCTGTCTCTAAGGTCTATCTATGGCCATTCAAGTGCATAAATATTTTTTATTCAATGGCTGCATTTTGTTGCTGCTGGGCAACTTTATGGCCGCCTTTGCAATTCGATTAAAAGCATTTTTGCCTTAAGCTTCACTAACGGGGCCAATCAATAAATTTTTAATAATCGCTGCCTATAGCTCAAGCGATTAAACTATGTCTGTTAATAAATTCTTAAGTTTACAATAAAATGTCAGCGATTTTTATTAATATAGTTTAGCAGTATAAGCAAAAGTTTGATTTGCGCTGCGTCAACTGCTAGTCAAAGTTAAGTGGCTGCCGCTCTTTGCAACTGGCAGCGACTTGTGTGTGTGTGTGTGTGTGTGTGTGTGTGTGTGTGTCATAAACTGTTTTGGAATTTGCTGTCATTTTGGTTCTGGCGGCTGCTGCTGCTGTAACCGAGTTCTGGCAGCTCTCTCGCTGGGCTGAAGTTTGTGTCAGAAAATCGATAGTTTTGACAACGGAATGAAGGCTCATTATTTTGCATGCATTATAAATCATGGATAGTTGCAACATTTTGCTGCAAGTAGTCTGACTGGTTATTATTGCACTTGGCTGCACTTAAATCAAGCAAATCTTGAATTGATTGTCTCGCACTTGATGATTGATGAACTTACATATTACGCATACGCCATGTTAAGCAATTTTCAAACATAGGCCTTTCTTTTTGTTTTTTTTTTATTGCCAATCTGCACATGATATCGCAGTTTGTGTTTAGCTGTGCAGCTGTTTTGTTTAACTTGCCCGCCGATAAATCTTTTACGCTCTGATTTCGCATATGCGTCAAACCTTTCGGCCCAATTTAGATTTATTTGAGTTGCAACACAGCAACTTTCTGACATGTTTCAGACAGGCGCAAGACAAATGTGTTTTTAATGTCAATAAATTTTAAGAATTAATTCGCTTGCAATTGTTGTTACAGCAGCAGCAGCAACAATGCATACAACATATTTGTCATATGGCCACACATAAAATATTTGTTTTTATCAATTTATGTTGAAAGTGCCATAAATCATCCATTTGCATTTTTGAGTTGCCGTAAGCCGCACAGCTTAGCAAAGCATGTTGGCCAACAATTTAATAAACAAAAAGCTTAAGCCACAAACTCTACAGCTTCATAGTTTGTTTGTTAAAAATATGCACACAGTTTGTTTGCATTTTTATATTTGAGAAATGTTGCAGCTTGCACTCGTTCGCATTTGTTCAACATTTTTATCTTGCAGCTACGAATTGATGCGACTATAAATCTCAAAGTTTAAACGCACCGAGCGGCAGCCAAACAATGAAATTAAAAACATTTTTCTCCTTCTTTGTGTCCGACACAGCAGGATTTAGATTCAATTAAACTGTCAGCGGGACAGACAAACCAGCAGTCGTCCTCTCGGCCTCCTCACCTCACCTGCCACACACGACACCTGCAATATTTGTCATGTCGAGCATTAAAGTCGAATTAGCAGGCAGCCAAAACAACAACAAATGAACAGCATGGGAGCAGCTTGCCACCCACTGATTATGCTAAACACTGAGACAAAATATTCGATTTTAAGCGCGCTCAAGATTTATCGCTATTGATGCTATCATTTTTCATGGCCTTCTAACGAAAGTTTGGCGAGAGACCGCAAAGGCCACGCGAAGTTCGAATGACAGCAAAGTAAAATTTCGAAATGCACGAGCTCGAGCTCGAGCCTGAGCTCGAAGTAGGCAACCGCAACTTCTGTCAACAGGGGACAACTGACAACTCCTGGAAATGGAGCGATGGACACCTGTGGCTTTTGCCATGCAATAAATCAATTGCTTGACATCTTGACGCTGTTCCAAATCTCAGAGGGGCAGCTCAGCACTGTGCTGGCCACTTTTTCAAGTGAGCAAACCTGTGATGGTTTTTATTGAATAGATGAATAGCAATGAATTTCTATATTGCCATAATTGAAATGAATATAAAGTGAAACATTGAATATATAAAGCAAATCGATATGGCAATGAACTCATCGCAGACAATTAAGCTGCTGAAATGCTTAAACTTTTTTGTTGAAAATCCTTTTCAAGTGCTCAGCTAACATTGCACTCAAAAAACAAAACAAATTGAATTAAATTCTCACCTTCCGTTGAACGGCAGCACATTGAACTTGAACTTTGTCCTTAATCAGAGCATATCAAATAATCGTTCAGTTTGCTTTAATGCCAAAAAAGGTTCGTTTGAAGCGGAGTCTACACTCTTCAAATATTCAGAGAGCGTCTGAAAACGGTATTGAAAGCCATCAGCCTACATTGAATTGCAATTTGCATTTATTGGACGAGCACTTGCACTGCCACTTCATTGATAACTGGCCAATGACTGCCAACAACAGGCGACATCTGAACCCAGACAGGGCAGTCAGTTTGTCAGTGGCAGTGGCAGTGAATTGAAGTGCGCACTTTGGCATTAGCCAGCGCCGATTTATGGCCATATGGAGCGAGCTGAGCACAGCGGTGTCCACTTCCTGCTAATAATCGTGCAATTGTTTGCATTTCCCATTCACCCATGTCGCACCCTCGAACCAACTGCTGCTTTGTCTGGAAATTAAGCTCGTACGCCCCTTCAGTCCCACCCACCCCAAATGCATATGTCCAGTTTGAAGTGCTTTTGGGGCAAGTAATGAGCACTGGTCTTCAACTTTGGATCCTGGCCAGCGAATCGAAGTCTATGGACAGTTCTGCGTTTGACATTTATCGCCGTTGGGCGCTCACTGGACAATGCGACTGGCGCCCCCGAAACTCTGACGCAACTTAACAACTCATTAACACGCTCTGGCCAAATGACAACAACAGCAGCAGAAGCGCAGAGCGGAACAAGCCACAATTACTGTTCTCCCTCCAATTGAAGCTGAAGCGTTTTAAGTGCTGTAATGCGCTTGTATCTCACAATTATTCAGTCATTAACCCGTTCGGCGGATTACCCTTGTCAAACTAATTGAATCGCAGCCGAATGCCAGACCTAAGAAACAAAGATTCGCTTAAGAGGGATTATCAATTGAATAACAATTAAATTTGCACTTGGACAACTTGAGTTGTGTGTTGACTGAACTTTAGATTAATACTAAACAAGCTTTTAAACTGTCAGCATATACTAAACACCTTAGTGATAGCAATCGGACACGAATTATGCCAACTGCGAATAGATATTTCACTTAAAGGACTTTTGGCACTTGGACACAGCTACATGTGGCAGCCACTTTAACTGCCATCATTCAAACCAAGCTGCCCCCCACCCCTTGGCGTTCACATGTGTGTTGAGGCCTCGAGCTAAGGCAACCCGAGCACTTCTGACACGATTCCAGTTGTGCCTGAGAGCTTCAGCTCTTCAGCCCGCACTGCTATCTGGACCTCCACAATTTTTGAATAACTAATGAAGGTGCCAGAAAAACAACAACAAGAGCTTCAGCTAAAACAATAAGAGAGCAACAACATCAGGTCATGAGTCATAATAGGGATACACAAAATACTGTTTCAGTTTATATTTGTGTTTCTGTGTTGTGTTGAGGCTGCCACAGTGGCCGGCCGGCCGGCCTGAATATGAAATTTGGATTTTCATCCAACTGTCGACATTCATCTTGGCAACTGTCTGTTGAACTGGCTGGCATTAGGAGCAGGCCTGGCTGTTCATCTGCTCGCATGTCCTTTGTCCTGCACACAGAACTTATGCATCATTGTCAAAATATTAACAGCTGGCACACTCACTGAGCTTTAAGCTCATGTGAGCACTTAAGCCAAGCCTGATGATGAAAAATAGAAATTTAACTATTTTCAAATACATTTTGGGAATGTAGCGAATGTGGGTCAAGGCGGTCACAACAAATCCTTTTTAAGTTGGACTTGTGTGCGTCTGTTGAGTATCAGGCCAGTCCAGCTTTTGTCCATAAGTCTGTTGGAGCAAACAAGGTCTACTGGCTTAAGTGCTGTTTAGTGCTTAAGAGTCGTTCATGTATTCAATTTACATTTACTTGATAAAAATGCAGTTGATACCTTAAAGATTATTCCCCAGAAGGGAAGAGAAGCGAAGCTAACGCTTACACTTATGGACGTTTCCATTGAGTCGCACGTCAAATGCAGTGTCAATGACAAGTAGTTGAGTATCGATTGCCATGAGTGGTGCACACAGGATGCAAATGGAGGAGGAACGAGATTGTCTGACGTGTGTCGTGGCTCATGTGGGGGAGAAAATCTAAATAAATTTGCTTTCGAGTAAATTAAAAACAAACAACAAACTCAAATATTAATGTTCTGTGACGCGAGTCATTCAATTGATACCAAGGGTGCTTCCCCCCAGCTCATCCCATCCATGGAGCTCTGATGCTGTTAGAGTAAACAGCGCCATTTAGAGAAATCAATGCACTGCGCGAATATTTGCCTATAAAGCTGAGGAAAACAACGGAAAAAGAAAAAAAGCGAATTTAGTCACTTGCAAATGAAGATGAACTCGTGTTTCCAGCTTCTCTTTCTACTTGTCTGCCATGTCACCATAAAAATGCCCAAAATAGCTGCAGAGTGAGCCTCCAAATAGAGACACATCCATGTTTGCAGCAATAGCAACAGCCTCGGCCTCATCCTCGTTAGTCTGACGCGGCACAAAAACCTTTTTTGGTATTCAAATGTTATTTTTGGCGCAGCGTTTGTGGAATTTTTCTGTAGCCCCGAGACGCCACCGAGGGAAAATGTGTGAAAGCGGAAGTATTTGAGTTGCTATTGTTATTGTTCTTGTTGTTGTTGTTGACACCGAATGCTTGGGAAACGCTTTGAGCGACCGCAGTGAGAAAACGCCTTCAAACTTTTTGCTAAATTGTTTGGTTTTTATTGCCGTTTCCAAACCGGAAGAGAACTTAACCCGAGGGTCGCCAAAGGGTTAAAACAAGCCTTTTGGCTGCTTAGCTGTTGAGTGGCTGCTTCCTTGATTGCGGTTGCCACAGCGAAAAGGAGAGAGTGACTAGGTGGAGTCAGTTCGGTTGCAACTTATAATGAATGCAACAACATTGAGTTGTGGCACATGTGGCAGAGTGTGTTGCAACTGCCAACAGCTGAACAGCCGAACAAATATTTCCAATTTGGTGTTGCTCGAGTACAAGGAGTTGAGCTTTGCCCGAAGAGGACCAAACAATAATTTCGATTAGTAAATTCGAGAGGCCAAAATTTGTGTAGCCGCAGGTGCAATTAAATGTTAATCGATTGTGTGTTTGTAGTTTGGGCTTTGCAATCGACACGCCCACAATCAAGTGCACACACACACACACATACAATATGCATGTGTGTGTGTTGCATAATCAACTGCAGATGACGATGAGGTTGATGAGTTTGCCAAACACCTTTTCTGGTGGCTTTGGCTTTTCAGACATTATCTATGCTCAAGTGGGCTGTAATGTGGTGGGCGGGGGGTGGTTAGATTGTCATATGCGTAATTAATTGTAAATAATTGTGCAAATGTCACTTGCAGTTTATTTATGCGCTCTGGTCAAAGTGAATGACCCCCGAAGGCCCAAAGCCCAAAGTTTAATTCGTCATCAAAATATTTCTCACCTATAGCAACGCTTTTCAATTCATACGCCACGTTGTCCCAGTCAGCTATAATTGCCAGTTAGAAGCAGCTTCAACTTGTTTTCCCCCACATTTGCATGTCAAACGCGTGGTAATTTTATATTACTGCGACACTCCGCTCACTGCTCGAACGCATTATTTATGACTTGTACGTTTTACGTGTTATTTTATAAACATTTTTCAAAATATGCTTCGCATCAACTAGGCGCACCTAAGGGTGAAAGGGAAGGGAAGGGAAGGGCGGAGGAAGTCGGAGGCTGCAACTGCTTGCCGACAACATAAAAAAGAAATTCTACGCGCCGGCGCCTTTATGTTTTATTTATGAGCCAAGCAAGCTCACCCACAAAAACTTTACACGGAAAAGTTCACAATGCGTTGCGCTTTTTAATGGCAACGCGTCTGACATCCTGAACTGCCAGCAGGACGAGAGTCTAACATACAAAGCTGCTTACATTTATAGAGGTAATTACTAGGGCGAGTGCGATTGCGATTGGGAGTGCGAGTGCGTAATCGATTTTGTTATATGCAGATTAAGCATTATCAGCAGTCAGTCCAGCACTCATAAATATACAGCAAAGGGTCAAAGGTTGGCCCTCGAGTCGTTTGCCTGGCATTCCCTGAGCAACTTATACACTTATGCTGCAGCCACAAATCGCCGTTTAAATATTAATACATCAATCCACTTAATATGCGAGTTTACCAGCAACGAATGATGCAATAAATATAAAAAAGGGAAACTCACACACTCAAACAGACACAGACACAGACTGAGAGCCATGAAGCTGATGAGCATATGTTCCAGTTATAAATCCAATGGAGCTGCCTGTTCGACTTTATGATGTGTTTGTCAAGACTGTTCTGTCTGTCTGTTTGGCTGACTGTCGACTGATATAAAGATATGAGCAGCAGCTCATAAATGAAAAACTCAACTGTAGGTTGAACATTAAAGCTGGAGCGGAGTCGAGCTTAGCTTAGCTCTTGTATTTTTTCAATCTGTCAGCCACAAAGCAAACAAGTTTCTTATGATGTGTACGCCAAAGACAAAATAAAAACAAATTTCGTAGCATAAGCGCGCACTTCCGGTTGTTGTTGTTGTTGCTGCTGCCCACATCGCTTGGCTCTCAATGTCTCAAAGGAAGTGCGTCGCTTGTTTATTTTGAGAAAACTTGGCAAGCCAAACAACAGCAAGTTTTATTTCCGAGCAGCGCACAAAAACAATAACTAGACATGCAGCAAATATCAAAAGTAAACTTTGCATATATACAAACAGTTCCTAACAGATATTTTGGGGGGGTTTCATTTCGTTCGTTGTGTGCACTTGTGCGTAATGATTGCAAATTCCGTACAAATATGCAATTTGTACTGTCGCAAAATATGAAAATGCAACGAGGACCACAAAAACTGTCAGCGGCATAATTACGAATGCAGAATACTTAAGTGGAGCAGTGCAGTTGAGCTATGAGTTATGACTGAATGTTTGTGTTTAAAGTTAGTTTGTCTAAAATATAAATCAAAGCTGACAAAACCAAGCAAATCCAATTCAAGTTCAAGGGGGTGACTCTACGCTTAGGCCTAACACTCTCATATAGAAATCCAGCCAGCCAGCCAGGACGAGCACCCAACGACGCTCTTTGTATTAATTTGTGCACACATTCTTGGCCAATGAGATTTATGCGCTGCGTATTTTGTTGTTGTTGGCTTCTGCTTTTCTTTTTTTTTTTTGTATTTTTATTTGCTGTTGTTGTTGTGCTTTGCTTTGCTTTGCTTGTGCTTGTGGGGGCGACAGTCGTTCGGCCCACCCACATTGTCACTGAAGCGAACTTGAAACGGCGACACGAGAGCCTGAGTAAAGAGCTTCGAAAAAGGCGCGAAGCCAAACAAAAATATTGTCGCTTTTTGTTGTGTGCGTGTTGCTTTTGTTGCTGCTGCCAACGCACGTGTTTCGTTCGAAAGCCGCAACGCAAGCGCAACGTGGCGTATGAAATTCGAAACTGAACGAAAGGCGCACGAGGCCGAGTGTCGAAAATACGAAGCTTGGCACTCGGCTGTTGGAAACGAAGGCGGTCGCTAACAGCGACTGCTGCCAATGAAGCGAAGCAGTTGAGCCATCAGTTTGACTCGAAACTGCGCCGGAAGTGGACGCCAAACGTCGCGTTGTGTTTATTGCCAAGCAAAGTGCTTTTAACTAAAAACAAAATGTGTGTTCCATGTGTTTAACTATTGTTTTTTCAAAAAAGTTGCCAAAAATAAATAGAAAAACGTGCGGTTAAAACAAAAAGTTCGCAAGCTGCCAAAAGTGTTGTGGCAACGTCTTTGACGGGTATTCATTAAAAATGTTCTTGTTGCTCGCTTTTTGTGAAATTCATTAAATATATAACAAGAAGTGCGCGTGGTTGTTGTTGTTGTAGCTTCTACTCTCGTTTGCCGGTCACATAAATTTCACGGCAATCAGCCAGGCAGCCAGCGAGGCGGCAGCGGCAGCGGCAGCGCCAACGTTGCTGCAAGTTATCCAAACTTCATTTGTTGCACTGCTGTGTGCTGCTTATTTCGTTGCCTGCTGCTGCTCCGCACTTAACTCAGCTGGCTGCAACTTGAAATATTGCTTCCATTATTTATGTTAAGTTTATGCAACATTTTCTACCGTTGCTGCTGCTGCTGCTGCTGCACTTTGGCGCACTTGTTTTTAATATGCTTGAGCTTGTAAAGGAATTATGCTGGCTGCTTCATGCCACGGCGGCGGAGACTCCGAGCTCAGAGCTGCTTGCAAACGCAAATCTCTTGCGCTGCTTTGCTATCATTTGCCTCGTTATTGCACTTCACGACAGGTTCGCTGTCTGGGCATCAAGTTGCAATTTGCTGTCATTGATAGCCGCGCATTATTGCAACAATTCGCAGTAAATTCCAATAGTTTGCGTTGTCAATGCGACTTCTTGAAATTCCACTAGTCTGCCTTGAAGCATGTGTAAGACAATAAAGCGCAAATTTAACGACTTAACTTGAACGTCTGTCTGGCTGTCTGTCTGCATTTATTTATAGCGTAAAGCCGCTTGTGGCCTATTAGAGACTTTCTGGCAAAATTTCAAATTATTTTCGTCTAGCATTGGCAACAGTAATAAAAACTACAACAAGCGCTCTCAACTCTCAACCACAAGGCAGTGCTTTTAACTTTGCTCTTAAGCTCATTATGCGATTGCCTAAAACAAGGACCTACACAATTTTGGCCAAAAAGCAAACAGCCAAAGGGCAAACTTGTATTGTTTCGCATGTGGCCCATTCAAACAAAAGGCAAAGCACAAAAATGTTGCTACTAATTAGCGCTGCAAGGCAGAGAGAGAGAGAGAGACAACAACACACAGTTAACAACAGAAATCGGCACATAATAATTAATAGCAAGAAATTAAAATTGTTGTAGCTATTCAAAAATTTATGAGCGCAGCAGCGCTGCCCAATGCATTTTCTGCTGCCGATTCATGTTGTATTGGCACTGTCTGTCTACCTTATGTAGAGTGCTGCGCTGGGTGCCACTCCCACCCCTCTAATATTATGCACTTCGCCAGGAATCGATTGCCCATAGGCTAGACTAGGCCTGGATTGTCCGAGTGTTTGAGACGACATAGACGCTCTGCTGGTCAGTTGTCAGTTGTCGCAGGGTGCTCAGGCGTGAGCGCGCTGTGTTCTGCCGCCCAGCCACTCAAAGAGCGAATGATATTCTTGGTTACTTGACCGCCGCGAGTGCAATTTAATGCATACCTCATGGTCATGTAATATTTCCAATATTGTGGTCAATGGTTGCTCCTCCAACGGCGTTACTTGTAGGAAATGAAGTAGCCTGCCAATTAGTTTACTGGTGGTGATATGTACCTCGATGCACTTATTCCCTATAGAGCATTGTTGATTTCTCGATTCGTCCCTCATCGTTCATTTGGTTTTTGATCATGTACATATCACACGCCGACTCCACACATATCCCCACGAACTAGCACCACCACGAGCTCACTCTAACCACAGTCTTTGCGCATTCAACTCGACTACACCGACTAAACCGAAGCCTAGACTGTATAGTCCCTGATGTTGCGACCATCACCAGCTATTTTGCTATTTAGTAAATGTGTTGTGCAGCGGGTATTAGCTAAACATATTAAAATGCTTTATATGTAGATTTTCACTTAGTTCATTAGTGTTAGAGCTCTGAGGATTTTGTCAGTTCGTTTTGAAAAATCCGTCATTGAGAGCCACGCTCAAAAAGATGTTCCTGTTATTTCATAAGCTATAGTTATACTAAATATGCCTCGACGCTGAACTCTGGGCCTAGGGCGTTGTCCAAGGACACAAAACATTGTTCTGCTCCAGCCTATAAATGTCAGCTAGACTTACCAGCACACACACAAAAACGCCCAGTTTTCGTTCCTTCACTAACTCGGTTTTCTGCAACATACGCAAGAGCATGTCATGTGCTGTTGCGGTTGTGTGTGTGGACACGCCCACTTGGCCAACTGTACTCAGGATTTGTTTTTGTGGGGCATATGTAAATTTGTGACAACTCTTTGGAGGTCATTCAAATTGAGTTTTAGTTGTTTGTAATTAATTAAGCAAGTTATATTTAAATGTAACTAAAAATAACATAACAAACACATTATGTGCTTAATTAAAATATTTTGTATGCTCATGTGTTCCTTAGAAAACAAAGTGCAGGACATTAGGGTTGGAAAGTTGACTTCTTATAATTTTGAAACACTTTTGTTGTAATAAATCTAAAACACAAAACGGTTGATTTACTTTTACTGGTAATTTTAATTCTTATATAAACACAACAAAGAACTCATTAGTAACTTTACTAGTATGGTGGAAATTAACATGTGAGTTATCATCAACGGCCATCAACCGATTCACTCGATTGGCATCATACAATAAATTCAACAACATTCGCATATTTTGTTTCTCAAACTTTAAGTTTCGAATAAAAGCAATGGCTTGAAACCGCACCGCACTGAATTTAAGTAATTGTTGTGCAATTAAAATTTCAATAATTGTTGCATACAAGCAATTAAATTATTTAAATTGTTTACAGCATACTTACGCAGCTTAGCCATAAATATTTTTAAGCTTTATATTTTACAAACAAACAAAAAACATGGCATTGTCAATTAAATTAAATTTGCGCGATTTTGCTGCATAATTTATAAAAAAATGTGAAATGAAAACTGATACGACGTCAACCTTGTTTACATGCAAATGCAGAGTTTTAAATACTTTACAGCCAGTCAGGCAGTCAGGCAAGCTACATATATTATATATGTTCGATTATGCATTTTTTATGCATTTAAAATATTCAATGCAATGTGCATAAATATTTAAGCCGAGCGCACAAAAATAACTAGAGAAAAGACTGTTAAATATTAATGTCTTGATGCGACAACTGAAATGATTCGGCACAGCAGGCTTTGTCAGTAGAGTGGGTGGGTGGTAGGGCGGTTTGTTGTTGGTGGTGGTGGTGGTGCGAAGCATAGGAAGCTGATATGTCATGTGCATTCATAAATCAGTTGGTACAATTGAGCTGCTACCACTCACAGTGAATCGTCGCCACAGAGTCCGCAAGTCCAAATAAATCGGTCAGTAGCGAGTGCATTTGAATGACACAGTGTGCACAGTGGGGTGCAAAAAGGGGGTTATAAGGCAATTAAAATGCAGTACATGGAAAATAGAAACAAAGCGACAGAAATTTTGAGATGCTCTGCGTTTAAAGTAAAAAATAAAATTCCATAAAATTAGTGCTGCCCTAGAATTTACAAGTTATAACTATGTCCCATGCCTATTGTAGATGCTAGCGCATTGGCTATGTAACAATTCATGAGCAATGAAAATGTGGCCATGTTATGACAACGACAACAACAGCAAGCGCCAAGACCAGCAGCAACAATAACTGCTTGTGATTCGTTATATACGCACGATGAGCTCGAACGAGTGGTCATAAATGCACACATCATGCAGTGCGTTATTTGTATACACAACTGACCGGAATACAGTGCTATTAATAATAAATGTAGCAATGGTCACACATACGCACGCATAGCAGTCAAATGAACTTTGCAAACCGAAAATCCCAGCAGCAGCAGCAGCAGCAGCAACAACAACAAAGACAAGCAGTTATAGCTATAAATGGCAAGCGCTGCATTGCGTATGTGCAATTGTTGTTATTGCTGTACATACAACAATGTAAAGTCCGTTAACAACAGCAGCAACAGCAACAACTACAACAAAAGCGAGTGCCGTAATAATAATAAATGCCATAATCCCTGAAATCCGTTGCCACCGCCTCACGCGCCACCCCCACAGTCGATTCGCTCGTTTTGTGTGCAATTTTTATTTTCAATTTCATTGTTTCGTCTGTAGCAACAACAACAACAACAACAACAACAACAAGTAAACGCGACAATAACAACAATGCAATCGGCGCGTCAAGTGAATTAAGCGATTTTTAAAGCTTTACGCTAAATGAAATTTGAAAGCGCTTGATTGTGTGTATCTGTGTGCGTATACGTGTGCAAATTAAATTACGCAAATCAAATAAATGTAAAACAGCACAAAAAGCACAAATAAATATATCAAAGCAAAAAAATAACTACACATGCAAATATAAATGAAAATCGCGCAAGCTAACTAAACCAAATAAAAAATAACGACGTGTAATTAAACGCACACTGACTGTTAGTGTGTGTGTTTGTGCGTTGATGTTTAACTAGCGTTGATTTAGTGCACACAAATCTCAAACGCTGCAAAATGTTTATCATAACGGTGATTAAACTGCTGCTCATAGCGCTTAACATATTTCCAAGTCGCTTCACAAATCGACGGATTATGTTTCTTATCTATATGACGAATTTAGTAACGCATGGTGAGTTATTTATTAACAAATTATTATTTGAATGCAGCACATAAATTTGCTCTAAAATGTATGCTACAATTTTTTCAATACTGGCGCAATTGCTATACAAATTTATATGATGTTTAAAGTTTAGCCCCACTGCTTTTTCAAAAGGTGCTTTTGTTAGCAGCGCTGCTTTAAATTGGCCAAAAATGTACCCTAATTCCTATGGCAGGACAGTTGCGGTGTTCGAGGTGTCGATGCTGCTGCGTGCCATGGTTGACTCGACTCGACTCGAGTCATAATTTAATTAGTAAAATGAGACCTCAAATTGTCGGTGACGACGACGGCTTGCATTCAATTTCAATGCCAAAGAGTACGCTTATGGTTACCGTACGTACGCGCACGGCTTCGACTTCGTGGGCTCGCAACCGTGTAGCCATGTTGGTCAAAATGCTGTTGCGCCCTCCTGGCAGGCGCTGGCTCTGGCGCTTGCTATGCGGGCCGAACAACGCCAACTGCGTGTTGCAGATAATAACTACTACACGTTGCCGTTAGCGAAAGGCCCCGTAGTCGTATACAACGTATACCACGCTGCTTAACAGACGTGGCGGCGGCTCTTGTTTTGCTTTTGTGCAGCAGTTCCGTGGGCAGGACAGCACACGGAATGAATGCATATAAAAACAAAAGTAGCATTGCCAGCACCAGCACCAGCAGCAGCAGCAACAGCTAACAACATCAAGGACGTCCGCAATGCCTCAACAGGCTGTGGTTAGCCCAATGCAGCGAGTACGTGACGACGACGACGCTGCTAGATAAAAAAAAATTGCAAAGTTGCTTTGTTAAATTATTTCATAATGACGCTAACGCCGTCGTTGATTATATTTGGCCTGCGGGTCATGGACTTCCGGCAACAGCTGCTGCTGCTGCTGGAACAGCAACTGCAATTCTTCATTTAAATAAGCTTGCACGCTTATATAAAGTTCCATTTATAATTAACAAGCAGCCTGCGTAGTGCTTTAGTAAGCTTTACTTGGAAATATTTTAATTTGCTTACACAGCGATAAAATGTTTTGATAAAATTGCAAGCAATTTAATAAGAGTAGTTCATTTTAAATTGATTTAAATCAAAGGCAAGCATAGAATGAATAATATTAATATTATGGGTAATATATTTAAATTGAAATTGCATTACATTAAAGCCAAGCATTGAATAAATATTTATTTATTTTTTTTAATTGTAGCCTAGAATTAAATTCTATGGTACAATTGGTATAGCCAGAGCAACAAAGGCGTTCAGGCTATATAAATAAATATATAAATACATATTTTGTATATTATATTAATTTAATACAAGTAAAAATGTTTATTTTAAAATTGTTTTACATTAAAGCTTAAAATAAATATTTATTTATTTAATGTCAACTATGAACAGTCGACGATAAAAGAAAAAGATGTTCTTGTTAGATTTGATAAACTTATAGATTGGGAGTGTTACATATATATTTTTTATATCATATTATTTTCTACCTACTGCTAGTTTAATTATATAAATTGAATTAATCTCTAGCATTTAATAAACAATAGAGCAACAAACTTTGCTTAATTATTCGTACAGTTGTTCATACTTAAGAGTTAGCCAATCCTTTTGCACACATTCACGCACACACATTGACTTGCCAGTTAAGCTGCTCATTAACTAACCAACTTGTTTATGCTTGCACTCCATTTTGCAGTTATGATGGATGAGCCTCGTTTCGCACAGCCCATACCAAATGTCACTGTTGCCGTCGGTCGCGATGCCAATCTGCCTTGCGTGGTCGAACATTTGGGTGGCTACAAGGTAAGTTCGCTCTCTCTCTCTCCCTCTCGTTATTTGTGTGCGTGTCCATAAATCGTGCGTACTATTCAAATGGAGTTTCAAGCTGACGACACTGTCTAAAATCAATTTTGTGAATTGCTTCAGCACACAGACGAGGGAACAGGCAAATAGACAGACAGTCAGTTGGTCTATTGCCAACGTCATAAACTGCCGCTGTGTGTGCAGAGCGCATTGACAGCCGTAGATAAAGGCAGACGTGATGTTGTGGCTGTGACAAGTTGTGGCCGATAGCTTTGCAATTGCAACAGGCTGAGCACATTTTGAGCGTTGGCAACGAATTCGAAATTAACTTTGCTGTGGAGCAAAAGCTTAGCGCAAGTCAAACTGTGCGCAGTTATCATTTATCTCCTGTCTGCTGCGGCTCATAACAAATCACAAATATTTACTCGCCATATCAAAGTTCGTATAAAAAGAAAAGTCGAGCAAGCTTAGTTATTGGACGAGCGCTGGCCAGAGCCAGAGAGAGAAACTCATTGCTGTCAGTGGACAGCAAGTAAATTTGAAAAGTTTGCTGCAGGGTTGTGCTTCAAAATCCTTGTCAGCTATCGTCCTTATGTCACACGCAATGTAAGCAAAGAAAGTGTGGCCAGCATGAAAGAGAGAGAGAGAGAGAGAGAAGCGGAAACAGCTGTCAAGTTGGCTTCGCTTTTCTTTCTTTTTTTTGCTGTGCTACGCAACATGACGTTCATTTATTACAACTAGCCTAGTGTGCGTGTATGCGTGTGCGTGTGTGTGTGACATATGTGTCATGGCTTAAAAATCGATTGTCTGTCTGTTATTTTAGGTGGCCTGGATACACATTGATCGTCAGATGATATTGACTATACATAGACATGTCATCTCACGCATACCAAGGTACAGCATCACATACACGGACAACACCTGGCTGCTGCATGTCAATCAGGCGCATCAGGATGATCGCGGCTATTACATGTGCCAGGTCAATACCAATCCCATGATTAGCCAGGTGGGCTATCTGCAGGTTGTAGGTAAGTAGCACGCCCAACCACTGATGTCCTTTCATCACTCACACACACACTTGCCCACACTCGCTAGTGCCCCCAAACATTCTGGACATTGAGAGCACACCATCTTCGGTGGCGGTGCGTGAAAACCAAAACATCAACATGACATGCCGTGCCGATGGCTTTCCCACACCCAAAATCATTTGGCGACGCGAGGATGGCGAGGAAATTGCCGTGGAGAAAAAGAAGAAAGGTACGTTGGCATGTGTTGACAGCAAAATGTGCAAGAGGGTTGATCTCAAAGTTGAGCGCTTAAGTAGTCAAAGCTTAAGCAATTAATCGCATATACAAATTAATTGATTTTGTTGGGCATGCTCTAAGCTCTGTACAATTAAAATTAAAGTAAAGTAATTAAACAACATAAATATATAAAGATGGACTAAAGCATATTAAAAGTAAATGCTATATGCTGACTTCAGCAATATAATTATTTTTTTAATGTTGCTATACAAAATATGTTGGGTCTGTTTAACACTGCCAATCTACAAGTTTATCAAATCTAAAAACAAAAAAAAATTTTAAATAATTTTTAAATATTTTTTGTAATCCTTTTCTTTTATCGTCAACTGTCCATAGTTAACATTAAATAAGTAAGCTTGAATATAAATGAATCTAGAACATTAAATTATTTTACGCGCTTAAAATTGTTTATTAAAGTTGTCTAAATACATTTTATTAAACTTTCTAAAAATCAGGTATAACTTAAAAGAGCCTAAGTCAAAATTCTCGTGTAACTTGTTTGCATTTCTATTTCTATTCCCAATGCATTTCAACGGCCATGCATAACACTGAATGTCCCGCCGATATAAAATGCGCAACCGACTCAAGAAGGATATCAAAATAAAGGTAACAAAATTACCTTTTTAATGAGTTATAAACTTGCACATCAAATTTTTACTTGCGCATTGAAAATTTCACACTCTCGTACTAATTAATGATTAGGGCTAAAATATATTTGTATGGGAAATTTCAGTTGTAACGTAAAATGCAAATAAACGAACGTACGTATTTTATGAACTTAAAAATTGTTCAATAACAAAATAGATACATTTTATTCAACAAATCATTTTATTAAAATATTATTTAACTTAGAAATTTTCAATATTAGATTATCATATAAAAATGTTAACATAGTTCAATTGACATCTCTCTTGAGGACCTAAGAAGAAAACTGTTATTGAAACAAATACAAAACATGTGTTCAACATTCAGAATTAAATACTTAAATAGAAAATACTTTAAATTTACTCAAATAAATTATTTTTTATTAAATAATTTAATTTTTTTGCTCAAAAGTAATGATTACTTATAAGGTATTGTAAAATTACTCAAAATTAATCATTATTGGTGAGGAAAATAAGAAGTATCAATACATAATCAGTATAACGTAATTTTTAAAATAGAACTTATAATCATTACGGTCCCTGTTTTTTAACGCTTAACTTTCGAGGCAACCCATGCACTTTTGAAATTTCGCTTTGTTGTTGCCTCATTTAAAATTCCCTATGCTTTGCACGTTTATTTCCATGGTGTGGACACTTCCTTCCGGCAAACATCAATGGACTATGCAATCCGAAAACCAACAACAACAACAACAACAAACGATCGACACTAAACATTTTATAGTGCTGGTATACGATGGCGATGTGTTGCCGCTGACCAAAGTGAGTGGTATACGATGGCGATGTGTTGCCGCTGACCAAAGTGAGCCGCAATGAGATGGGCGCCTATCTGTGCATTGCGACGAACGGAGTGCCGCCCTCGGTGTCCAAGCGCATCATATTGGATGTGGAGTGTAAGTGCAGAAACAAGCCAAAGGCGTCTGACTAAAGTTAATGGCAAACTGCTGCTGACTACTATTACTACTATATAGTATATAAGTATATAAGCAAGTTGGCTATATTATATTGGCTTGGCAGTAACACGCGCGCGCACTTAACGACTCGCTGACTGGCAATATCTTTATATATATGTGTTTGTGTGTGTGTAGCCATCCATCTATGCAGCCATTGAGAGACACCATGAAGCGTACCTGCTGCTCATCAATTTAACTGCATGCTCGTTGGCTACGCTGGAGTTGAGTCTGAGGCTGAATGACAAACGCAGCCATATGCCTGACATAGTCGTCGTCTTTGCTAATGCAGCTGATATATAGCAGTAGTCGGGGCGTAAAACTTACGCTGCTGTTGCACGCCATATGCCAAGTAAACGCTTGTTAATCCTAACGAGTTTCTGCTGCCACTGTCAGTGGCAAAGTCGCCGTCGCCGTTGCCGTTGCCGTTGCCATCGCCGCTATATACGCACTGAGAATAATTCACGTCACGTAGCTGCAATAAAGTCACTTGCCGGCATTGCACGTATGAGTTTGACGGCGTTTGGTTTTTTTTTTTGTTTCCATTTTGCTCTATTTTATTATGAACGGTTTTGTGCGTGGCTGGCTTGTTTCGCTTGCCAGGTAGGCATTGTGCTGGGCGCGTTTAAATTTGCGTCGCTGGCAGTTTCAATTTCGTATGCCAAACTAGCACAAACTATTCAATATGCTCAGTCGATGAGCAAAAGCAGCGCGCGCGCGTATTCAAAATATTGCAATTTTATTAAATTCCTTGGCAGCTGCTTTAAAGAGACCTTGACATGTTGTCGATTTTAAATAATTTACACAGCACATGCTGCCTTAGCAGCTTTCTTTTCTTTTTTCGGCTTGTCATTGCACTTTCATTTTAAGCTTGGCAAACAGACACACACACGCACACACACACACACATGTGCGCTCGCTGCTCTAAGCCAGCAGCAATTTAACTGAGACGAACACACGTAATGCTTTGCAGCTTATGCGTACTTAAAGTGCCAATGCCAACTTGCCATGCATAGAGTGCATGTTACTCTCTGCTTAAATATATATACAAACATGGCTATGATACACTAACATGCTGCTCTCTCTCTAGTCTCACCAATGATTTGGGTGCCGAATCAACTTGTTGGCGCGCCAGCTGGCACAGATGTAACCATCGATTGCCATACCGAGGCGCATCCAAAGTGAGTTTTATTTTTTTTGTAGCATACATTTAAGCGCAGCTGCTGCGTGCTCTAAATTCGCATGCAGCTCTTGCACCTGCAGCTCTCTGATCTATTGTTTATTCTATATATATATGTGTGCTTTGATTTTGCATTGATTTTTTGGCATTGCTTTGTTTGCCTTTGAACTTTAATGTAATGAATTTTGCTGCTTTTACACAGAGCTATCATCTATTGGGTATACAATTCAGTGATGGTGCTGCCCAGCAAAAAGTACAAAACCGACTACACTGAGAACTCATATCGGTAAGTCCACACTTAAATATTAATGCACAATTTCAACAGCGCAGCAACAACTATACTATTTATTTATAACTAAACGCTTGCGTTTTGCTGTTTGAAATTGCATTAGAGAACACTTTGTTAGACGTTTAGTGTATCTTCTGTCTGTGTGTTTATTTTGAAAAGCGCACACATGAAGTTGACGATAAGAAACCTACAATATGGCGACTTTGGCAACTATCGATGCATCTCAAAGAATTCACTGGGGGAAACGGAAGGCTCCATACGTGTTTATGGTAAGTGCATTTGTATTGGTAGCTTAAGTGCAGCAAACACGGACACACGGACGCACACACAGACACATTTGTCTGGTGCATACAACTCTATAAGCAATGCAATATCTAGAGCACAATTTTGCCAAAAGCTTTTACCTATGTGCCGCTTCAGCGCCCACAAACAGCCCAGTTAAGCCACGGTGAGGCGACTCGACTCGACTCGACTCTAAGACTAAGTTGGGCATAGCTCGTTCGTTCGAGTTCGAGCTCGATATGTGCGCTGTGCTCTGAAGCGTAAAACTAAACGAGCGGCCACCAAACGAACGCTCAACTGGGTCTGGGTCTGGGTCTGGGTCGTAGTCTAGCTTTGAATTGCTATACACACACACATACATACAAACAAACATATATTCACTATAAACGTAAACGTAAACATAAAATAAAGGTGCATTCTCGAATTGTTTGACTTTGTATCGCTGTCGCCCAAGCAGCCACAGCTGCCACAGCTTCTAGCACTGCCTATGGCACGTGCGCTTGACTCCTTATCTCGTCTCGTCTCGCCTCTGGTTGTGTGTGTGTGTGTGTGTATGTTCGCTTTATTTTTAGTGGCTTCTACTTATTTATTTATTTTTTATGCACTACAGACGACGATGTTGAGTCGTCTCTGTGTGTCAGTTGGGTTTGCCTTTAAGCATAAGCAAACATGTTTTCTTAGCTAAGCTTAACAGTAGATTGAAACTCTCTCTCTCGCTCTCTCTGCCTTTGATAGCGAGAAAGGTCGAGCGTTAAGTGTGCCGGAGAGTAGCCTTGCTTTTTCAATTATGCTGTCAGCTGACATTCACTGTTATAAAATGCAAAAAGCTGTCAATTGCAAATTAAAACAAATATTAAAGTCAAAGCCAACGGCAGTCAAAGCAGCAGCTAAAAGTTTAGTATTAAAAATAACAACTGCTAAGTCTCAAATAAATCTCGCATTTTCTCACTCTCTGTTTAAATTATTTGAAAATTTCTAACTTTTGGCTACACAAAACTTTTGGCACTTTCAAATGCCTAAAAGTGTTGACAACTAAAGTGTAAATTAAATTTAAATTAAATCAAGTTTGAGCAGCAAATAAAAGTTTTGAACTCCACACAAATTATTAAAATAGTGAAATAGCAGCAAAGCTCAGATTTAAATTTTTGCATACATTACAAATTTCGTATCTTTATTAGCAATATTTTGATAAATAAATCAAATAAAAAATCAAATAAAAAAAACAGTAACGCATTCGAGAATCGGACACATTTAGAAGATACAATTTTCGGTCTGGTTTGCAAACATATTCTTTATATTAAAGAATATATAACATTATAATTGTTATATAAAGTTGAGCAAATGTCAACTTTAACTTCTAATTTTTTTACTTGAAAATCTCAAATACTTTAGTTAGCTCTAAACTTTAAATTTGGTTTGCCAAAAAAACTGGAAAATCAACTTCGAACTTATTTTATGCGTTCGTTATTCTTTTGTAGGCTAGAGTTGAATCTTAAGAAATTTTGTTATAAATAGTAAAAACTTAAAGTCGCACTAACTAAAAGTTCCGCTCAAGAAAGTTCTGCGCTTCTCACAATTTATTCTATAAGATTGTAGACTAAAGTCTCTAGAAATTTCTATGGCACCTCCAACAAACAAAAAAAAAATTAAATTAAAGATTTCAAATTTTGCAAACTTGACACGTTTTGCTTGAAAGTTCAAATCCCTAGCAAAGCAGCAGCAGCGCGACCTTAACTCTAATGCTGCTTGACACACAAAACCGAAAACCGACGGCTAAAGCCAGCGTCGACGTCTCGACTGAGGGCGTAGCCGTATGTTTAATGGTTGTTTGGCGCACTTTAAGTGAAATTAAAAACTCATTTCGTTTATTTAGCGTTAATTAATTATGCGCCGTTATTTGATTCCATTTTGTATTTGCAGAAATTCCGCTGCCATCAACGCCAAGCAAGCAAGTTACCCACACCACCGTCGAGTCCAGGGAGAGTAAGTATTGTATCAAGCGCGAGGCAGCGGATAGTGATATGTGTAGCTGCTGCTGCTGCCAGGTGTGGAGACAATAGCTGTGGGGCAGCTAGAGCGAAGCTGTGCTTAACACATGCAGCAGCAGCGTTGAGTGTTGAGCATTGCATAAACTGTGAAAGTCACACCGGCAAACCGACAACAGACACACACACACGCATACATAACATATATATAGGACATAGGATATGGCGAGCCACAAACAAAACTGTGAAAGTAGCAGCAAAGCCCAGACAGCGCCACAAACAAAAGTGGAGAGCGAGCGAGCGAGGCATAGACACGCCCACAAAAGAGAGATATAAAGTAAAGCAAAGCACTGACTATTTCAACGTGTGTGTGTGTGTGTGTGGGGGGGGGGGGGGTTTGCCAGCTCAAGTCGAGCAGAAAAGTACACACACTTTCAAGTTCTGTGCGGTCCAAGTGGGGGCCAGGGCAATATGCTGCCGGATTATGCGGCGGCGTTGGGATTTTCGGGGGCATTAGGTTGGAAACACATTTGAAACACTGCCGCAGCAACAACAACAACAACAACAGCAGCAGCAGCTGAAAGCTGAAAGAAAGGACTAACATATTTTATTTAAAGTGACTGACGCTGGAGTCAGAGAGCTGCAGCGCAACGTAATCCTGAACTGCTGCACACCCAACAGCAGCAGCACAGTCTGCCATACACACACACACTCATGCATATATGTATTAGTAGTTTGCACTGTGCTTTTGTGATATGCGCGTGGTAAACATTTTTTTCTTTCGCTTTGTTTGTGTATCGCTTGCCAAGTGGCTTGGCTGGATGCTGGCGCTAGATTTCCACACAATTTAACTTAAAAACCATGTCAGGCTATAGGTTGAGAGCAGGCAACGCTTGTTATTGAGTTATTAGCTGAATTATAAACAAGTCAAGCGTAATAATTTAAGCCAACTAATGCCAACTCTTTGTTCTCGCCCTCTCTCTTTCACTCTCAGGCAATATTATACCCTCGTTACGCAACGATACAACAAAATCGCTACAAACGGATGTGTATGCTATGAAAAACGATTTGTATACTGGCAGTGGCTCTGCCTCTGCATCGGGCAGCTCCTCTGGCGCTTCATCCAGCTCCTCCACATCGATGCAAACAGCGCTGCTGCCTAACGGCGGCATCGGCGGCGGCGGCGGCAATGGCAACAGCCTCTCCGCGCTAAGCGGCGCCAGCGGCTCCAAGGGCTCGCTAGCGATAGGCAAGAGCATGTTCTACACAGAGCGTCCACCGAATGAGTTTGCAAGCGCAGCTGGTAAGTCACTAGCCATAGCCACCACTAATCTAACTATTTAATTTACTCTGTACCTCATTTTTGGAATATGCAGCTGGGATATGGCGGCAGTTTAACGCTTTAAGCGCAACGCTTATTTTGCTGTTGACTACGCTTTGAAATCAATAATTTAGTTACTTATGAAACAAAACGCATTTACAAAATGCAGCCAAAGGGTTACACAGGGGTTCAACATTTTTGGGGTAGCTTCTAGTTTAACAAAAGCTGACAAACAAACAAACATTCGATTGTTTATATACATACAATAATAACTAACTAATATACAAAAGTTTGTTTACCAAAAGCTTAAACTGTAACACTTATTGAGAGGCGACGTTAAGGCAAGCGTAACAAAATATATGCGCATAAGTTTATAACAAAAGACAACTACACACAATGTGAAATTTATTTGTACAATATATGTAAACTATGCTAAAAGAAATAATATAAAACATTATTGTAAAGTTAGCAGTAAATTGTTGAGCTTTTGCGTTTGTTTTACTAGCATTTAAAATTCCAATTAAATTAAATACACATTTAAATAAGAAGCAATAGCATACGCACACTAATCCACACACACACATACATTATTTACGAGTCTATATGTGACAAAGCTGCTTTATTATGTTTTATATATTTAGTAAATTTCATTTTGATTTTTATTTATTTATGTAACATATCTAAAGCAAACAGCAACTTACATATCCAAATGGTCGGCTAAGAAAAAAGCTTTACTACTTTTTTATATGTTACATATTGTTTAAATTTATTTTTCCATATAATAATATATAAACTAAACTCTTTACAATTCATCATAACTTTATAAGCTGCTTTATTATAATTTTTTTTATTTAATTTTCAAATGAACTCGCAGTAGATTTTTTCAAGGCAACTAAAGCTTGTCCCCAAGTGAAAAAAAAACTCTGATATGTGTGCACAAGAAAGTAAAATGCAATTTATTTAATGAAAACGCGGCGAAAAAGGATTTTGCTGCGCTTGCTTGTGCACAATTTGTTGCATTAAAGCGCCTTGGAAATGTCATTAATTTTTACATTGCGCTTGCTGGTGGGTGGTGGGTGGTGCTGCTGCTGCTGTGGGTTAAAGGATATTGGCTTGATTTTCGTATTGGTCAAAATGTTACTTGGCCTCTGTGCGCGTTTGCAACAATTTGCTGCCTTTTTGTTTTTTTAATAAATGCACATGCTAATTATATTATTACTCATACGACCCGTGGCGCGAGCGCGCTGAGCGAAATGCTTGCAATTAATTTCAGCCTTAAATTTGCGTGGCCACAGTTGTCCTTTGCCCGCACTACAGACACACACGCACACACACATGTCACACACATTAACATGTCCAATTTATTGGTCATAACTCATGCAGCCCCCAATGGGCGGCGGCAACGGCAGCAAACACAACGAACAGCAACAGCAGCAGCAGCATGGCAAGAAAAATGGCATTAAGAGCCAGCCAAGTGTGTGTGTGTGTGTGTTGTGTATGTGTGTGTACGTTTTGCATGTAGTATATATAGTATATATAAAAGAGATAGGGAAATATGCTTTCGCTTACTTTTTCTTTTTTTTTTTTTTTCTTTTTTTTTGTTTTTCTTAGTTGTATTTATTTTTTTTTTATTTATATTTTTTTTTTTATTGTTTTTCTTTATGTTTTTTTTTTGAATTTTTTTTTTTTTTTTATTTATTTTTTTTGTTTTTTATTTTTTTTAATTTTGTTTTTTTTTGTCAATAAAATTTATTTTCGGTTTCATTTTCTAACTTTAGCTTCTATGAAAATTTCTAAACTATGTGAAAAAATACCTCTTTTTGTTCTATATTTATTTTTTTGCTTTATGTTATAAGATTTTTTTTTTTTGTTATTGATAATTGCACTTTCATATTATTTTTTATTAGTTTTATTTTTTTTTTTATTTTTTTTTCGTTTTTATTTTTTTTTTTGTATATTATTTTCTATTTTATTTTTTTTTTCTTTTATTTATAGTTTTTTTTCATTTGTTTTTTTTTTTTTTTATCTTTCGTTTTTATTGACTTTTGTTCTTTCGTTTTATATTTTTTTGAATTTTGCCTTTTTTACTTTGTTTATCTTTAATTTCATTTTTTATATGTGGTTTTTTCTTATTCTTTTATTGATTTCTTTTTTCTTCTTGTCTGTGGCTGCCACTCGCTGCTGCTGCTGCGCGTGCTGCTTGTGAACAGTTGCCAATTCACTGTATTTATGTCATGTTGTGTTGTGTTGTGTGTGTGTGTGTTGCCTGCTCGGCCCAGTGTATAACTTAATTGATTTTAAAATTTAAATAAGCATTGCATGCAGCACGTGGCAATTGGCAGCTCGGTTGAGATGCACAACGAACTGTTAACTACATATGTAGCTGACCTGGGAGTACCCCCACCCCACCCCTCTCTCACATACAGATAGCTAGATAGATGAATGGGCTTATACATTTCATACATTTATGCATATATCGCATTAAGCGTTGAAATATGATTAATCAACATTGTTGCCGGCACACAATGCAACAAAATTAATGCAATTTATATAATTCGCATGCAGTTTTTCGCCAGACGCTCGCTGCTGTTGTTGTTGTTGTTATTGTCCTGCAACAAATAAGGACATGCGCATGTTGACTTACATGCATTGTCGCTGCTGCTAACTGCTACTGCCGCTGCTGTCGTTATCTCGAACAATGCAGCTAATTAAGTATTATAAATGCAAGCAGAAGGCAACAAGGATACGTGTTCGTCCCTTACTCGAATGTTGGTCAAACATGGCATAAACGAAATGTCAATATTTAAGTATTGCTTAAACTAATAGGCGCTTGTAATGAATGCAGAGTTCAGATAGTTTTATTTAATTTGGGGGATTTTCAGAGTTTACAATTTAAGATACTTTATGTTAGGTTTGTTAAGTTCTTAATTATATTTTATTTATTTGCGTAGTCAGAGTTTTAATGGAATTTATTTACATTTTGAAACAGCCTTAATTTATTTAAATTATTTTATTTGTCTGCGAATTCTGAGATTAAACTTTAGGATAGTTTATTTACATTTTTAATAAATATTCCATTTTTTTTTTAATTTGTATTTATGTATACTTTTATTTATTTGCGTACTCAGAGCTTTAATGGCCGTAATTTACTTTAAATTATTTAATTTATGTACGCGAATTCTGAGATTGAACTTAAGGATTGTTTTGAATTTATGTATTTAAATATTAAATATTATTTCAGATTAATTTCAGGCATTTTCATAGTTTGACATTTACGATGCTTTATATTAAATTTGTACAGTTCTTAATTGTATTTAATTTATTTGCGTACTCAGAATTTGAATCGTTTGATTTACATTTAATTTTATTTTAAATACTTTATATCTGCGAATTCTGAGATTGAGTCTTAGGATAATTTATTTACATTTTTAATTAATTAATGTTATATATTTTTTTGAATTTATGTATTTAAATATTAAATATTGTTAACAGAGTTTTGAAATTAAAGAATTTATTTAATTAGTCTCTATTTTTTGTTTTAAATATATTATTTTAGTATTTATATCTTTTTTTTTATGCAAATTTAAAGATTCGAGACTGAAGATAATTTACATATGTTATTTTTTTATACTGCTCATTTTTATAAATTGTGTATGTATTTATATAATTTATTTACGCACAATAGTGCGTCATTTTTTTTTTTATTTAGCTTTTTATATTTATGTATTTATTGAAACCTAACAAAAGAGTTTAAATTGAATTACACGTCGTTATTTTAAAATAAAATGTTTTATTTTTAAAGCTTTTCATTTGATTTCCCACGCTTCATTTAAACAAAATTTCAGTTCATTAAACAGCAACCAAAAACCAAAAAATTACAAACCTACTTAAACCGCAGACTTTAATAATTATAACTAATTACTAATGCAACTGTTTTTATGGTTTTGCAATTTATTATTACACTATATGTAAATACAAATCTTTATTTTACTATTACACATACACACACAAGCAGCAGCTGTAAATACAATTGCCTTTTTATGTAAATAGCGTAATAATTAAAATTAAATTCAACATAAAAGGTAATGAGTACTTTAATAAGTAAAGCGCAAATATGAAAAACAAAACAAAACAAAAACATTGCATGCATATTAGTAAACTAATAAAGCAAAACATGCAACTAAATTAACGCATATTTAACTATAAATAATTGCAAACTGCAGTACACATATTAAACTTGAATGTAATTAAATGAAATTATGTTGTTTGTTGCCCGTATTACTGAAGATATGAAATCAAATACTAAGCTATAAGTACATATGAAAAACCAATAATAGTATTCTAAATGTCGCAAGCTTTTTGTATTTGAACAACACTAAACAAAGAAAAGTTTGCCGTAGCTCAAAGTTAAGCAAATTCTGTTTAGTTTCAACACATAGCTAACTTTGTTGTTTAGTTTATTGCGTTAGTATGCTAAGCTATTGTAAAATAAAATATACAACTAATATGCAAAAATCCCCACAAAACTGTATTTAAGATTGAGATTAATTATAAGCAGTTATTATTACGCAGACATAATAAAAAGAAATATTTAAAATATAAACAGAAAAAAAGAAAAAACTGAAACTTGATTGATAACAGGCCTAAGCTAAGTAAAGCAAAATGCAAATGTAAACAAACGCATAAATAACTGTTGTTTTATTTCACAATTTGCATCTAATTCGGCGCTCAATTACAAGCGCCGGCAGCAACGGCGACGGCGGCGTCGACAGCGCGCGTTTATGCAAATGCCGTTGGCTTTTGGCATTGGCTTTTGGGCTTGACATTTCAATGTGTTAGTGTGTGTGTGTGCCAAAAACGTTAATGAGCGCGTTTATTTAGCAACAACAGCAAACCACTCGTTGATGTATGTGTGTGTGTGTGTGTGTGTTTGTGTGTGTGGTTGTGGGTGTGTGGTTGCTAATTGTTTGAGACACGCAAACAAATTTGAACACAAAATATGCTAAATATTTGCGACGGCAAAGAAAACTGTTTAATAATTTAATGTTATTTGCATAGATTTGAGCTGACGCGTTGACGTCGCCCAATTAAGCTCAACACGCAGCCACCGCAGCGCCCACGCGCAGCAAGCAGCCAAAGCGCGTAATTTGTTTGCTTTTGCTGCTGCCAAAGCTGCGCGACAAAACGTTTCACTTTGGCACGCACACGCGACGCCACGTTGCGTATACGCAATATGCAGCTAAAGCTTAAAGCCAAATGCCTTGTGGTTAAGCTGACAAAGACCACAAGCGGCGTGCTAACCACTTGGGCGCACTAACATTATCATAATTATAACATATAGAAGACACCAACCTAGATAAATGTAGACTGCGGGACACCTTTTGGTTATCTCGGCTTGGGCCGCCCGCTACTTGAGCAAACTTTTCAAAAGTCATTTAAATTATGCGCACAAAAGCGCGAAAATTATGCCAAGCTGTAGAGGCAGCAGACGCCACTTACAGTCAACACGCACACACACACACACACACATAGAAACAGACACATGCTGAGGCAGAACCGGAAACCACATTTGTCGGCAAAGTTTTAGCCTACAGCTCAGGCGCACGCTGTTTTCGCTCTGTCTGTCCGTCCGTCCGTCCGTCCCTATCTCATTCACTTTTCACTCTGCATAGCAAAATAGTTGAGTGCGAAGCGTGCGCACACTTAAGATAAGCTTCAAGCGCAAAACTTTCATCTTACAAATTCGCGTGGCAATGCACTCAGCCCAGCCCAACTGAACTCACCCCGCGTCGCGTATTCGCACCGCAAACAGACGCATTCAACAAATTAATTCTCTGTCTCTGCCTCTTGCGCTTTCTCGCTTTGTCGCTGCAGGAAATATGTTTAATTTCATTTAAATGTTGTAAGTGCAACACTTTGGTTAGCTTTTCACTGTGTGTGTGTGTGTCTGAAATCGAGTTTGCTGCTTTTACAGCTGCCGGTGCCGCTGCTGCTGCCGCTGCGTGCTGCATTCTGGGTTTGGGTTTGGGCTTTCGGGTTTTTGGGGTTTGCTGGTTTACATTTGTGCGGGCTGCTGCCTTTTGCTGATTTTACACATGTATTTGTGTAACTGTATATTGCGACGCCAGCTCGGCTCGGCTCAAAGGGATACATTTTGGCTTGTTAATGAGCTCGAGTGCTTTGATTAACAACACAGCACAGTCAACCAGCCAGTCAACAGTTTAAGCTTTAAGCACTTTAATGTTGCTTTAAATTGTCGCTACGTTTATGCTAATACACTTAAACTTTAGCAACATCATTATAACAAAAAAAATTTAACAACAAAAACTGTTTTACAAAGTTTGCGCGCATTTTTAAGCAGACGCCGCAAATTGCAGCCAAACTTGCCTGACAGTTAAATTTTTGTTGCCACATGCACAACATACTTACAACTCACACACACACAGACACACATACATTGTTTTTGTTGCACTTTTGGCCGTCATCGCCCATTGGCAGCGCACATTCATTTTGCTTGTTTGTTGCTTTTATTTTTTATTTGTCGAAACTCATCTGTCAGTTTTACATAGTGCACCCCAGAGAAATTTGTGTTTGTTGCATAAAAATTACATTGCAGCAGCATTGTGTTTGCCACAGACTTTGATGGCAAATGACTGCCCCCCACACACACACCACACACCAACACAGAGAGACAATGGCGATGAGTAGTCGTGCGTGTTGTTGCAGTGTCTCTTAGTTTGGCGCAATGTTTTTGGCATTTCTAAAGCTGCAAGTCACCGCTGGGACTCATTGATGCGCTGAAACTTTGCTGTCATTTTGCGGGTGCAATGACATTGCTGCTGTAGATTTTTATGCAGCTAGTTATAATGCTAAAGCTGCATAAATTGCACAAGCGCAGAAAATGCGCAATACTTAAATTTAAAGTGCAAGCGTATACTTGATATTTAAACGCGCCATTTGGCGTTGTTCATTTTGTGTATGCCGCTAGCACTCACTTACTTGCAGCAGCAGCAGCAGCCTTTGAAACGTTTGCTCTACGTTGGGCTTCTCCTTGGCCGGGACTTGAACTGGCTGGCCACATTTTTGCCGTTGCGCATATTTGTTTGACTTTATTTTTTAATTTTCACAACTTTTGACAGCTTTACAGTTGGTCACGTACGCTGGCGCTGCTGCTGCTGCCTGTCTGGACTATGAAGCAACTGGACTCGGCTACTACACCCCTTTCTATATATTGGCTGTCTCGTGTGTGTGTGTGTGTGCGTGTCTTGTGTGTGTGGCTGCCCACAGAGCTGAGCACTTGGTAAGCATCTGCGTTTGACGCACGTGCTGCTCATCCTCATATATTTCTCACCCAGACTTCACTTTGGCTTCAGCCTGTTGTTCGGGTCAATTTTAATCAAGTTTTCTTGCCCCCACTCTCACTCTCTCTCTCTCTCTTGCTCACTCTCTTACTGACTCACTCTATTTAATTGTCAATTTGTGCGGCGCGTGTCTTTGCTAGTCTGATAAATTGTGTGTCAGTCGAAAACAAATAGAAATACAATGCCCCAAATAAAATGCAATGACAAACACACACACACACACTGCAACTTAACACACACACACATTGTGCATTGTGCTGTAATTTAGGGTCTTAAATCTATGCAAACTTCTGGCTCAGCTTTTGGACATTTGCGGCACAGTTGGGGCCTGTCCATTGAGGCGTCCTTATCTATGGCTTGCAGTCCAGCTCGGTTAACTTTTCTTAATGATTCCATTGTCAAACTCATTGCTCCGGAAATTGTGTACACAATTTAAATATTCAACAGGATATGGCATGAAATATACATAAGTACAAGATACAAGCACACACACACACACACATGCATACCCCGCATAGCCTCCACCAGTTGACAACTTGACCAGTCAACACTGCGGGCGAGAAAATCTTCTTGTGCGTAAATGCTCTTGAGCCAGCCCTGGTCACAAATTTTTCTGACTACTTGTTTTGTTTGCTGCTCTGTTTTATTTATCTATTTTTTTTTTGGTGTGTTGTTGTTGTGCTTGTCTAATCTGAGATTTTATGTAATGTGTGTGTGTGTGTGTGCAAATATTTTGTACCTTAATGTCTCGTCTGCTTCAAGTTTGTTGCAAATTTGATTTGCATACGAGCTCAATCTAGTTAGTTAGGCAAAATAGAGAGAGTCAGGGCGCGAATGAGTTGTTGCCAAATTGTTGTTCGAATTTTTTCGCACTTTGTTCAAGGTGAAATCGTCTATATGGTTAATGGCACAATATGTTGACAGATTTGGCAATTAAGCCAGTTGTCAATGTGGCTTAAAGCTGTAAGCAAACTGAATTTCAAGCACATTGCAGGCAATTCCTGCTAAGCGTTTTAATTGGTACTGTACAAGTCTTCGCAACATTAATTAACATTTATACAAAACGCTTAATTAATGCTGAGTTCGCATGACATATAATTGTATATTTATTTATAATTGATCCACAGCTATTAATACAAATTTATTTTTTATTCGTAATAATCTCAATGCAACAAGTTGTATCTTATGGTTTAGACAACTAGTCACTTAGGTAAACTTATTCTACAACAATTATATTTCAACTATTAATTTACTATATTTAAATTTTTTATTTTGCTCTATCTATAAGAATTCTTACTACAAGCCAAAATATATTGGCTATACAACTTCGGACTGCTTTTTATTGCCGTCTAATTTGCCGTGAGTTCTATTTATGGGTGAGTTCTTTTTATTAATTTTTACATTTAAGTCTTTAAATGCAGTAATTATTTATTCACTGTTTACCTTTAAGAAATTATTTAACAAATATCAACTCTTATTCACAAATATTTACGAAATTATTTACTATTAAACAACTTATAAATAAACAACAAAAAATGCAGTTTAATATACTGCTGAAAATATTTTTTAAATGTAAGCAGAATTCTAATTAAACAAATTATCACAATTTAAAGTCATAGATGTATACATTGTTATAATTTAAATTGTTTAGATGTAATGCTTTAAAAGTTTCTACAGTCTAACTGCCTGAAAAATAGGAATTTAATGAAAGCGTCACAGTAGTTAAAAATTCTTTTAACAATTTCTTAATGGTGAAATTTAAGCAGTTTTTGTAGACAAATCATAACTTGGTTAAGGTAAAATAGGGTGAGTTTATTTTATTTATTTAAGTAACTGTTGGCTAAAGTTAAAACGTATGCTTCAGGGGAAGCAGCCTTAGCAATTGGGGCTTTCAGCTAGGAATGTGAGGACTTGGATGACTTATTCTACTTATTAACATATTTGCATATTTACATTTTGGCATATTTACATTTTAACCTAACATATGTGTTTCCATTTATTTCTGTTTATTTGCTTTTCTTTCATTGACTGATTATCATAGTAATCTTTCTAGCTTGGCTTTCTTGAGAAAGTCGTTAATTATTATAGTATTTTCTATCGATGGGTGTGATAGGAGGGATGTGAGGGAGTGGTTAAATATTAAACAATTGTTAAATTTAAGTAATAGTTACTCTAATAATGCCACTTTTGGATATGTTCCTTTAATTAAGAGTGTCGTGTCTTTTAAATGATTAAATATATCAGCTAACTTAGCTTTAAAGTTATCCATTATCCATATTTCAAATTAATATTTTACAATCAAAATGGAAAGAGTTACAAACAAAATTAACAGAGTTTGCTTTAATGAAATTTTATCTTAGTGTTTATTACGTTATAATTGAGAGTATTATGATATAAAATATGTAAATTTTGGATGGGTGGATGTTGCAGCAGAGGCAAAAGTTTTTCTTAGTATAGTGATATTGATTGATATGTGGTTGATGGTTGATCATTAGCATAATAGCTCGTTATTAGGACATTTTGTTTGATATTTTTATTATAAGTATCTAAAAGTTGACTAGTTGGGTTTGGGGTGGCAGCCTGCCCACGCGCTTACCTGGCTACACTCTGAGTGGAATTGTATTTTCTAAGCTGTCGCTGGGTTTGGAGCTTTTTGCTGCACAATCAATGCCCCCAATGGAAGCCATAGCCTTAGGGAGTCAGCACTGGGCTTGGGCGTGGGCGTGCGTTTGTTGCAAATGTAGGCGCGCTCGTGGTGTCAGTATAACAAATGCGATACATTTCCGATGCGGAGCTGCACGTCGCTGTGCCTCAGTTGAGCTGGGAGGCAACTGGCCGCCAGCTGGTCTCCAAGGCTGAGGCTGAGGCTGAGGCTGAGGCTGAGGCTGGCTGTTGTCTTAATCTTTGGCTCGGGCCACAGCTGCTATTGTTTATTGCGTATGGCTGACTTTGACAAGTTGTGTGGGGGGCTGCTGCTAGCATTAGTTTGTGTTAATCTTTTACTTGTTACGGTCACGAGGGACAGCAATTGAAACGGGAGCATAGATTTGATGGACTTGCTGGAAAGTTTTCTAATGCAACTTGAAAACTTTTTGATAGCCAAACAAAAGTACAAAAAGCAAATCACTTTATGCTGCCAACGCTGCCACAGGATGCCTCGTAAACTTTTACGCGCTCATTTACTGGGCAGCAACAACAACAGCAGCAAGACAAACACAGGCCAGACGAGAGAGCTAGATAGCAAGAAGAGCAGCCTTGATTGTTGCGTTTCCGTTTCAGGGCGCGCACTGTTGCTGTTGCTGTTGCTGTTGCTGCTGTTGATTTTGTTGCTGCTGTGTTTGTCAGGTTGGTTTGTCGCAAACACTTTGCCCAAAACAGAAAATAGCTTTTCATTGTCTGTTGTCGTTTTGTCGCGCTGCTTGCCAAACGGATAAGGAGCAAGAGGAGTGGTGGGGAGGTGTGGGATATCAGTAGGAGGCATACAAATGTCAATAAAATAAATACTGTTGACGCAGCGCGGTTATTTTCCAACACAATCTCCATTACAGCATTTACATTTGTGTGTGTGTGTGTTTGTGTTTGTGTCTGTGTGGGTGTCACGTCTGGCTCACTGGCTGAGTGGCTGTATTTGACTTTAAGCAGCGTTAACGGGCGACAAAGATAAAGACATGAAGCCAGACGACAAGGTCTGAGGCTGAGGCTGATGCTGGGGCCTGTCACTCGTAGATACAGCGCCAATTGACGGTCATTGTCATTAAGTTGCACAGAATGGAGATGAGTTTTTCGCTTTTATTCGTAGTACTTGAATTCGATTCTTTTTTCGTTGTCGTCGTCTCTTACTTTGCTTGGTCATTTAGTCGTTTAGTTCAGAGTTTTGACAACAGCCATTCTCTCAAATTATAAATATTTATATGCCCAATTTAGCGCCTGAGTGGCAGTCGACAATTTAAGTTAAAGTCTTTAAAATTCAACGACTATTTTACATTAAAATTTGCAAATGAAACTTGTGCAGCTAACCCTCAACTCTCAACCACGTGCCAGGCCACACTTCTGTTGGTTTATCTACTACTTTATTACTGTAACCCAGATATTTATTTGATTTGTACGCGCGTATCCTAGCACATACCAAAGCCACTGACAGTCCTTGCACACACACAGACAAACAAGTTGAACAACAAAAGAAGCAACAGCTGTGTCTGGGATGCTTAAGCTTGAGTCTCCTCACCCCCCTGCGCTGGCTTTGCTGCTTATGTGGGGTGCTGATTTGTATCTTTCGACTGTAAAGTGTATCGCATTACAATCAGATTAAGTTAAAGCCGCCATATGCAGCAGCTCTAACCAACTATGTGCGGCTGTTTCTGTGTGTTGCTAAATTGAATTTAAAACTTCGTATTGAAACAAAATTGAAAAAAGATTTTTGCATGAGTTCATGGCCCCCACTGATATTTTAAGTAAATTAGCAAAAGGTTCACTCGCTTGCAACCTAAATAAATATGCTGGGGCCAAATGGACTCCGGATTTCCCTGAGATATTGCTAGTATAAATTATTTAATTTACACTCTCACTCTCTCTTCGTCTGTGTCTTTTTGTCTGGTTTTTTTGTTGGTAACCACACACGCTGTCCAGTTACAGCCAGCTGGGCGTAAGTGGAAATTTATGACCAGAGTCCTTGAGCAAAATATGCAATTGAGCATGCAGACAGGACAGCCAGACAGACAGACACAGACGTTGCTCATTGGGTGTGCTCTCTTGCTCGCTCGCTCGCATGTCCAATATATTCAAAAGGACATTCGAGCAGCAATTGATGAAGCGAGCATAAAAAACTGCAAAGTGCAAAAACGTACACAAAAGCGACTGCAACAGACTTTAAGTGTACGAATACATCTTTGTCTGACTGTATGTGGCTGATGTGATAAATCAATTTTATGCGAAAATCTCAGTGCATAAATTCTTTTAACTAACAAATTTGTCAAGCCAAACGGCATGAGAAAATGAATTGAGCCAACAAATTGTTGGCTACAGCTTAAATAGTTGCATTTGTTTAAAGCCTATGCATTTTTCTATATCACATCAGCAGACTATGCATATTTTTTTGAAAGTCCTGCACAATCCTGTAACAAAGCATATTGGGAAATCAAATCCGATAATAGCGCTTTGCCCACAACACAGAGAGCTGAGCTGCAGCTTCAGTTGCACCTATTATTTGATTGCTATTGCCGCAAGCTGACAAGTCTCACAATCAAAAACCACAAAATGTCATGTTACCTTTCTTTTGGTCCCGGCTAGTGATGCCAATGTGAATTTAGTTGGCTTTTGGGTGATTTTATTTTCCTTTTGTCAACGCTGCCAGAAGCTGCAACAATGCCCCATAGCCCAATAGTCGGACTGCGTCGTCGCTTATGCTGCGTTGTTGTTGTAACGCTTGTTGACCAATTTGTAGACCATCATCAAGTGTGAAATTTCCAATTTCCGACATGTTGTACCCCCCATTGTCGCCCAGCCGAAAAATGCAAATGCAACGCTGTACGCTTTGCTGTTTGTGCAACGGTTTGTTGCATGTTTGTGCAATACAAATTGAGCGCGTTGCAAAGCGATCTGTTTGCAGAGCTGAGGGTTGAATGAAATAAAAAAAAAAATGAATTGAGTTGGCAATCAAATGGGGAAATTAAGCTAAAGAACCAGCGAGCGCGCTTAACTCACTTTGCACTTCAAAGCGTGCAAGTTTAATTGAATTTAATTAAAAGCTTACAAAATTGATTTGACTAAACTCATGCCTAGAGCTCAAAAGTCACGCTCTCGATGTCAAAATATCTTTAAGCTGCCAAAACTTCCAGCATCAATTAATCGCGCTCAAGCGAAAGTTTAATTGAAGTGCGAGCGCCGCGCCTTAGCTGCGGCCATAATTACACCTGTCCAAGTTTGCCAGCATCCAATTTGTTTTAGCCAAGCGCCAAGCGCCGTCGTTTTGGTTTAATTTCACGACTGATAAAATCCAAAGATTGCCAAACTGCGTGTAAATTAAAGCTGAACGCGTTTTGCGGTATTTTTAGCTTATAGTTTTATGTTCTTAGTGCTGCAATTTAAACAGAATATTAACAGTTGCCATTGAACATGACAGCGATACTTTTTAAAGCCACACATACACAGGCTATAAAAATATAATAATATTGCATATATCTTTGCCTTGCGAGCAAATATAAAGCGCATAAATGGCATCAAAGCTGGCATCAGACCCTCAGTTCAGTGCAGGGGCAATCAAACAGAAAGGGCTGCTGCTTCATTTCCAATGTCTATGCGTTACTTGTCTGTGTGTGTGTGTGTGCAAAATGGCTGCCGGTTAAATTGGCAACACTTTATCAAAAAATATAAAAAGCACTAAAAGTCAAAACGCATGGCAAACTGTTTGGCTGGCTCTGGCAAAAGGACAACCGAAAAACCCCTCGACAGTGCAAATAAAATAGCAAGCGAGAGGACTACACTAAAAGCAGTAGCTGAAGCTCAAACTGCGTCCCAGACTAGACTGGCATGCATATAGATTGGCAATAAGGCCAACTTGAATCATCATAGGGCTATAACAGCAACAGCAACAACAACAACAACAAGTATAGCAAAATATGCAAAAACTGCGCATAATTCATATGATTTGCTATTTAAGAAAAGGCTGCACATAAATTGGCCTAGACGGTTAAAGTTGCTGGCCACACACAACATCAAAGCAACATTTAAGCTAATTTTATGGTTAGAGAACACAAACAAAAGATGTGCGACCAACATATGCAAATGGCAGTTGGAAATATTGATTAAGTTTGGATTAACTACACAGTAGCTAAATATAACAAGCGTTGTATCGACTTTACCCATGTCAAGCTGTCTTTTGTTTTTGGCTAAAATAGTTGCTAAGCACAAAGCTTAAAATTGTGTACAAAGTATAAATTAATATCGAAGATAATGACAATGACAGTAGCTTAAATTGAGATATCAGAGCTTGCCATATATAAATTTAATTAAATTTATATTAAAAGCACTTAAGCGCAAATTGAAATTAGCCAGCCCAGCCCGCTCCAGCAGACAATGTATCGACTTGCCCAAGTCAAACTGTCTTTTGTTCACTCAAAATAGTTGCAAAGACAATAACTACAAGTAAAGCTGTTGGCTGAGATTTCATTAAAGATAATGCCAAGCATTTCGCTTGAATTTCGAGCATGCACAAACTATAAATTAATATTATACACAATAAAGAGCTTATAAATTGCAATTTCAATAGTTTCCATTTGTATTAAATTCAGCTATGCGGAAATTGAAATCACCTCCTAATTAGCCAGCATTCCAACTATGTTGCATTTAATCACCTTAGCGCACTTGTGTCGATTGATATTTTGTTACTAAAACACAGCAAAAGTTTACATAAATTAATAAACACTTTTATAATTATTTAAGCCGCTAACAATAGCACGCCCCCCCAACTAATCTGTGCGAACGACTGTCAATTAACATCTAATTGAAAACGCATTTCCCCGTATCGCATAATAACAACAGCTCGGCACTATTTATAATTTATTCAATTCCATGCGATGCTTTATGACACAAACAAATCGCACGATATCAAATTGATTCATTAAACATGCCCTGCCTAGACAGACAGACAGACAGTCGAGTCGAGTGGCCACTGGCGCTGGCGTTGGCAGCTAATGTCATTTTAATCAGAGCGCGGGCCAACAACACGCAAAACATAATTTCAATAAATCGAAAATAAACAACAAACGGCGGTCGGTCGGTTGGTCACACTACTGCGATTGCTGGCAAGAGTTGCATGTGGCATGCGGCATGTAGCATGCGGCTTGCGACATGTGTGCGCCCTTTGCACATTCACGAGCACCAGAGTAATTAGCTTGAATATAACAAATGCTGCCACACAATTCATAGTCATAGAATTAGTCACAATTCTATTTGAGCCTGAGCGAAGTTCATGGAAAGCGCAATTGAGTGGATTATGCTGAAAAGCGAAGTTAAAAGTGCACAAAGCAATTAAATTTTATTTGCGCTCTCGAGTAAAGCTCAACACTAGTCGCCATAAGTAATTCAACGCATTGCGATTCGCTTTAAACGAAAGTTTTTAAAAAATATATGCACAGTTGCTATTCGATATAAATTCACGAGAAATTCAGTAACACAAAGTGAAATGTATTGTGGGCAAAGTTCGTTGGAATTTAAAAATTTTCATTCATTTCATTCTGTTAAATGTGCAATTAAAACTGCAACGTAAGCAGATATTTCACTTTAATTTATAAATTATCAGTTTATATAATTGCCACTTACTTTTTTACGTTTATTGGCTTAAAATATTATCAAACTATTAACTGATAGCTTAGCTCACAGCTATGTAAACAATTATTTATTGTATTCCATGTTTAATTTCTAATATTTCGGTTCAAATACTTATGCCCAGCAGTTTATTAGTAGCAGTAGACATCGTCGGCATGCTGCACAGACAGCAGCTATGGCGATGGCATTACAAAAGATGCCAAATCTCCAGACAATGTCGAGCACAATGTAAATTATTCAAAAGGTAGCTGAAAATAGAAATATTACGCGATGGATGTCATTTACATTGCGGTATGCTGAAAGAAAATTCGAAAAAAAGCAGTCGAATGAAGAAATTGTTTGTCGAAGAGCAAAAGCAGAGAAAAACGCAGTCAAGTTGGCGGTCTTGCCGCTTGGGTGGCTCGTGGCTTGAAAAGTGGCTGGCAAATGCATTAAATTCAGTTGCATGCAACTGAGACAACAGTTGAGTAAATTATGGCGACGAGCCGCCAACGACGGCCAGCAGACAACTTGCTTGCAACTTGGGCAACAGCAGCGCCATGAGCAGACGTTGGGGCCTCTATTGAAATTTTCATGAAGCGAACTATGCAGATATTTGAATTTCTCTGTTGCAATTTGCTTTGGGCAACTTTAAGTGCAGGCCACATTGAAATGTTATCTAGCACTTGGACATAACTAACTTGTGCTGCAGCCACTTACTGTTTACCCTTTAATATAGAATTCTCGTTGCCCAACAGGCGTATGCGTAATGCAACTCAGCATGCTTGGCTGGCGAGAAACTGCAGCATCAGCAACAGACAAGTCTGGCCAGAAGATGTTGCATGCATTTAACATAAATAATGGCCAGCATATTTTAGCGACAAGCTTTGTCCTGCCACCCCCCATCACGCCCCCACGCCTCAGCGAGTAGCAGGAAATTGTGCACCTTGAGTAGAAGTTGCTTGTCAGGTGAAAAGCAGTTAAGGCAGCTCAGCCTGATTGCCCTGCACAGCCAAAAGCAAAAGCAAAGGCAGAAGCCTTGCTCAATTTTTAATGACTGCAGTTACACCCAAAGCAAGCAATAAAATCACATTTAATGTTTATATCAGCAGACCATGAAATATATAAAGCTATCAACGCGCATAAAAACATTTTGATTGTTGCCCATTAATTCTGCCGACAATATGCTAATTAAATGCTGCTCTAAAATTTTAATTGCTTCACTACGCTATACGCCAAATTACGTATCTCTATAACTCTAAAAGAAATGTAACTAAGCTTCGTCTAGCAATTTACAAGTTGCCTGACCATGGCCAACTGACTTCGTTGCCCACTGGAGTGGCCAACTTATGCCACTGTACTCGGCAATTTCGTAGCTCGGCATTCGTTCAGTTTGACGAATTGACAAAAGAGCATTTTGTATAAGAGCCTTAGTCGCTCTTCAAACTTTGCGCCTGCGCCTCGTCTCGTCTCGAATTACCTTAGACTGCAATTTTATTTTTTATGCTCACACTGCAAGTAGCTAAATTCCAGAAGTTGTAGCAAATATGTTTAAATTATGTTTCCTAGTAGCGCCTTCGCTTTTAATATTTTAAAGCACCAAAATAACTTTTATCTTCGTGCCGCCTTCGCTTTTATTGTTTTCGTTACTTTGCTTGTTGAAAAATAAATTTTGTTGTTTGCATGTCCAACTTTTGGAATTGAGCAAGCCCCCACTTCCTTTGCTTACACGTCTACAGACAGGAAGTGCGCGTTTATGCCTTCAAATTTGTTTTTGTCTTTGGCCTACATCAGAAGAAACTTGTTTGCTTTGTGGCTGACAGATTGAAAAAAAAAACAAGAGCTAAGCTAAGCTCGACTCCGCTCTAGCTTTAATGTTCAACCTACAGTTGAGTTTTTCATTTATGAGCTGCTGCTCATATCTTTATATCAGTCGACAGACAGCCAAACAGACAGTCTCTGACAAAACTCATCGTAAAGTCGAACAGGCAGCTCCATTGGATTTATAACTGGAACATATGCTCATCAGCTTCATGGCTCTCAGTCTGTGTCTGTGTCTGTTTGAGTGTGTGAGTTTCCCTTTTTTATATTTATTGCATCATTCGTTGCTGGTAAACTCGCATATTAAGTGGATTGATGTATTAATATTTAAACGGCGATTTGTGGCTGCAGCATAAGTGTATAAGTTGCTCAGGGAATGCCAGGCAAACGACTCGAGGGCCAACCTTTGACCCTTTGCTGTATATTTATGAGTGCTGGACTGACTGCTGATAATGCTTAATCTGCATATAACAAAATCGATTACGCACTCGCCCTAGTAATTACCTCTATAAATGTAAGCAGCTTTGTATGCTAGACTCTCGTCCTGCTGGCAGTTCAGGATGTCAGACGCGTTGCCATTAAAAAGCGCAACGCATTGTGAACTTTTCCGTGTAAAGTTTTTGTGGGTGAGCTTGCTTGGCTCATAAATAAAACATAAAGGCGCCGGCGCGTAGAATTTCTTTTTTATGTTGTCGGCAAGCAGTTGCAGCCTCCGACTTCCTCCGCCCTTCCCTTCCCTTCCCTTTCACCCTTAGGTGCGCCTAGTTGATGCGAAGCATATTTTGAAAAATGTTTATAAAATAACACGTAAAACGTACAAGTCATAAATAATGCGTTCGAGCAGTGAGCGGAGTGTCGCAGTAATATAAAATTACCACGCGTTTGACATGCAAATGTGGGGGGAAACAAGCTGAAGCTGCTTCTAACTGGCAATTATAGCTGACTGGGACAACGTGGCGTATGAATTGAAAAGCCCTGCTATAGGTGACTGCTTATGAGAAATATTTTGATGACGAATTGAACGCTTTGGGCCTTCGGGGGTCATTCACTTTGACCAGAGCGCATAAATAAACTGCAAGTGACATTTGCACAATTATTTACAATTAATTACGCATATGACAATCTAACCACCCCCCGCCCACCACATTACAGCCCACTTGAGCATAGATAATGCCTGAAAAGCCAAAGCCACCAGAAAAGGTGTTTGGCAAACTCATCAACCTCATCGTCATCTGCAGTTGATTATGCAACACACACACATGCATATTGTATGTGTGTGTGTGTGTGCACTTGATTGTGGGCGTGTCGATTGCAAAGCCCAAACTACAAACACACAATCGATTAACATTTAATTGCACCTGCGGCTACACAAATTTTGGCCTCTCGAATTTACTAATCGAAATTATTGTTTGGTCCTCTTCGGGCAAAGCTCAACTCCTTGCACTCGAGCAACAGCAAATTGGAAATATTTGTTCGGCTGTTCAGCTGTTGGCAGTTGCAACACACTCTGCCACATGTGCCACAACTCAATGTTGTTGCATTCATTATAAGTTGCAACCGAACTGACTCCACCTAGTCACTCTCTCCTTTTCGCTGTGGCAACCGCAATCAAGGAAGCAGCCACTCAACAGCTAAGCAGCCAAAAGGCTTGTTTTAACCCTTTGGCGACCCTCGGGTTAAGTTCTCTTCCGGTTGAAAACGGCAATAAAAACCAAACAATTTAGCAAAAAGTTTGAAGGCGTTTTCTCACTGCGGTCGCTCAAAGCGTTTCCCAAGCATTCGGTGTCAACAACAACAACAACAACAAGAACAAAAGCAACTCAAATACTTCCGCATTCACACTTTTCCCCTCGGTGGCGTCTCGGGGCTACAGAAAAATTCCACAAACGCTGCGCCAAAAATAACATTTGAATACCAAAAAAGGTTTTTGTGCCGCGTCAGACTAACGAGGATGAGGCCGAGGCTGTTGCTATTGCTGCAAACATGGATGTGTCTCTATTTGGAGGCTCACTCTGCAGCTATTTTGGGCATTTTTATGGTGACATGGCAGACAAGTAGAAAGAGAAGCTGGAAACACGAGTTCATCTTCATTTGCAAGTGACTAAATTACTTTTTTTTTTCTTTTCGTTGTTTTCTCGCTTTATAGGCAAATATTCGCGCAGTGCATTGATTTCTCTAAATGGCGCTGTTTACTCTAACAGCATCAGAGCTCCATGGATGGGATGAGCTGGGGGGAAGCACCCTTGGTATCAATTGAATGACTCGCGTCACAGAACATTAATATTTGAGTTTGTTGTTTGTTTTTAATTTACTCGAAAGCAAATTTATTTAGATTTTCTCCCCCACATGAGCCACGACACACGTCAGACAATCTCGTTCCTCCTCCATTTGCATCCTGTGTGCACCACTCATGGCAATCGATACTCAACTACTTGTCATTGACACTGCATTTGACGTGCGACTCAATGGAAACGTCCATAAGTGTAAGCGTTAGCTTCGCTTCTCTTCCCTTCTGGGGAATAATCTTTAAGGTATCAACTGCATTTTTATCAAGTAAATGTAAATTGAATACATGAACGACTCTTAAGCACTAAACAGCACTTAAGCCAGTAGACCTTGTTTGCTCCAACAGACTTATGGACAAAAGCTGGACTGGCCTGATACTCAACAGACGCACACAAGTCCAACTTAAAAAGGATTTGTTGTGACCGCCTTGACCCACATTCGCTACATTCCCAAAATGTATTTGAAAATAGTTAAATTTCTATTTTTCATCATCAGGCTTGGCTTAAGTGCTCACATGAGCTTAAAGCTCAGTGAGTGTGCCAGCTGTTAATATTTTGACAATGATGCATAAGTTCTGTGTGCAGGACAAAGGACATGCGAGCAGATGAACAGCCAGGCCTGCTCCTAATGCCAGCCAGTTCAACAGACAGTTGCCAAGATGAATGTCGACAGTTGGATGAAAATCCAAATTTCATATTCAGGCCGGCCGGCCGGCCACTGTGGCAGCCTCAACACAACACAGAAACACAAATATAAACTGAAACAGTATTTTGTGTATCCCTATTATGACTCATGACCTGATGTTGTTGCTCTCTTATTGTTTTAGCTGAAGCTCTTGTTGTCGTTGTTGTTTTTTTTCTGGCACCTTCATTAGTTATTCAAAAATTGTGGAGGTCCAGATAGCAGTGCAGGCTGAAGAGCTGAAGCTCTCAGGCACAACTGGAATCGTGTCAGAAGTGCTCGGGTTGCCTTAGCTCGAGGCCTCAACACACATGTGAACGCCAAGGGGTGGGGGGCAGCTTGGTTTGAATGATGGCAGTTAAAGTGGCTGCCACATGTAGCTGTGTCCAAGTGCCAAAAGTCCTTTAAGTGAAATATCTATGCGCAGTTGGCATAATTCGTGTCCGATTGCTATCACTAAGGTGTTTAGTATATGCTGACAGTTTAAAAGCTTGTTTAGTATTAATCTAAAGTTCAGTCTATACACAACTCAAGTTGTCCGAGTGCAAATTTAATTGTTATTCAATTGATAATCCCTCTTAAGCGAATCTTTGTTTCTTAGGTCTGGCATTCGGCTGCGATTCAATTAGTTTGACAAGGGTAATCCGCCGAACGGGTTAATGACTGAATAATTGTGAGATACAAGCGCATTACAGCACTTAAAACGCTTCAGCTTCAATTGGAGGGAGAACAGTAATTGTGGCTTGTTCCGCTCTGCGCTTCTGTTGCTGTTGTTGTCATTTGGCCAGAGCGTGTTAATGAGTTGTTAAGTTGCGTCAGAGTTTCGGGGGCGCCAGTCGCATTGTCCAGTGAGCGCCCAACGGCGATAAATGTCAAACGCAGAACTGTCCATAGACTTCGATTCGCTGGCCAGGATCCAAAGTTGAAGACCAGTGCTCATTACTTGCCCCAAAAGCACTTCAAACTGGACATATGCATTTGGGGTGGGTGGGACTGAAGGGGCGTACGAGCTTAATTTCCAGACAAAGCAGCAGTTGGTTCGAGGGTGCGACATGGGTGAGTGGGAAATGCAAACAATTGCACGATTATTAGCAGGAAGTGGACACCGCTGTGCTCAGCTCGCTCCATATGGCCATAAATCGGCGCTGGCTAATGCCAAAGTACGCACTTCAATTCACTGCCACTGCCACTGACAAACTGACTGCCCTGTCTGGGTTCAGATGTCGCCTGTTGTTGGCAGTCATTGGCCAGTTATCAATGAAGTGGCAGTGCAAGTGCTCGTCCAATAAATGCAAATTGCAATTCAATGTAGGCTGATGGCTTTCAATACCGTTTTCAGACGCTCTCTGAATATTTCAAGAGTGTAGACTGCGCTTCAAACGAACCTTTTTTGGCATTAAAGCCAACTGAACGATTATTTGATATGCTCTGATTAAGGACAAAGTTCAAGTTCAATGTGCTACCGTTGGAAGGTGAGAATTTAATTCAATTTGTTTTGTTTTTTGAGTGCAATGTCCGCTGAAGCGCTTGAAAAGGATTTTCAACAAAAAAGTTTAAGCATTTCAGCAGCTTAATTGTCTGCGATGAGTTCATTGTCATATCGATTTGCTTTGCATATTCAATGTTTCACTTTATATTCATTTCAATTATGGCAATATAGAAATTCATTGCTATTCATCTATTCAATAAAAACCATCACAGGTTTGCTCACTTGAAAAAGTGGCCAGCTCAGTGCTGAGCTGCCCCTCTGAGATTTGGAACAGCGTCAAGATGTCAAGCAATTGATTTATTGCATGGCAAAAGCCACAGGTGTCCATCGCTCCATTTCCAGGAGTTGTCAGTTGTCCCCTGTTGACAGAAGTTGCGGTTGCCTACTTCGAGCTCAGGCTCGAGCTCGAGCTCGTGCATTTCGAAATTTTACTTTGCTGTCGTTCGAACTCCTCGTGGCCTTTGCGGTCTCTCGCCAAACTTTCGTTAGAAGGCCATGAAAAATGATAGCATCAATAGCGATAAATCTTGAGCGCGCTTAAAATCGAATATTTTGTCTCAGTGTTTAGCATAATCAGTGGGTGGCAAGCCGCTCCCATGCTGTTCATTTGTTGTTGTTTTGGCTGCCTGCTAATTCGACTTTTAATGCCTGACTTGACACAAAATATATGCACTGGCGTGTTTTGGCAGGTGAGGTGAGGAGGCCGAGAGGACGACTGCTGGTTTGTCTGTCCCGCTGACAGTTTAATTGAATCTAAATCCTGCTGTGTCGGACACAAAGAAGGAGAAAACATGTTTTTAATTTCATTGTTTGGCTGCCGCTCGGTGAGCTTAAACACTGAGATTTATAGCTACATCAAGTCTGAGCTGCTCCAAAATTGTATACGCAGTATAAAAATGTTGAACAAATGCGAACAAGTGCGCAAGCTGCAGCAGTTCTCAAATATAAAAATGCAAGGCCAAAGCAACAACAAGTTTGTGGTTAAAGCGTTTTGTTTATTTCATTTAAAGCGTACTTCGTTTACCGGTATTTTGGAATATTTGTGTTATTTACGCAACTGAGATTATTTGTAGTTAGCATATTTGGTATTCGGAGCGCTTAACTGCATAAATTAGAGTTGCATTTAGTTGTGCCAGTCAATTTATGGAGCTCTCTCAATATATGAAATAAATTTGTCTGGGTATATAAATAATTTGTTTTAAATTTATTACCATTCAAAACTCATTTGTCTTTGGTGGAGCTGAAATATGTCAAAAGTGGCTGTCCAGGCGGTTACAGTTGCCATGAAATAAATCTAAATTCGCCCTGAAGGCTTCGGGGCAGCATATGCGAAATCAGCGCGTAAAAGATTTATCGTATGGTAGCAGCTGTCCAGACAGAACAGATAAAAAGTCTGTGGCTTGTGTCAATAACGAAACGAATGCGTTATAAATAAATGCACAGCAGCAGCAGCAGCAACAGCAGCAGGAAGCGTAATGTTGTGTTTAAGCTTAATGTGCAAACATGTTTAAGTTTTGTAGCCGTTCGCAGTGCTGAGGCTGATGCTCATGCTGACTCTACGCTGCGTATGAGCAATATTAATTAATATGCGCACTGACGGCTTTTTATGGCTTGCAGCAGCGAATGAATTATTGCTTGCTTTTTCACCCTGCTACCTTTGGTGCGCGCGCTCTGCACTCTTTGCACAAGAAAGCGACATGGATTCATTAACAAAATGAATGAAGGTGCAAGCTGAAAGGCAAGAAATTGACGGCTTCTCAACTTTACTCTGACATGTTAATGTAAATGATGCTGCTGCGCTTGTTTATTGATGTACATACGAGTGGGTAAATGCTATAGCAGCAGCACATATTGATGCCAAGCACTCAACACACACACACACAGACACACAAGTGTTATTTTCAACTGCAAAGTTGATTTAAAATGAAATTGTATACAGACTCGACTGACTGACAAATAGCCATAGATTAATAATAATTAAGCATTGATAAGTGTATCGATTGCCATATAATAATTAAAGCAGCTGCGCTTGCATTGATTTATAAGCTAAGCTGAATTAATTTGCCAGCCAAGGCTTGTAGATTAAAAAACTATTGCCTACATATGTGCGCAACTTAACAAAATTTGTTTGCCAAGTGCTCTGATTGATTTGCTGAGCTTAAAAACCCATCGGAACGCTTAGCTTTAAAACCCACAAGCACATATTACTTACTCTTGTAGTTTCAACTTGCGTATGGCAAGTGATTACAAAATTTGTCACTAACACTTTTGACTCTTAGCTGCAAATAGAGGCAGACAAAGTTGGGCAAAGTTTATGAAGCCAACACGCTTAGCCAAGGCAGCAGCCACTGCATCTACAGACTGTATTACACATGTCTGTTGTCTGTAAAGTCAGCATATATACTATATATATGCTATGTATATATGCACATAACTCATCATATGTCAGGCGCACGCTTGGCTAAGAGCCATTACTCAAGTTGCTGCGAGTGTAAAGTCGTTAAAGGCAAAAGAAATCAATGCTGCACTGAAGGTTAAGTGAAAAACTTTTGCCATTAACACAGACAACGTAAGGTGAGAGACTAGTCTGCTGTCAAGCCTTTAGGCGAGTGCGTACTGAATTTTCAGCTGCTGTCATATTTAATTTTTAAATTCAATAAACTGCAATTGTCACTAGAGCATTTAAGCTGACAGACTTTAGTGTGGCAACTGTCTTGCAAAAACTTTTGCCACCGAGTCGAGTCGAGTAAAAAGCAAATGTAAACGTTGAACCAGCACAAACATTGAGCACCGCAGGATATCAAAGCTTACGCTCGCTCATATTTTACTCGTTGAAAATATATTTCATTTCAATTTTACTGTTGCCATTGCCAGCCAGCTCGTAAATCTCTGTTGGGCATGAAATTTTTGCATGTGCAAAGTTAATTAAAAGTAAATGCCTGACGCAAAGTGTAAAAATAACAATATATTCTATTTAATTAATCTATGCCAGTTTATTTGTATAATGGTTATGCTTAAATTAATATTTCTTAGTCAACAAACAGAAGCTTTAAGTAAATCAATTAGGTGTCTGACAAATTCAATCAATTTATTTGTGCAGCTTGGCTTCAATTAATGAATTTTAAGCAAATTCTTGTTAACACTTCGTATCGTTTGTTTTTTTTTTTTTTTGTGTGTGTGGCACGTTTTTTGCGAGTTTATTATGTTTATTTATAGCTTTCAGCACTTCCATTAAATATGATTTAAAGTGCACTCAAATATGCTGCGACCAAAGAGTAAAAAGCTGTGCGCTGGCTTTTAAATCGATTGCATTTATCGATTTGCAAGCTTAATGCGAGTGTGTAAACATTATAGCAATTGCTGACAAATGCAAACAAAGCAGCGCACACACTGCGTATACGTACTTTGTAGTAGTTAGGCAAGTATATAAGGTTCATTTCTCTATTTCTATCCATGTGTTGTTAAGGTACACCCCGCAGACGCGACGCGACGCGACGCCGACGCCGACGTTGTTGCCAGCGTGACACAAAACCGCTGTAGTAATTAATAATAGCAAGCAGCAACAACAAATTATGCTTTTTAATAACTGTAAATTTGTAGTTGTAAAAATTTACGATTTAATTGCCGAGCGCTTGAATTTATTACGAGTGCTCAGACCAGTCCACCCGAGCCAGCAGCACGTGACTTATAGGAATAAGGACTAAATAACACAATGATCGTTTCGAACGTAGCGGCAAGCGGCGAGGCAGCCAAGCGGAGGCAGCTTCTAATTTTGCGGTTGGCCCCGTCACTTCCGCCGTTGTGTTATCCTGTTGCCCTGCGCTGCGCTGTTCTGTTCTGTTCTGTTCTGTTGTTTACGATAGTCAGCGCCTGCTAAATGGCTCTGCGGTTTGATGCCCTCAAGTCGCAGGCGTCTGCGTCTGCGTCTGCATTTGCCTAATGAACGGCGACATTAAATAAAATGTTGGTCAATTGTCGTTGCGGCTTATCAGCGACGAGCGAACGGACGGACGGACAGACAAACGCCGCCGCTTGGCTATAGATTTGTGGTTGAAAGTGAAGCCATCAGCGCTGCGTGTGTTAATTGATTGAACAAATGGCAGCAGCTGTGATTTTTTGAAGTCTTTAAACTACAACAGTCGCTCAAAATTATATGCAGACCAGACTGTAGGCAGGATCAATAAAAAAATATAAAATAATTCACAGCGACGCGCGCGCATTAAATATTTACACTTTAATCTAGACGATGGCTATGTGGGCGGCGCATCCATAAAAACTGAACAACAACAACAACAGCAGCAGGAGCAGCTAGAGCAGCAGCTTAGCCCAGTGTATATAAACTGACAGACTTTTGTGCTGTCGTGCGGCGCATGTTAAACAGTTTTGTAGTGCGAGCGAGTGCACAAAACTTGGCAATTGAAAAGTAAAACAAGCCAAGACATAAAACTTGCCACGGCTACCACCGGCGTGAGAGCTATGTCTGCGCAGCACGCAAGCTTCGAGGCCATAAATTGCCTTGCCACACACACACACACACAGCCATTTGCAAAATAATTATACGCCTAAAAGCCGTGGGGGGTGGGCCCCAAAATAAGCGCGGCGACCACAAATAAAATCAACATGGAACGCCCCAAGCTTCGGGGCGAAAATATGACTCATTAATATGCACGCCCACGTTAAAAGCACATAAATAGGCGTGGCAGCGACATAACTGACCCACTACACTGAAAGGTGCAGTATGCTCAACTTCCGTTGCAACGCCTACGCTCTATATGCACAATTATGCTACAAAATGTGGCATGCAACTGCTACTAAATCACATAAAAGCAATGAGACAGCCACACACCAAAGCTCGACACGCCCACAGCCCATAGCCAAGTAACTTGTTTAGCCGCGCATAGCTCCAATAATTGAATATGCGACACCCCAAAGGAAACTGCTTTCAACTACAAATATTTATGGCTTGTAAGCGAATAGCATAAGCGATTTTCAAATACAAAAGCTATATGCTAAATTCTAGATTGAATTATGAACAGTTTATAGTTTAGATGTGGCTAACTTTTCAATCAGGTCTGAATAAAATTTGCATAGTAAGATTTACATTGCAATTAGTAGTAACTGCGCATTTGTATAAGCGCTTTATTTACTTTGCTGGTTTCTGTAAAAATCTGTTAAATTTATTATAAAGTTTTTTCCTGTACATAAAATGAAATTCAAGCTTGCAGCATATTAATTATTTCAGCCTTTGCAACTGCAAACGTTGCATTGATTGTCATGACTAACAAGAACAGCAACCTCATGCCATTGCTGATGGCTATGGGTGGGTTATGTTCAAATTGTATAGTTCGTTACTGAGTTCAAGCTTAGGCACTCATGCAACAACATCAACTTGCATGCATCTGCTCCTAAGTGCAGAAAAGTCAATTGTATTATTATTGAAACCAATAAAACTTAATTTGTATGCACTGGCATTTAAACCAGATTTTCACATGAAGTATATACAAATAGATTTTCATTTGAAAAATAATTATACAAACATTTTTGCTAGTAACGCATTTTAACAAATCTTGAAAGTTCGTTGAATAGTTAGCTGACTTTTGGGTTAAAAGTGTTGGGAAATTTTTATTAAAAAATGTATTTAAAAACTTTATTAGAAGCCCCTAAATGGAAACATGGCAAAGCCTTCGCCTTTGCTGCTATATTAGTGCTTACTTTTATAATTAACAAAGAAACTTAAGTAATTGAATCAAGTATACGCTATGTTGCAATTTATGAGCGCTAAACTAACTCAAATTTTTGTTTAAGCATTGAGCTCTCTGCAATTTACAACATAAAGCAAATTTGGCTCACAAATCTTTAAAAGCAGCATAATTGATTAGATCATTGCAGCCCCAGCGCCTTAAATTAAAATGAGCAACAGCTTGAAAACCTTTAAGCTAAGCTCAGTGTCTCAATTTCCATACACTTTGTGGCTAATTGATACAGTTTGAATTCACACTTTGTTGGCAAAGTTGTTGTGGGCTGGGGGTGGGGTAAAGGTAGCGCCAACCACAATGCCATTGAGTTTTGATTTTTATTGTTATTTTTGGCTTTAGCTGTGAACTTTGTGCCCTTTAGGTGTGTTTAAGCAAAAAGTTTTGGTAACATTGAAAGGCTTGCTTTAGCTTTTGGTTGCGCTGGCTCGGGCTCTGGCTGCTGCTGCGTATGTTTGTATGTATTTTGTGGCTTTTGTAATGCCAGAGCTTAAGTTACGTTGTTTATCTTTGTTTAACTGACCCAAACTCATAAATTTGCAAACAATGCGCTTGGGCTGGGGAGCTTAAGTGTTCAGTGCTTAAGAGCAAAAGATTTTGGCAATGAATGCAAATAAAATTTGCTTTGCATTAAAGCAAAGTATTTCAAATATGCCGTCTGTGACACGCACACACACACACAAACACACTAGTAGTTTGCAAACAATTTTATAGATTGTGTTATACAATTTGATATGCTGTGCGGTCAGTTTGGCAAATAAAGCAAAACTTTTGCATATTTAATGCCAGAGAGAGATCCACTTACAAAACGTTCTATGCCTTTGCACACTTTTCGTTGCCGTCGCTGCCGTTTTAGGGGGCCGAAAGCAAACATTAAATATTTACCACATTTTAGCCGCATTTACATGCACACACATACAGTCAAACAAACAAAGACAACACCAAACAGCTGCACACAACGGTAATAATGTGTGTATTGTATGCTTTGCTGTCTGCTAAGCACTGTCGCTGTTGCTCCCCCGGGGCCATGTCCAACACTTTATATCATGGCGCGCTGCCTGCATATGCCACGTTTAAGTGTTGGGCTACAAATATACACATAGTATGTTTTTTATGCCATCAGCTAAAATGCTTAAAAATTTTCATGCATTAGTATTATTGAAACGCGCCTGCAGTGGCTGCGACTGCTGCTGCTGCTCGTCAAATCATTTAAATTGCTATTCGTTGCTAATGGCAGCAGTTCCCAAAAAAGTTTCAGCTTTGAAATTGATTAATTGTGGGCCATACATCAATTTTCAAGAGTGATTATAAATATGTATGCATAGGCACGCAATTATAATTGAAATTTATTAAAGTGTTAAATAATACATGGGGAGTTCGTTATGAGAGCGCATTTATTTTAATTAAATTTGCTGTTACTTTTGCAGTGCTCAAATAGTTTAAGCTGAGTATTCAAAATATTTATTTTTATTTTTAGAGATTACGCTATCTCTTCTCGTGAATCGATCCTCTTAAACTTCATATGCAAATCTATAGATAATTCCAAAGTCTCCTATTGTTAAGCTGAAATCGCGTGACTATATATGTGATGTCAATATGCATTGCTGTCCGCTCGAGTTACATAAGCTGACGTGGCTTGCAGCGTAGAGATAAGACAAGCTCGACTCTCTCTTGTATTTACATCTTATTAACTGCCGTTTTATAGTCTATGAGCATCGATATATCAGCCTCATTACGGTGCGTCGCATTAAGCTAATAGGACAAACTTCTGCCTGATATATGCAACTTTTTCAATAGAACGCTTTTCAGTGACACCATATAAGCGAAGCCGCAAACGGGCTACCTAATCACTCTCGGCAATTCGTGTTAAGCTATATACAATATGCTGAAACTACTGTTCAGGCCTTAACATTAATATGGTAACAGAATGGGTATGCCAGCTGAGACCTATTCACAACATAGCATAGATTAACTTTAATAATTGCAAAAGTAAAACACGTCACCAATATATTTTAAAGCAAATCGCAATTTAACAAATAGACTGTATGTTCAACAAGTACGCTCAGTCAGTGCGTGCTACTCTCGTCATGTGCAGACAATTTGCGCCTACGCGCATATCAACACTGGCTTAGCGATTCGGTCTTCAGCCTTTGGCATGAACTCATGAGCACTGGTGGGATGATATCGATGATTCTATAAGAACGGAAGAGCAGGAAGCGGCCATCATCTAGTATTACTAGCATACAATCTACATCGTGTCTCGCACAAGTCTGTCTCTCTCAATATGTTGTTGTTTTCTCGGTAGGTGTCGTCACATTGGGCGCAAGGCGCTCTCCAATGCGCGCTGTAAGCAATCTGACAGAGAACGCCGAAGCCAGAAAGCGCACATATGAAGAAGAGTGCCTAACCAAGTTTGCGGAACGGCAGGTAGACGATATGTTTAGACAAGGCACGCAAGAGCTGAAAAATCGTTTGTTCTGTACGTCATAGCCGTGCCGCGCAGCTCCGCTGGTTCAAGAGTACGGAGCAGTTATGGATCTCAGAGCTTTAGCAATTTAGATTTTTATGCAACTTTTTGTAGCTTGACTCGCAGTACACAAACTGATATAATAGGCACGAAATACAAACGCTTGCTCTAGAGTTGAAGTGTATTGGCTATAATTGTTAACTTCAAAATGGGTTGGAGTCATATTGGTCCCACTTCGAGACCCGATAAACACGCACTCAATTTGCTGTTGAAGGAAACTGTCAAGTGATTTGTAATACACACACACACAGAGCTAGCGAGAGCAAGGGTAGTTGTCTAAGGGGCTGTGTTATTGGGTTGCTTTTAATGAGCTTTCGATGTGGGCAAGAGCGGCAAGATGAATGCCAGCATAGCAAAGCGCAACAAGTTCTCTCACAGTTAATAGATAAACCCGCTAATGAGCTCACAAAAGCGCTTAGCTTGCACGCTCTCTGTGGTATTTTGTCTACACAAACACACACACACACATATACACACAGACACACAGCCAGCAACAGCTACAGAGCCTTAGGCTAGCAAGCGAGATTACTTTTCATGAGGGTTAAGTTGTGCCAATTTAATTAGTTGTTCTTATGTACGTGATGTTTGAAAGTTGTAACAGATTTGCAATGCTTGTGAGCTGAAGCTGAAGCTGCTTTGCCGCCAAGTTGTTGTTGCACTTAAGTGTTTTGTATTCGATTTACTGTTAACTGTCGCACAAAACTTTATAATTTCATCAGATTCACAACCAAAATTGCGTGCATAATTTTATTATTTTGAAAGCACTTCAACGCAACTTTATCTAAACATGCAGACACTCAATTTGACACCCGCTCTGCCCCACACCCCACGCCTCAACAGCACTCGGACCGAGTTGAGCGTTGCTGGTGGAGCACAGAAACTTGTTTCAAACAGCAATTAAAATAAATTACATTTAGCTATTTTAATTGCGTCTAATTGCAGGTAAAAGCCAGCAAATAAGTTCAAGCACAAAACTTTACAATGCTTGCGTATTGCCTGCAAGAATCAAATATAGCAGCAATTTTGCCTGTGTGTGTGTGTGAGTGGACGTGAGGAAATTAATTTTGGCAGTTGTCAGTTATGTGCAAGTTTTGAACAGCACTCAAAATGGACACAAATGCACAATCACAACACAATAATGGACAATAAACGTGCGTATACGTAATTTAAGCGTGCAACTTTTATGAGTGACAATTTGCGCAATTTTTAGTTGACTGACGCTTCGCCATAGACGATTAGAGTTTGGCGCATTGTTTGAAGTGTGCGGCGGCGGCTGCCACACATGCCGCAAAATGAAAATTTCAAATGCTAAACAGACAAAATTTCAACTTAAATTTGTCGCTCGTTTATTAAATAAAAATTGGGCATATGCGCGCTTAGGCAAATTGAGTTGCCAGAAAGAAGTGAAAGAAAATTGAGACACACATGTTATGAAATAATTAAATGCAGCTGTGCGCGCTTTAAGTTGCTTGGCCTGAATAATTTTTGCTGCTGCTGCTGCTGCGCTTTAATTAGTTTACTTTGTGCGCTGTCTGCATGAGCTTCAAGTGTCGCTTGCCTCTTGCAACTTGCTGCAGCGTAATAACTCAAGCTGCTGTGAATATGTCATAAAGCAGCTTAAGTTCAGTTTGGCTGGCGCTCGCACAAAATTGTGCAGCTTCAAATTAATGCCTTAAGCTTGCTCGAGAGCGAGTGCTTGCCACACCTTTGTGCTTTGCCATGTGGCAGCTCGATAAGCAAGCTGCTGACCAAATTGCAGTCCATTTAGTGTGTGTGAGAAATATTCGGGCATTTGTATGCGCCACTTGAGCTGCATGTAAGACCATTAAAAGCGCAGCCACTGATCAATGGCAAACAATGAGTGCAAAGTATCTAAGCATTGCGCATACGTCGTGTGGGGCCATTCGCATGAATTATATATTGTTGCAAATATATGCTGCGGTTGGGATTACTTCAGCACACAATTGTCGGCTGCAGTGCGGCGATTAGAGTTATAGCAAACACGTTGCTCTCTCGCTCTCTTTATCTATTGACCAGCAGCTTTGGCAACAATTATTTCAATTTGTGTGCAAGCTTAAGCAGCGCGTTTATGGCTTATTTGTTTGGCCTTTGATGCTGTGCGCTATGCTTTGGGCCATTTTACTTGCTGCCTCATCATGTTTTCCACTGCCATGAGCAGCACTAAAAACAAAACGCCAACGCGAAAATGTGCAGCGGAAAAAACACTTAAATTTACATAATTTCCGGTTCACGTCACCGACGCTGCTCACAATTCCCAGCTCAACGGGCACTGCAGCTTCAACTGCTGCGTGGCATTCGTTTAGCTTTAAAAAAAAGAGCGAAATGGAGCGCGCACGCGAAATTTGTTTCCCTTTTAGATTTTTTTTTAAAGCATGCAAACGCCAACAGCAACATGCATATTAACAGGTGACTATAGACCAACGGCAATTATGCATGGCAGCTGTTGTGTTGAGCAGAAAAACAAATACACAATATTTGTTTAGTTTTATATGCGCTTAAATGAAGCGCTTCACTTGGCGTATGCGCAATGCCGCCGCCGGCTAAGCTAAACATTGGCTGACCAACTTTGCGCCTCTTGCAAATATTTACAAATGTGTCAAGCACACAAAGTGAACGTTACGTTGGGCCTGCTGCAAGTCGTGCAAACAAGCGCTTTAAAGGACAGCGCGCCAGTCTGCGCGACATTTGCATGCAAATGCTGCAACTGGCAAGTGGCAAGTGGCAATGTCACACTGCTGGCAGCAAGCGGCGGCGGCAACATGCTGTCTTGGCTGGCAAATGAACTTGTTTGGTAGCTAATGAGATAAGCATGCAAATAGTCGAGTGCAGACAAACAAGGAAAAGAAAAAAGTTGACTCTAGCTCTGGCAGGACGAGTCAATTAACTCGCATTTCCGCCCTGCCGGAAATTGTGTTAAAAAAAAATGAAGGTAACTGAGAAATAAAAGCTGATTAGCTCGATTATAAGCAAGTCGCTTGACAGCTCATTAAACTCTCACGCTGTACAATGGGCCAAGCGCTTGATTTTTAGGCTGTTGTCGAAGCTATGCAAAGCTTAAATATTGCACATAACTGTGCATTGAAAATTAATATAGAATTTTGGCCTGCCAGCTCCAACATTACTATTCTAAGTAAATCCTATTTGAAAGCAAATATTAATTTGACTGCGCTTGCAGCAATTCAAATCTGAAAATTGCTGCAGAACTTTGCAAATTTCTTTGAAATGTTTGCGACTAAAATGGGAAAATTGCTCGCAACTTGTTGATCAATTTCCTTGAAATCATTTGCACTAAAATAGGAATTTGCTTTTGTTCACAATTGCTTCGAAATCATTTCCATGAACCAAGCAATTTTAAGCTGGCAATCTCTCATTTTTTCTATAACCTGCACCAAAATGCTGCAAAAATGAGCAAATCGCAATATTCAAACTGTAATCTGCTTACTTTAAACTAGAGCTTAGCATTTATAGTTGAGCGCAAAAGCGCGCTGAGCTAAAAATTATGATTATGATTACATTTCAACTGTAAAATACATAAACAACATATAAACAACAAACTACAGAAAACTTCATAAAGCACATAGAGACAAATAATTTATTGCTAAGCCTACGAATTAATTTTTCATATTTATAATTTACCCTCTAAGGCGCAAGCGTGCAAAAATTAAAAACTTTTACATCAATTGAATGTTTATCAGCAGTTAATTAAACACCAAATTACGCTTAGAAGATTTAAGAGCTCTTAAAAGCTTGTAACGGTACATTTTGTTATAATTTGCACATTTATTCTGAACTGCAAGTTGTGTTTTGTATCGTTTGTAAAAGTTAACACATTTAACCAAATCGTTTCATATTTTCTTAGCTTTGAGGCTTGTTTATTTACTATTAAAATAATCACTTTAAATATTTGCAAATATGTAATAGTGAAATAATGATACGTGTCTAGAGACACGCTTGGGGCTTTAAGGAAACTCTTTCTAGACACGTTTTCACTTTTTCTCAACTTCCAGGTAAACGAAATCTTTTATGCACTTTCCGAGCACACATTTGAGTTCATGAGCAACAATTCACTTTAGAAAAAATTATTTCAATAAATTTCTACCCTTATTCTGGAAAGTAGTCTTTGAGGGCTAAGACAAAATTGTTTACAATTTAGATCTAAGCGTTAATTTTAATTTGAATGCAGCTGCGGTCTTTCAAAGTTTATCAATTGGTAAGCTTGTTTATCGATAACTCAGGCTTCAATTTAAGCCGCCCAATTTGAAACAAATTTCTAATATATATGTTATATTTAAACTGATATATAAGCAACGTTAAACTAAACACAACTTTGAATTTTAAACATGAATTTATGCCAAAACTTGCGACTTGCAGCTTAAACAATTTGAGAGCTTAAATTTTGCACATTTTCTTGATATTTATTATGGAGCGCTTTTAAGCCCTGAGGCGCTTATAAAAACAACAGTTTGTACATGAAAAGTTTTGTTTGACTTTTGACTCAATTTTCAGCATAGTTTATGCAGTAGGCAAAACTTTTAATAAACTCAAATATACACACACACAGACAGGCAGGCATACAGTGAAGTGTAGTGTATGCATACATATGTGTATGACTGTTTTTATCTGTTATCGTTTTTACAATGCAACGGCAAAAGTTTTGTCATTTTGCCAGGCAACTTTTGCATTGACATACAAGCGAGCAATGCATATAAATAAATTCATTAGCTGTTGTTCAAGCAATTGCACTTTTAAATATAATTATATGCAAGCGCTTGACATGCTCTTAAAATGTTTTATAAATAACTGCTCTACAAATGGTTGACAGTTGCTGCTTACGCTCATTTGTCATACACTCACAGTCATTTTAGTTTTTGTGGCCATAAGTTTAATTGGCCGAAATGGCTTTCGTTGCATGTTTGCAGCACATAAGCCAAAGCCAAAGCCAAAGCCAAAGCCGAAGCCTTGGCAACGTAATTACGCACATTTGCTGACAGCTCTGAGATTAAATTGATATGAGGGGGGGGAAAGTAAAAGCAAATGCTTAGCTAAGCTAAGCGCATTGTCAACTTGTTTTATGATGTGCTGCCTTTAATTGCTGGCAGCATGCAACAAATCTAACACGCTCAGCTTTAAGTTGTCTTTAAGCTGCGCCGTTTGCTGTTTGCATAATGTGCAGCGGCAGCAGCAGCAGTTGGCATTGTATAACAAAGTGGCCTGTGACAACATTGCGTATGGGTAATCTTACACTCGTTTCGCTTCGCACATAAACATGTAAACACATTTCGTTATATTCTTTCACGTTGTATTTTTTTGCCCTCACTGCTTGCTTTCTTACATTTCTTTTTATGACAGGCAAATGCATGCAAATCTAGAATTTTACAAACGATAAACGCCTCGCAGGCAAGCTGCTGCTGTTGTTGCCACCCCAAACAGCAAAAAAAAAAAAAAAGAAGAGAGAGCGCTTGCTAACAATTTATGTATGCCACTTGTGTCTAAGTGTGTGTGTGTGTCTGGCAGGGACAAATCCTGCTAATGCTTGAAATGCGTATCTGCACGCATTCAATGCCAAGTTTCATTCATTTTTTTGTGCTATGGTAAATCCGCTTTTTATGCACAAATCAAACAGAAGACATTAGGCAAAAGGAAAATGCTAAACTGTAACCTTTTCTATAACCTTTTGCAGCTGCCTTATGTCAAAGGCAAAACTAGCAGAACTGCTTTAAAAATAAATAAAAGTTGTAGTGCTACGTGATACTTGCTTCAAATAAATTAAACTATATGTTGAAAATTTTGCAAGTGCTTTCTAATTAGCTTTCAACGTTGTGACAGTTGTGTAAACTCATTTCATAGCTAATATCTGCAACAAACTTGTGCGCTCACACCTTTTGCTTGTGTGTATATGTGTGTGACATTATGCAAGCAGCTGCTGTCCTTCAAGCTGCTCTGAGTCTTAGCATAGTTTGTTGTGCTGAACTGAGCTGAGAGCGTTGAGCGCAAAAAAGGGATAAGAAACATGAGGCCCCCGGGGATAGTCAGGCAACAGCTGCATTTGAAATGAAAAGCATTTGTTTCTGACACAGCTCGTCTACGCCTTACACACACAGAGACACACACACAAAGGCAAAGGCGCGCAGCAGTCCATTGAGAACAGCGAGCTCCAATGCGCAGCACTCATTATGTTGATTATCCCCAGCTAGCCTCGGCTTCGAAGAAAGACTCAACTAAAGTAAACTATAATACAGCTGAGTAAGAAATATGAATTGAAATAAATGCGCTTACCACTTGCCTTGGCGTGCTTATTTACGACTAACAGAGATTTCATTTGATTTCATTTCGCAACACAAACCCACCCGAAAAATAAAAATGAGCCAACCACAAGCAACAACATTAACCCTTCCCAAACACACACACACACACACACACACGCACTTCAACTAATACATACTAGCATATGTTATTTATTTCATTTATTTCTTTTTCGGTTTGACCTTTTGCCGTCCACTACAATTTATGACTTGCTCTTTGGCTCATCTAATGCAATTTCATATTGTCAAAGCAGTCCAAAAAGTCAACGAGCATGAAATGAAGTCAACTGCGGTTAAATGTGATAAATACACATAAATCTATTTAACTAGCACATAAATCACATTTGCAACTTGAGCGACTCTCTCTCTCTCTCTCTGAAGCAAGCAACATTGCTAGCAATTAGTAAAAGTCTCGTTCAGCTGATTAAACAACTATTTAAGCTATAAACAGCTCGAGCGCGCAGTCACATTTGGCATGCGTTTAATGCGTATTTAAAAATTCATTTAGATTTTTCACCTTTTATCTTTTGCCATGCACAATGAATAAAATTAAAATAAGCCGTAAAGACGACAGCGTCACCAAATGACTGCAAAACATTGCTGGCTGTTGATAATTTTCTGTGCTACCCTCTTCCTATTTTTTTTTTGTGCGCTGCCGCTTAATTTGAATAACTGAATTGTTAAGTGGAGCGGTCTACGACCAGCTGATGGATGGACTTGGCTGCTAGCTGAGCCGAGATCAGGTTCACTTGGCATTTATCTGCGCTTGGTGTGCCGTGGAATGCGCGTAGACTTTTAATTAAATTTAATTACAAATGCCAACTTTTTTTCACCAAAGCCAAGCATTTGCATATTAAAGCAACAACTTCAAAACTTTTCAATTGACTTGTGAGCGAATACAGATTATCATAGTCAAGTGCTGCTGCCTGCTGGCCTAATGACTCAATTTATCTAGTTACTATGCATATATAGCAAAGTGCCTAGGCACACGTCCTTGCAGTTTAAATATTTGTAAAAATAATGTTGCATACTTGCGCGCGCAGTCACGTTTACCAACTACTAAGACTTTCAGCAAATGTTGAGCTCCAAAGATTTATTGAGCAGCAGCGCAGCAAACTAAGCGTAGCTCTTTAATTGGCGCCAACTGTTAGACATACGTTAGATATTTGCTTTTATAGAATTTGCATTTTATAGTCTGTGTTTTTTTTTTTTTGACATTCACGCAACCTTTTACAACTTATGTTTATATATGAAAAACACAACAGCAACGTTTTAGCCATAAATAATGAGTTCGAAAAGCAACTTGTATGCGTGCTAAACATTTTTTAAGCATATGAACTCAAGCAGAGCTCAACGTTTATGGCCAACGTGTGCTTTGAGCCTCGAACTGCTCCAGCTCCATGCGTAGCTCATATAAATGTATAATGCGTTTGATATGCAAATAAAAATAACGCTTAACATTTTGATGGCCAATGCTAAGCCCAACTGGCACACGTGGCGTATGCTTGATATGTATTCAATATTTAAACCAGCCCTTCAGTCGTTATATTTATTTTGTTTTTTTTTTTTGATAAACGACGCTTGAATATTTTTGTTGCCAACCAATTGCAATGCAACAAAATATGTACGATGTTGCCCTTAAGCAACGATTTTTGTATTGTTGTTGCTGCTGCTGCTGCTGCATTGATCGTTGGCTTGTTGCGCTGACATCAACTGCATTGAAATGTCATAAAAATTGAAACACGTTTTACCTGTGCACCCGCCCCTGGCTGCCAACTCAGTTTGAATGGCTGTTAGTCCTTTGCCCTGGTTGCTCTGGTCGTCGTTGTTGTTGTTGTTGTCGGTTTTGGTCTGCTGCTTTGCATACAAATAACGGTAATCTTTAGCCTAGCCTCATGTCCTGTCCTGCTCGCTGCCGCATTGGCCGCTTTTCGCTGATGCTGCGCTTTTGCACTTGCGCGCATGTGGGCGCATGGGGCGTGGCACATAGGGTTTTATGAAAATTTATTGCTTTACGTGCGAATAATTTTTAGACAGTTTAGCTACAGCTGCAGCTTTGGCTTTAAACTTTTGCAATTTAATCAATAAACCGTTGCACAATAATTTTCAATTAACTGCGGTTACTAACAGACTAATTGCTAAGGTCAACGACACACACACAAACACACACACAGACAGTTATCGAAAGACAACGTTAACCACTAGCATGTGGGCGTGTCCGGGTGGGCACATTCGATTTGCATTTAAATGCAACTGGCCTGCTGCACAATTTCGAGATTCCGAGTTCAACAAAATTATTGCTCGCATTGTTCAACATGTTTACACATTTGTTTTGTTTGTTTGTTTGTTTGCTTGCCTAGTACGAATTTGTTTATTTAGACAACTTGAGCTGTGTTTTATGTGCATAATCGTTTTGTTTTGTTGGTGTTAAGTGTTTAGTACCATTTGTTTATTGTGTAATTACCAAATTGGGCGTGGGCCTAATGCACTGCATAATGAGATGGCCGCCCGGCCAACAAACATAAGCAATCAATACTATACAAATATTTCAGTCCTTTTGTCTACATTATTTGCATAGTCTCTATGCTTGTGCTTTAAGCATTGCAGCAGCTGAACAGCTTGTTAGCTTGTTAAGCTGTCATATGCCTGAGGCGTCGTTTCAATTTCCATTTCACAACAAGGACAACAACAGCGATTATAATAACAAGCATTTCTGCTTGTTATGCATTCGTTTGTCGGCACTTTTATGCGACTTTCGCCTGCTGACAACGTCGTTATCTATTCAAGTTTGTCAATTAAAAACATAATCCCCAATCAGAAGCCAATAATACTACACGGCGAACGTTCCGTGCACTTCCGTTTGCTGCCAGGCCAGCTCCTGTTTCTGCTACTGCTTCCTGTGCTTGGTAATCTTGCGCAAGTCTTTGGGTTGGGCTGGGACTTAACAGCAGAGACATTGTCATGGCAAAAGTAAATATTATTTTTTTCTTTTTTTTTTTGTTTGATTTGCTTTCTACAATTTTTGTTGCTCTACTGTCGTTCGATGATTTTTGTTACAGTTTTTTGACTGTATGTGGGTGTCTGGCTGCTGTTTGTGGGGGATGGACGCGCTTGTCAGATAATTGCTGCGATTTCCATGACTTTGCTTTTGCCTTTTGTCGACTTTGATTCTTTTTTGGCCAGAAAGTTCGTCAATTGGCAGCTGAGTTCGCAGTGTTTGTGATTGAATTTCAACTGAATTGCAATAATTCCGTAATACTCAAACACTGAATTAGTTTAGTACGCTTGAGAGCTGCAAAATGCTTCAAGTACAGAATATTTACTTATAAATCATAAAACGAGTTTAATTCTAATTAAATTGAATAAGCATAAATTATTTTCTCGACGTTATTGCTTTATTTAAATGCTAAACTAATTCTCAACGCATTTAAGTCTGAGCTCAAAGTTTGATTATAATTATAACAGATTTTATTGAAATCAAAATAAGTTCTGTAGGGCAGAAGTAAATGACTTGGGTATTCTCCTTGATAGTAAGCTAAAGTTTGACAAGAATGTTTCTCTAACTGTCAGTAAGGCAATTCAAGTTCTCGGCTTTATCAAAAGATGGGTTTAAGAATTTGATGACCCTTGCACAACTAAATTACTTTATACATCTGTTGTTCGTCCGATTCTGGAATATTGCTCTTGTGTTTGGTCTCCACAATACACAAACCACCAGAATAGAATTGAATCTGACCAAAAAAAATTGTAGTATTTGCTTTGCGAGGCTTTAACTAGATTCCAGGAGTTGATCTACCATCTTATACTAATCGTCTACTTTTAATTAATCTCCCGTCGTTAGCTAACCGCCGGATTATGTTAGGCGTCATGTTTATGATTAAATTAGTAAAAGGGGAAATTGACTCCTCATATTTGTTGAGTCAACTTAATTTTTCAAATTTTGTTCCTTTATCACAGACCTGATTGGGTTTTCCCCAATCCTTGCAACGAATGTTGGGTCTGTTTAACACTTCCAATCTATGAGTTTATCAAATTCAAAAACGAAAAACATAATTTTAAATACTTTTAAATTTCATTTTAAATATTTTATATAATCTTTTTCTTTTATCGTCGACTCTGCATAGTTGAACTCAATTTATTATTAATATTATTATTACAGATTTTATTCAAATGAACTTCAATCTCCTACTTCTCTGTTTTCAATGTTCTTCTGAGGCACTCAACTTAAGCATATTTACCCGACTATTAGCTGCTGTATATATTTATTTGTTGTATTTAATTTAGCCATTTTCTATGCAGCGCAACGATTACAATTTGCATGCTATCAAAGTAAACAGTTTTCAACTACGCTTTGATCAAAAATATAAATAAAAATATATATTTAAATGCATATATGCTAAGCTAGCAGACGCATGCATTGCTCTTGATGTTTGCTTTTAATTTGCGCTGCATTGAAATTTATTTAGTTATGCGCTTGACCAGCGCATCAGTCCAAGAGTCTTAAGAGTTTAAAGTTTAACTTTAAGGTTCAAACACATGAATTGACTTACATTGTGTGTGTACACTGCAAGTTAACCAAAACTCTGGTGTGTGTGCAAAGGGGCAGGGCAGGGGGCGTATGACTTACCTTTGCCAGTTAACCGCACATTTGTAATGTTGCCATTTTGGCATGTTATAGCACTGAGCACAAAGCTTTTACTTTTGTGTACTCAGCCAACCGCATAGAGAACAAAATACTGGGTTTTGTCTGCGGCTCAGCTGCTGGCCGCAGCACTCATTACTCAAACAGTACCAAAAAATGAAAAGAAACATTTTAAAGGATTTTGCGCTTGCTTTGAATGCACATTAATAATTATGTAGTTTGAGCTGGTCTGGCACACTGCTTACTAATTGTGTTTATCATTGAGTTAACACCTCGCGCTGTACAGTCGAGTCAGCTGACAAAACAGTTAAAATAATTTAAATGCCAGCACAGTCGACTGTGCGCGACTCAAAATGCAAAACAAAGCATAAAATAATCAGATTTGGCAGAGAGTTAAAAGTGAAAAAGCTTTTAACTGTTGCATTTGCGTTAATTAAATGCCATTAAAATTATTTTCATAGCGTTGCAAAACACAACTGAAAACTATAAAAGTACACAAGCTAAGGGTTCGTTTGATATTTCAGTGGGCGTGGTGCTGGGCTGGGTTGGGCGTAAAGGAAAGTGCTTGTCAGTTAGCTGCTACATCAACATTTATGCAATGAGAAAATAATAAGCATAACGCATTTAAATTAACGACATTATAATGATTATAGCTAGCAGCAATTCGTAAAGCTCAGCATATTATTTAAAGAGTTTGGGTTGCTCACCTGGTTGGTAACTTTTAGCGCAGCTGTGCCTTGGTTGCTGCTAAGCTTATTTTAGACACTTTACTATCATTTCTCATAGTTAGTTGTCAGGCATGTACAGCTGTGTGTTATTTCCAGTAGGATTACACTAGTTTGCTGCATTTTTTCCGCAGAGCTCAAATAATATTTTAGAGAATTGCCGTCTTTAACAGCTATTATTAAAGAATAAAGTTATAAATATAACTATGGAAAAAAAAGTCCGCCATCTCTCTTAGTTTTGTAGTTATAACTATCATGTTATTACTAAAGCATAAAGATTTAAATGTGACTGTTGCGTTTGTAAAATAAAAAATATTATCTTTTAAAGTTGAGCTAAATATTTGTCAGCTAATATGTTTAAGCAATAGCTTGAATTAGTCGACAAAGACCAAACTTTTTGCTCAATATGTGAATCTAATTTTACTTTAGCAATTAATTGGTAGATCAGAATTTTTAATGTAAAAAAAAATGCAAAATCTCTACTAACTAAACAGTTCAACGGATTTTAAAATCCAATTTTACCTTCATATAGCTTATGCATAGTTTGGCCTCATACGGTGACGTGGTCGGCTAAAATAAGCGGATACATGGATATGGAATTATATTTTGAACATTTTTTTTTTTTAATTATGTCTTGAAAACTAATCAAAGAACATTTTATTTTAATTTTACTTCCGTATTTGGGACGCCAAAATTGTTTAGAAAAAAATACAATAAACTGTGCATACTTTTTAGGGCATTTATAATACTACAGCAAATTACAATTTAATTGTGTGCGTAGATTTAGTATTAATTTTAATGTTAAAACGATCTACTCTCTGTTACTTTCCAGTTTGTTATTTAAAACTCTTATTAGACTATTTACATTAATTTCAATACGCTGCTGTTACCGCAGCAAACTAAGTAATCAAAAATATAAAATGGTATTTGCCAATTTAATAATTCTTTAAATTGTATAATTTGTTAGCTTGTCTCCGCTTAGATTATCAGCACGCTCAATTTAGTTTTTTTAAGCTGCTTACTCAGTTCATTGCTCAGTGTCAACTTAAGCTGCAAGCACTTTGTAAACAATATTTTAATAGAGCTCACTATGTAGATAAAGATAAAGGGTATGTGCTGCATAAAAAGCTAAAGATTTGTGTTACCAATAAATTTGTCTGCATGTCTAATTTGCGCATGTAACACACACACACACACACACATGCATGTGTGTGCCTTTTTAAATGGTGTGGAGCATCAACATAAATTACTCTTATCTTGGTCGTCATCGGTGCAGTGCAGTTTACCTTGTGGCCTCGGTCAGCTGTGGTCAGCAGCCGTATAAACGCAAAGTTTTCACAGTGACTAAAAGATCGAAAAATACTTGCTGAGCATGTGTATGTGTGTGTGTGGCCATTGTTATAGACACAGACACATTTATCTGCAAAATGGCGGAGAGGCAGCAACGCACAGCAGCCATAAATTAAATCAACAGCACACAGACTCACTCAGACTTAAACATATCGAAAGTGTAAGCTCATATAGAAATGACGCTATTGCAGCTGACACTATGGCATCATCATCAATAGACAGGACCCAATACACAGGAGTTGCGCTCAGACTGAGACTGGGCAGGCAGCTGCAGATTCAATGGCATAGCTTACTGCTCATTGTGTCTGGCGCATTCATTGCTTGCAGTTCGCTCTCGATGCAATTAAATTCGAAAACACAATACTTAAGCATGCTCTCAGGCGTATTCGCAAGCTGCCCATTGTTTGTTAGTTGCATAGACATTTGAGTTCGGAGCACCAATTAGCAATGACTGTCAATGGCAGGCCGACCACTAATTGTTCAATTTCGGTTCAAGGCAAGCAGCTGTTAATGCCCTAAAAAGCCATAAAACTAAAAGTAGTAAACTATGTGGGCAGCCTGTATATTATTAATATGTTTTTGCTGCTTTTTATTATTTTGCTGCTTCAAGTTTGGCAAGCTTTTGAATCTTTTGCGTTTATCTGTGCTAAAACTTTTGGCACTTTGCATGACCAACTCAAACGATTTGCTCGGTTAGCCGTAAAACCAACAACAAGCGCTTAAAAAAGATACACAAACTGCTTAGAGACCTTTAACGACTGATGCCCTGACAACCGAAAGCAGCACAAAGCACATGACGAGCAAATACTCTACAGGGTTTTCAATTGAAGCAAACACAAATGTTTGAAGCAAGGCTTGGCATACCCTGTTGCTTGCCAACTGCTAGGGTAGAATTGCTCAAAAGGGGGCACAAGTAAAAGCTTTATAAAAACACAAGGGTCAAGGAGTTTTTGCATTTGTAGTAGGCAGACAAATTCCCAAACTTAATCCAAGTGCAAACTTTAAGGACAAGGGCTTAGCAGGCCTAAAAGAATGCTGAATTCAAAGTAAATAAAAATATATGCAGCAGCTGTTGGCTATAGAGAGACAACAGCACATGTTGACAATTTAAACAAAATGAAGCAACTTTAAAAGAAATGTTTTTGCTTAGCTTATTATAAAGGCATTCCTAAGTTGTTAATAAAATAAATACAGGTTTCAAAAACTATACAAATGGCAACAATGTGGCAAGCTAAATTCATGTGGCAAAGCACACAAAGCAAACTACAGAGAGAGTGAAAGAGCGAGCGCAATATATAAGCCAAATACAGCTGCATACAATAGCAATAATGTTTGTGTTTAGCTTTTGTTGTTCATAAGAATTTCAGATTTAATTCATATTAAATAACAGCAACAACAGTAAGAACGTCGAATAATTGCAGCTTTAGTTGCTGCCAAAAGACTAAAACCTCAAAATTGTGGCAAAGGTTCTGAGCAAGCGACAATGCTACAATGACAAATTGTCACTTGAAGTGTCTGTGAATTGAAAGTGCAAATATTAACACACACACACGCAGTTGGACACTTGAGGCATTCATCTTGCTGCATGCCACAGCTGCTGACGCTGTCATGTCCACGCACACTCTATCAACTTGCCACACTGTGCTACACACACACACAGCAGCAAATTTAGTCGAGTCGAGTCGAGCTGAGTTGAGTTGAGTTAGTTTAACAAACAATGTCTGCTATTATGCATAGGCGTTGCATAGTGTTGAATAACTATAACTTTAATTAACTTGAGGCTTTTATGCAGGTGCAATTTTGTTATGCAAAACTTGTGTATTTACCGTTATGCTTTTATCATTTTGGCATAAATTTATTAAAGTGCCATATGTATGTGGCGCAAAAACTAAAATCAACACAAAATCCCTAAAACGCTTTCGGCAGCTTTTGTGTCCAAGTCTTAAATATTAATAAAGTCAGACACACACACACACACATGCACACTCGACCTTAGACACACGCACATAATTGTTTTGAAAGCCTCATTAAATGCCAGAGAGTAGAACTTGAGCCCCCCCCAGCATAGCGTAGCAAGGAATTGTCTGTGTGTTTGCACACAGCTGGAGATTATAATGGTTATTAACTAGAAATGAAAATTGTAGCTAGTCAGCAGCAGCAGCAGCAGCAGCTTTGGCAGCTCTTTAAAGCGTAGTAGCTAAAAATTATGGCAATTTCTTTTTGTTGGGCTGCTGCTGCCAATGTCTGTTTAGAATTATGCTTACAGTGCCTACTATAATTGCCAGACTTTTAGCGCAGAGCCAATCATGAGGGCGTTTCGCTGTCATTATGTCAATCTGTGCACATGTGTGGGTGTGTGTGTGTGTGTGCGCCTGTGTGTGCTTAGAATAGCAATGAGTGCGTCGTTGTGCTTTTTTTTCGAGTTAATTTAGCTGTCGTTAAGCACACGTAGCAACTTAATTAGTATTGGGGGGTGCACTGCTAAATCTTTTATTTCCATTGCAATTTAATTCAATATAATTGTGTAGCTAGTTTAAACAATATAATTAATTCAATTGTCGCTCGACGCAAGCATTTAACAATTTCAACAAATAATTAAAATGCGCATAACTCATTTTAATTGTTTTTATGTGCATGCATTAAAGTCATTTATATTTGTATTTAATGACAAAAAAAAAAAAGAATGAAATTGCAACTGTATATGCAAATGCAGTCAATTAATAAATTGTTGATAGATGACGTACTTAGCAGCAGCATAAAAAGCAATAACAACAAACAACAACAATAAATAACAATGCAGCGCTGAAGCCAAGAGAGATACTCCATTGAACATTATTATTATCGTATTATGTTATAGCCGGCAAACTAGAAGCACAACAGCGCATTATAGATACTCAATGCCCCAGCTACAGCTATTGTTTTCACTTTATTTATTGCTTACATAGTTGGCGCACTAATGAGCATTGGAACGCAGCTTAAAAATATCAAAATTTTGGCTTGAACTTAAGTTAACAGTTACAGTTACAGATACACATAATAATAACTCAGGCCGACAAACGTAAGCCGCACAAATCGCATGCATTAAATATTTACACTTTAATCCACTCAATGGCGGCAGCAAAGCCGCCAGACAACGACAACGACAGCAGCAGCAGCAGCAGCCAAATGGTGTGGCAATAAAAAATAGCAAAATATCTTACAAATCAGACAGAGCGACAGTCGTCGGCAGCAGGCGAAGCGAACCCAAAAACAGACGCGCGCACTGGCATCTCCAACAGCAACAGCAACTGCTGCGATTCACAAATGCTTTGACGTGAATGCTCAAAACGTGCCACAAGCACTTGGGTGCCTTGAGTGCTGCTTAGAGCTGCTCTCAAGTGCAAGGGGCATGGGCTGGGGTGAGGCCTTCGGCTTAGCGGCTTCATTCAGATACTTCTACTGAATCAGCACTTCATTGTAGCGCCAGCTAGAGAGAAATAATTACCAGGTTTTTATTTTTCGGGGGGGGTGGGCTTAACGGGTCGCTCAGCAAAATCAACAAGCGACGCCCTCATTCACAATATTAAAAGCTAAACAGCACGAAAACGGTGCTGAAAATAAAATATGAAGCATTAATATTCACACCCACATGAGCAGGGGTTGGGTTTAGGGTTTTCTGCGGATATGGGCATGTAGCATGCCACATCAGACAGGCACTGACCTTTCGCTGGCACTGGCCGCACTTCCTGACGCCTCAAATTATGCCATAAAATGTTGCCCAAGGGATGAATTCATTTAGAGCAGCCCACATACACACACATTCAAGCACACACATAATAGCAGCAGCAGCAGCAGCAACAGCATTAAATCAGCCAAAAACAATAAGCTGTAGGCTCAAGGCTGCTGTTAGCTCTGCTGCTGCTTCTGCTGCTTACCACACAATTGTTTGTTGCTGTTGGTAAGGCAAGCAGTCAGGCTGGCTGTAGCTGCTGCTTGGGGCACGTCACAAAGTTTACCTGCTGAAATTAATTTCATTTGAATTAAGCACTGGCAATAATGCCAAAATTATTCACAGACACCCGTACACCAATACAATCAACGCCCAATTCCCCACACACACACACACAAGTACACAAGGCAGCATTGTTTACAAGCCCAGCTACTTGCCTGGGCTTAGTCTTCGGTTTAAGGGCTTTGGGTTTCCGCCAGCAGCTAATTGAAAACATTAAATTCGCATTGGCTGCAGCTTAGCCTGGGCCCTGCCACTCGGCATGTTCAACATAAATTTGATTTACCAACAGCCAAAAGTTGCACTCAAAACAACTTTACATTTTAGCTGCTGTCCAAGTATTTGAACATGCAACTGTCCGCTGTCAGTCGTTTGGTCAGTGGCTTGCATAAAGCGCAGCTTTTGCATGCATTAAATGCTTGATGGACATGTATAAATATAAATAAAATGTATATAACTTGATATATAAATCTATATGTTTGTAAATACATAGCTCAGCGCATTTAAATTTACCATTTTATATGCCTGCAAAGCTTTGGCTCTGTTACGTAACATTAGATTAGGTTAACAGCAGCAATGTTATGTTATACTGATCGATACTGTTCTGTTACGTAACATAATTTTAAGCTCACAGCTGCTGTTAGGGATCTAGACTACTCTGTTATGTAACATAATTTGAAGCTCACAGCAACTGTTAGGGATCTAGACTGCTCTGTGACGTAAGCTCACAGCTACTGTTGAAATCTAAACTGTTACTTTTAATTTAAATACTTTACTTTACATTCTCTCCTAGCTTTAAACAAAGCATTGCTCAGCAAATTAAACTATTTAGCTTAACAAGTTTATTCGCCTCAAAGCACAAAAATGTTAGTGTTAGCTGCTTTACATCCGTTCTTATCTGTTTGGCAATAAAACACGTTTCCACTTGAATATTTTCATATTATTAAAATCGCTGTTGTTAACCCTACGCTTGGGTCTATGCGGCTTTATTTTTCCAGCAGAACCCCAGAGCTAGTGTTACGCTTACCTTGGCAAACTCACTGAAGCTGCAGCTGATTGGGGTGGCGGGTGGGCTGGGGGTGTGTGCGCTCATAGCAGCATTTACATGTGAAAGTATTTTGCCTCAAGTTGATTGCATTTTTCAGACGCTGCCACTATATATTTTGTAGATACACATACAAATGTGCGTGTGTGTGTGTGTGTGTGTGCAAGAAAACAATCCCGCTTCGCAGGCAGCTTTTGTATGCATCGCACGTTCGCTTTTGGCTGATTTCTTGCATTTCTCATAAAATCCAAACGAACAAGCGTGTAAAGCGCAGGGGTAAAATTCGAGTGTGGAAGCTGCGAGAGAGACCAGGAGTCAGTCACATGCATCAAATGCACACATGCATTTATAAACCTCGACGTCGCGGGTCAATTTCATGCAACGGTAAAGGCGCCCACCAGCAACTACTACCTCAAACGGTTGCGCCGCCACACCGAACCGAAACTCCTGCACCTGGACAGCCACCTGGACAATGGCACGTATGCGCGTTTTTCCTTACTCTCTGCCCAAGTAACTGCCACTTTAGCAGTTTGTCGTTGCTGTGTGTGTGTGTGTGGGCGTGTCTGCCGGCACGTAATTGATTGTTCAATCTGTTCCAGATCAAACGTTTGACACCAGCGCATAGCATAGCTGAGAAATCGCTGTGCGTAGCGGTATCTAAAAATTCAATGCCCTGACCAACATCACCCACGCCCCCAGCACAAATTACGTACTTTAAATGAACCCTGCTGTGTGTATACCTTTTGGTCTGAGCTGCAACACTCGACTGATTGAGCTTTATAAATTGATTCGAATATGCGTGCGTACGCACGACAGCGCTTTGAGTTGTGCAAATGAACGATTTTAAGTGTCTGAAGCACGTAATTGAGAGCAGCCGCAATTGAATTTGCTGCTCTCGGCGCGCGGTCTAATGAAGTTCTCTAGCTTGGCTGGCTAATTTTGTATGCAAAACAGTAGTAGAGTCAAAACACTCGACATTAAAACGAGGTCAATATACAACAATAGTAGAGAAATAACGTAGCGTAGAGAAATGGCGGCTGCTGATTGCCAAAATGCTTTTTGGCTGGCTGCATATTTAAAAGTCATTCGGCCGCTGCTGCTGCTGCAGCTGTCGTCACTGATTGCTACAAACAAATGGCCACTAAATTTAGTGTTTTCTATTGCAAATTGAACTTTGAGCTGTTTGCCAAATGTGCAGCGCATAAAAGTCACTTTTGCCTGCCAAATCACTAGCAGCATATTGTTTAGCTTGGCATGAGTCCAGCCTGCTCGCTTGTCTGTATTTTATTTTGCAAATCAAAGTACAATCATTGCGCTTACTTCGCTGTAAATCACATTCAAGTGGGCGTAATTGGTGTATGCTTAATGTTAATGGCTTTAAATGCCAATTTTAATAATAGCTCAATAACAATATGTCGCTTTAAATGCTTATGTTAAGTTTCTTATGTTAACGCTATGTTATTGACTAGCCTTGCAGTTATGTAATTGCATTGAATGTTAAGCTTAGCATTTAGTCTGCTGCTTGGGCTTTTGTTTCGTATTAAATCCATTCGTATTATCCATAGCAGCTTACCTCGGTTGCTTTTAGCAAGCAGCAGCTCTGGTTGCATATTTAGTAAAGAGCTTTGGGCGCTGCATGTTCGCATATAAGTCAAAGTGCCTAATCCTCAATCGATAGATATGCCAGCCTGTTTATGCACTGAAGGCCAAGCTAAGCTCTGTCCAGTTGCTGATGATGACATTGGCTAGGGATTTGTGTCTGACAGCCTAAGATACCAACTAGAATTTCAGCAAGTATATTTTTTGTTTTTGGTAAATGCATTTGATTCAATTACAACTCATAATTCATGAGTGGCCTTTCATTTGCTCAGATTTCCATACACAATGAATATGCATGGGAATTGAAGCAAATAGTCCACACACACATGCATGCAAACATACGTGTGTGTGTGCTTGTAACTTTTTGTTGCTTGTCAGTGATTGTCCATTGGGCATTCATTTGAATTTGCTATATTTTTTTCGTTGCTGACTTTCTTATTACTGTGTGTATGTTTGCCCATGTCAAAAATTTGGACAGTTTGTCACTTTAATTGAATTTCCATGCCAAGGCAGCAGCAGTAGCAAGAGCCACTCGCAAGCACTGCAATTTATGTGTGGATAACAAGACAAAACAAAACTGAAACAAAAAGAAGCAGCACACAAAAATAAGCTGCAAACTGTTTGCATAAATTTTTGCCTTGAATTGCTTGAATTGCTGCAACGACAAGTTGAGCACTAGGCAACGCAACGTGCTGCCAAATTCAAAACATGCCCCACATGCGACATTTGCCGTCAGCTGTTGCTGTAGAACCAGCGGTAAAATTACGCTGCTGCCACTTTGTGGTGCTTGCAGCAAAGCTCCTGCGTTTGCATTTGTTGTCTGCCTATACCTCAAACCCAAACCCAAACTCAAGCCAAACGTGTCACCTCTGAAACCACCGATGCGCAATTCACGTTGTAAGCAAACGCTCTACACATTTATGCGTCGTGTTATGTTTGTGGAATGTTGCGCTGTTGCAATTGCCACCAATAAGTGGCTGCTGGCATGACGACGTTGTCTTTGATTGAAATTAAATAAGTTGCTGCTGCTGCTGCACGTCTAATTAATCCGCCAAAACTAAGCTACAAAGCATTGAAATTTAATTAAATTGCAAGCGCGCGCAGTTTTAAGCGCATTGAAGCAACGCTTGCAGCAAATTGTTTTTTTTTAGTGCAACACTAAAGCAACATAAATTTGTTGAATCAGGCACAGGCTTAATCCCTTTGGCAGTTATATTAAATGAAAGTCAAGCAGCAGCAGAGCGAGCGAGCGAGAGAGAGAGAGAGAAAAATGTTGCCGGCTTAGTTGTGAAAATAAAAATGTCGTATGCGCTTTAGTCCCAAAACTCATTACCTTGCAGTCAGAGTTAAGCGCCTTGATGTGTGCCACAAATTGTCGCTTAACACCTTGTAAAATATGGCCCCAAATGTGGTCAGCCGGGGCGCAATGTGTGTCAGGCCATAAAGGATGTCTGTGCACTTTGCTGGCGGTAGCCAGAGACGAGGCCGAGGACGAGGCCGGGGCACTCATAAACAGTTTTATGACAGAGGCGCAACGGGTTCAAGTCCGCTTGGCGCACACTTGGGAAATCAAATGGCATCGCATCAATCAGACAAGCTTGGGCTAGCATGGGCTCGCCAGCAGGCATGTGACAATGAAATCAAAACGAAACCGACTGTCCCAACAGCACGCCAAGCATACAAACAAACAGACAGACCTACATATGTGCGATATATAGAAAACGCTGCATTTTAGTTTGGGCCAAAGGCTTCAGGCCACAACACTGTTTGATTTTCAGCTCAATGTTGAGCGTGCGTTTTGGTTTTGCGGGGGGGGTGGGCGGGTCACACGCACGATTGCTGCTGGTAACTGGGGCAACGCCTTGTCTTTATTGTGGGCCAATTTGCGGTACCATCATCAAGTGCGAAATTTCCAATTTCCGAAATGCTCAATGGCCCAGCAAAAAGGGCCCGCAGCCAGTTCAAGCTACAACTGTCGTCGTTCTTGTTGTTGTCCCTGCCATAGATACTCGACTATTTGTGTCAAATTTGTTTGCCCAGCAACAACAACAAGAACAACAGCAATAGCCAGAGCAACTCGTTGTCTCAGCTAGTTTCTCACTTTTATTTACATTTGGAAAAGTATTTTATTATTATTTGTGCACTGCAGCAATTTGTAGCTAGTTGCAAGCTATGTACAGGTAGCAGCCACTTTTGTCAACTTTAATTATTTGCCGAGTTTGCTGTGGCTTCCATTTTACTTTTGTTTTAGTTTTTTTCATTTAATTGTTTTGTGCCCCTTGGCATTGGCCATTTGCTCAATTGCAAGTCAATGTCCTGTGGGGTCAATTGTGTTGTGGAATTTTACAAATTGAGCTACAGTTTTTGGAATTTTGTTGTAGCCGCAGGTAATTGGTTTTTACTCCTGTTGCCTCCTGGCCCCAACATTTGCATAATGTTGAAAAATGTACAACAGGTGCGCAGGCATTTCGCTTAATAACTGTGTGTGCTATAAATATTTCATATTGTGCTTTAACGATTTAGCTTAGCATAAATTTTATGCAAGTAGCAGCGAGTTGCATGTTATCGATAACTTGCCTTGCTGTAGCTGAAATGAATTGAATTGTCAGTTCACAAAGTGAAACGCATCAGCTGGAAAATGACAGCTTTTTTCTCTGGTTTGCAGACAGGACAGGAAAAGTGCGAAATGTTCGTCGCGGTCTCATCACGTAAATCGCTTGACTTCCTTTGCATTTAATGCTTTTTTCCCTTTGTGCAAGGTAGCGCAAGTGTCAATAAAATAAATACGCTTGCTATTTTATTCGTCGGCGGCGGGCGCCCAACACACAAAGTGAAGCTTAACAAGGTCATTGACGTGGCTGCTCATTTAACGCTCGCCTGTGTCCTGTGGTCATCTGTCGTGCTTCAGCTGATAATGTGCAATTGCCATTAAGTCAAAGCAGCGCTGATGGAATTGTCATTAAACGCTCGACGCACAATTTATTTATGTTGCTGTTAATTAAAGGAAATGAACAGGATATGCTCTGCATAAAACTGACATGCAATCAATATAGAGACGATATATATATATATACAGAGAGAGAGAGTCTAAAGCAAAGCGTTCGCTTTGTCATAAAACATGAAACCAGCGTTTGGCTGCTATAAACATAAAAGGTATTTCCTTCTGTTCGCTTTCGGTTTCCTTTTTTTTTGTGCTGTTGTGTGTGTGTGTGTGTTTTTTTTTATTGTTGTTTGATTTTAGCATAAAGGGCGGATTTGCCCAACAAAACGGCAACCATTTGCTTGTTTTGAGGGCATTATTGGGATTTGGCGACCCATGCAGTCGCTCGTGCTCTCTCTCTCTCTCTCTCTCTCTCTCTCTCTTTTCTCTGCTGGCCTTAAGCATTTATTGCTTTGCTTGCTTTGTGCTGTTTCGATTTGCATGTATTTTGGCTTGGCAACATTTCTTGCACTTTGTACTGGAAGTGTGCTGCTAGATTACGCATACGCAACGTGTGCCTAGCACTTTGTATAACATTGCGTTTTACGCATTTGTATTTTTGCCTTTTGTTTTGCTCAAATTATGCAAATGACATGCAACAATCTCTAACAAGGTTTGCCAGGATTTGTTGCTGTCCATTATCGAGTATTTCACTCTCATTAAATGCTGTCCATCTGTATGCGCTGTGTGTGTGTGTGTGTAGGCCTTTGAGCTTTTCATGGCTTAATTTGTGTTGCGTGTCGCTGCCGTGTCATAAACAGCTTCACACATAAAAGTTGTTGACATTTCACTTTTGGTTTAAGCTTTTTTTATTTGCTACTGTTTGTTTGTTTGCCTTTTATATTGGTTGGGCTTAGCGCCCACAGAGAGTCAAACAAACACTTCATTAGTGCACGTATTTGTTTATAACTTAATCTAGCCCAAATGTAAACACAAACTGCGGACGGACACGCACATTGCGTGCGCTCAGAAGTAGGCAACGGAAAAAATTTAGTTGCCAACAGGCAACGCATGGAAATATTTTTAGTTGGCTTAAAAATTCTTGTTAGCCCGCACAGCTTTAAGCGCTGTCTAGTCTTGCCAAGTTTTTGTTTACAATTAGTAGTTAGTGCTACACACAACTCAAACTCCACTACACGTTGCTCGTTGTCGCCAAAGTTTATTGCAGTTACGTGCTGTGAATTATTGTCAGCACTAGCAGCCAAGCTGCCTAGATTAACAAATGTTCGCGCCTGACATTTGACTGCCAGTCAGACAGACAGACAGACAGACAGCGAGTCTTTTATTACCCGGCCTTACTCTTACTCCCCACCTGACGTTGGCAGTCTCTAGCGAATTGCTGCTGAGCCAAATTGATGAGCATGTAAACATATGTCTGTGCGCTTTTATTTATGGATTTCCATAACAATGCTATGCATGCATGTGTGTGTGTGTTTTGATTGAAGCGGCGCGTCTAGCTTGAGCTGTAAAAAGTAGCACAGACGTGTGTTTGATTAAAGCTTTGGCGCACTTTGCTTAACAGCTTGGAAAATGAGACAAGGCAAATGGATTTCATACATTTTAAAAAGCGCTACGCAAGTCTGTTGCATATATGGACATTTAAGTTTTAGTCGCTGCTAGTTGCGTTGGCATATATTTTGGCAAGCTTTGTGGGCTCTTTAAGTTTGCTAGCTGCCTTTTTTAGCTTTTACACAAGCTGCTGCTGCTGCAGCAGGCGGATTAACATGCCGGTTCGTTGTCAACACGGCAAATGGTTCAGGTGTCAAAATTGTGGGTTGAAAGTTTGTGGCTGCTTTTACGTTTACGCTTAGTTTGTGTTTGCGTTTCATGTGCAGGTTATTCATGTTATTCTTTAGCTATTTTTACACAGCACTCTGCTGCTGCTGTAGCTGTTGCTGCTGCTGTTGTTGTGGCCCGAAGTTTTGCGCTGAAATATGCTGCAAAGTTGCAAGGACGCGCGTCAGGACAGCTTGCCTTAATAAAGGCAGCAAGGTGCAGCAAGTAGCGAACACACCGATATATACGAGGATGATGGCTAAGAGTGGGGGAGGGGGGGGATAAAAGCGCATTTATTTTTCCTCGAAGTTGTTTACGACGAAGCGAAGCACCGCTCGCTCTCACTGCCTGCCGCGCATTCATTATATCGTAATATGTTTTTAACATTATTTTCATTATAAATCAACAAAATGCACTCAACGCAACTTTCAGTTGACGTGCCAACTGCGCTTGCTGCTGTTGCTATTGCGAAAAGTCTGCGTCTGCGTCTGGCATTGCTTGTTGCTTGTACTGCGATTTATTTTACGGCTTAAGCTGCATAAAAGGCCAGCGGGTGTGGCATCATTAAGTAGCCGGCAAATTGCGCTAAAGAAATGCAATATTAAGTTAAGCTAAAAGCCAAAAGCATATTCTGACTAAATGTGCGCACTAATTTAAGCTGACTGTCATACAATTTGCAGTTGCAACAGCTTGTGGCAATGCCTATTTTAAAACTTGGCAAAGTTACTTTTCATTAAGCATTGTCAGCTGTCAGCCCAAACAGTTGGCAGCTTCCTTGAGTGTAAACAGCAATGTCTGTTTATATTATGAGCCGCACACACACACAAACACACACTCTGATTGATGGCGCTACATGGCCCACAGGTAACATGAGCGCGCTCATGTTTTAGAGCTCAAAGATTGTTGCAGTTGCTCAACTGGAAAAATTACGTAGCAAATTCAACAGCAATCATCATCATCAACAGCTAAAGCACAGTCAAAATTTCACTGTCTCTCTCTCTCTCTCTCTGTCTCTGTCTGATTAATGCAGCTTGTCATAATATGCCTGCTTAATGCTGACATATACTTCTGTGTAATGCGCCATTCATAATGTCGCACTTGCATTGCTGCTGCCATTTGCTGGCTTATTGAGTGTGTTTTTAGTCGCAACAGCTGCCGGCCATTTGCATGCTGATCTCATTAGCACTGCACTAGCTCTCAGCTCTCAGCTCTCAGCAGTTCAGACGACTTGCTACACGTGCCGGCAATTGCCAGAGCCAGTGCACCTATTGAGCGTTGACTAGCCATCATTTGCATGCAAATGTCGTTTGCACTTTTAGCCAACAAGTACCCAACGCTGCTGCGGCCAGCGTTGCTCATTTTGCGCTCTTGCACGCCTTTGTTGTGGCTTTTATGCTGCCCGCTGCACTTGGCTTGACTTTTAGCCACACACACACACACACACACATAAAGCAAGCCCAAAAGCGGCGACAGTTGTTGCAACTGGCGTTGACACCAGCCAACAGCCAACAGGCCAAACATTATGCCAGGCACGCAAAAGCAAGACAGAGAGTGTGAGCTCTGTGGCTAAGAAAACAAGCTGCGCTCTCTTATGAAAAGTTTTCATGCTGCGTAAGGGCGCAAGTTTTTGTTTGAAATTGTCGCTTTTTATTGCTTCACTGCTCGTTGCAGTTGCAAATGTGTTTTTTAACACTCATTAGTGAGCTAGTTGAGTTTTGCACGCCACACTAATAAAAATTGCTGAGCAAAGCTGCTTAGCAAAAATATTACGTATACGCAAACAAACAAAATAACTAAAGTTCGGACAAGTCGAAAAGGCTCTTAAAGGCGCAACGCTTGAACGCGCACAAATCTCTGCGCTTCGTTGGCTGCCAAGCACAATTAGAAAATGCCCAAAAGCCTCAGCGCGCCTCAGCGCTGCTGCTGCTTTTCTGGGAATTAAATGTTTAAAACAGCGCCTAGCCGCAGGCCAACAAGTCAAAAGTTAAGACTGCATATAAACAAAAAGCGAAACAAAAAAAAATGTAATTTGCGCCACTTAGCAGCAAATGTAGAGTGTCATTAATAATTCCATTTCGCTTTTGTATTATACGCACACACACACGCAGATAATAAGAAATTATGAGGCTTGTGGTCAAAAGTTGTGGCGGCGATAACATAAAAAAGCAGCAAATTGCCAAGTTTAGTGCTTTAATTTTTGTACAAACTATGAATGAAAGTGCTTTAAACTTTTGGCGCAAGCATTGTGCAGGGGAATTCAATTAAAGTGACAAACTGTCACAATTTTGTGACATGGGCCATGTGGCACGAATGTGGACGAATGGACATGCATATGCATGCATAAAACCGCAAATGTAAATTCAGTTCAGGGGGGGTGGCATGAATTATGAAAAGCTAATTGAATGAAATTGAATAATGACAGGCTCTGGGGCAGAGAGTTTGAGTTTGACAAGAAAAGTGAAATGCCACAACGGCAATTAATGAATGAATCAAATTTTTGATAGCTGCAGTTTGGAGCTATAAAAGCGCCGTGTGCTTGCAATCAAAGTCTTATTTAAAGTCATGCATAGCTGCACGCTGGCCATAACATTAAGCTGCCTGCTGGCGTCGGCGGCGGCGGCCACAGAAACGCAGAGCGCCTTGCCACATGCGGCAATTGCAAGCAGCACGGCGCTGCTGCAGAGCGAGCTGTTGCTGCAGTTTGTGCAACAGCACAAGCACATACCACGGTTAACATACTTCAGCTGCCACAACACCGCCAGCAATGATACAGGCAACGTGCGTGCCACGCCCATGGAGCTCGACCAGCTACGCGCGGCATTCGCTGCCAAGAATGCGCAGCTCATTGAGCGTCTCTATCTGCAGTCGGAGCGGCCCTTTGTGCGTATTGTGCAGTTGGATGTGCTGCGTCAGCTGCACGGCAGGACGCGTAGCCGCCCCGGCAGTCCTGTCAGTCCCTCGGGCAGAGACCCGCGTGTTACAGCGCTCAGCGCATTGCCAAGCAGCGGCGATTGGCTGAACGATGTGCTGCCGCTGGAGGACCTGCGCCAAATTGTTGCCCTCGACTTGGCATGCGGCATCCTCAGTCGTCGCTTTCTGGAGCTGGTGAGTGTGTGTCTGGCCATGCAATATGCATATTAAGTGCTTAGAGCTGCTTTTGCATAAAAAGGCTTCATCCAAGCTGCTTTTCAACGATAAATATCACTGGCTATTGATTGAGGATTATGCGCTGCATGCTGCGACAGGCGTCGAGGAGCTGCCTGCTCCCGATGAGCCCGAGTCCATTGAGCAACTAATGGAGACCTTGAATTTCTACATGAACACGGAAGTGACATTCGCCAAGCGCGCCACTGAAGCAGAGTCCTATACGCTCTACGATGTCTGGTAAGCAAGTACAGTAAACGCTCGCTAATGGAATGTGATAATAATTTGTGATAGATATTAATGCTCTTATTGCAAAATTTAAATGAGTGATTTGATTTCGCGTTTGTTGTGAATGTGATGTGGATGAGATCGCTCTAAGAACCGGCAAAATCATATTTATTTACTTTATTTATATTATTTTTATTTTCGATGCTAATTACACTATCTTAAAATTATTTATATTTTTCTGCCATAGATAGTACTTTATTATTTATTCCTATAAATTAAGTTCCTCTTCAAATAGGAAAATATTATCAAATGATTTAAATCAGAGCTGAGCACGAAATTTGAATTTGGAACCACTACAAAACCATTTACAACGAAAATTGAGAGTAGTTAGAGTTACAAAAACAAATTCGGAACTCTGGACGCACTCAGAGCAAGTGCTAGCTTACTCCTGTTTTAAATGGAATATTTAAAGCTAACGTAGCTTCTATGCTCAGTCTATTCCTGCCGTCAAAATAAATTCTAGACTGCACATTGAGCGCTCTCTCAATAACAAAGCAGCAACGTTCAGCTTTAGTCGTAGCTCAGAGCAATCGGGTGAACGAAAGACAGCAGCGCTGCTCTCGCTAGCTCATAAGCGAAGAGCAGCTGAGAAAGCAGCGACGCTGTCTTTGAGTCGCTGCAGCGCTAAACTGCAGCGCTGCTCTCGCTGGCAAATGAGCGAACAGCAGCTGAGCGCAAGCAGCTCATTAGAGGCGCCAAGCGCTCTCTCAGCGATAAAGCAGCGACGCTCTCTTTTAGCAGCAGCAGCGCTAAACGATCGAGCGCATACGAAGTTCGTATTACGAACGAACGAAAGACTGCAGCTCTGCGCTCGCTAGCAAATGAGCGTCGAGCAGCTGAGCTTACATGTATGTATGTGTGTGAAGCTGGCAAGTAAAGCAGCAATCGAGGTCGTTTTGACAGGTCAGTAGTGCATGAGCTGCTGGCGTGTGAACATGCAGTCTGCTTAGCTGCCAGTGAGTTGCTACAATAATAAAAATATATATTTATCCATATATATTCTAATTTATTGATAATATATATTTATTTAAATATTTTTAAACAAGCAATGTATTGAGCTAGCTTGAATACTAAATTTATAGACTGTAGCTTTTATATCTTTACTTTTATTTATAATTTAGAATGCCAAAAGCTAAAATATTAAGTGCTCTAAGCCAAAATTGCATTGTTACATTATTCTCATTAGCGCACTTATTATTTATCAATCATTTTTAGAGAGTTAGCACCTAACTTTAAACGCTCCAAAGCTAATGACAAAGTTATGACATACTTATATACACAAAACTTTACATTTATTTGAAGTTGGTATTATTTGATGTCGCTAATCTAAATTGTATTAGTACAAAATATATATATTTTGTATAATATCTCGAGACCTGTTCTGTACAAACAAATTTCATCTGCATTTGTAGTCTCAGCGACACATTCACTTGAACGTTTTTATCATTTAACTAACTGCTTATAAATAGGAGTCCTGGCCTTAACTATGGCGGACATGTTAACATAACTCAAATAGGTGAATTTAGCATAGATGCTGGTCTACAGCTTTATAGCTGGTTTCGCACTACTTCGACGTTGCTGCGGCGCCTGGACATGCAACACGCACGCGTGCGCTGCATGGTTGTGGTATGTGCTGTGAAAACTGCTCGCTGTCGGTTGTACTAATTGCTGATCCTGGCAGGTGACCAACAAGAACATGACGGGCACTCTTATGTACTATCTAACGCACACAGTGTCGCGTCACATTGACACGATGAATCGCTTCAACTTTAATCTGCTGATGATTGTGCGCGATATGTTCAACTGGACGTTTGTGCTGTCGCGCACCTCGACCTGGGGCTATGTGAAGAATGGACGCTTTGATGGCATGATAGGCGCGCTGATACGCAATGAGACGGATATAGGGGGTGCGCCTATATTCTATTGGCTGGAGCGGCACAAGTGGATCGATGCAGCTGGACGCAGTTGGTCCAGTCGGCCGTGTTTTATCTTTCGACATCCGCGCAATACGCAAAAGGATCGCATTGTGTTTCTGCAGCCATTCAGCAATGATGTTTGGGTATTGATACTGATCTGTGGTGTTTTAACGGTGCTTATACTTTGGCTGCTGACGACTATAGAATGGAAACTGGTGCCACATGATGGCGCCGCATTGATAAAGCCCAAAGGCGGCGCGCCCGTGCATCATCATCATCAGCCACAACAGCCAGTTGCGCGCTCAGTTAGCGCTATAGAGCAGGATGTGCAGTCGCTGGCATCTGTGCAGCTGCTGCCTGTCAAGGGCGGACTCTGGCAGCGCTGCTATGCCAGCTTGAATAATTATATACTGAAGCGTCGTCAGCAGCGCAAGTCGCCGCAGCGCGTGGGTTTGTTTTTGGAGTCGGTGCTGTTCTTTGTGGGCATTATTTGCCAGCAGGGCTTGGGCTTCTCCACTAGCTTTGTCTCGGGACGCACCATTGTCATAACCAGCCTGCTGTTCTCCTTTTGCATCTTTCAGTTCTACTCGGCCAGCATTGTGGGCACGCTGCTGATGGAGAAGCCCAAGACAATACGCACTTTGAGCGATTTGGTGCAGAGTTCGTTGCAGGTGGGCATGGAGGATGTGGTCTACAATCGCGACTATTTTGTGGTAAGCCAAGTGCGCAAGCCAAGTCAAAGCTCTGAGCACAGTAATTGCTTGCAGAACACCAAAGATCCTGTTAGCTTGGAGCTGTATGCCAAGAAGATTACCAGCGTGCCTAGCAAAGAGCCAGAGGCTGTTGCTGCAGCTGCTGCTGCTGCTGCACCCGTTGAGGAATATACTGAAGCGCCGCCTGCTGGCGTCGATGTGGCCAACTATCGTGACATTGTGCATAGTCATGAGGTGGGCGCGCATGCCAAGGACAATGTCGCAAGCAATTGGCTGGATCCGGATACAGGACTGCGACGTGTTAAGCAAGGACGTGCGTTGACTTGCACTTGCTTTGAATATATTGGCACAACTTGCGCTTCTTTTTAGGTTTTGCTTTTCATGTGGATGTTGCTGCTGCTTACAAAATCATACAGGACACCTTTAGTGAGCGCGAAATTTGTGAACTCACCGAGGTGAGCATGTTTGCGCCGCAGAAAACAATTTGCATTACGCAAAAGAATTCGCCAATGCGCAAGGTTATTTCCTATGGGTGCGTAGACAAGCAAGCAGAACATTAAACTTAACATTAACGATTATTTGCTAAGCAGGCTACGACGCTTAACCGAAACGGGCATCTTCAATTATCAGTTTAATATTTGGCATACAAGTCGACCGCCTTGTGTTAAGAAAATCGAAACATCCGACTTGCATGTAAGTTCACTTTACTTTGCCTTTTTTTATGCTTACTGCAGCATTTACAACTTTAGGTGGACATGGATACAATTAGCTCGGCGCTTATAATTTTGCTTTTTAGCTATGGCATCACTTTGTTGGTTCTGGGCATTGAAATTCTCTATTCGAAGCTGCAGTATCGCATTGTTATTCTGGCAAATTGAGCAGAGCTTAGACTTGCTTTTAATTTGCTGCACAGGAAGTTTCCGTTTCATTGGCTGCACACACACACAAAGTTAGCTAAAGTCAATTAAGTATCGAATTTCAATTTTCAGCAAGTGCGCAAATATTTCAAGTATTTGTCAAGCGCTGAAAGTTGAATTTAATTAACTTGCCTCAAACGGCGCCACGCTTACATAATTAAATATACGCCAGCGCTTTTGATTGTAATTGTTTTTTTGTGTTGTTGTTAATCCAATTACAAGTTACTTGATTTAATTTGCCATGGACTTAACACAAATTACGTATACGACGTGTGGCGTTTGTCGCTTAAATATTGAACACAGCACAAAGAAAAAGCAAAAGAATGTATTCAAGAAATAAAGCAACAAGCAGCTTAAATTGTTTTTTTTTCTTTGCTCATTTTTCTTTTCATAGTCTATATTCTATTTTCTGTACATTTTTTGCACATTTCTTTTACTGTTTGCGCCTCGAGGCAAACAGCAAGCGAACGAGCGGCCGAGTGAGTCAATTTTAACCACAAACGAAGTACAAAATATCCATTAAGATAACAAGTTTTCAGTAGTTGTAACATTTTCTTGCCTCATGACTCCCTGCGCCGCGCCGCGCACTGCTCTTAGCCCTGCCGCATTTGTTGAAGCATTTTAGTGCCTTTCTAGCAGCAAAGCAGTTTCCTTGCCTGCCTGGCTTGGCTGGCTGGCTGGCAGCTTGTCAGCGCACAAAGTTAGCAACGTCTTGTGCCTTGGCGCATTGCCAAAGTGACGCTCTTAGGCATTTTTAAATTTGAAAAGACTTTTATTTCGCTGGCTGCGTGTACAACAAGCAAATGTCCAAAGTCGCTGCAGTTGCCAAAGTGCCCAAAAAACATAGATAGCAACTAAATAAGCAAACAAAGCAGCAGGAATGCCATAGAGTGTGTCCTTGTTGCAACATTAGCACTAAGCAAAGCCACAACCAGCCCAGAAATCAATTACTTGCAACCGTACGCTGTATTATGCAGCATGTCCACAACAAGAACATGCAACATGCATCAAAACTTTTGCCGCTGTTGTATTTAATGTCCTTGCTCATTAGCGCGCCATGGCATATATCGATGTCCTGCTGTGAAAAAAGCCACATGTGCGCTCCCAAAACAAAACAAAAGCCTTCAAGAATAAAAACAGCCAACGGATTAGTTGCCAATTTTTTGGCCAACAATACAGCATTTGCCCATTTTTTTTGGGCCATCAGCATGTTAGCCGTGCTTACTCTTGTTTCATTTCATTTGGCTTTTAGCTTGGTTGGTATCATAGGTGCTTTTGACCGCAGCTAGAGTTAAAGCCTCATCCCTTTTGGTCCTTTACGCTAGTAAAGTTTACGCTGCTCTGGCGACAATTAAATTGTTTTGGCTTTGTTTAAGCGCAAATTGTGCAACAAGGCAACACGTGCAACGTGCTGCAAGCTGCAAGCTAACAACAATATGGCAGGAAGTAGCAGCAGCCACTGCTAGCAGAAGGAGCTGCAGCAGCAGCAGCGGCATAAGTATACAAAACGCTCAGCAGGGGCATAATTTTGCCCCGCTGCCGGCGTTCGCTGCTCAGCAAGAGTTGCTGCAATATTCTGCGGCGTGGTCTGACTGGTCTGTTGAGAAAATGGAAAGTTTTGCGCCAAAGCCAAAGCTAAAGTAGTTGCCTTAACGCCCCCTGAAGATCGCGCGTACTTGGGATCTACTTGGGCAGCGGCTAGGGGTGCGCGCGCTTGTGTCAAAGTGTGAAAAACTTTTGAGCGTCTTAATTAAATTTTATACAGCGCAATAAGGCGACGCCCCAAAAAAAAAAACAAAAAAAAAGAACAAAATATATAAAGCGCAACACAACTTGCAGCAGCAATGAGGTGATGTGGCAACTTTTATAAAAGTGACAGCTGCACATGAGGAAAATGAGAAATTCAGCAAGCTAAATGAAGTAACTGCAACTGCACAAGTAGCTTGGCTTAAAGCTAACTAATTAGCGACAACTTTGCGTTAATTGAGTGCCTAATTATTAAGCTTAATATATTTGCTTGGCAGCGCATAATTAATGCACATCAAATCTATTAAAGCTGATGAAAACTTTTGCTTATAAATTGAAGTATGACGCGCACAAATTAGATTAGAAGAGTACAAGAATAAAAGCTTATTATATACGAACGTGCAAGTCCAGCAATTAATATTATAAGGGTTAAGCAAGGCTACGCAATAACAAATGCATACATAATAAATTGGGTTATGCGATGCCTACGCAAAGCATGCACATACAGATGTACATTTCTGGAATGCGAGCTATCGCCAATAACCACATAACATAAAACATACATACCTCTGTCGTTAGGCCAGCGGCAGCTGCGCAGTGACATTTACGCCACATTCTAAAATGCGAGCAGCAATAAAACACTATGACCAACATATAACCATAAGCTACATAGTTCTGACCTGCGCCCAGTGAATACGCACATTCATGGAATGCGAGCTACGCAGTAATATACATACTGCATATGCCACAACATTTAAGTATAGAATAGTTGCGCAGTTTACCAGCTGCATTGATATATTTAAATGCGTAATTAAAAGATATAAAAAGAAGAGGAACCGACCGCAGGACAGTCAGTTCTGTTTCGGCGTTCAGTGAATAAAGAGTGAAAGTTGTGAAGTGAAGTTTGTGTACTCATTTATAGACATACTATATTAAGCCTCCGACAATCTCAGAAGTGTGAACGATATACACCTACAAAATGAATAACAGTGAAATAAATGTCGATGTGGAGATCGCAGAGTTTTCAGTTATCCAACTGAAAACCTGGCTGGCGGCGTTGGAGCAACCTACCACTGGCACCAAGGCCGAGTTAGTTGCACGTCTTAACGCGATCTCGCCACAAACACGTGGCGCCAGACCTAATTCAACCACAGAAGACCCTGACGCAAGTGGACACAACAGCGACATGGACGAGCAAAGCGTTATTTCATCACAAAATGAAGCGGTCGACAATTTAAATCAACAGGCACAAGACACAGTTGGCGACACACCAACAACTTCAAACGCAGACATACACAACCATGACGTGTCCGTGCTGGAACAGCTACGTGGGATACAGCAGATGCTAGCAGAACTCAAAAGCCCAAAAGGAGAAGAGCACCACACCACAAATGGCGACAAAAGTGGCAACGGTAGCGATAACATAGAGAAGCGAGCAATCTTTGATATAAATGCTAAGCAACAGCGAAGTGACAGTGCAGCTTTGGCTTTGTCACAAGCTAAAGAAATCGCAATGAGCTACGACGGAACAACATGTGCACGTCTTTGGGCAGCACAAATACAAAATATTGCAAATATGTACAACTTGGACAATGGCAACATGCGTATTTTGATAATCTCAAAATTAAAAGGCAGTGCTCAACAGTGGCTACATGCCAACACAGTGCGAATTATGGAACCAATCGACGCAATATTGGAACAATTAATTTTTGCATTCGGGGATCAACAATCTAAAATGGAGTTACGGCGCAAATTCGAGGATCGTAAGTGGCAGCCCGGTGAAAAATTCGCAGCATACTTCGAAATAAAAATGATGCTGGCCAATGCGATTGCCATCGAACCAGATGAGCTGATTGAACATATCATCGAAGGGATACCAGACATCAACCTGCGCGATCAGGCGCACATACAGCGATTTTCCAGCCCAGTGCAGATTCTTTGCGCTTTCGCCAACGTACACATTCGAGGACGGACAGCAGCACCCAAGCAGAGCGCGCCATCAACAGGAAATGCAGTTCGCAGAGCTGGAGTACGTTGCACAAACTGCAACTCAATCGGACACAACGCACAGGAATGCCGAAAGCCAAAAAGGGAGCCAGGATCATGCTACGCGTGCGGCAAATTTGGACATTTTGTGGCACAATGCCAGGATAAGAACGAACTGCGGGGCAACAACTATGTAAAGTATTTTAAAATTTATTTTGTTAACAATAACCCATTTTCAAAAATTACAGCATGCCTTATAGACTCAGGTAGTCCCATATCTTTCATAAAAAAAACACTCATGCCCAAAGAGGCAAACTTACAAACTGTAACTGAATCTTATTTTGGATTAAATAAAAGCCAACTTGAAGTGTATGGCAGCATATTATGTTATGTTTTCAAAGAAACAACAAAATGTTATTTTAATTTGATAGTAGTTTCAAACGAGTCTATGAGTCATGATGTAGTTTTAGGCAGAAATTTCATGGATGCATGTAATTTGAAATTAGACCTTGACACGCTAAAAATGATAGCAGTAGAAAACAGTCCACACCACAATAAAAATCTGTCTCACAATATTAAAAGATTTAAGAATAGCTCTTACACAGTAATTCGCAGAACTGAACCAAAGGTTAAGTCAATTCAAAAGTTTTCAAGAAGATATAAAATAGAACGACAGTCAACTGATAAAACTGATACAATTGATATAAATGATACTACTGATACAAATGATACAACTGATACAACTGATACAAAGCATACAACTGATACAACTGATACAAAGGATACAACTGATACAACTGTTACAACTGTTACAACTGTTACAAATGATAAAATTAATATAAATGATACAACTGATACAAATGATACAACTGATACAACTGATATATATGATGCAACAGATACAACTGATCAAGAAAATATAAAATTGGCAACTGATAAAACTAATACAACTGCTATAAATGAATCTACTGATAAACTGATACAAATGATACAACTGATACAAAGGATACAAATGATACAAAGGATACAACTGATTCAACAGAATAATAAATGGCAATGAGGCAACAAAAAAAACGACTAGAAACTGATACAATTGAGCAACAGAACACAGATAAGAAAGAAAACATTATCCTAAAAAACAGACAAGACCAAACAGTAAACGTGGAAAACTTTGACACTGAAATGTTTAATATCTATCACACTGACAATGAAGAAATTGATTATAAATGTGGGGAAAACATAGGTTATGGAACAAAATGGAAATTTACAAGAATACTGAGGGAAAATTACATAAACGCAATACGACCGGAAAAACCAACAATCAGAGCAGAGATTAAACTATGTTTAGAAAATAGCAAGCCTTTTAGTTGTTCTACACGACGACTGTCTTATACAGAAAAAGAAAAGCTACAGCAGTTATTAGACGAATATTTACAAAACGACATTATTCAACCAAGTGATTCTGAATATGCTTCACCCATAGTATTAGTTAAAAAAAAAAACTGGCGACATGAGATTATGCATTGATTTCAGAAAACTAAACAAAGTATTAATTAAAGACAATTACCCACTGCCACTGATAGACGACTTGTTGGACAAATTAGTAAACAAAACGGTATTCTCAAAACTAGATTTAAAAAATGGTTATTTCCATGTTTTTGTAGACAAAGAATCAGTGAAATATACATCGTTTGTAACGCCCCTTGGCCAATTTGAGTTTCTCAGAATGCCAATGGGAGTAAAAAACGCTTCCGCAGTATTTCAACGATTTGTTAATAAAATATTTGGGGATATGATTAGGGAGAATAAAGTTATTGTTTACATGGACGATATAATGATCGCGAGCAAAGACATCAAAGAACATTTAGATACATTAACAATAGTATTTCAAAGATTAACACAAAACAAATTAGAGTTACGCATGGACAAATGCGAGTTTTTGCAATCAAGCGTCAAGTATTTAGGTTTTTTCATATCGAAAGACGGAATTAAAGCAGACGAGAAAGGTATTGAGGCCGTACAAAATTTTCCAATACCAGATAAAGCCCCTGCTGTTCAAAGCTTCTTAGGACTATGCTCCTACTTTCGCAGGTTCATAAAAGATTTTTCAACAATGGCCAAGCCGCTATACGATTTGATAAGGAAAGATAGACAATTTGAAGAAAAAGAACTGGAATGTTTCACAATTCTAAAAAACAAATTAATACAGTCACCAATCTTAGCAATTTATGATTATAAGAAAGATATTGAGTTACACTGTGACGCCAGTGCATTAGGTTTTGGAGCTGTCCGACTTCAGAAGCAAGACGATGGAAGACTACACCCAGTTTTCTACTTTTCAAAGCGGACAACAGAAACAGAATCAAAGTATCATAGCTTCGAGCTAGAAACCCTTGCAATAATTTATGCTTTGAGACGGTTCAGAATATACGTACAAGGCAAACATTTTAAAATAGTTACAGACTGTAACTCACTGACGCTCACACTGAACAGAGTCGAACTCAACCCAAGAATAGCAAGGTGGGCACTTGAGCTTCAAAACTACGATTATGAAATCATTCATAGGTCAGGGAGTAGAATGCAACACGTCGATGCACTCAGTAGATGTAATAATATTTTAATAGTAGAAACAAACACTTTCGAAAATAATTTAGTCATTTGTCAAAATAAAGATACTAAAATTGTCAATTTAAAAAAATCATTAGAGAAAGCAGAGCACAAGCTATTCGAAATGAGAAACGGCATAGTGTATAGAAAAACAACAGACAACAGAGTCTTGTTTTACGTGCCCGAAAGTATGGAAGACCACGTCCTGTACAAGTATCACAATGACATAGGCACATAGGCACATAGGCAGAGGTTTCAAAACATAAAAGAAAAATGTTGCTCACACATTCAAAATTGTCTCAAATTCATTGCGTTTTCCCCAACAACAGGAAAAAGTGAAGGATTTTTACACAGTATCCCGAAAGGCTCAAAGCCATTTGAAACAATTCACATTGACCATTACGGCCCAGTGAGCAATGCTAGAGCGAAGAAATACATTTTTGCCATAGTTGACGGGTTTACAAAGTTTGTAAGACTTTACACAACGAAGACCACAAACACAAAAGAAGTAATCATAGCACTTAAGGATTACTTTAGGGCCTACAGCAGACCGAAAATCATAATTTCCGATCGAGGCAGTTGTTTTACGTCAAAAGATTTCGAGAATTTTACCGCAACCACAAACATTAAACATATTAAAATAGCAACAGGATCCCCACAGGCCAATGGGCAAGTGGAAAGAATTAACAGAAGTTTAGGGCCAATGATTGCAAAACTGGTCGATACTGAAAACAACGTACATTGGGACACCATTATTGACAAAGTAGAATACGCATTCAACAACACACAGCATCGCAGCATAAAACAAATGCCAAGCAAAATGCTATTCGGAACAGAGCAAAAGGGCGCAATAATAGACAGTTTAAGAGAAAAACTAGAAGAGCTAAACACAACAGCAACAGAAAATTTAAAACAGATTAGAATAGAGGCCAAGCTAAATCAAGATAAAGCACAAAAGATATATGAAACTTACTTCAATAGAAACAAGACTAAACCAAAAAACATAAAAAAAAGGCGACTACGTAATGGTAAAAAATTTTGATACAACAATAGGCGCACCTAGAAAACTGATACCGAAAAATAAAGGCCCATACAAAATAGAAAAAATTTTGCGCAATGACCGATTTTTATTAAAAGATGTGGAAGGTTTTCAAGCATCACGCACGCCATACATTGGCGTGTGGAGCGTTCAAAACATTAAGCCATGGTTCAATAGAAATAAAATTAAAAGCATATAAATTAAGAATATCAACATGTATATTTAGAAATAATTTAACTTTAAGAAAAAAAAAGAGAAAATGTGAATATTAGATGTAAGTCAAAAACTGTTAAACCACATGATCAGGAGATCAAACGGTCAGGATGGCCGAGTTGTGGTAGGCAAGCTGCCTGCACATACCAAATACATATATATATACAAAGGGTTAAGCAAGCTACGCAATAACAATGCATTACGTACATACATTGGGTTATGCGAGCTACGCAACAGCATGCACATACAGATGTACATTCTGGAATGCGAGCTACGCAATAACAATAACATAAACATACATACATTGTGGTAGGCCAGCTGCAGCTGCGCAGTGACATACGCACATTCTAAAATGCGAGCTACGCAATAAAACACACTTGTACATACATATACATTAAGCTAACATAAGTTGGGGCTGCGCAGTGACATACGCACATTCTGGAATGCGAGCTACGCAGTAATATACATACTTATTTGCACATACATTTAAATTAGAATTGCGCAGTTTACCAGCTGCATGATATGGTAAAATGCGTAATTAATAAAGTTATAAAAAGATGAGGACGCGACGCAGGACAGTCAGTTCTGTTTCGGCGTTCAGTGAATAAAGAATGGTGGGAAAGTTGTCGCAGTGAATTTGTGTATCATTTATAACATACTCTATAAGCCTCCGACAAAGCTTATTATATACGAACGTGCAAGTCCAGCAATTAATATTATAGCTCATTATAATGCCAAGCAGGCGTGCTTAACTGAATGAATGTAACATTCAAATATGATTTATAGCTTAATTTAGTGCTGCATTAGCTGAATTTATGAGTTAATAATAAATATAGCAGCTTGTGTGTAGCTTTGCTTACAACAAACGTTTATTTATAAATTTGTTTGGCTGTAGTGAATGAAATCTGAATGCTCTGCAAATTTGCTGTTAGGCCCAAGCTATGTTATGTTATGTTTTATGTTAAAGCTGCTGCTGTTAAGTCAGCGTAGCTATGTTAAGCCACAGCCTATGTATGCTTTTAATTTAATCAAATAACTTGAGAGTCTGCACAGTTTGTAATTGATTTTGATATGCTGGCAAATTAAAGATAATTTTAGTTTGCTTTCAAGTCATTAACTGAGCTCTGCTGCACACATTTGTGCTGTGATAATTAATAAATTCCACAGAAAATTAATAATCAACATAAGCTTATGCTCAGCACTAACACATATGCATGCTCATATATTAATTCCGGCTATGTATATGTGTTAGTAGTTGACCCTGCTCACTTGAGCTGATTTCCTGTCATTTAATGAAGCAAGCAAAGTAATTGTTTGCTTATGAGCTTGGCATTAATAATATTTTGAGCTGAGTGTCCATGCTATGCATTATTCATATATGTAAGCTACAAATAAATATAATTTGAACAACAGTTAGCAAATGTTTTTACGTTTAGCGCGCAGCTCCATTTGCACATTGCATTATTTATTGTTATTGTTATACCTCATTTTTTTCATAATAGTTTTGCAACTGTAATTTATGTTGAATTTTTTTACTCTGTGGTTTTGCCTTGCAGGCAAAATGCCAACTCTGACAATTATTGCAACAACTTTTACAGGTGCAAAAAAAAAGAAGTTTTTTTTAATATGAAATTGCTGCAAACTGCTGGCTAATGCACAAATGCATTAGAATCAAAGTTATAACAAGCGATAACAATATTAATTTAAATAAATTTAAATGCAAATACAATAAATATATTTTTTTATTGCATGCAAATAAATGTCACAATGCTACATCATTAATACGCATTACGTATTCACATGCTAGCAGTCAATTCGATCTATTTTCGTTATTCGCCATTCGCTTTGAAGTTTCGCTTTTATCTGCCAGCTGCCTGGCAAGTTGCAAACGCAAAAGTTTCTATGCGATTGAAGCTTTCATTCTTTGCTCATTTTTTATGCGAATGAGTCTGCGTCTAGCCGTTGGCAAGCGCAACTTTCCAGGCAGCGCAGCGCAGCAACCGGAAAAACTAAAGAAAATTGAAAGTTTTTTGATTTATAATCGTGAAACTTTTACGCTTCATTCGACAGCAGAACGAAAAAAATATATATATATTCTGCTGCATATTTTATTCGCTGTCGTTCTTCATAAACAGTTTTGGTGACTTTCAAAAGTTGCAAGCAGCAGTCACAGCAGCAGCAGCAGCAGCAGCAACTGTCACGATATTAACAAGCGTGGTGCTCAACTTTTGTTGTACTTAAAGTTTTTAAAAATCTGTTGCATAATTTTATGCGCATATTACGCATACGCACTGCTGCAAGTGCATTTAAGGTAAGCGTAAAAAAAATAAATGAAACTGTCAACAGTAAACCAAGCCACAAAATGTCCACAACTCTTGGCCAACTGTTGGACACAAGCTGTCACTAATATCAACGATGTTTTATTTAAAGCCAAACAGAACGAAGCTATGTGTGTGTCTCAGTGTGTGTGTAAGTTATATGTAACTATGGTACGCATAACCGCATCAGAATTTATAGCTAACATTTTGCTTATTGACAGCGCATGACAAGACAAGACGACGTTAGTTGTTAAACAGAAAAGTGAGTGCTTTTGTATATTATATGTAATTCATCATAAAAATAGCAGCACACACACACACACCTGTGGCGGCGGCTCTTCATGTCGATTGCTTGATTGGCCAACATCCATCAAAGCGAATTTGACTTGCTGCCGCTTGCAATGAATAGCACAAGAGAGTGAGAGAGAGAGCATGTGTGTTATTGAGTAAGTGAAAAATTTACTTCAAGCTCTGCTGCATGAGTTGGCATATTAAACAAATTGAAAAAGTTTGCTTCAAGCTGTTGTTAGCACCAGTTTGGCAGCTCATTGTTTTTTTTATTTAAAGCTGCATGTTTTGACAACTTGCTGCTAAAAGCTTATGCAAATGCATATTTTCATTTCGAAATCATAAAATCTATTCAAAAGGTGTGCGTGTTGCCATAGAACTGCATTCAAAGCAAATAAAAAAAGAGAGCAGGCACATTGAATGTTTTACTTTTATTGCAGCCATTACTTTGGGTAACCACAAGAGCGTTTAGGGCTTAACAGTTTCCAGCGAAAACTGTGTTTTTGCCCTTTGTGCATAAAATAAGCGTAAAGGCGCTGGCAACTGTGACGAGTACTTTTTGATAAGCCCACAAAGGCAGGCGACGCAACTAGTGCGGCAATGGGCGTAGTGAAGGGTGCTAAAAGCAAAAAACTGTGGCTGCGTAAAATGTTTGGAAATTGAAAAACGCTTTGCGCAAAGAGTTTGGGCAGCTATTGAGTGCGTACTCTTGATTGCGGCGGCCAAATGGTTGGCCCAACTGAAGCGAAACTTAATGACACAAAGCGCACTAATTTACCCAAACGCCCACTCTCTCTCTCTTTCTATCTCTCTTTCGCTCTCTTTCTCTTCTTTGCGCAAACACTTAAAAAATAGATGCGAAATGGCCTCGTCGTCAAGCGCATTATTGTAATCCACTTGAAATCCAATCAATCAGAGTCGGCAGCTAAAATGATACAAGCGAGTGCAATTAATGCGAGCTCCCTTTTCTCTCTCACTCTCTCTGTACTGCATTAAAACTGCAGCCAGCAATTAAGCCAGTGCACAAATTGTAGTTGCTCACTCTGACTACTTAAAGTAAGTTTTTTAACAAAATGTTGCCTGCGCTTATTATTATGACTTTTGAAATATGCAAAAACAAAAGCCGCTTGGGCGCACCAGTTGACTTGTCTCGATAACCTTAGCGAAACTTCTTCTTTTGCCTGCCAACTATAATGTCTCTCTTGGGCATACGCATTACAACTTTTAGCCAAGAAAAAAAACAAAACAACGCAACAGCAAGCAAACAAAATATAAATAAGTAAAAGCAAAACAAAAGCCGCAGCACGCGCTTAAGTATAGTTGTCACACAAAACTGAGTTTTGGTTTTGCTGACCAATGGGAATATCAAATGAAAGCAAAATCTGATAACTGTAACAGCAAAATCTGTTTTGTGTTTTTGTTATAATGCAACGATTACGTTGCGTTTGGCTCTCGAAGCGACTGTCACGTAGAAAAGTTGCCAGAACGACAGACAGACAGACAGATAGATAGACAGACGATTGTGCAAATATTGTGCTTGCTAAAATATTTGTATGACGCATTTAACACGTATACGCCCCCATGGTAATGACTGTATAATACAACCAAACAACTCTTGTATTTGCATTGTCATTTGCTCACAAAAGAGAAACCAAAATGAAGCTGCTGCTGCCGTTGCCGCTGCCTGTGGGCTTAACAGCTAAATACAACTATTTGTGCATGGCTCTCAACTCACTAAATGCCTGTGTGTGTGTGTGTGTACACAAATAGCACTGTGCAGCTGTGTTATATGACAGGCATTATATGCACATTATACAAATAAATGCGAATACATGAATGGGATAATAAAGCATTGCATGAGGCCACAATAATTTCATAAACAGCATTTGTAAGCTAAAGCTAAAATTGAATGCAATTCGATTGTACTTGTGCCATAACCCATACATATATGAATGCAATCAATGGCGCCTTAATGTTATTTTCGCTAATTAATTAAAAATAATTATGCAAGTGTCAAGCACAATTGCGGATGACAGTGAGTGTGAATATTAAGCTGAGCTTATGTTAATTAGCAGCTGGCATAACATAACATAAACAGCATGGGATAAGCAATAAATGTTAAACTCTAGATCGTATCATGCACAATTGCGCATAACAGTGAGAGTAAATGTTAAGCCTGACTTCTGTTAGCCTTAACATCAGCAGGCCTAACATAAAATTAACAGCAAGCTATAAATGCACAGTGTTAAACTCTAGATCGTTTTTCAAAGAATTTTATTTAATTTAACTGATGTATTCAAATAATATTAATAATTTACTAATTATTAGCAAACTTTATTTTCATGCTCTGCTGCAATTCAATGTCAATGTCCGCCTTGATTTAGAGCTTAACTCATGCTGCAGTGTTGGCCCAACAACTAGACTAGAAATGTTCAAAAATTATTCGCACGTAAAACAATAAATTTTCATAATAGCCTCGCATCTAACCCCAAGTAGCGCCCACGCATACACACACACACACATATGTATGTGCTACTGCCCCCTCTCAACTATTAGGCCACGTGTAAAGTGCAAAAGCGCAGTGTCAGCAAAATGGGCCATTGCGGCAGCGACGGAACATAGGCTAGAGCAGGACAACATGAGGCTAGCTAAAGATTGCCGTTATTTGTATGCAAAGCAGCAGACCAAAACCGACAGCAGCAGCAACAGCAACAACAACAACAACAGCAAGAAGAGGAGAGGAGAGAAGCATATTGCAGCAACACAGGCCAACTGCCATTCAAAGTCAGGCGAGCAGGATGCGGATAAGGATGAGGATGTGGATGTGGATGTGGATACGGATGAGCATGAGGTGTATACAGTTTTGCAGCTGGAGCCCAATAGTCCAGTTCAGAGCATGAGAGGATGGGCGGCTACGAAACGTGTTTCAATTTTTATGACATTTCAATGCAGTTGATGTCAGCGCAATGAGGATAAGAGAGTAAGAGAGCGAGAGAGTCGGTGGGTAAAATGCTCGTTACAATTTTGACAATTCCAAAATGCAGCTTGAGGTTAAAAGTGCTTGCCAAATATATATGCTTGGACACTTTGCAACAATTCAATTGAATGGCATTGTACAAATGCTGCAAAAAAAAAATAAATAAAAATAAATTTCACATGTCACGACACACAAAAAAGTAGAAAGAAAAATGTTTATCGCTCTTTGAAAAGTCACATGCAAAGCTAAAAATGCAAACACGTATATTATTTAATTCAATGCTAATTGCAGAGCAAAAATTGTATTAAATTAAATTTTATAAACGCATTTGCATTTATTGTTTTTCCTTGCTGTCCAAAACAGTCATCCTGACGCATAATTGAATGTGATTAGACACGCACAATTGGCTTTTGTTATGCGAATATTCATACAAATATTTTGCCGAAGACTAATTTTAATTTTAATTGTGTTGAAATGCTGCGCTCAATGGTGCGTTATGAATCAACTCTTTTAATTTGTTAACCAAATGCTTTGTGCAACTGAAACTGTCCGCAGCAGACATAAATTTTGGCTTTATATTTCATATGCTTAAGCATAACAGCAAAGCAAATACAATAGCAATGAGCTATTGAATTTAAGTTAAGTTATTTTTATTCTGTCATAAAGTCCATTAGGCAATACTATTCTTAGTACATTCATTAAAAACGCATTACACTTTCATCAGTGAAACAACTGTCAGCTATAATTTGTTATATTATAGGGTTAATTTTAGGCTGCAGTTGCTGTTTAGAGCTCTTCAGCTCGCATGCTAAGTGGGCCAATAAATCTTGAGCCTTAGCCATGTGCTGAGGCCGACTGACTGAGCGAACGTGACTCACATATAGACAATAGCGTATGCAACAAAATGGTAAATCGGGTGATAAATTAACGCATTAAAAGCAATGCGAACAACGCTGACGTTCATGTGTTCTCTTTTAATAACGCAAATTGCCAAAAAAGATGCGAGCGTAGCATACGCGATTTGTTAGGCGCCTAAATAATTTAAAGCATTAAAGTTAGAGTAACGCCGCTTGTGCTGCTAGACAAGTCAATATAAACAACAGCAGCAGCAGCAGCAGCATATAAACAAAGCTAACAAATTTGCACAGCGATACAGTTGCAGTTAGCCAGCCAATGTTCAGCGAACAAATACATAGATACATACATAGATAGCTAGATACAGATACTATAAATGGCAGGCTTAATCAAATAGCATTTTGAGCTGCGCTGCAGGTTTTGCAGCTGTGTGCAACAATATCAAAGGCAATCGCCCCAGTCGACTGGTCAACAAAATAGCAAATAATAAAATAGTACGACAAATGTAAATACAAATCCAGTGACAGTCAGACAGTCAGTTTGCTATTGCCCAAATATCTATCGACTAGCAGCACATCCTGTGGCACATTTGCTGACCAATTTTGCAGCATGGCGCAAAATTGGAAATTTCGCACTTTGCTGCTGGTCAACAAATGCTGCCTGCTAAGGTAGAGCAATACACACACAGACATATGGAAAGCAATTGAAGGTGTGTTAACTATTGTTGTTGCTGTTGTTGTTTGCTGGGCCGCCTGCTTGTATTTCATTTGCAGCTGGCGCAAACGCAGCTTTTATCTATTCGCACCCGCAGCTCTCGCTTGTGTGTGTGTCACTTGAGTGAAGCATTCAATTGATTGACGCCATGTCTTTTGATTTCCCAAACGTGAACAATGCACTTGAGAGCCCGTAGTTGCCACAAAAAACAGCAGCAGCAAGCAAGAAAGAGAGTGAGAGATTGAAGAATGCCGCAAGGTTTGAGTAACGTAACCACAAAGCACTTATTGAGCGAGTGTCAGCTGGCAGTTTAAAACTATATGCAAATTATAAATAATTATAGTTTCAATTTATATAATTTGCCCTCAAGCAACTTGTTAACTTAGTCCAGCATCTTGTTTATCCACATAACATACATTCTAGTTAAATAAATTTATGTGCTGTGATTTGAGCATAAAATTGATTTATCACATTAGTTTAACAGATGGACTTGCTCGTTGCTACTTTGGCTCATCAATTGTTGGGTCACTCACTTGCATACCAAATGAGCAGAGATGTCCACAGAGCGCACGCAGCAGACACAATAAAAAAACGTTGAATGTCCATTAATTTAGCAGGCATAGCAAATTAAATTGCTGCAGCATTCAGCATAGATCAAATCTCTTTAAGCTGCTGAAAAATAGTGTCACAAAAGAGTTTATAACATTTTAGCATGTGATGTATGTGATTTGTATGTGTGTGTGTAATTTAATAAAAGACTTAAGCTGATAGATTGAATGCAATTTTCAGTTGCAAATCAACGCCCAACTGTTGCTGGAACTGTTGCTCGATGAGCGCACAAATTCAATAAATTATCTCTCGTTTCATTTCATTCAGCAGCGTTGGCAAAAGGCCGAGATAATAGCAAGAAATTGTATTTGAAATCTAGTTGAGTTGCTAACAAGCTGGCAGCAATAAGAAAAATAAATAAATTGTTAAGCTCTCTGCAGTTGTTCTGCTGGCTTTAAGCTTCATATGCAAATAATTGCTTTAATTAAGTTAAAACACCATTTGCTAAAAGCATTGCATAGATATTTTCACTTTTGCAATAGCAAACACAGTGTCCTTTATAACTAGCATTAGCACGCGTTGCCAAATGTTAATTGCATTAGCATATTTTGATAATTTTTAGGGAAATAAAAGGACCAAATTGCAAGTTGCCCTTGCTGGCTGATTGGCAGCAAGCTTAGCTAATTACAAATAGATTATACAACTTTTTTTTCGTCATGTACATATAATTGTATATAGCTATAATTAGAACAAATTACATGAGGGCAATTACTAATCAGCAACTTATTGAATTCAAATCAACGAACTTTTGTTTGTGCGAAACACGCGCCCTCTACCGATTCGCTTGCACACTAAAGCGTTTACAAGTGTTACCCCATTGCTGAAAGTATGTTACAGCGCCATCTATTAATAGCAGCAGCTGGTCACTGTTAGTTAACAGCTGTTACGTTTACTTACAGCTGGCGCCAGAATGTAAAAACTTGAGTTTCTTTGGTACTAAATATACAGCGCGTTTTATTTCATGTCTGATGTTTTCTTTTAATACTATGACTATGAGATGTAATGTGTCTTAAAATTAAACAATATATATTAATGCTTAGCTTATAAAACATAGACAAATGTCCAATAGAGCGCATTGAAGGCCAAAAACATGCCCGGAAACAAAAGACGCGCACGTCTGTCTATCCACATGGCAATCTCCTGTGGCGTCATGGTTGTAAAAGTGGGCGGCGGTGGGTCCTTGCTCATCGATAGCTTATCCTTGTCAATGTCTATAATGTGGTCATTGGTGGAACGATCGCTGCAAACTGAGACAGTGTCGGCGCACTCAGTGCGTATTATAGGCAAATTGGGCTAAAAATATAGTGAATATTAATAAATGTATAATATATTGCAGTTTAAGTAAACTTACATGCACTGTTAGATAATTATTAAAGCTGGGATTAACAGTACCATTGCCATTGCGCACGCTCTCTGTGCTGGAGACAATATTATCCAAGCTGGAGCAAGAACGCGCTCTGCTCTCATTGCTCAAACTGCCGCCCAGTTGACGACGTGTGGGGCGTGGCGTTAGTGTGGACTTAATAATATACTTGCTGTTGACTTTCTTGAGCTCAATGTTCTCCTTGCGTCGCCAAATCGTATTGACAAAGGCAAACTCCACCAGACTGCCAAAAATGAAGAAAGTGCAGCCAATAAACCAAACCTCCGAAACTTTAATGTAACTGACTTTGGGTAGAGTTTTGCTCTGCGATGATGAGAGCGTTATAAACGACAACATAGTGCTGGTGCCTGCAAAATATAAACAATTAAAATATATTTAATGTTATTGTTACTGATGAGCTTACCCAGCATAATGCGTGGTGGTGAAGCATCCGCTTGCAGCCAAAAGGATACCCAAGATATGGCAACAATCATCATAGACGGCAAATAATAGTCCAATAAATAGAAACCAATTTCACGCTGCAGATTGACGGTGAAACTCAAGGAGCTGTAGTCACCCACTGTAAAGAAGTAAAACCATTAATTGCTGACTAATTAAACTACTTAAAGTTACTTACTAAATGCACCATGTCGCAAATTAATTTCATCTGCATGCACTACAGTTGTGTTATGCCAATACCTAGCCAAATTGTATTCAGTCAAACGCATTTCAGGATCAAAGGATATGGGCGATACCTTCTCCCACTCCAGCACCAAGTCCGACGTGTTGTACATCCCTGCAAGCAAAGTTATTGATGCTATATGCTACACACATTTGGCTAGTTGAACTTACAGCTCTCCAGCACAGTGGCGCAATGTTGCTGATCGAATGGAAACTTTTGAAAGTTCATCCAGCAGTACAGTGAAGCCTGCAGTCTTGTGGAAACAATTACATTGCCATCACTCGAAATGGACGTCAGCACATCCTTCTCATCTGTGCCCAGTATGCTGGAGTCGCGTTCGTTAGCAAAGAATATATGCGGCAGCCATAGCCGCTCGCTCAAATGCTTCTGGCCCAAAATATTATCACGATCTGGCGCAAAGTGCTCGTAGGCCAAACGCTTATCCTGGAAGCTCAGCTGCAGCAGCGCATGCATTTTGAACTGCAGTAAATCTGAGTTGAGATTCTGCAGCAAATAAACGTAGATGCGTGTCTTGACCACAGTGGGCAAACGTTGGTTTGTCTTGTTGTTGTATTCTATAAGCAGCAAGGATTAAGTAACTGAGCACAGTCATTTGCGGGCAATTGACTTACCCATAGGTCGCTCCAGACGATCATAGCGACAGACATGAGTCATGCGTTGTATAAGCTCTGTATATTGCAGGTCCTTGGCATTAGCCAGCGAAGGACAATTTGGATCCTCGCTGCTGCTGTCAATGGCAGCGCTGCTGTTGCTGGCAGCGCTGTAAAATTAAAATAAATTTTAAATTTAAACACAAGCATGTAACTATTAAAATTTAAATGTTTTTTATTTATAGAGTTTAGTAACCTAAGATGAAGTTCAGCCTGCACTTGCATAAATTAAAGTTTTTGAAAATTACTTTAGTTTACCGTTACCAATTAAAGCGAACTATTAAACACGCCTCATATAGTATATAAAATGTAATTAGTTTACAGCTCATTTAACTTTATCTGAGTCTCCAACTCTTGCCCAGCTCTCGCAGCTGTGCAAGCTTATTTGTTCTCCCAAGTCAAAGTGAAATATTTGCCTACTCTGGCTTTCTAATTATGAATACACTGCCATTGCCAGTGCCAATGCAATTGCAATTGCAATTGCTTATTGTGTGCGCCTTGTGGTTAAGTTAGGCAACAAAAGAGCAGCAGCAGCTACAACAACAAGGGAGCCAATTCAATTAGTGCACTTGGCCTGATCCCAGAACAGCAAACAATAAATAAACAACAGCGTCTCATTTATTATTTCATTTAAATATTTGTCTATAGACATTGCGAAAGATAACAAATTTATTCGTGCAAGCTCTAACCTTATGCCTGTAGACACATATATCGAGCTGAGAGCCGAATAAATTTCATGCACCTTCGAATTATGCTAATCAGTGTTTAATAGCGTCGGCGGCTTGCATAAATGTAAGCATGAACTGTAAATTGAAAGTGTGACAAGGCGTATACGTAATGTTTGCAAGTAAGCGCTGACCCCATATTGACTCAGTTAATTTATCAGCGGAAATAGCATCTTCTGATAAAACTTGCTCAAGCAATGATTTTGATTTTGTTTTATGTGCATTACAACATTTGTAGATACAAATATTTGTGTTTACAGCTGATAACAGCTGCCGGTTATCTGTGCGTAAGCTGCATAAACAATTGCTACCACTTTTATTTCGTTTTTAAAAAATTTAATTGCAATGCCGCAAGGAAAGTTTTAGCAAAATGAAACAGTATTTTGGGTATCTGACAAATGAGAAAACATATCGTGTTATTTGCTTTTATCAGCAAAATGTTTGGCATGAGGCATGAAATTAAAATTCAATTCTTGCTACACTTACCTTACAACTGTTGTTAGATTATTATATATTATTATTGAAGCCAACAGCGCACAAAAGAATTTATTCATTTTCACTAATTAAGTATTAAGCTTGTAATGCGTATTAATTACAGTAGTATTGTCAGTTAATTTGTTTAATCTAAGCGCATGTTTAGATGTATCGATTTAAAACTTGTTCACGATCTATTTATTTATTTATTTGTTTATCCTCGCTACGTTGCACATTCACTTAACCATGCTTATTAATTGAATTTGTTTTTAATGTTAATGCTAATTGATTTAAGTTTGCGTTTTAATTTGATTTGCGAGGACTCGCCGTCGTTGCTTGTCGTTGGCACTGTGAGCTCGCGTTGCGTTTGCGCCTAACAGAAATACCCGCTTTTGTTAACTAAAGTTGCTGCGTCGCGTCGCAATCTGGCCAAAATATAACGCTGATAAGCTAGCGATAACAGCTTCGCCTACAATACGCGATCGGGCTCGGCTCGTCGTCGACTTCGTTGTTAACTATTGAGCAGCGTTAAAACGACAGCGCAGGGTCGCTGTAGATCGTTGCGTTTATAAGCAGGCCACAGCATCAAGCGGCCAACTACATATGTAAACGTTGGCTAGACTACTAAGCATGCCAGCTAGAATATACCCTAGCTATTAATATTGAAGTTAAACAGCAGCAGCTATCTTTACAGCTTGTGTTTCTTAGAATTACAAAAAAGATAGTAGCAGCCACGCTTTCGCACGTTTTATCTAATTCAGCAAATTTCCTGCCTCACGGCGGCTTTCATTGAGTAAAACAAGCATATCGCATGTTCGCCGTACCTCCCTCTAAACTCGGTTATGTCTAAAGAGAGGCATGTTTATTACAAAATGACATCGGAAGCAAACCGGTAATTGTAATGCGTTCTAAGCAAGGTAAATAAATAGCATTGGCATTACTAACACTAACTGATTGATGCAACAATTCTTGTTTTACGCATTAGCATATCCACATTAAGATATAAAATCTACTAGCTAAAGGGTTCATCTACTCGAGTGTATCTGTGTGTGTGTTCAGGTGTCTGGCGAACTTGTAATTAACGCGACTCGCGACCGGCGCACAGTTTGTAATAATTATTTGTTAGGTGAGGCACACGCTCATTGCTCAGCTCAGTTGTTTAAACAATAACATATGCACACACACACACACACACACACACATAAGCACATGATTTGTGCAAATTAATTATGGATTGTAGCATATAAATAATTATATAACTTGTTGTTGGGCAGTTCAATAAACTTGGCTTTGAAATAATTGCTAAATGCTTATCAACTTTTGCAGTGGTGTAGTGTGTGTAGAAAACAATCATCGATGTTTTCTTATTGATTTAGTGGTTGAACAAACTTTTTGAATGCGAGCGAGCTGTGCAGGGATTATGCTTAAAGGTCGCATTCGCAACAAGCCCAGCAAGACGTGACACAGAAATTTGTGTGTGACAATAATGGGCAATAACAAAAATGAATTATTAACAATGTTGGTAGCTGAACATGATGATCACGTGTTAAATGTTTGATTGAACATTGAATTGTTAAATTTGATTAAACAAAGTAGATTTGCATGCAAGTCGCTTGGCCTACAAGTGTTAAGCATCTTCATAAACACGCTTGTTGTTTCTCCAGTCTTTACTTGTTTTGGCACCAAAATGGTGCGTTTAGATTAGATAAAACGCAAAATCTGCTAAAATTGGACCAAGTTCGCGCTAGTTTGCAAACAGAGTTCTAAGTATACTCAGAAAAAACGTACGTATGTATGTGTGATAAATTTATCAGCTTATAGACAGTGCTCGAGCACTCTTTGTGCGTCAATACAAATTACTTTATTGTGCACTGTAATGCATTACGTATGCCAGTAGCGTTAATAAAATACACATTGTCAAAAGCAATTTTTAATTAAGTATATTTTACAAAACAAAAAGTAAATAAGTCGCCTTGCGCTTTCGTTCTGTCGTCACAGCAGGCGTATGCGCAATGTCGAAAAGAAGTGTGAGCTTATCAGCAACTCTCTCTCCAGCTTGGCTGTGTGTGCTTAACACAACATTTGCACTCCTTGCGGCCTCGAGGTGTTGCCGCTTGGTATCTGCCATTGTCGCACAACATGGCGTATGTGTGCTTTTGTCGCTATTTAGAGGTTAAGCGTTTATTTATTTGCATAGCGTGTTTTATTTTATGGGTCGCCGAAAAATGTGATTTCATATTTACGCTCAACGCTTGCAAATATTGACTATTTGCCATTGCTGCTGCTGCTGCTGCTGCTGCTGTTGCCCAAACATTTATAATTAAATATGTTTATGTTAATGAAAATTTTTTGGTGGCTCTTTATTGTTATTTAAAGCCTTGCACGTGCTTTAATTCGATCTGCAAGCAAGCAGCTTTGTGCTTTTGCCGACAGTTGCCGCAATTTTCTAGCCAAGATCTTGACATTATCTTTGCCATAGCATGACTCATCTCGGCGGGGAGGTTGCTGCTCTACTAAGGGAAAGTAGTAAATTTTTATCTGACTGCTAACTGCTTCAAACTGACAGTTACTTGTGTTTGGTGCCATTAAACTCACAAGCAAGTAAAAAGTTTCATTAATTAAAAATACCTGTCGCTGGTTGGGGCTAGGCAAATAGTTGAAACGCAATCTGTGTGGTAGGCAAATAACATAAATAGACATGACAAACGGTAAATTGCCAGCTTGGAATAAAAATATATTTCCCCATCCAGATATGCAGATAATTAAATCGACAGTTTCGAGTGCTTTTGTGGTCTAAATTTAGCCAATGACATTTACAATAGACCAAACGTGGTTTATCGCACTTTTTATTTTGCACATCTTGAGTGTTCCATAATTAGAGGAATACGACGCGGTGTCTAAGAGTTCCACAGTTCTTTGCCTTATCAACGCAATGGGCACACGTTTAATTCGAAATGACGTCTGTACTCGTATTAAATATTTGCTAGCTTTGTTGTATTTGCACAACGAAGCCATGTTTAATGTCTGATATTTAGACTGGGCGTATGCGTAATGTGCTTACAAATGCTTAACGGAAATGCAGCCACTGTAATATGTCAACAGCAACGGCAGACCTTTGTACAGTTTCGCAGCGGGAATGACTCAGCTTTTCACGCTCTCATTCTAGCTCTGATATATATGACGTTGCGTTGTCATCAGCATCAGCCTGCCCCAATGTTTTTATTTCTATTATCTCTAGCTGTAAGATTGTTAAACAGCAATTTGTCATTTTATAGTGATTGACAATCTGAAGCAATGTTTACAACAATAAGTGCTTGTTATCAGTTACTTATAAAAAGAGGAGTCTGCATATGTGCAATAACATATATAAACAATAAACTGTTCAAGCGTATAAAGCTGTTTACTTAACTTTTTTAAAGTGACTAATTTTTGGCCTTTTATCAACAAGTATGATTCTTTTTTTTAAAGAAATATTACATTTTGCCATTGTCATCCATCCTAACTGGCGCTATGTTTACTAAACAAATAACTTTTATAAAATCAACAACGTGGTCTTCTGCTATCGCCACACCTTAAATAACAAAACAAACTGAATTACTTGAGTAGCTTGTTGTGATTTACAAGCTTTTATATTTGTATAATATAAATTTAATTAAATGATACTTAGTAAGTTTTCATGGCGGCTTTCACGCTTAAAACATAATTCAGTTTATTGCTAATATACAAATATAGAGTACAATACTCTTAAGTTTTCCAAGGATAGAGGTAAGTTTTTTATAGCAACTACTGCTACTTGCTCGACTTTTCGCAGCACTGCTCGACAGTTTCTCGTTTTTGTGGGAAGTAGTGCTACATTAACATAGTATTGAATAGACTAACTATGAGCTAACATGAAAACATCGTCCCATTAAACAGTTAAAGCTGCACAATTCTTTGTCTATTTGCTGGCAGTCGCCTCCTTGTCGCCGGCCGTAAGCGCTGGAGACTTGGCAAAGTCTTCGAATGTGTCTTTCACTTTCTTCATGCCACGGCCTGCATAACAGGGCAGCATATGTACGAAGCGGAATGAGTTCTTCACGCCCTCGTTGTAGTAGTGTTTGGCCAGGAAGCGCATCTCGCCCGCCTTGGGCAGCTGTGGCACCTCAAACGGCAGCTTCTTTTTCGCCTGTTGCACATATGGACACAGCTCCGCCTTTATATTGTTGTACAGCTTATCCGTCTCCTCCGCGCTGCCCCAGATGCCAGCTTTGCGTGTATAGTAGACTGCACCAACCACGGCACCGCCGCGCAGCAAGAGACTGCCAGTAAGCAAAGAAGATTGACGTTACGTAATTTTCAAGCAGCAACGAACATCAATGCTTACCCAATAACCATGATGTGTGCTTAAAAGTTACGGAAGGGGAGTATATTCGTCTAATATAAGTCCAAACTTTAAAAAGTTCGGTCGCTAATCGTTGGTTTATTAAAAATAACAATAAATAACTCTGCTTATTGGCAAAACGATTTTCGATATACTCGTGGTCGATAGTCAACACATGTTACTGTTAAATTAACATTCTTGCTCCACACTTGCTCATTATGTTATGTTATGTTTGCGCGCGCTGTTAAATTCAAATCTTGTGTGTAAAAAACAAGTCTAAGCATTAACACACATATAATTCCTTTTATTAATATAAATATGGTATTGCGTCTCTATTGGATATGGATTTGTCACAGTAAACAGTAATATAAAACTCTTTGCACATCAATAACATGTTTGGTTTTGTTAAATTTCATTTGCTGGATTTTCATAAGTACAAATTTCTTTAAATATTTTTTTTAGTGGGCAATAATGCTCAATAGTTACTTGCTTCAACACATTTATAAGAAATATGGATTAAGAAACATTTTCATCATAACATTCAGATATAAAATACATATACATATGATGTATAACTATAATTTTTAAGTAATATACATAATACGGTTTAATATATATGTTTGATTATCCACAATTACGTCAATAGAAGTAGTTACTTAACATATACATATGTGAATATAACTTTATCTGGTGGCACTTTGAAATTAAAGTAGGTGGTTCTAGAGTTCATTTCCGAGTAGACTATGGAGGAGTGGTGCTGTGTTTAACTTAAGTGTTCTATTCGTTGCACCGTGTGCTTTATAATAATTCCATAAGTAATTCAAGTTTCGTATTGCTTTTCATTGTTTTGTGAACAAAAATTGACTTTCAGTTGATTGTGAATGATTTTCCACTATGCATAAATCATTTTACGATCATCAGTCTTCGCTTGTAAGCTGATTGTATTTTCTACATACATACGTATTTTATATACAATTTCGATTCAAGTTTATGTGTGTGTGTGTGTGTGCAGATTAACTTAACAGATTAAATTTGCAAGTGTTTCGTGTAGTTTTAACAAACATTCAACAGCAGGAAGACTACGAACTTTAAACACATAGCTATATATATAGAAAATACATTGAATAATTTGCCTATGGCAACACAGTTAACAGCTTATACTCAGTTTATATAACAGCTAACGGTTTTTAAATAGATGCTGAGTACTTTATTACTTTAGTTACGTTTAGAGGAAAGACTTTGAGATCGTTAATAGACGGCGCTTAGTTAAATTAAATTCAAAAACTCGGTGTACCAATTTTTCAAGATCTGTGTTAAAGTAACTGTCGTTGCCCTTCAAATCGTTTGAACAGCCTATTTACTTATTTTTTCGTATCTACAGATTCAGCTGGAGTCTCTTCAAGCTCTTTATTTACATTCGGCTGCTGCTGCTGCTGCTGCTCCTTTGTATCCTCTGGCTCTGCGACAGTGGGCACATCTTCTATGTCTATGGAATTCTCACGCTCAGTTATCTCTGGCATCTTAAGTGAGAAGCTGCTTAGTTTGCGCTCCACAGAGCCCAAGGAGCTTTGAGAGTCCGCCTTCAAGAGCGTCGAGCGTCGCTCGTTGATAACCCTAAGAGAGTCATACAGCTGATCATCGCCGGCGGCGGAATTGGATCCTCGCTCCAAGGAGCGTGCAAAGAAATCATCACGACCATTGGCTATGGCAGGCTTGGGGCGATAGAACTGTCGGGAACTGTTGCTTCGGTAGAGCATGGCCACCGATTTGGATTGCTGTTGCTGCTGCGGCTCATCCGTGCTGCTGCTTAGCGGCAGAAAGTCCGGACGCACTTTCTTTGGCGCATGCTCTTGCGTTACCAGCTCGTTGACTTCGGTGTAGGAAGCGTGGCAAACCGTTTCAACAATTGCACGCTCATCCAACAGCTCGATGCTCTCCTCCGGCACGGAAGGCTCCATGCTGCTCTGCCCGGACAATTGTCGCACGGGTGGTGGTGGCTCCGAGCAAACGGACAATTGACTGCTGTTGGTTAACAATTAATAGCTATAGCCTAGCTAGCAGTTACAGTTATCAAATGACACTAACCGGAACTCCTTTTCAACGGAAGGCGTTGCCGAGGGACCGGAACAGTAGCGTTTGGGTGAGCGCAGTATAGACTTGGGCATCACTTCCGGACTATGCAAATCCACCTGCACGCGTCGCGAATCAATGCTAGAGGTGCGACTTGCCACCGAAGCACAGCGTGCCGTCCAGCGGCCACTGTACGAGGAGTCAGAGAGAGTTGAGTTGCTGCGTCAATAGACAAGAGATTAGCTAGAAGTGTGAGTTAGAAATTTCGCACTTACCGCCTGTGGCCTAATGGACTGAAGCGCTCGCGGTCACGATCACGCTCGCGTTCGCGTTCGCGTGCTGCCTCCTCATGCTCAATGGGCCGCTGGCGCGAGAGCACATGCCTTTTGGCAGTGTCGGAGCGTTTATTGCGCTCAGCACGCTTGTCGCTGCTGCTCATGGCATGCGCGTTGACTACGCCCACGCCTGCATCGAAAGAGGATGCCTGCCAGTAGATGCGGCTTGCCGCCGCCGGCGGCTGCAACAATGCACACGTGGCATACTCTCTGGTGTTGCGCTGTATTAGGCTGGAGGAGTTGCTGAATTTGCGCGAATGATGAGCGCCGCTGCCGTGGTTAGCAGCGCTGCTTGGTGGACGTGTCTGACGCACGCGACGCACGCTGCTGCTCGAGGGCGGTTTGCGATGGGATTTGTGATGGCGATGATGGCGTTTGCAGCAGATTTTGTGTTGTTGTTGCGGCGAGAACAAATTGGAGTTGTGATTAGTGTTGTGGCAGGTGGCAGATGTATGAGCATTAGCATGTATGTTGGACAGATTGGGCACGGAACCGGTGAAGGTGAGACGGCGCAACTGTAGCTGAGGCGAGAAGCGTGTGGATGCGCTAATGTAAATGCAAAGCAATCAAAAAGCCAAACAGTGACAGCGCGAAAGTGACAGAGCATGAAAGAGAGAGATATAGAATGCAATGAAGCAGCCAATTTCAAAACTAAACAAACAATTTGCATAATGTTGTTAATGATATGAGTAAATAAATAAATGTAGTTAGTGTACGTTCAAGTACCTTAGCGATTTGGAGAACTTGATGAGCTCGGCGGTGAGCGCTTCGCGATCAAACGGTTGCTGCTGCTGCTGTTGATGCTGCCCAGCGGCAGCGCCACCAGCTGCAGCCTGATGCGCATCCCCAGGCGAGGAGCGAAAGACGCCAAAGTGCTGATCCCAGCGTGTCGACTGATATTGGGCACCTGCAGCGCAGAAGTTTGCTTTGAATTTCAAATTAGCTGTGACTGCAACTTACCCATGCCACGCCTCTGAGAGGCTGAGCTGCCTTGATTGCTGCGCCCGCCAGTTTTGTTGCAACTGCCAGCGCCCGCGCGTAGACGCGCGGGCACTACCTTGGCCGCGGAGTCGCGCGCCTCAAAGGTCATCACACACGAGGCGACCACAATGAAGCCACCGAAGCCCATCACAATGGGGCCCACATACGAGAAGTTATTCAAATGGAAGCCCTTCAAATCGTTCTTGACGCGCACTGTCACATTGCCGCGCAGCTCCGAGCCCGTGGACAGATGATCCGCATAGTAGCCCAGCGTGGCCATGCCAGCGCCCAATAGCATCAGCGTTAGTCCCAGTATGAGCGCTCGGCATGCGTGCCACAAGCATTTCGAGGACATCTTGCCACGCACCACCTGCACATTCCAAGTGGCACCGGAGGCCGGATGTGCGCGTCTCAGATTGCCCAGCGAATGCTTGCGCCGTGTGGTGCCCACACCACCGCTGCGACGTGACGGCATTACAGCCACATTGAACGCTCTCTTGCCGGTGTATTAATAGCCAAGTGGCGCCAAGGACGCGCGCTGTAACAAAAGGACTTGTTAAGCTCTGCGCATTGTTAACGATGTGAAGTTGATTCTCCGCTCTTGACAAAATAAATAAAATATATGGAAATTCAAAGCCGCTCATCGAAAGACGATTAAATGCCAAGAGATGTAAGCAGCTATTAAAGATACTTTACAATCCTAAATTTAATACGAATACGCGTTAAGATATATGCATGCTATTAAATGTGTAATCTTTATTTTTTTACTTAAGCAAACAAAGGAGTTCACACAATCTTTTTTTTCAGAATAAATCACTCTAAAAAGCTTGGCAGGATAGTCGTTTTAAACTTTTAGCATTACTTGCATGTTTTTCCAAGAGACTTAGAGCCATATATTTCGCAAGATAGAGCCAACTACCTTAAATGCGTTTCAAATATTTATTACCAAGTCGCAAATTGTATAGAAGCATTTAGAAAATATTTTGAAAGCTCAACAAACTTTACAATTAAGCCAAAAGTTTAATGAAAAATATATAAATTACACATTAAAGAGTTATTCACTTAAAAATATGTATGTTCTGTTATGTGGGAGTATGTGGGCACATTTTAATTGAATGCCACATAACCGTTTTGTTTTGATTTTTATTGAGAAACTTAAAGGTCAAAGGCTTTTATATTATTAATTTTATGTGCATGCTAGTCAAATTTGTTTGCCGTGGGCCGAAGGTTAAAAGAATAAATAACTTTAAGTGGCATTACGATAGCAAATCCAATATTATAGAAACATGTATAGTAGGGCAACAAATTGTTGAGAGGCACGATCACCATGTTGTTTCTGTACCTTAACAATATACTATGTGTGGACATGTGCGTGAGCTTGTGGGGAAAGGCAATGCTGTATATGTATTTGTAGGCCTGGGGGCTTCGGGCTGTGTGTTTGGTTATGTTTGCCTCAGTTCAGTATGCGCTTGTTTGCTGTTTGTTGCTGTTGGCATGTTGACATTAAACTTGTCAGTGCAAGAATAGTTGACTTACACTTGTGAGTGTACAAACGTCAACATCTCGCAAATTTAGCCGGTCTAAAACGAAGGCGCGCGGCGGATCCACCGAGAAATGTTTGCAACTGAAGAAGCTGATAACAAGCTGCTTTGCTAACTGGTTGACAGCCAAGCATAAGAACAACAACAATAACAATAAGAGAAACAAAAACAGGTGGGCAAGACATGATACAAGAGTGTTGCATGCTTCTAATGCTATTTATATAACTCACACTTGACACGCACGCACACGCATGCAATTTGCATAATTAATGATACTTACACGATTTGATTTAAATTGATGCTGTCTCTAATGCATTTTCATTAATCTGACTGGCTTAAGTAGTTTGCTTGTCGTTCGATTATTGCTGCGTAGTCTTTTGTTTGTTTTCACATGAAATTTGCGCTTTTGTTTGACCTAAAACAAAATTGCTTTTCACTTAGGTACGTGTGTATATATGTATGTATACTTTAGGTATTCATTAGAACGCTTCACTTGTCCTGCTCGCTGCTCGCACTATATCTTTGTTCTTATTACAATCAAATTTCAACGTCATGGCTTCTTTATGCTGTTCACGTCTCCACTTCCTATGTATGTATGCATAACTTGAGTTTAACTTTAATTTTTCATTCAGCCAAGACTTTTTTCGCAGCTTCAACAACTACTACTTGCAGCACTTTTCACTAAACAAAGCAAAACGAAACGCAACTTTATGCGCCACAACCGAAGGACAACTGCTCAAGTCCAGCATCCGAGCGCTTCTGATAAGGACACTATACGATATGGCATATCGATAATATACTTGCGATATATCTCTGGATAAATGGATGAGCAAAGAGTCGGCGTATTCACCTGTTGTTTGGCTGCAAAGAGAGAGACATAGAGAGAGAGCAACTGAGAATGTATAAGGGTTGGGAAAAGGCATAAATATTGGGCATAAAAGTGCAGCATACTTACAAGCGCCCTCTATTCGGTGTTAAATGTAAATGAGCTACGAACAAGCAGTGCACTGAATGAAGAAAAACTGCTTTACGTTTTGCAAAAATTGTTATATGCATGGATAGTAAATGCAACTGCGAAAAACAGAGCGTGAACTCAGTTCTATGCATAAAATGGGTGTTATAATAAAATTTCCTAAAAAAGGGATGTATGTATAACAGTGAGAAAATTATTGTAAGACACAAGTTTAAAGTGAGAAAAGCTGTTATACTTTTATCAAAAATTATTACAGTATGCTTCAGCAGTATACAATAGGATGCGTCTTTAAAATTGGTTAAATATATGCAAATTGAGAAGAAGTATTGTATGATTAAAATAATATTATTATTCTATAGTCCTTGCTAAGAAAATCTTAAAATCAATGATTAGGTAAAAGTATAATAAATACAGCTTAATTGTAATCCATAATCATATAAAGTTTACACATAAGATAAAATGAGGTATTGTATTAAAGTTATAAAATAAAAGGATACAACGGTAAGGAGAAAATTAAAGAGTTTTGTGCACACGCTTTAATCAAATTTAACTGCTTTCCGAAAAAAAAAAAACTTAACGAATTTCGACCTAAACGTATGGGGCAATTCACCCTCAACAATGCTATAGGGGTTGAAACTCAACACGAGTGAAATGCCAATTGACTCAACAAATTCGCCGCATTTCCCCGCATTGCGAGCCCCGCCTAAGAACCCGAGCAAGTCAACGATTCAGAGATTTTCATTTTAGACAGGTTCTCCAAGTCACAAACAATTCAAATTTCAACAGTCATAAACGAAGTGTAACGGCGTGTTGACGTGTTCTGTGGAAGCGCGGAAAACGCTCGAGAGCAATCAAAGTGTCCCATGTCTATAGTACTCGCATCCGTGGTGCAAAGTGAAGACAAGACGGCGTATTAAATCCGATATCAAGTTTGCGTGTAGTACGTGCAACCGCAAATATTCTATGATTTACCTATGAGCAGAAGCTATTGTGCGTGCAGCTCTGATAAAGCGAATGCTAATTCTTGCGTGCATGCAATAAATGTAATAAAATATTGTTAATAATCGTATGCAAGTTGTCAAGTGGAGTCCGCAGTGTTTGTTTGAATATAAACGCCAAACGCCAAATTGTGGGCGTAGCACAAAGAAGGAAAAAAAACGCTTGTCGCGGTTTTAGGGCCTAGATGAGAATTTTTTGTGGGCAAAAGTCAAGCTGTCGACGCTTTGTGAAATTCTATCTATGAGATTGGCATAACGTGTAACCAAAGACAATACAACTGTGCATGTGGAATGGGACTATAAAAAAGCAGCAAATGTTATAGAATTACGAGACATGTTTTTATTTCTTTCATAAAAAACCATTTGGTGCTAATTTACATTTTTACATTTACATTTATTGAAATTGCCCAACGGAGGCTGCTTTTATGCCTTGCTATTGAATGGACAGCTGCTGCATGTCCATTTTTTATATAGTTTTCTAAAAACATAAATTCCAAATAGAATTGCATGTGCGTGCGTGTGTGTGTGTGTGCGAGTGTGTGTGTGTGCATTATGAATGCAGGTGTAAAAACTAGGCATACACCTAGGCTTCGAATCGTTTCGTGTGCTGCTTTTATGTTGCCCTAGAAATATAAATGTGCGCTATATGCATATAAACAAATGCCTGGTCATAAAGCAAACAAACTGCCAAAAAAAAAATATATGGAAATTTATGTACAAGGCATTGGGCTTTAGCTGTCAAAAAGCGTTGTACATATTTGGGGCAACAGCCAATCAAGTAAACGTATTGAAAACTAATGCAAAACTTGTTAGGCTTAAAGTTGTAAACGTTTGTGTTATTTAAGCAATTTATTTTGTATCGCGTGCTGGCTGCTAAATTATGCATAGCATAGCCACAGGCGCTACAGTTTGATAATTCATAAAGTGTTTATTGAAAAACAAAACAACAAAATGGCTACTCAAAGTAAATGCCAATAATTATATTATTGAACTCGATAAATTGCAGCTTAAATGCTAATTATTAATTCCATAAAATTTTAAACGCAGTGCACTAAAATAGTTTTAATGAAATTAGCGTAAACAAAACCAATTAACAATTAACAAACCGGCAGCCAAAAAAACAGCAACAAACAATTGAAATAAGCAAGCAGCGATTAAACCAAAGCTCAATGCAGTTAGCCAAATGTGTTATAGATAAAGCAAATTCCACGCAGGAATTCACAATTGCAAAATGCGTTTAAATGCAACGACAACAAAAGCAGCAAAACCAAAAACAAAAACAACAACAACCACTCGACTTAGCAAGCGAACAACAACAACATCAACATTAACAAAACGACAAATTGAACGCTTTTTATGCAACTTAATACATTTAGTGATACTAACAACAACAATTATGTGCTCAGTTAGTGCAATTGGCACTGGTCTATTGCGCCTGCCAAAGGCCAAAGCCAGTCGTGTGAGTAACAACAACGACAATATGCACGACTATGCGCCGCAATTTGATGAGTTGCTGCCAGTAACAGCAGCAACATCTGCCACTGTCGAGTTGCCAGCAACAGCAACAGCGGCAACAGCAGCAGCTACAGCAACATCCGCCGTATTTCAATTTACAGCTGCAGCGGCCGACACACACATGCCAACCCACACACATATGCAGTCGACACGGATTAGTTACGGTAAGTGGAAGCCCTCAATTGTGTGGTTATCCAACAGTTGGAGCGACGAATGCGAATCCGAATGCCAGTACGAGTACTTAACTACGTAATGTATGTAGCATAATGTAATTGAGCAACTGGCACGCCCACAAAGGCGTGCTACACTCGCAGCTCATGTTTGCCACTGGCTGGCCTTGAACAAAACTTTTAAATAAGAAAGTTCACTCGCGTATAAGTAGAACGCGCTAGTAAAATAAAAAAATGAATAAAATTATTTTCCCATGACAATTCTTCTGTTTTTTTTAAATTTTTAGCTTAATGCAGTTGCCTACATTAAATAGGCGTAAACTTTTGCTGCTGCCTGTTCAAGTTTATTTGCCACTCATTGCATTTAATTAAAGTATTGACAGCCATTTCAATTAAATAATTAATGTAGGTAGCTCTGCGTATATATATATTTTTTAAATAAAACAACAAACATTTTATTTTCTCTTTTTAAAGCACACTCAAAAAAAAAAACAATGCAATCAGTGTATGTTTGCTCAGAAAACTGTTTGCTGTCCCCAAGGAATACGAATTATTTATTAAGCTGAAAATTGCAAGAGAAACTCAAGACAAGCCATGTCATGAAATTAAACTCCCACATCCTAACAACAATGGCAAATCATTTTTGATATATTTTGCCATATTAATTTCAAGAAATTAAACTATATTTCATATTGAATTGAGCTGCGTGGAGTTTTGATTCACATTTCATGTGCAAATCGCCAGTAATAAATCCAATACTATGTGCGATCATTGACACGAGCCGTGTTATTTATAGACTCATTAATCTGGCGCACATTCTTCTTTTTCCTTTAAACGAAATGCGTGGAAAACACAAAACACAATTGACCCACAAAATAAAAAAAACAAGAAGCAAAAACCTTACCGTCAATGGCTCAGTCTTTATTACAACATATTAATCACAATGCTCTTGGGCAGCAAACAAGAAAAACCAAACATTGCTCCAGAGTAAATGAAAATGTGATGCTCTTATGTGATGTTCGATAAACAAATAAGAGCCAGTAAGCGTAACCATTATAACTTTTATCATAGAAAGAAATAAACTTTTTATAGCTAAATTAATAATGATTTTATTTTAACTTATAAAAATCTGCACATAACTTTCATAGCTAGTAATTGTTATAAACATAGATTTTGCGTTTCTAACAATAAATAAGGGAGGCGTTATAAATTATGCTTCAGTTATAATACTCGTACTCGTAGCTAGGGTAACTAACCAAACACATGTATACTCTCAGCTTACATATGTATGTGTTTGCCCATGTTTTCCAACTCCAACTAACTTGTCTTTTATTCTACGACACACATACTAGATTCCAATGAAATCGATAATTCCTATGCTGCCGCAGTAGAACCAGCAGCAGCAGCAGATGTTGCTTTGGATGCTGCTGCCGCCGATGACGTCGAAACAGTCGCTGATGATTACATCATGGTTGCTACAACCGACGAGAAAAATGACAAACCAGCAACAGCAGCAGCAGCAGCAACAATGGCAACAGCAACCAGCTCGTGGCATTTAATGAATGCAAGAGCACAAGATTTATTATCCTTATCGCAGCTAAGTTCAGATGGAACATCATCTGCGCGAACGCCAGCGCAACACGAGAAAAACGCATCAAGTCTGAAAAACTCCATTGGAGGCGCCATATCTTCTGCTGGCACAACATTTCAACAAATTGGTTCACAAAAAATCAATGGGCATGTGACCACAGCCCCAGCAAACAATAGTGCGGCAAATCAACCGGCTGCAACGCCTTCCTCCATATCTACAGCATCGGCCACTCACCGACCCGTCGTACACAACTCGGCCAAGAAAGTGGATAGTAAATATATTCTGCCCAAGCCGCAAAAGACCGATGCACCAATGCTCAACTATATCTTTGATACGCATTCATCGGCCAACAAGCATCATCATCATGATCAGAGGTGGGTGCAAGTAATATTTTAGTATTATTCAATATAAAATACATATTGTGAATACAAACTAAGCTTGGTATCAAAAACGTAGCAACATATATAATATTTTTTTGTATGCACAAGTCTTTAGGAGCTTTGTTGTGAGGCGGCTTTGCAGCTAGGCGCACACACACACACACACACAACTGTTGACCAATAAAGCTGCACCTGTTTGTATGCGTATTTTTACATAAATTACTTTCTACTCTCCCCAGATACGGGCCACATTTTGAGGACGTGCAACGCGTGGGACAGCCAACAAATATGACTGTGCAGGCGGGCAGCAGCATTCATTTAAATTGCAGAATCTCATTGCTGCAAGATAAGACTGTAAGTTGCTTTGAGACTAGACAAGTAGTTATATATGCAGTTGCAGCTCACATGTTGTATACTTAATAACTGAGTTTCAACTGCAAACGCTATATGTGATTAAATTAAAGCTCACGCTTGTGACAAATACAATTTGTGCAGGTCTCTTGGGTGCGTCGCAGTGCGCAAAATGAGGAAAATGCACTAGATTTGCTCACAGTGGGCCTAACGGCCTATACTGGTGATAAACGCTATAAAATGGAATTTCAATATCCCAACAATTGGCGACTGAGAATTGTGAACGTTAAAAAGGATGATGAGGCCACCTATGAATGCCAGATATCAACGCATCCGCCACGCGTTATACAAATTAATTTGCATGTTAACGGTATGTAAATGAGTACAGAGTCCTACACAGTCGGTTGCGCACCGAATTTAATTTTGTCATTTATTTACTCATTATCAAATTCATTTTTCTAAATCATTTAAGTCATGCCATAAATTCATTAATAAAAAAATATCGCGTATACGTTTAATTTTGCATGCAGCCCCAAAAGTTATGATTGTGGACGAGTATGGAGATCCATTGCAGGAGAAATATTATGAAATTGACTCAACGTTGCAATTGTCCTGTGTGGTGCGTAATGTGGCCATGACCAGCTCTGTCGTATTTTGGAAGCATAGCGACGATACGCTCAACTATGATGTCACGCGTGGTGGTGTTAGGTAAATAAAATAGCATAATTAAACTACAGTGGATAATCATACATATATACCAATTAGCGTTAAAACTGAACTGATGGAGGATGGTGCAAACTCAACTTTGTCTATAGCCAAAATAAATAAAGCGGATTCGGGCAATTATACTTGCGCTATAAGTGAATTTCAAAACTTTAGCATTGTTGTGCATATACTGAATGGTAAGTAATAAAGCTTAAATGAAACTGATATACATTTATATATGTGCGTTTTATATATGCAGGCGAAAGTTTTGCTGAGCTGCATCTGGTCGCATCTGGTCTTGTTCAACCCGCTTGGCTTAATATGTTTGGCATATGTCTGCTATTGTTGTTAATTAGCGATTGCAGATGGTTTACCTTAAGCTAAAGTTAACAAAGTGGTGCATATGTTTTTTTCTATGCATTTTCTGCTAAAAATATATGTAATAGTCATAAATTGTTCAAACTGGTAGTCCTCTTGTGTACATTTTTGTTAATTAATTGTAAAGATTTTGACAACTAGCATGAAGTTATTAGAAATAACTAAAAACTAAGTTTAAAACAAGTTTAAAAATAAATGAAACTAAAACTGAATAATTGTTAATGACTTAAGCACGTACTCTAAGTAAATGCCTGCTGATAAAAATTTATATGGTTTGATTGTTTTACATTTATTAAACTAGCAAAAATTTGTACATGTAACAGCACACAAACATACACATAAACATACATATAGACATATTAAATTAATGTTAAACTAAGTCTGGCGCCAAGTATGCCAACGAATTTCCATAGAACATTTAAAATGATGCATATAAAATACAGGTATAAGTCTAAATATCTATAAAAACGAAGAAAGACAGAGTGGAAATTAAATCGAAAGCTCTACACTGGCATACATAGCTTAGGCTTAAGTACTATCACAGCCTAAGCCATGTACTATAATTGAATGCTTAAAGGTAACTAGCGTCTAAGCCAATAAATAATTAATAAATACAACAACTACAATGATAAAACATAGTTATGAGTTTAAACAATTTTTATTAGCACTTTAATGCTTTACAACTTCAACGTAACACTTTCAGTACTTATAGCATTATAGATAAATGTATTATCAATGGGCTTGTATTGTGTGGTAATGATCTTGATAACCTCCTGAGCAGCGCAGCCGCCAATAAAAGCAGACACTGCATGCAGCTCTGCACCGCCATAGCGACATATCTCATGCAGCACATCGTCACTGATGCTGGCTTGCAAGCCCAAATCAGTTAGCATCTTGCTGGCAATGCTCTTCAGCCGTCCAATATCCTGCTCGACGGCGCATTCGCCGGGTATGCTGCCGCATTCACTAAGGAAACGCTCGTAGGCGCGCAGCGCAAAATTGTAAGCAGTCAAAGGATCCTGCAGCTCATTGTCCTCCACTAAAGCACAGATAATTAGAATTGCACAAATTCAATAGTAATTAAATTAGCCTACCTAATGGCTGCAAGCGGCAGCTCTTCTCGTACTCGTCAGCGATGCGTGTTCCACGCAAAACAGCCAAACCTGCAGACTCACGGCAAAATAGACGCACTGTACGTTCGTCTATGCTGTCCGCTGGCAGCGACATCTGCTTGAGATATTCCTGACATTTGTGATATACCTGGTCGGCATCTTGCAGCGCCTGTTGGCGATAGATCTGCTGCAGTGTTATATAAGCATCTGTATTGGCCGTCATGTCGGGCAGCACACCTGGCAGTGGCAAATACCCTTTGTTCTCCTCCACTACAAAGTGCTTCAATGCCTTGGTCATGATCCAAAAGGCGTCGCTCTGTTGTAAGTAAACAATATAATTAAGTTAAATGAGTCATATGCTAATGCTGCTTACCTTTTTATGCAACTGCTCGCAAGCATCGTCCTCGAATATAGCTTTAAGCGCTTTTGGCACCATGCCAGCACCAAATGCAGTATTCACAGCCTTGATTGCCTCCTCATAGTTTTCCTCGTCGGTCTGCATTGCAGCTCTGATTAGTTCGCGTAGCGTTGTCTTCTCTTTATAAGTGCTGGGTGCTTGTTTTCCATCTCCTTGCTCTTTCTGCCAGAGTTTTAAATATTTGTAGAGCACCAACAGCCAGGGCACTTTACTTGTAACCTCAGTGCTTTCTAGATGCTCACGTAAGGCATCAAATGGGTGTTCCAACCTTAAGTCGAACTGCCTATTATCGGGATGCGCTTCCACAATGCAATGCTCTTTTAGTTGCAGGCGTATGCTGCCCAGCATGCCCAACGAACGACAGTAGACAAGCGGCACATTGGATTCCCACAGACGATTGGCTAGCTGTAGCAATGAACGCTCGTTTAGATTTGAAGCAATGACCAAATCGAAGCTTTCAAAGAAATTTGGTCGATTTGACAGTATATAGTCGACACTTTCGTCTACATAGTCGCCATTAACATCTGGGTTCAGCTCCTGCAGCAGCTGCATACATGCCAAAGCCTTTGACTTTCCAAGATAGCTGGCATCTAAAAAAAAACTATAACAATTCCTTTCTAAAACTGCAGCTTTAACAGTTAACAGATTATCTACATACTTATTGCCCAAGTCCTCCTCTTTAACCGAGCTTCCATCGGTTACGGTAAAGCCACCAATGCCAGGCAAAACAAGTCCTTTTGCTGTTTCGCAGCCAACAGCTGTCACATTTACCAAGCAAATTGTTGCCGCCTCAAGTAACGTTTGCCCATGCTCGCCCCATAGCCTGTGAATTACGACAATTACATATATAACATTGTTGGAATCTTTTAAATGTATTTACCTAATTTGCCTATCATATTTTTTGCTTTTATCTGATAATTCGGGCGATTTAGGTGCAGGAGCAGGCGAAGACATTTTGACAAAGCCGGTTGCAAAAAATTTGGCACGGGAGTGTTGCAAGTCGTGACCAGCATAAGTGTGGCGGCAGGCGATTACAGTAAACAAACTACTGCTTTTCAAAAGGCACAAGCCACTTTATTCATTTAAACAGTTTAAAATAATACATGGAACATTTAACATTTTATATGTGTTAGTTGTTCTTCTCTCCAATTTATTTGGATCTTACACAACTACATACATACAACATATCAGTCTTTACAAATAATTTGTATAAACTAAGCTTTTTTTCGTTTTTGACATAACGGTAAAAGATAATACCAAGTTCTGAGCAAAACCAAATACATAGTGTTTTCATTTTCTATTGTAAAAAAAATCATGCTATGCAGAAAGCTTATTAAAGCTAATTAACTCGATAAGTAATTTTATAATACCTCATCTGAACTTTGCGTGTTTTTTAACACTGTATACACGCATACATACATATGTTTTACAATTACGCTTTGGTGAATTCATTCGCGTCGTAATTTCACAACGACTTGTGTTTTGTGGACTACATGGTTAATTTGCTAGAGAAAACCGCGCTTAAATACAAATTAATATTATCACCGAGAGAATGCCAGCCAGGAGAAGAACTGCAGGCCCATCCACAAGCACCGGAGGTGGTAGCACAGAGACAAGTCCACAGTCAGACGATCCCGCATACAAGTTGAAAAGAAAAAAGAATAATGAGGTAAGTGTAAGCAAAACAAAACATAAATTTATCAACAATGTTGCTAGCCTAGATGCCCAAATGCGCTATGTTCGACATCCAAAAATAGCATCACGGAAATGCTTGCACTCAATTAAATTTCAATCTTTTCACACTTGTAGGCCGTACAGCGTACACGCGAAAAGACGAAAAAGTCGGCTGAGGAGCGCAAGAATCGTATTGAATTTCTGAAGGAAGATAATGTAAAGCTTCAGACTTCCATCGATTCAGAAAAGAAACATATTGCATGGCTGCGAGGACTTATACTGGAGGGCAAGAAGAATGCACAGAACGCAGCTGCGATAGATGAGATAAATGAGCTGTTGCAAAGCTCTGAAGATGATGAAGATGTCATACCGCAATATAAAAATGACTAACGAACAATTGCTCTTAATTTATCTTATATTATTTACGTATTTTTAATTGTTACTAACCGTCATAGACATCAAGTTTTTCCATGTGCAGCGAGAAAACCTCGTCCATTATGCTTAGTTGTTTAATATAAATAAATATCGTTTAATGTAATCAAAATTCCTCTCGTAGCGTGTGTTCGTTGCCGTATATTGTTACGGCTCCTCAGTCTTATAGGCTCTTTGTTGTTGTGTCGGCTTGGAGCACTTCCGTCTTCACACTGCTGGGCATTGATTTATTGCACTTTTCATATAAGCGTGGTGTTTGCTTGTATTAGTTGACGTTATAATTAGTCTACACTTGTCGTTCAGCTTGTGGTTTTGGTGACTGAGAAGCGTTCGGGCGTATTATAGAAAATAAAATGAATGTTGCCGCCTTTCTCATATGATTAGCACTGTTTTTATGTTTTATTCTATTAAACGTCACATGCCTATGCAAAGTCAACTATTACTTTTTTAAATTACAAGTTTTTGTCATACTTGCTGCCTGATTACTTCGGGAATTTTTCAACTAATTAATCTACACCTGCGTACACATTCATGAAAAGGACATGTTATTTATTGCTTGCTATTAAATTAATAATTTCACGTAACTAATTTTTAGTTGTTTTGATTTCTTGCAGTGTTATTTAACGCTTAAGACGCAAACAGCTGATTGTGAGTGTTGTAAGCAGATAGTTTTTAAATACATAATCAGGGCTGCACAGAAATGGAAATTCAATAGCTTCATTCAAAATATTTGTTCACTACTATGCTACAAAATTTAAAGTCATAATAATAATGCTGCTGCCCTTAAAGACATACGAGCTCAAATTCGACTCCACCACCAATATCTACCAGCTTAAACGTCAAATAGCCGAATATGGAACAAAAACCCAAACTCAACTCTTTCAAGCGTTCCGCTTCGATGTCCATGAGGGGCGAACTTCCAGCGATTTGCAGCTCCAGCGACAGGAGTAATGATTCTTATTACTTTAACAAGCCCCAAACTGTTGCAAAAAAAGAAAATCTGCGTTCAACAGGCAAATTTTTAAGCTTCTTTTCTCTTTTCTCAAAAAAATCGCCCAAAAATTTGGTCAACAAGCAGCGAAGAACTTTGAGTCAAGCATCTCTGAGGCGCCACAAAGCTAGACCAAATATACCGTTAAGTGACCAGGATATTCGCAGGCTTATAGACATTTACAATAGGCACAATAACCTATACAATCCCCAGCATCCATTATATGGTGACAAAGATGCCGATGATGAGTGCTTTGAACAAATGTCTCGTAATTTTGAGCATACCACACCTGACCAACTGAAGAGCTATCTCCACATGTTGCGCTCTTTATTCATTCGTGAGCATTCCATTATTGAACACGCGCTCCAACGCTATGGCGAGCATTTAACGCCCTCAATACAATACTACAATGAGCTGCTCTTTCTAGTACCGCATTTGGTTAGCCAAACCACTGACATGTCTGGCTCTAGTCGGCAACGTAGCGGCCAAGCTGATGCTGATTCATTTTCTCAATTTAATTATCAATATAGGAGTGGCTTTGGCAGCCTGCCAACCCAATATATGTTTGGCAAAAGCAAGAATAAGTCTAAGGATGTCGAGAAGCCCAAGGATGCCGAAGAGCCCAAGAAGTCAGATAAGCCCAAAAGAAAACCATTTTCCTGCCTGAATCGTAAAAAAAAGAAAGAGGCACAAAAACCAAATGATAAGAGTGAAGAAACTTTAAAGGAGCAGGATCAGAAATCCTTGGCTAGCAAAAAGGAAGATGAGGAGCAAGTTAACTCAACCAAGTACATGGACGAAACACCAGGAAACTCTGAAGTTACGATAAATTCCAAAGCGAATACCATGGGGGAAACGGAAACGGAAAGAAGCATGGAAGGGAATAAAAGTCGTGTTGAATTTTCAGAGACAAAGACAACTGAAAGCGCAACAAACAAATCCCAGGCAGAATTAGAATCTAACGCCAAAAGCGAGACACAAGCAAAGGAGGAAACCAAAAGCAAACAATGTGAAGCCGACTGCCAAGCAAAATGCAATGCACAGTCCAGCCAAAAATCTGAAGAAACCAACGAAAACTCAAATGCAACTTGCAAATGCCCCTCATATTCCGACTGCCAAGCCATATGTAAGGAAGCCCTAAAAAGCGAATGCTGTGGAACTGATAAATATGGCAGTAACGAACAGGTGCGCATGCTATGCGATATGATATGGATAGAGCTTAATTCGGCACCTGATTTTATATACTTTGATGCCAAGTGGCGCATCATTGAGATACTGCGTGAGGTCCACAAGCGTCAAATAGTACACAACAAAGGTACACCGCAAAACAATGGACAGATCATCTTGCCTACACCAATGTGCCTTTGCGCTGCGCGAGATAATGAGCGTAAAAATAATAGAAGATGTTCTTGCGGTCCGCCAGATAATGACCCCAAAAATGGGTCTGATCGTAAGCCATGCCCCGTCCTGAGCCAGGATAAGGCGAAAACATGTCCAACAGCTGAACAGCTTGCGATTACGCGTATCTGCAATCAGCTGAAGTCACGTCATTGTCCCTTTTGCTGTAGGCGCGACTGAGTATTCTTATCTCTGACATACTTTATAGGAGATAAGCGCAATCATGGGTCAGTTTCAAAGCAGCAGCCATTGAGAATGGATACGCTGCTCAGAAGCTCCAAGCTGTTAAAGCATTGGCCGACTATTTTGGCAACTTTACTAATTGCCTTTGCCTTAAAGTACATTCATAGGCATAGTAAAAGGCAATTAGTAAAGTTGCCAAAATAGTCGGCCAATGCTTTAACAGCTTGGAGCTTCTGAGCAGCGTATCCATTCTCAATGGCTGCTGCTTTGAAACTGACCCATGATTGCGCTTATGCATAGTAAGAGACGTCTGGACGGCGAGGAGGATGTGGCAGGTATGATTACAGCTGTAATGAGATTGCTATAATTAAAGTTTATGCACTTCCGCAGTTGATTTCGACAATGCAGCTATAGACTTACAGCCCGCCTTGGAAGAAAAACCCCATGTGAGCTACGTGCCGGGACATAATCTTAATCCAGATGGCGCTAGGCGATTCTATGAGCTTGTTAATGGACGACGCAGTGTGCGTGCTTTTAATGCCAGCAGCAAGCCACCCATGCACGTACTGGAAGATTGCATACGTGCCGCAGGCACAGCACCTAGTGGCGCACATACAGAGCCCTGGACATTTTGCGTGGTTCAAGACTTGATCATCAAGCAACAAGTGCGTGAAATTGTGGAGTATGAGGAACATATTAACTACAGCAGCCGCATGCATGCCCAATGGATTACGGATCTACGACCACTACAAACCAAACCCGTGAAACAGTATCTAAGCGATGCGCCATATCTTATACTAATCTTCAAGCAAACCTACGGGCGCACTGCTGATGGACGCAAGAAACTGCATTACTATAATGAAATATCAACTTCCATTGCAACTGGCGTTTTGCTGTGTGCTCTACAGGCAGCAGGGATAAGCTCTTTGGTAACCACACCACTCAATTGTGGCCCTGCGCTGCGTCGTTTACTCAAACGCCCGGCAAATGAGAAATTGTTAATCTTACTTGCTGTTGGCTATGCATCAAAAGATTGTCTAGTGCCGGATCTGCAACGCAAGGGATTATCCGATATTATGGTTAGATATTAAAAAATTATATTGTGAGAATAAATAGCGAAATAAATCAAGAAACATACATTTACTGTGCAATTATTAGTCGGTTTCGTAAATTTAAAATACGTCTTATAGCACATTATTTGATTCGATAACAATAAACGCATATCGAGCAAACTATCGAGCATTTTGTTGATATATTGAGCCCTCGTTCAACACACTGTCTTCCGCGTAATGAATTAAAACAAGAAAGTAAAATTTCAACGCGTTCGATTCGGTTGTGTCGTCGCTATTTTCTTGTATTTTCCATGAAAACAAATTAAACTATTTGAGATAAATAAAAATGAGCAGAATTAATTGCGCTATAGTGAACAATGCGAGTCTACAAAGACTTTAAAGAAAATTATAAACGTGTCGATGCAACAGCAAATAAGTGGGAAAGAATGAGAGCGCAAAGCAGATGCCAAAGAGCGTCGCGCCGCATATGTGTTGGTCTTTGCGTGCGTATGTGTATATGTATGTGAAGTAGAAAGCGGCGGTAAAAACTTGTAAAAATCTCACATATGCACATAAAATTTATATACCTAATGTGAATTTAACAATCTGAATTCTAGCAAGATAGAATTTTAACGTCAATTGGAAAGCGAGAAAAGTAGCGCTTATTGCATCAGGCAGAAACTGCAAGCCAAAACAAAACAAATGTGAAACGTAGCCGCTGCTACGAAAAGTGACACGAAATACGGTGTGTGTGCGCGTAATAAGAAGAAATAAAGACTCACAGCAAAAAAGGCAAAAGAAAAATAGTGCATGCGAAGAGCAAGAACAAAGCGCAATTGGAAAATTTTCTGGTGATAGTCACCTATTTGCAACAAACAAATTGTTAAATAATATACAAAAGTGAATATAAAATTAATATTACTGGAGCGCACAACATTTGGGTGCGCGCCAATACAAACGCACTTAAGGCAAAGATAATTGTTTTAGATTATTTTTATTGCTCTAAGGTGAGTTGTTGTAGTTTTGCATACGATGAAAGGTGTTGCTGCTCAAACTGTACCAGTGCTAATGATAAATGTAACAGTTTTAAAAAATAAATAAATTACTAAATTGTTATACACAATTTATGTGTGTATCTACAAAAAATGTCATATGCTTTATATTTTTATAAGCGCGCGTCCAATACATCACATCTCTATTCCAAACTGTACCATATTGCTGATTGGACAACAAACCTAGAGTGCGACAGAGAGGGCGCAATAACTTTTTCATTCTTTCTCTTAATCAGCTGTGTGAACTGTTTTTTCTACATTTTACAGATTACCACAGTGCTACGTAAGGGTTAATACGTAGGGAGGCGACATTTCTGCATACACAAAATATAATTGTAAACAGTTGAAGCCACAAAATGAGTCGTTTTCAGTCGCGCAATAAAATTGAGTCCATCATCATCGCCAGCACCAACAGCAATGCAAGGAGTAGTCGCAAAGCCAATAACTCCCCGCCGCCTATGGAACATATCAATGGACATGCGGCGACGACGAATGGGAATTCCAGATCAAGTAAACGGCGGCGGCAAAGCGACGTCGAGTTGACCAATGGCACAAGCAGCAAGCGAGCCATGCTGAAGGAAACCAGCGAGTCCAGCAGCAATAGAAAATATAACAACAACAATGTCAGCAATACAAATGGCTCACGCCAATTCAATAATAACAATAACAACAACAATAACAAAAAGCACAGCGTTAACCCAGCAACAAAACAAACAAAAACAACCTCATCGATGGAATTCAGTTATCGCAACAATGACATATCGACAATACCCACCCCACCCTCGCCAGCCTCACCCGCCTCCCCACCGCCGACGTCCTCAGCTGCAGCCGCGAGAGGAAACCAGGTGCCTGAAGTTGTTTGCATTTCGGATGGGGAGAGCGAGGAAGACATTGACCACGACACGGAGGAAGACGACGAGCCAGAAATCGATGAAACACCAACCACCAGCAATAACAATAGACAGCCAAATAATAAGTCGGCGCCACCGACGGCGGGCGGCTCTGCTTCACCACCAAGCTACGCCATGCCCACAAGCAATAGCGTGCCAATAGACTTGGAGAACGAAGTGCATCGGAATGATCTTGAGCATGTAACCGACCTGCGTTCCTACGGTGAGTTGTCTACTTCTCCATACCTGTCTTCATGTCTTGGTCAATCTTTGATACGCCGGCAGTGACACCCTTATAGTGGGAGTATTTGAATTTGAATTGAATAGACGACTAGGTCAGTTGGTCGCTGTACTCGACTACCCCCTCTTATATACAGACGTCGTCTTACTCACTCTCTTGCTAGTCTCTGCCCACTGTTAAGTCCTTTCATAAGTGGAGCACATGCATTTAACCTTGACACACTTATCTATGTGCATATGTGCGTGTGTTTGTAAACATTTGACTGCCTATTGTAAATTCGACTCATAGTTTAGCTTACAACAGCAACACACATGTATTACGTGTTTGCATACACACACACACATACACATATGTAATTTACTTGAACTTGACTGTGCAACTGGCCCTGCCAATTTGTACATAAGTATATACATATGTATGTATGTATAATTTATAAATGTATCTGATAAACAAGATAACCTTTGCTGACTAATTGACAATTTGCAATTTATCTTTAAGCATAAACAAAAAGCATGCAAATGCTGAAGAAGGTAAAATTTAATAAGTTTTAAAAGTATTTTATAAAATATTATAAAGAAAACTCAATTGCATATTGAGGCGATACATCTGTTTATGGCTTTTTGAGAAATATTGCGTTCATTAAACTTGCCTAGGCCGTCAAAACAAAGCAAATATTTAAAGTACACAGCACATTTTTTGAATATAAATTCAAAAATAGCATATAAATATTAAAAACAAGCTGAATTTTGTTGCAGTATAAAAGGCTTAAATGTTCTATTGTCAGTCGAATTTCTATACATATTAAAAATACATTTTGAATAATACTTTTTGCTTATTAAAACTTCTACAAAACTCATTTCTTTCGAGTTGTTAGATCAATATATTTTGATGCAGAACACCCCACCCACCGAATATTGCGTTCATTGCACTTCAACTTGTTACTTTCGGAAACATGTTTGCCACTTGTATTTGATATGTAACTGGTTTTTAAATCACAACAACTTAAAGCGCAGGTTTTTATTTTTTGTTTTTTTAGTGTCAATGCTCTAAGAACATTTCACAATAAGCGGAAAATTATTTCGTGTAGAAGAGTTGAATGCACGTAGCTCTGATAGTGCATATTGATAGATCAGTGTTTTATTTGTGCTGAAAATAAGAAAATGAATTAACATTATGTGAGAGCTTGAATGTATTGCCTAGAAGTTCAAGGACAAACATCCGAGCAATGACATTCAACTTTCTCACTCTACCACTTGGCGCGTCGCTCTCGTGTTGCCAAGTCGCTGCTGCTGCTGCCTAAATATCGGCGGAATATAATTTATCAAATGTTTCGTTTGGGTTTATGGCCTAAGCAAATGCGAGAATTTTAGCAGCAGTTGAGTGCAAGTGCGTGTATTTGTATAAATATGTACATACGCATAGATATGTATGTATGTATACATGTAATACAGTTAATAGCCAGAATTTGTGACAAGGCCAATGAACCAACGGCTTACGAGAATGTGTCACAGTGGGAGAGGCGACAAAAGAGAGTGGGCCTAAATGTATTTTGTGGTCGCCTTGCGATAGACTGCTGCGCAGACTGTTATGCTCTGCTCTTATACACACACACACACACAACATACATATATATGTATGTCTGCATGTGATTATGTGTGTGTTTGTCTTTTTAGTAGGACAGCCACCTGCTGCCCCAATAGCGCCCACATTTTTTAATTGTTGGTCCTTATTTGGATTAATTAATTTTTATTCACATAGCACATTCTGTTCCATTGCAAGTAGTAAAACTATTTGAACCGTTATCTGCGCTTGCACGTGCTGCGCTGCTTGCTGAGAATGCGATAACACTAATCGCATATTCTAACCTACACACACATTGACATTTGCAGCTTTGCCATGTATGTTATCTCTCTCTTTCTCTCTCTATGCCTAATGGGGACTTAGTTTTCTGCGCTTTATCTTTCAAGTCAAGCACAAAAAGTTTTGCTTAATAAATATAATTTGAATGTTTTTCTCTTCGGCAGTCAATCTACTCAAAGAAGAGCGTGTAAGCTTAGATGATTTTCTTATAATTCGCGTGCTTGGCACTGGCGGTAAGTAACAATTATAAAAAGAAATATATATGTATATTTGAATTAACAATTATTTTGTATAGCCTATGGACGCGTTTTCTTGGTGCGCAAGCTAACCAAGCACGATTCGGGAAAGCTGTATGCTATGAAGGTTCTTAATAAAATAACCGTTGTGCAAAAACGTAAAACGGCTGAGCATACAAAAACTGAGCGTGTGGTGAGTAAATCTTATATGCATGCATTTCATATGTATTTACATTTGTAGCTCGAATAACAAATCATAAGAAAAGCGCAAAAAAAAAGATGCAAAACGTGTCGAAATCAATGTTGTGGCCATTTCATTTTGGACTTGTGTGCATTATACCGTTACGTTAAAGCGCAGCTAATTGAAATCAAAACCCTCAGCTTCTGCGCTGCACGTAAACAGCAGCGAAAGAGCAAAAAATAAAAGCAGCAGCAAAGAACATGACAAAACGTGCTTACAAGTAATGCCAATATACATACATAAACTCAAATACAAAGAGCGCACAATCGCTAAGCTTACAGAACCTGTTGCACCGGCGAACCAAAAACAAAAAGAAAAAAAAGCTAACGGGTGGTGCCTAAAGAGCGAGCGTAGTGAGTGAGTGAGCAGGCAAGCTGATCAACCAACTAATGTATGTAATGTTTGTATGTGTGACCGGTTTGCGACATTGAAAATAGTAAAATAGTAAAGTCAAAGCACAAAACTTGGTTAAATAACTGCAAAACAGGTGTACACGAGAACGCACATACATAAGTTAGTTAGAGAGCAAGAGAGCGCAAGTGCATTTGATTTTGTGTATGAATGGGCACAGCACCAGCACAGCTACGTCACAAATCTATACACACTTGTATGTATTGTACTTTTTTCCAAGCATTACACATTACATACATACATATGTAAGTACACACAGCCTATGACGCTTGTGTGCCACTAACCCAGTTACTCTCGGCACAGTTGCTCTCGTCTCGTCTAAGGAGAGGGGTGTGGCAATGGGAAGGGGAGCAACTCGTATTGTGGCCATTTGCCGGCACTGTCTCTTGTTACGCTCCTGCGCTATGTGTTAAAGTTTTTGCTTTTTTGTCTGTTGCTGCCAAAAAAGGAAAGGAATAACTAAATGAAATAAAATGTGAAAGTTGTATTTTTTCTAGTGTCTGTGTGTATACACAACAAAAGATGCTTGACAATTGCTCTATGCGCAAAAAGTGAAAGATTATATATTCATCATCCAGTGCTTGTAGTTAAAGAAATATACATTTTTACTTTCACAATAACAGCTGTTTATACATACATATGTTCAGTTAGTTCTGCAATCGCAATGCGTAAATAATAAACAAAACGTAGCATGACAAATGCAAGATAAAAGCAATAAAGCTCTCGAGATCAGCCTTTGTTGTCAGCAATAATTCAAAATTATTCTATTTCCTTCACAGGTGCTCGAGGCAGTGCAGCGCAGTCCTTTTCTCGTTGGTCTACACTATGCCTTTCAGTCATCCTCTAAACTGTATTTAGTGCTGGGTAAGCTTTTAAATGTAAGCAATTGAATTGCCAAATCTTATCATCAACATCTTTTCCAGACTTTGCCAATGGCGGTGAACTTTTTACGCATCTCTATCATGCGGAACATTTTGAGGAGTCGCGTGTGCGTATTTACATTGCCGAGGTGGTGCTGGCGCTGGAGCAATTGCATCAGCTGGGCATAGTCTATCGGGATATAAAGCTAGAGAACATATTGCTCGATGGCGATGGACATATCGTGCTGTCTGACTTTGGTCTGTCCAAAATACTGTCGCGGGAGAATGAGTATCGAGCGCATAGCTTCTGCGGTACGCTGGAATATATGGCGCCAGAGATTATACGCACTGGACCGCCGGGTCATGACAGCGCTGTCGACTGGTGGTCCGTGGGTGTGCTGACCTTTGAGCTGCTGACAGGCGCCTCACCGTTTGCCACCTCGGATGGCCAGAGCCTGCAATCGGAGATCTCACGTCGCATACAAAAGGAGCAACCGTTAATACCTTCCTCATTTAGCTCCCATGCGCGTGATTTTGTGCTCAAAATGCTGGAGAAGAATCCCAAGCGACGCTTGGGCGGTAATCATCGCGATGCCACTGAGATCAAGAATCATCCCTTCTTCAGGGGCATCAACTGGGTAGAGTTGCGCACCAAGCGCCGCAAGGCTCCCTACAAGCCGACGCTCAATGGCGAGGACGATGTGCAAAACTTTAGCAACGAATTCACCGACCAACTGCCCGAAGATCCCGAATGCGAATCGCCACCAGAGAACATACGTCTATTTCGTGGCTATACCTATGTGGCGCCTGAGCATTTGGAACGAATGCGTCGCGATAATCTCTGTGAGATTGAGTACTGCAATGTGGATGCTCTTCGAAGTATTCCCTCAAGACCCGATGATCTGGAGTTGGGCAGGCGAGTCTCCCATGGCTCCTTTGGCAACTGTTTCTATGTAATCGATGGTTCCTCGCCAGCGCAGTACTGTGCCAAGGTGGTGCCATTGTCCAAGTATCGTGCCTCCGAGTTAGATGCCCTCACATCCTGCGCGACGGACAGCCACAATCCTCACCATATAGTCAGCTATCATGGTGCGTATCGGGACAAGTGCGAAGTGTGGATAATAACAGAGTATCTTAGCGGCAAGGAGCTATCCACCGCGTTGCAAGCCCAAGAGTTCGATGAGTCCGCTTGTCGCAATATTTTTCTTCAGCTATTAGATGCATTGAAGTTTGTGCATTCTAAGCACTTTATACACGGCGACGTCAAGCCTGAGAACGTCTTATTTGTAGATCAGGATAGATCCAGTGTGAGGCTGCTGGACTTTGGCAGTGCCAGGTGAGCATAACGAAAATAAAATAAATTAACATTGCTATAAAAAAAAATCCTCTTATTTAACAGCTACAATAGTCGCTTCCAAACCTGGAAAGACCATCCGCGATATACGCTGGACTATGCACCGCCCGAGCTGCTGAAGGATCGCGCTGTGGTCAGCTATTCGCCTGCTGTGGATATATATGGTCTGGGCGCTACTCTCTATACCATGTTAGTTGGCCACGCTCCCTATCGCAGTTTTCATGGGGACAATGATCATTCAATAGAAGCGCATCATAAGCTGCGCCGGCGCATAACCAAGGAGGCATTCAATCAGCGCTCCAAGCGCTGGTGTAATGCTAGTCCACAGTTTAGAGAGCTGGTCGAATGGTGCCTGCAACGGGATCCAGCCAACCGGCCAAAGTTCAACGACTTAATACGCTGCGCGTGGTTGCAACATGGTTTGGGCTTCGAACTGACCATCACACCTATGCCCGAGCAGGAAGTGGTTGATCTAAGTGATGACACCATGGAGGAAGAGCCTATTGCAGCACCGGCTGAGGAGCAGATGGAAGTAACGGCGACTAGCATTGAGTCGCCGTCGTCACCTGTTACCGCTGAGCGAACAGAGGAGCCAAAGAGTTCGGATCTGATGAAAAATTTGTTCAATGCTGCTGACTTTGAGGATCACAGTGATTTCTATGGCTTTGATGAGCGTGCACCGCCGCTGCGTTTGCCCTCCGAGTATTACATGGAGATACCGCTGCCACTGCTCGAGTGTGAAGTGGCAGAGCCTGAGCCGCCGGCACAAACGCTGCCCGATGTGGCAGCCGATCAAACTACAAATGATGCCACGCAGCGGAAGCGAACGCGTCAACAGCAGCGCACGCGTAAAGTTGTGGGCACAGCGGTCGAGCCAGAGGACACCAAGGCTGGTTTATATCTGCTGATGCAACAAGTGACGCCACCCGTCGACGTTGTGCCCCCATCCGTAGACATTGTGCCCCTGCCCTTGTCCGTCTTCATGGCCCGTCGAGCAGAACGAGCCACCAGTCCGTTGGAAGAGATGTTCTCCGGTTTTCGCAAGCAGGAAGCCACCTGGCGTAAGTCTCGCGCCAGCTGGCGTCAATTCTGCTCACTGCTCAATGGTGTACAACAGGTGCTCAAGCAGCGCTTCAAGAGGCAGCGAATCTACTGTGCGCCTGCCATTAACATTAAATCCGAGCGCATAGACTACGCCTACGAGAAGCCATTGGTATTCCCGCGGCCCAAGCCACGAGCGGCGCGCCAACCCAAGCCGGCCAAGATACCTCGTGCACCAACCCGTGTCCAACCCGCACGCGCTCGTGCGCTACATCAGAAATATGTGTTTGAGTGACAGAGGCTTATGACGGCGGAGAAGCTCAGCCATTTGCAATCGGTGCTCTCCGCCGTCACACACCACCGGGTTGAGCGGCACCAGTTGCGCAGCTGACAATTAGCCGACCCGGTGGTCTGCGGACACCGACAACTGCTGAGCCAGCGACTTTACCGACAGCAGCACTTATATAGAAGGAAAACGGAGAAACTTGTGTGAAATGTGGATCATTGAGCGGCGCAGCACCAAAGATCCTGTCAAGTAGACGTTTAGCAATTGTTATTTTGTAAATTAATGCGTAACTATCTGAAACACACACACACACACTCAAACACAATAAAGAAAATGTAAATTCTTATTGTTCTTGTTGGGTTAGTTATTTGTTTTTTTATTTTATGCGCCTAGCCTAATGTAAACACAACAGAAACATGAAAAAACATACTTATAACATTTTTTAGACTTCTTTGTGTAAATTGTTTATTATATTTTTTGCAGCAACAAATGGCATACTTTTTGGAAAGTTAGTTAAGTGCAGAGAAATAGTTTACTAAGCAATATTAACAATTGAATGAATAATGAGAAATTTAAAAATAAGAAACAAGCATATACATAAATACATATGTATAGACCTTACACACATACATATATAAACATTTATATTATAAGACGCTTTAAGTTGTGCTCTATGTTAAGTTTATAACTTATTGTTAAACTGCAAAATAACCACAACAACAAAAGTTATATATATTATATTATATAAATTGATATTTCAAATTGTTTTTGGTTATCATATCTAAATTAATTTCAGCAATAAATTAGTGCATACAATAACAAACTTAGTTCTGCCATTAACATTTGACAAACATAGTTTTTTATTAAGTGCTGCTTGCATTTTACATTGTTAGGCAACATTAACATTTTATTAATTGTATGAAAACTGAATTGTAATAAAAATTGTAATAACAAACATTATCCAACTTATTTTTTGCACATACACACACATTACACATATCTGCATTTGGTAATTTAGTTTTAAAAGAAAGTTAGCACTTTGCTATGAATATTTGTGAAAAGGCGCACGATCCATTGAAGAAAAATTGTTCAAGTGTTTAAGCATAACCATTTAATAGTATATACATATTACATATATTAAAGTTGCCTTTTCACAAGTTGCCTTAGAAGAATGAACAAGAACATGTTAAACCACAAGTTCCAGTAAAAACATATAAATTAACATAAGCAAAGGCCAAAATGCAGAATGCTGGACAAATTTTTAATACCACAAAAGAACTACAAGAAGCAATAGTCTCTAGTGTTCCCATAGTACTAATATTTAAGCAACAAATAAAAATACAAGTAAGGGGTCGACCACAACTAGCTAATTATTAAGGGAAAATATTGATCAACATTAAAATCGCAAAATGTCTTTTTAGCATATAGACTCTACAAACATATTATGTATGTAAGCAAACCAAACAAATTATGGTTTGCTTTAAGATATGCAGACGTCAATACAAATCATTAATTTCTTAGCTGTTAAGTCACCAAAGTTTGTGTATAAAGTTAAAATAAAACCATTTTAATTAATTACAAGAAGTTTTATTCTTGGCACGGAACCCACCTTCAGCACCACCCATTGTAAATTGAAAGCAAATTGATCAATTATGGGAAATAAAACACACTGTTTATGTTTACATCAATTTTATTGGTATTATATGCTCCATGTTAATGCAACTTGCCATTGGGTGTGTCAGACCGCGACAATAATTTACAATTAGCTGAGCTGTAATCGACGTAAACATAGAAATTGCTGCTAGGAGCGCACGTCGGGGGCTACTTTGCTTAGTCGAACAGACCGAAACCCATATCGTCATCCTCTTCTTCGGATTCTGACTCGGCCTTCTTGGCCTCCTCCTTCTTCTTGTCGGCAGCACCGCCAGCGCCAGCAGCTGGAGCCGAAGCGGCAGCAGCAGCAGCGAACTTGCTGGGATCCTTGATGTACTCCTTGATGGTGGTGGCTTCCTTGAACTCCACCTCGGTGGTGGCAGCAATGGCCAGCAGGTTCTTGAAACCGTTGGCAATGCTGTGTGGAGCCGAAGCGATTGTTGGGTAACCAACCGACAAACAGACGGCAGCCAGATTGGCAACGCCTTGTTGGAACTTAGCGCGCAAATCTTCGGGTCTGATGTCCAGAATCTCGGGCGAGAAGATCGAGCCAGAATCGTACACCTGGCTAACGAGCAGACCGTATGAGAACGGAGAGATGTTCAACATGTTGAGCAAAGTGGCCTCGGAGGCGCCCACTTTGTCGCCGGGCTTGAGGATGGGCACATCGTTGATGATTTCAATTGTACCCTTGGAAATCTTGGTTGGGATGGACAGAGCCTGGAAGAAACTGGTCTTCTCGGGACCCAAGCCAGTGTTCTGCGCTGGGATGATGACGTGCAGCGGAGCAATGGCACCGGGACGTGCAGGAGCACGCACCTTGGATTCCAACAGCTTGTCGCGGACCTCAGCCAGATCACCCTTGGTGAACACAAAGCCAACATTGCCCTTGATGTGCGGCAACAGCTTCTCCAACTGAGGATTGTTCTCCAAATGACCACGAATGGCCTTACGCATCATTGTGTTCTTGCCCATAAGAACGACAGCCAGGCCACGCAGACTGGTACGGATGTTCTGCATCTGCTTGGAGCCAACATTGTCGGCGCCCACAATGAAGCACTTTGGGAACTCATCGAACAGTTCCTAAATAGAGTTAAAATTTAATATGAATACATATTTCAAGCATTAATAAATAGATATTTAGCTACATACCACAACTTTGATGAAGTATTGAGCCTTCCATGCTGCCTTGTTCTCCCTAACCATTTTGAAGTTGTATTAGGGACTCGATAGAATTTAAGAACTGCAATTATTCGAAAAACGTTCATTATAATCGTGTATTACATAATAGATTTACTCTAATATTACTATTATTTTGGCAAAAATTACCATGATTGCATATATTTTCAATATTTTTCATATTTTACTTACCAAAACAAAACTATACGCGTGGTGACTTTGACCAAATGGACGATAAATTAGGGATGGAGACACCTCATCGATGACATGACGATTACAAAGTATCAGAGATATCGATATTTTGTTCGTAGCACTAATGGTCAGTGCTGCAAAATCTCAAAATTTAAATCAAGTTAGCGCCCCCTATTGTTAACCAGTTTCCTACTCACACCATTACCGATAGCTATCGATGCCAGCTAGAAAGAAAACCAGAAAGAAAACGTGGCAACGTTAAAATCATACTTGTTTTTATCCATATTTATAAGATTGTTGACAAAGTTTCGAAGCTTAGCTTTGAAGTGTTATATTCATTGTTGTGCAATACAAATAAACTACTTTTGATACTCAACTTACCTCGAATATCTAGAATACCTAAACTAACTATATACTCTTGCACGTCATATTCTACTCTTACCGAAATCAATTTCGCAATATTTGAAAATAATGGGCAAAAACTATTACAACATCTTAGGCATTGACAGAAATGCAACCGATGAGCAAATCAGAAAAGGCTATAAGCGTATGGCGCTCAAGTACCATCCAGACAAAAATGACCATCCACAGGCAGCGGAACACTTCCAGGAGGTTGCTGCCGCATTTGAGATACTTTCCGATAAGGACAAACGCGAAATATACGACCGTTACGGTGAGGAAGGCCTACGGGATGGTGATGAGCAAGCAACGTTTCAGGCGCCGTCATCTGATATGCTGCCGTTTATCTGTGCCGTTGGAGGAACCATTTTATTTGCGTTTGGAGCTTACAAAACTTTTCAAATGTTTACCAAGAAAAAGAACACAGAGCGGCAGGACGAGGCTTCGTCGTCCGATTGAGATTAACATGTTTATAAATATATTGGGGTGTAAATAAATTGTTAAGCATTATTACATATTTTCATATTTTTTGTCAGCTAAATAGGAATCTTAAGCTATCGATCATATATGCTATACTATAGTATGTTATCGACATCCCGCCTCTTGACACTATCTATTTAGTTATTGGTGATTCCACGTAAACTGTTAACAAGCCCTGCTTAAAGCTGTAAGATATACATTTGAAATGCACGAGGATTTGTATACAAGTTTGGGAGTTACAAAAAACGCAACGCTTCAGGAAATTAAACGGGCCTACCGTAAATTAATTATAGTGCACCATTCCGGATAAAAACCGAGAGCAAACTGCAGAATCATTGGAATATTGTATGCTTTTGAATAAAGCATATTGTGTATTAAAAGATCCAGAAAAGCGAAGAGAATATAATCGAAAGATATTCTTCAGGAAGGACAGATTCCCTGAAATTTGTGTGCTAATACTAATACTAATATCGTTAATTATACTGGGACTATATATTATATATTACCTATTTACAATGTTCTTAAGTTCTGACTTGGTATAGGTAACTTTATCATGATATTGTGAATTTAATAACCTTATTCAAAATTTATTTTTTGGTGTATATTTGCCTAATATGTTTTGTATAGCAAAACTTTATTAAAATCAATCAGAAAACAAAATGTAAAATAGACTGCATAAATTCATTAGACGTACAATTGCTTTTGTATGAATGCGTGTTTCAGAATATGCTTTTTATTTCGAAAGAAATGTTCACAAATGTTTTATGTAGCTAACTAGGGAATGATGTACATGATTTAAGTGCCAATCTTTTCAATGTCATCCGCATTATCAGTATTCAAATAAAGAATGTCCTTTTGAAAGTGTTTCTCGATAGTACGACAGACGGTCATACTCTTTTCACCATCGATGAGATTGATTGCAATGCCAGACTTTCCAAATCGCCCTGTGCGTCCAATACGGTGCAAATAAGTCTCACAATCTGCATTACCGCGAAGATCGACCGGTAAATCAAAGTTTACAACGATTGTGACCTGCTCGATGTCAATGCCGCGTGACAATACATTAGTAGTGATGAGTACTTTCTCTTGGCCGGATCGAAAACGATCCAAGACGGCAAGTCTTTGCTCAACAGTCAAGTCGCCGGAGAGTACAGCCACCGAGTGTCCATCCGCAGTCATCTTTGCAGCCAACCAGGCGGCTGCTTTGCGAGTGTGGCAGAAAATTATCGCCTGTCCGATGCTAATACAGCCGTAAATATTCTGTATGGCATTGTATTTGCCCTCCTCGTTCTTGCAATTTACATAGTATTGTTTGATGTTATCTAAAGATTCTTCCTCACGCATCAATCTAATGATAGTCGGCTCCGAAACAATCAGACGAGCAAAGTCCATAACCTCCTTGTCGTACGTGGCAGAGAAGAATAACATTTGACATTGTTGACTAAGCATCTTGTGTATGCGAATGCATTGATCATGATGACCCTGAGTGGCAATCATTACGTCTGCTTCATCCAAAACGAACACACGAATCTTTTTCATGTCAAAAAGGCGCATCTTAAGGCCCCAGTCAAGCATCTTGCCAGGCGTGCCAATCAGAATGTGCTCTGTCAACTTTGAGTTGCGATCAACTGTAAATTTCATGTTAATATTTACCGTTGCTTAAAATTGTTCATTTTCGCCTTACCTTCCTCACCACGCACTGCAAAACGTAGTTTAATTTCAGGACAGAACTGACCCATACGGGCAGCAACCTCCCCAGTTTGAATCGCCAGCTCGTATGTTGGCGACAAGCACAGCACCTGGGGATGATCTAGATCCGTATTGACGCGACTTAACATTGCCAATACGAAGGCAGCTGTTTTTCCAGTGCCCGATTGGCTTTGTGCAATCATATTTTGCGGCGGATCAGCCAGCAGCGTGGGTAGAGCTGTTTCCTGAATTTTCGATGGCGTATTAAAGCCCATGGCGTATATGCCCTTAAGTAGCTCCGGCTTCAAATGCAATGCTTCGAAAGTTTTCACTGAATGCAATGGTGATTTTGGATTCTTTTGTTGGACATCGAGTGACAGCTTAGTGTTGACCAAGCCCTTCCCAAGTATTTTGATCAGAAGACTTGTTTCGGCAGGGTCAGCAACGTCCGGCTCGTTGTCTTTGTTGGTTGTTGTTTGCGCTGCAGAGCCGCCTTGTGCCGGCTCATCGGAGTCTGAGCTAATTTTTAACTTAGGGATTTCCTGATCGGCAGCTATTTTCACCCAATCAGTCATTTTCGCTGTAATCTTTTTCAGACACTAATCTCGAAATCTAATTACACAAAATTGTGTATGGAAATTTCACGTTGCCAAAATGCTTGATGCTTAATGCAGCTGATTTTCCTTGGATTTTGTGACTCAGATGAACACTGAACTGATGCGCAATTGAACCTGTTCACTTTCACAAAACAATTAGCACAGTCGTTAGATTTTAATGTTTTACTAATGCATGCATATTAACTGTTAAATATGTATAACAATCATTTTAAATATTTTATAATACTGTTTGTAATTTAATTTAAGGTTCGGAATGTTGAGCCACTGTGTGTAAATAAGCCAATAATATTGCTGTCTCTTTTTTAGAAACAACTTATCGATAAGAGTCGCCTCATCGGTTCATTGAGATGTGAACTAAATCATTTTTTATACGTCTCTGCTCGCGAAACTGAGCCAAATTAAAAATAAGATGTTTTGGGAAATTTTAATGTTTGCACGATCAAAATTAACATTAAAATAGCTAACCAACCAACGCGTAGCTTGTGTTATTCGTAAAGTGAAAGGATTTTAAGGATTTCTGCTGCTAATTTGGCAATGTGAACGCTTCAAACTGTGTATGTATGTATGTACGTATTACTACTTGTTGTTTGTGTTAGTGAGGATCTGGCATTAGCGAGATAACTGCACGGGGACTGAGAATTACTGCGCAGTTGTAATAGGTTTATCTTTTCCATTCTTTTGACAGTGCTTATACGAGACTCCTAAATACTAAGAGAAACAACAACAATGTCGACGGCGGGAAAAGTCGCTGAGCAAGCGGATAATATGACGCGCTGGTTAAACGATAAGCTGCTCACAAGCGAAGAGAGGAATAATAGCAACATCAACAACAAAAGCAATATGAACACTAATGCAAATAAATACAATGCTCCAGCGACAATGCCAAATATGCGCAACAATAGCAATAATAATAATCAAAGCAAAGATTTTGATAAAATCTGCAAGCAAGCCCGAGCTGGTCAAAAGATTATGATTATTATGCGTGGCGCACCCGGTAGCGGCAAATCAACAATGGCAAAATCATTAGTACAGCAAACCCAACATTTGGAGCAGTATACTGTCAAAGACTTTGTATATAGCAGCGATGATTACTTCATTACAAAACGTGGCTATGAGTTTAATCCCACACTTCTGCCAGAGGCGCATGATTGGAACAAGCAACGCGTGCGTAGCAAGGCAGAAGCCGGCTGGAGTCCCATTATAGTGGATAACACGAATTCCATGAGCTGGGAAATGATGCCTTACGTGCAAATTGCTGTTGAATGTGGCTATATTTTGGAACTTCTAGAGCCACAGACCAGCTGGGCCAAATCAGCTGGCAAGTTGGCGCAGCGGTGTGTGCATCAGGTACCCAGAGATAGAATTCAAGCGCATTTAGATCGTTTCGAAAGAACTACGGTGCCGGATCTGATTAAGGTAATCAATAATTACATCTACTTAAATACTATAATCAACAATTTTGTTATGCACACAGATGCTGAAGCACACCAGGTACACTGTAAGCTTGCCTCAGTGGCGTCAGGAGCCGCCGCTGCCAGCTGTGCCTGCAGTGGCAGCAATGCCCACGCCACAGTTAGTGCCACCACAGCCGTCGGCGGAAAGTCCCAGCTCTTTCAGGCTTAATGCCCATGCACAAAGTTGGGTACCCTATGAACAGCATGCGGGCAGCTATTGGGCACAAGTAAGCGGACAGGAAATGCCAACCCCTGCACCATCCAGCAAGTCTAATACAAATTTATTGGATACCCTTAGAGACGCGCAAGACACCAGAGCGCCAGTTGACGCTTTGCTAGCTACAGCTACAGAGGCGACTGAAGATGTTCATCAACGCCATAGCATTAACTGTCCAAATGAAGCATCCGGTTTCATGCACTTGCGGCAAATGTATCCCAACAAGAATTTAACAGGTCTATGGGACTTGTATGTTAAGTGCAAGGGTGATGTTGACTGGGCAGTTGACATACTGCTCAAAGAAGATGAGCTAAATGCGGATGTAGCCGAATATGGGGAGGATACGCTGGTGCTAGAAAGCGCGGATTTTCAATGCGCCTGCAGTGGTATTAACAACGTCAGCAACAGCCTTAATAAGGACAGCCAACCAACGCCTGCCGTTGCCTCAAGCAAAATTCAGGCAAAGCCCCAACGCCAACCGCGTGCCAAGCGCACTGCCACAGCAGCCAGCGGCAACAAGGAGCTGCAAATGCAGATTGAAAACTGTTTTGTGCTAAGCGATGATCAGTACTCGGACCATACGCGTAAGATACGCGACATACGCAATGGAATTTTAGATCAACCGTTGCCAGTGCCCACAGTGGAACCACCGCCCGCCACCGATGAGGAGGAAATCGATGCGGAGGATCAGGTACTGCTGGAAATGGAGCTGGGCGAAACGCTTATTGAGCAGTTGCGTGAGCATTTTAAGTGGGAGGGCGACTTGCTGCCCAAAGATGCAGTAGTTGCACCCACCAAGGTGTTTATGCCACGCGGTCTGGCCAAACAGCTGTACATGGTCTGGATGGAAGCCATGCATAATCAGTTCGAAGAGAAACGCCAACAAACCTTGCGCGAGGACGAACAATTTGCCCATTTGCTTAAGCATCCCAAATATGCCGATTGCACTGAACCACCACAAAATATGAATGAACTGTTGGACATGGAGCTGGCCTGGAGCATCTACACAAGCCAGAATGTGGCTGTCAGTCAGGCCGCACGCCAGCCATCGAATGATATTGCCACACGTCTAACTAAAATGAAGCTGTGCGAAAAGTTTCCCAACATACCCAAGGAGACTGTTCTTGATATATTTGCAGATACTGGCAATAATTATGTGAAGACAGTGGAGCTGCTCGACAGTGACGCGCAATGCGATCTAACTGGGGCTCAGCTTTACGAGCAGGCCCTGCGTGAAAGTGAAAAGGTAACAGCGGAGTTTCTAATAAATTTATTGCACATTATGCATTTATTAATCTCTGCCTTAACTTATAGCTACATGCCCAAGTTCAGCTGGAGCAGCAGTCAAAGCCACCCAAGCTCAACAGTCCGCGTTCCGTCAAATCGCAATCACCGCAGCTACATGAGGAGGCCAAATCTGCAGCGTTGCGTGATTTTGAGGAGACGCGTAATATGGCCGCTCATCATGCTCAGTTGCGCGCCGAATGCAACCATAAGGCAAGCCAGGCCATACAACAAGGCAGTGGCAGCGTGGCGCTTTACTACTCGGAAATTGGACGCCTGCATAAGCAAAAGGTGGATCTGTATAATCACCGTGCCGCCGGCTGCATTATGGAAGTGCATAAGCATACGCAAAATAATCCAGATTTACTTGATCTACATTATTTGCATGCGATGGAGGCTGTCAGTAGTTTGGATTTATTCCTAGATCGCCATATAACGGTGCTGCGCAACAATACGCGTGTCTATAAGAATGTCTTTATCATAACTGGACGTGGTTTGCATAGCGTCAATGGTGTGTCTACAATCAAGAAGCGAGTAAAAGCCAGATTAGGGGAGCGTCGCTTGCGGTAAGCGAATCTAGACCATGTCCTAAACATTGAATTAACTTATACCTACCTTTGCATTTAGCTGGGAGGAGCTCAATCCAGGTCTGCTGCGTGTCAAACTCTACTCGGCATCAAAGCACTCCACAAACTTCTGATCTAAATACAGATGGCCATGACGGAACCGCCGATAATACACACGCACCCACATACACATCCACATATGTACAAAATGGCAAGCACAACATGTGCTTGTTTCCTATATACACTTTATTTTTATATAAGGTTGTCCATAAAATTAATTGTATTACATTTGTGTGTTCATTAAGCTCTTAGCGGCACATTCCCCTTTCACACAATTTATTTTAAACATTAACTTCCCTTAAAACTTTAAACTGAAATTTTATTTTAATACTCTTACTCTTTTGCTTACTTAAAAGCATATACAATGTTTCATAGTTACAAAGTCTGCTTTGAAATGAAAAAAGAACACTTAATTTTAACATTTTTAACTAAGCCACAACTCTGAAGTTGTTAATTTTAAGTTTAATGGGGTGCTATTATTGCAAAGAAATATTTTTATAATTGCCAAATATGTCACTTGACCAATACGTATATTATGTATACAATTCTTTAAGATATTTAGGTTCTTATTTGTAAGTGAACCAAATATTATTATTAAAGTTAGTTAAGTAAGCAAACTTTTCATCTGTCTTTTTAATTCTCCAAGTTGGTAATTTTAAAAACCCTTAGCTGAAAATTTCTGCGACCTAAGATAAACATGCTGAAATCCCGCCCACGTTTATATCTGATACCTGTGCTCACACCTGCTTGACTTTTCAATCAATCCTTTCCCAATTTTAGCAGGTAGCTCCCAGTACACATCATTGAACCAACATAAAAACAATAATTTGTTAATGTTTAAAACATGGAAAGACAAATGTTTTACCAAAATTTATGAATATAGTATAAAAATAAGCTTAAATGGTATTTTTAATCCATGGCAGATACACATTGTGTATTGGAAAATAAAGTTGCTAGTCTAAAATTAATTTAAAAAAAATTATAGTGCAGTCAATATGGCTTTGGTTCGATCCTGGAACGATGAGCCCATGCTTAACTACGTGAATTCATCCTGTCGCTCTTTGCGTGGAGATTGATTCTCTTTCCCACCGGTTTGCAGACGATTCATGGCCACCAGCTCCATTAGATTAACGCGACTGCGTTTGGGCGTATAACGATTGCAGGAATTGGAGTTTGAGCCGGCGCTATTATTAAGTTTCTCGCGGGGCGGTGTGTGTAGGAAGACACCCTCAAAAATAGTCTCTAGGCTGTTGCTGCGGCTTAAGTTGGCTGCTGAATCGTTGACATTATCGCTGGGCGCACATATCTGTGCATTGATCTCATGAAGCGCTACGAATTCTGGGTTATTTTTGCGCCCAGGACTACGCTGTGGTGACGATAACTTTGGTGTCATAACATCCGTCTCAATTTCATCAATGGGCGATGGTGTGCGACCGTGAGGTGAGTAAGCGCGTATTTCAAAAACGGGCAACTCATCAATGTCAGTTGGCTCATCCACATCGCGTTCGAATGCCATCGACAAGTCGCTTTCGCTCTCCAAAGAGGACAGTGAGCACTGCAGGCGAAAGGAGCTATTTAGCTGTTGCTCAATGCTGCACATAGTATTTACCGTTTCCACTTCTGTGACTGTGGTTGCGACTGTTGTGGCATTTGAATCCATGTTACTCTTCGGTCGTGCTGTACTAATATGAAGTGCCGAGATATCTTCAAGCATTTCAAATATATGCGCGAAAACGCGAAGCCTTCCCGATGGCCTGCCTGTCTTCTGTCCTTTGCCTGCTTTGGGTTCCGTTCGCGTGATTCGCGGAAACTTCCACCGCAGGTAGAAATATAAAATAGTAATGCACGCTTTTAAATTTTTATTATTTACAGCTGGGCGAGTAGATATTTAAAATTTCTCATATTGGCAGCACTTATAATTTGCTCGTTTAACAACACTGTTGACAGTCACGTGTTGACGCGTTCTCAGACCTTAAAGTACTCATTACTAGTTGCATATGTGGGTATTTTGCAGTACTATTATGAATTAAGTTATCGTGTTAACGGTTTTTCTAAATAGCCAAGTTTTTACCTTTATGAATCGAACTTCCAATTACATAAATCAAAAAATCTTTGAATTATTTGTTCATAACTTTTATTTGAATTTGTCTTTTTGTTTGATTTTGTTTGTTTTGCATTTGCTTATTGAGCCATTTAATTAGTGAAATTATCGTACACCATCAATTTTCAAAAGCGGTTTGGTTTTTTTTACATCAATTTATATGGTTTAGTATTTTGCTACTTTGTTGCGACATGCAATACTTATAGATACTATATGTATTACGTAGTTATTTAATAGTTGTTTAAGCTTTTAGCCATGCTCAACACGTTTTTGTTTTCTATAATAAAAACAATTGTTTATATAATTAAATTATTTAACAAATATTTAAAGCGTCTCTCAAACTATACAATAGGCATAATAATTATTACATTTTAATTAACTTTAATTATATCTCATACAATTTGTTTACCTAAATTTAAATACAACTGTTAAAGTAATTGCTAAGAAAACAGTATTTGGAAGTTTCACTGGGTTGAGCGCACACCTTAAACTTATTTTTAACACGCATGTATATTTAGTTTATATATTTTTGGTTTGATATATGTACGTATGCTTGTTTTGTATTGTTTAGCTAATGTGTTGTAGAATGAAACATGAAAGTTTTTGGAACAATGCTGTGCCTAAACATTTAATTAAATTCAATTGAGTTTCCTGCTTACATGTAGTATATGTATGTATGTTTGTAGTATGTACGTTATTTTCCTTTTACGTATTACATTTATGATTTCATTTAGATTTTTTTTATTTACTCTTTAGTAAGAATTTAATGTGATTTTTTCATTTTCATTCTTTGTTTTGTTTGGGTTTACTTTTTTCGTCGTTCAAGATTAAAGAGCACATAAAAGTTGACCTTGCTGTTGCTTGAATTTTATGAGAACGTATATATGTGTATGTGTGTGCATTAGAATCTCTAAGGACGTGTAGGTCCTGGCAATAGACTATGAGGCTGCTGAAAAATGTGCCAACAAATAAGTTAATTTGGTTTATATTTAAAATTAGAAGTAAATCGTTCAATATTTTATTTATTTTTAGGCGAGATCTTTGTACAAATGAGTGAAACCATATGTGAATTTCTTTGCTCGCACTTTTCTCAGCTGCTTCAAGCCCAATTATAGAGTATTTCAACTTTTCATAGACTGTATACCATAACTAAGTTTGGCACAAACTTTGTGTAATGCTCTCTCTTTCGTTACGTCGCCTCTGTGCGGCGGAGACGCCTCGTTCGCTGTATCACTTCATGCCCAAAAGTCTTTTGAATGCGCGTCGATAATCTAAGTTGAATATCGTATAGATGACCGGATTCAAGCCGGAGTTTATGTAGCCCAGCCAAGTGATGAAGTTCTTAAACTTGTTCGTCGGACAACAGCTCTGGCAGAATGGCAATATCACGTACATGAGAAAGAATGGCAGCCAGCATATGACAAAAACGCCCATAATGATGCCCAAGGTGCGAGCGGCGCGTCGCTCTTTGGACAGCGAGATCTTCTGCTTCTCCTCGATGAACTGGTTTACGCTGCTTGGCTTCTTTGGCAGAGTCGAGCCAGTGGCTGCAGTGGCGCCAGCAGAGGACTGAACTGGCTTTACCTTCAAAACGGTTTGCTCATCCGCCTGCGTAATGCAGACCTGAAGCAGAAGTTTAAAATTTAACTAAATGTTAATGTAGGCAATTGTTTTTTACTTACCTGTATGCAACCTTTGGGATCACTGCCGCTCTCTGTGCTAATCTCCGCGTCGGACTTGCCGGCAACATTGTTGCTGTTGCTGCCTTGAGGCAGCAGCTGTTGCTCCCCATGCGGCTCACAGGCAGATGTAGAGGATTGCGATCTGCGTCCACTGCGGCCCTTGCCATGCTTAATGGAGTCTTTAATCTTAGCGCGACGCGATTTTTTTACAAGCACTACCACATGTTGCTGTTGTTGCTGCTGCTGCTGTGGATCATTGCTGCTCTCTATCGGCGGATGCGTCTCGCTGCTGAGGCTCTCCTGATCATTTTGTATCATGGGCGTGGCAAAGTTGGCGCGATCGCGGCCGCAGCAAAGCCAGCTGGCGCAAAAGCTGCTCAGCACACGCGCCTTGGAGCTGCTGTTGCTGCCACCAGTGCCTGCATGTCCGGTGTTAATGGTCTCCACTTCAGCTGACTTCAGTGCAATGGTATTCAGCTTATTGGCCTTAGCGCGTTCGCGCAGACGCCGGCGCGTGGCCACGAAGATCTCAATATAGACAATGGTCATAATGATCAGCGGTATGAAGAACGAGCCCAGCGAGGAGTAGATGACGTAGCCACGTTGCGAGGTTAGCTCACAGGGCGTGGCGCTGGTAAACTCATCTGGCCAATCATTCCAGCCAATCAAGGGCGGGCTGCTAATAATCAGTGACAACAGCCAGACGCCAGAGATGAGCAACAGTACGCGTCCCACGGTGCGCTTCTGTGCATAGTTAATGGGATCCGTTATGGCCCAGTAGCGATCCAGCGCAATGGCGCAGAGATTCAATATGGAGCTGGTGCAGCAGAGCACGTCACAGGTCAACCATAGCTTGCACATGTGTATGCCAAATTCCCAGCGGCCCAATATGGAGTATGCCACGTTAAATGGCTGCACCAGCAGCGCCACCGTCAGGTCAGCCACAGCCAGCGAGACAATGAAAAAGTTTTGCACAATGCGCAAGGGCTTATAGGTAAAGACGCTGAGTATGACCAAGATATTGCCAATTATAGTTAGCACTATGATGATGGAGAGCACCAGGGCTGTGAGTAGCGCCTCCCACTCGGGCACCGCCAGCTGTATGCCCAATATGCTGCTATGCAACTCCTCTGCGGCTCCCGAGGCTGCATCGCATTCATGTGTTGTCTCTGCAATTGTTGCCGTTGTTGCTGTTGTTAAGCTGTCCAGCAGTGTGCCCGTTAAATTGGCTGCCAAAGCCGCTGTTGCTGATGTTGTTGCCGTGGTCGTCGGCAACGCTTCGTTGCGTGCTGTTGCTGCTGCTGCTGCTGCTGCTAGTGCTGTTTGCCGCTGGCGTGTTGTTGACGGCAGCGGCAGCTTGTCAACGCTGCCGCGGCCACCGTCGTGGTGACATTTATGAACAAGATTTGATCTGCCGATGGCATTTTGGCATCCTGCCACCTTCTCGTTGGCCCTATTCACAATTTAACATGCGTCGGATTTGTGGCTTGTCTTTTAACTTGTTGTTATTGCTGTTTGCTGCTTGGCGTCTTGCTGTGAGCTTGTGTGCTGCAATGATAAGTGTAGAAAAATGGCTTATATTAAAATTGGAATTTTGATTGATTTGCCAGCACAATTTAAGTGGCAAATATAGCGCATGAAAAAATGTGCAAAGCTTTATTCCATTTCTATGCTTAAAGGGTGTGACAAGCAATTAACTTGCTTTTGATTCTATGGCAGCTAACTCAGTCTGTCTTTTCTACTTAAAATTTAATTGCAGCATAGAAGTTTGCTTATAATAAATTCTGGACAAGATGTATTTGAAGCGTTGAGAATTTATAACTTCACTCTCAACCCTTTCAAAATGATACAAGTTCTTTTTAAATTAAACGTGATTAAGCTTAGACCAATCCTATGCTGTCGGCTTAATAACGCCTGTTATTTGCTTGAAAAGTTAATTTGATTAATGAACATAAGTGCTGCATTTGAAGTAAATCAAGCCGTACCCACGCCAATCGAAGCCTGCTTAACCTTTGACCCTTTTCGAGCTATCGCCTAAATTCTGAGTATTTTTCGTCTTTTGCTTGCAGTCGCAATGAAAACAAGCGCTCTGCCAGCTAAAGTTAAGCACAAGTTGCCAGACAAAGTAATCAAACTCATGTCAGTTACAAATTATTTATAAGTTGTCAGTAAACATGCAAAATACGAGGGCACCAGCTTCTGATCTATACATACGAGCATACATATTTATATCGACAACGTAAAATGAAAGGTCAAGTGCTTGACAACATACTAGCAGCATAATACTTAAATAGACTTGTTTAATATGTGAGCGCAGCACAAAAGCTATTAAGGGACTCGGCAGAGAAGGTTCTGTCACAAAAGCCATTAACAATTAAGTAAACAATTTAACATAAAAGCCGGCACGCTAATTAAAAATGCCACGCAAAGTGAAATGACAGCTGTAAAATGATAATATACGAAATTGCCAAAGAAACTGGATACACTGACAGCTTCCTTAAGATTCAGTGCAAAAGAAACGATACTGCAGGCAGCTGAGGACAAACATTAGTTATGAAATGAAAAACAAGTTTGCTGAAGTCTAGTTACCAAACTGTTTGATAGTTACTGATTGCACTTTAAAGTTTCCACATACACACACACAGCAACAATCAGCAGCAAGTACATTTTAGTCGAGTCTATAAATTTCACATAATTGTAGCACGCTATTTTAGCCGCTTTCAGCGCTTGACACATTTATCCGCTTAGCCCTTTGCCCGATGCCAAATGCAGTTGCATTTGCACACGCTCCCCCATGCAAAAAGCGAGTAAAAAAAAAAAGAAGCATTAATCAAACCAAAGCGTTCATAAACTGCGCACAAGCCGGCAAAAAACTTCTGCAACATTTTTATTCAGACCAAAAATTGTTTGCCTCGTTTTACGCGCGCTACGTGTACAATTTTTTTTTTGCCTGCCGAGGTGTGCTGCTAATGCTGGGAAAGCTTAACTTGATTTTTGACTGCGAGGCAGAGCTTTTAGCAAAAAGTCACTATGTTATATTCAAGGCTTTAAGCAGTTGCAGGCAGTGCTCGTTGTGGTTGAGTTTAAGCACACGTTTGCCATCAATAAGCTGATTAAGCGTTATAATTGAATCGTACGTTGTCTGGTCAAATGCCGCAATAAGCTGATTAAACGCTAAGTTAAGAACATGTGCCCAATCGCAGATCAAATGAACAGGGCTTACTCTTGAAACATGCGCCTAAACTTAAGTAATAGCTTGCAATTTTTAATACACTTTCACTTGCTGGCATTTATATTTAGCCAGGCTGCTTAGGCTAACAAACAATGACACTTGAATATGCACACGTGTCTGCAATAAGTAATAACTTGACATATTCTACTCGGAATTAAGACTTATTAATGGCCAAACGGCTGCATCGCCAGCCAGTTGTTTGATAATGCTAGTTGGCAATTATTGTCGAGTTTCTAATCACATTTCGCCGTTCCGCCATTGTTCGCTGTGTGCCGTTATTCTCCATTAAAACCTATGCCTATTGGATGACGCACACACACGAATGTCGAATGTCGAAATGAACGTCGAACGCTTTCAATAAAGACCGAGTTCAGCGAAATGAAAATGCAAAATGCAAAGCGCTTGAATCTTAGCCACACACACACACGCACGCACGAAGAGTGAGATAGAGATAGAGACGTAGAAAGAGAGCAAGCCAATTGGCAGTTTGGTGTACAATTCGCAAAGTCAGTTTTGTTTCATATTGCTGGTCGAGCACTAGGCACAGCTGACATTTTCATTTTGATGGCTACTATTGCATTTCAATTATAATAACAAATGCTTATCAATTTTTGAATGCTTACATTTTTCCTAGAAACTCGTATCAAATTACAGGATTTAGGTTTTTTATCTGCTTGCACATTCGGGCCATCGCTTGCGTTGTTGGTCAAGGAGTTGGTTTTGTTTGTTTTTGTTGGGGGCCCCTTTTTTGATTGTTTGCGCGGCCCGGGGCTAAAAATTTTTTGGGGCATTAATAAAGCACACACAGACAAAACCAAACCCCCCAATTGGGGATACATCATAGGACAACGCATAGACCGAGAGCAAATTTTGTTTATGCTGGCCCGGTTTGTGTTTTGCTATAAAGCTTCTCATTCAGGTTTGTGTTTGCCAATGTGTCTCGGCTTTGCGCTCTAGCATTTTTGTTTACAGCAAGCTTTAGCCAACATGCCACATGCCACACTGTTGCAGCTGTGTGCAGCAATTGTTGTTCAATTGAAAATTGTCAAACAGCAAGGTTGACTTTCTATCGTATCATGACTTGCAATATTTCAAACTTTGCTATTTTAAAGTTAAGCTTAAGCTAAAATCAGCGCAATGTTAGTTTTGAGGCGACTTTAAATGAAATTGCTTTCATATGCGAAACTCATTTAATAAGCACATCTACTATTTGGGACGTGCTGCGAAAACAAGCGTTTAAATCAATGGCCAACCAATTACTGACACATTTGCCCTTTTTTATTTTTTTAGCTGACGTCAATCAATCCATATTTCTTTTCACTTCGCAATATGTCAGCAATTTGCATGTGCTGCCCGGCACAGACATCGGACGTTAATGCGGGCAACATGCATTTCAAAAATTGATGCATTCTTGTTCGAAATCGCAAACTGACAGTCAGCTAGCCAGTCAGCCAGCTCGTCCCCCCGTCAGCCAGCCAGCCAGTTGGGAGTAGTGTCAGTTAGAGACAAAGCGCTGGTTAGTTGCAAACTATTGGGGGAGTGTTTTGTGGGTGGCTCGTACGTGCGCACCTGACACATTGATGACGTCTTCGAACGTTGGATAAACATGAAAATCATTCGTAAGGCAAACCAGCCATGAAAACTACCAGCTAACATGTGTGTGTGTGTGTGTGTGTGTGTGTGCTACTGCTATGTGGGTGGCAACGCCCACAACTGTCAGTCAAAAACGACACTCGAATGCACATTTTGTGCGATTGTAATATGAATTTTACATTGGTCCCAGCATATCGAACATAGTTACAATACAAATACATATAAAGTTGCATAAATATGGATTTTTATTGCAGTAAACTACTTGAGTTACCCTTTGTTGTAATTGTTATATAGTTTTAGTCCCCACTAGGTTATGTTCATACGAGACTGAACGATTCCCAGTGAATAAATAAAATTATTATTATTATTATAATACAAATACATATAAAGTTGCATAAATATGGATTTTTATTGCAGTAAACTACTTGAGTTATTTTCTAGATTGTCAAAGCTTAAATATTTACAAGACATAACAGAGTTCAAATAAATGATCAAGCTAAATATGCAAAGCTAAACAATTACATAAATTGTTAAAGATAGAAAATAGTATTTGAATTAAATACAATTAAAATTAAATACACTGTAGCGATAAATAAAAGCTTAATATAATTGTAATGCTTGTGATTAAATATGAATAACTTTAAATTTTGTATGCATTGTGCTTTTGTTACAAGCAACTGTCAACTCTTTCATTCTATTTGCTTTAATTTTGAACAAAGCAACAAACTTTGCTCAAAATGCAATTTAGCTTGATTGTGCTTTGCTTATTTTCTGCTTTATTATATATAATAAATGCAAAGACAGTCTTTGTTGCACATTATTAACATTATTTCATATTTCTCTATCATTTCTCAATGCTGGCGCGTGCTCTTTATATTTATTTATGTTATTATGCGCAAATCCCTTGACCGAACTCACTGCAGCCCACTGTGCCAGCTAGTTGTAGTATATTTCTTATCAATTTATATTGTTGTTATATGGTTGTTGTCAGCTGCCGTCATAAGCAAATTCCAGCTATGCCACAACGTATATGCATACTATGCGTATGCGCAATATATGCATACGTAATTGCATATGCTGCCAACTACATGCGTGTTTTTTTTTATTTGTGCATGCGCTTGCTCCAAGGCAACAAATAAAAAGCGTAAATGTTATGCTGTTGCCTTGTAATGCTGTTAACTTGCGGCTAATGTGACGTATACGTAATTTACTTTGCTAATTTTATGTCGTCTGCCTGTGACTGGCCGCAAAATGCTTTTTAATAGCGCGCACTGCATGTTGCTTACACATATTGTTGCAAAATCAATTACAGCCCCAAAAACTAATTAATGAGCTGTAATTTGCTAAAAGCTAAAGCTGACCAGACAACAACTTAACGCGCCCAGCGCACTGCGCCGAGCGTTGCTTCAATTATATTTCTTCAGTTTGCTGATTGTTTTAGCAATTGAACCAAACTTTGTGTGGTTGTCTGTGTGTGTTGTTTGTTTGCCTTGCTACATGCTTTTGAATTGATTTGATTTGAATTTGATTGGCTCTAACTCTGTTTTATTTTAGTTGCCCTGCTCATTTTTCCTTTTATTTTGCCCGATGCCGCGTTTAGGGGGGAGCACTTTTGAGTCTTTTTGTTTGCTGCCACGCAAAACAATAAAAAAAACACACACAAAAAACGTTTGCCATAACAAATCAGTGCAGGTCAGTATTTTTTTACGTGGTGTGTGGGTTTGGTGTGGTGTGTGTTTATGTCTGTGTGCATAAAAGTTTTTAAATTGCATTGCTGGTGGCTATTTTTTGCTTTAGTTTGGTTTGCAATTGTGTGCTGAATGGTCATCGAATTTTCAATTTCATTGCGGGATTGCGTGTAAGGTTTTGGTTTTGTTAAACTGCCAACTGAATAATAAATATAACAAATTTTTTCGCTCACACCGAATCGTTAGCTTTGCGGTGCAGTTTTGCATACCCGCTAAACAATTAAAAGTCAATTTTACACAGTTTTTTTTTTCAATGACCAACAGCAAGTAGTGGAACTAATAAAGGTTTTCAACTTTAGTAGCCAGCTAGCTTGTTGATTACTTGTTATTCTATATTATTTTGCAAGCCTTCTACGCCTGACCTTTAATCAACACTGTGTGTGTGTGTGTGTGCCTTAATAACTAATTAGACTGCAGTCGGGCTTCCGCCTGTAGCCAGGCAAGTTAATTAGTTATTTATGCTATGGCAATAGAAGAGCTGGCCAAAGGATTAGCTTGACCTAGCTGGCTGGAGCCATGGAGCCAGCACTCAGCTTTCACTGTAGCGTGGGCGTCATCTAATAAGCATTGTTATGGCCAAAGTTCGAGCAATTGATTGACCAAATGCGTACGTGTTGAGAGCCTGATTGAAAACCCATTTTACCCACTGACCCTGACTATCATAAAAAGCGCCAGCAAATAATAAAAACTGCTCAGTTCGGTTGTTGACCAATTGTGTAAGCAGTCTGGCGCCTAATTTCCTCCAGTTGTATTGCCTGGCGCCCGTCCATAAAACCCACAATAAACTGAAACTGTTTATTGCAGATTTCGCAACAGTTTAGTTCGCTGATGCTCTTAAGCCCGAGAGCTGAAATTACCAAACTCTTTTGCCAAAACTTAATGCTATTGCGAAATCTAAAAATCAAAGTCGCTTAGCTGCCAAGAAATTCATTGCAGTGCAGTCATTGGGTTGATGCTGCTCATCAATATGAGCAACCAGTCAAGCAGTCAGCTGAACAGCTGAGCAGCTGCGCAGCTCTGCACATTTGTCAGGCCAAGACAATTCCCCAAATGATAGCGAAGTTGCTAGTCGCAAGCTGCAGCTTGTTGTTGCCCCCAAAATGCTAGCACTTGTCTACGTGCTGGAGCTTTTGGCTAAAATTTACTTGTTCACATTTATTACGTGCAATTTGGCTGGCCCAACGCTGTTCCAACGTCAAAAGCAAAAGCCAAAAGCAGAGCAAAAAAAAAAAAAAAATAAGTGAAACTAAATAAATAACACAACATCACCAAAAAAAAAAAAAAAAAAAATGAGGCGTGAGGAATGTGTTAACTTTGCTGTGGATGCTGCGACAAAATTGCTGCTGCTCTGGGAATTGCCAAATGAGTTAGCAGTTTGGCCAACAAAGCATTTGTGCGATATTATGTGATTGTGTATTAAGCTCTAACAAATGTGGCATAATTAGTTTACTAAATGCCTTCTCTCGTTGCATTCAACACTTAACATCAGCAATAGCTTTAGTATCTCAGCAGAAAGAATAATGTTTAATAACCGATTAAAATCTAAGGCAAGATGCCCAAGCTATACAACTATCATTATTTAACTTAAGCTCCATTTGCAGAACTCAAAGCAATTTGCAGGTAGACGTGATTTAACCTTGAAATGTATGCATGACGTATACTTAATTTCATTAACAGATATGCATCACTTGTTTAATAGAAGAGTCTGTCTGGCATTTAAAAATATTAAATTTAATTTAATTACAATACAATAATTAATTGAGCAAAAAAGTATAAAGTATTAAAAGTTCGCATACAATGCGTTTAAAATAAAGTCATCATCATTATTGTTTATCTGAATTAAAAATGACGTGTGCTATGTTTATAAACAAGTTCATTGTCGATTAATTGTTCGACCGAACTCAATTTCATTCATATTTGACCTTTTAATAGCACACACCCACATACGATATATGTATATAACATTTTTTATCTGACGATCTGACAGCTGTCAGAAGTGTTGGCTATATTTATTTGAGCTTTGTCCACGCTATCAATGAATTGATTAAGAGCTAAAGCGAAATCTCGAATTAGCGAAATTGGCTTTTCGCTTATCGCAACAATAAAATTCCTGGAATGCATATAGACAAGCCGAGCGAGATATTGTCACATTGTACAGTTTTATTAGCTTATTGCTGCAAAGTCTTGCAGCACATAAATTTCACTAAGTGCCTGCGCGCATTTGTTAGCAATAGCAAAAGCTTGCAACCGAACGAGCTGCGTCTCGTCTCCTGTCAACATCAACAACATTTATCTATATACTATTTTTACAGCCATATTTTGTAGTCCGCTTGCTATGCCATATAAATCATATTTGGCAGCCACTTGACGCGTGAGAAATGCGCAGCGAGCGGAAACGGGTACTCACCCAATAAGGGTTGCGGTTGTGTTGTTGTTGTCTTTTTTTCGGGTAGGTATTGCTATTGAAATTTTACACAGCTGCTCTGCTCCGCTCTGCAAATCGTATTAGCATATACTCGTATATCTTTATAAGCATTGAAGTTCTAAATCACTTGCACTGCACCACGCCAAAACTATTTGTATGCATCAAATGCAAATATACGAGCATATTACACAATCATAGTCGGCACCAATTGTTGTTTATTCCGCACATGCAGTTCATGGCCTTTGCATGTCAATTGCAAGTTTATACAATATTATGTGTTGTTTTATTATTCTTATTAAGTATTTGTTTGCCAAGTTATATAGACTCGATTTCGTTTGCCGCGCAGCGCTGCAACGCTAACCAATTGTACAAGCAAACTGTTGAGTTTATGTATTCACACTAGCCAGACTGACCCCAGTTTTTTACAATTGAAAGCAAAAAAGAACGCGCACAGTCGACAGCGCAAGACGCTGTACATAGCGTGGATATATTAAAGGGGTTAAGGAACGCCTAAAACTAAGATAAAGCAAGAATGATGCGCTGCTAGTTCGTTAACCTACAGAAAACAAAATTAAGTATACGTAATAGAATAGAAAAAAAAATATAAATGAATTACAGGCCTACTTCTGTACTATAAGTATAGTAGTTATGTATTTTTATTTATAGAGTTCAAACATATCTTGAGCATATGCTGTGGCTGACTTTTGGAATGCGCTTCATTATTTAATAAATTACTTGAAATTGTTTGTACTTAAGTTTTGCTAAGGCAAAGTATTTAGGTTAAATATCAATCGCTTATCGCGCTCTCTCTTTTCATAAGCCAACTTTGCCAGCAAACAATTATGAGCACATCAATATGCCTTGCAGATATTGCTATTGTCAAACCCAGTTATTAAGCAGTTGACACTACTTGCATACTAACAGCTATCGGCTATCCATGTAGTGGCCTTATAAGTTCAGCTAGCTCATGCCCAATTTAAATGCCAACGCTTGTGTTAAGGTGCCACATACAGGGCCCATTCATAGAAAATACCTAACATGCGTTCAAAAATATTTTGTGTATGATTTTCACTTGCAGCAATGGCCAGCGGGATGGGGGCGCACAGGTAGTCTACGCATTGATCTGTCTGTATATTTAGCATAATGCTTTGCTTTGCTTTGCGCTGATTTTCAGTTGTCTAAATGGGGCCGGCTGTCTTTTGTTGTTGTTCTGCTCATGTGGGGGGTGTGGAAGATATTTTGCTTTTTCTCAGTAGTCACAAACAAAGAGAAAAATCAAAAGAAATATCCATAAATAACTGCTTCGATTTTTAGCTATAGCTTTTCGGCAGCGAGCCAGCTAGAAGTAGTGTCGACATCTTTATGAGCTGCTGCTGATAAAACAATTGTCTATGTGTGGGTATGTGGGTGTGTGTGGGCGTATGTAGTTGTTGCTGCTACGGCTGCTGCTGAAGTGCTTTGGGGCAGAAGAAACTGTTCGCTTTTCTTATTTTTGATGAATTCCACAAATATTGACAATGTGCGTGCCAAACACAAAATAAATCATAGTCGTTTTCGCTTTTCTTCAGTATTTATTTACATGCCGGAAGAACGCAAAACGCACAGCAACAACAACAATATGAACAACAACAACAACAACAATAAACCCAAAGGCAACAGGCAACAAATTTGCTGCTGCTCTGCGTGTCTAGCGCTTACAGAAGCGATGACGCTCATCAGCAGCTCGTGTGTTGTTTTCTCACTCTATATACGTGTGTGTGTGTATTTATTGACATTTGCCTGTGTGTGCGCGCATTATTTGTATATTTAAATGTAATTTGCTTTTGGCATGGCAACTAGCAATTGTTAATTTATACACAAAATAAATTTGGCAGTCAACTTATTGAATTTCATGCAATCGCAGCTGAATTTTCAGCTTCGCTTCGTATTGAGCATTAATTAAAGGCTTTTAGTAGCTAAGGAACTTCAGTTGTTATCGGCTGCCAAATGGTGCGTTGACAAAAATCAATGAGCCCTGATGGCAATGAGCTGGCAACAAAATTTAAATACGCTAGATTTCAAGCTATAAGCTATTTGCGAATTTCATACATTCTTGCACACACACACAACCACATAAAGCAAATTAGTTACGCCTAATTTGCAGATCATTGTTGGCAACAATTGAGTGCTTGGCTTATTGACTTACTTCTGACACAATTCAAATATTGCCCCAGCTGCCACACTCGACATGCTAAGCGCTTGTGTGTCGCCACTTGAGTTAAGGCAGTAGCAAGCAGCAAGCAGCTTTTGGCCCCCTAGATTTGCAGCTTCTAGTACGGCGCGTATACGCAATGGAATTAAATTAAAATCGCTAGGCAAATGCGCACACAAAAGGCCAAGTCAAGCTGCTAAAAAGGCAACAAGGCAAAAGGTTAAGCGCAACGACACAAAGCCCGTTTAGCATTTTGATTAGGCGCCTGAGCTGCAGCTTGAGATACATATATAATCCAAGCGTCGACTGCAGTCACATTCACAGTCCCAGTGTATGCTAAGCAGAGAACAATGAAGTATAATTTATATGCCAGGAATTAATTTAACTCACGGGCAGCCAAACTTATCACCTGCTGCTAGCAAATGAAACAAGGCACAGACTACGGCTACGACTACTCCTACTACAACAGCCTTGGGGCGCCGTTTGGTATAATACAAGTTGCTCGACGGCATTGCGTGCATAAATACTAGTAGTATGTGTGTACACTGTACAGTGAGCACTCTCAAGGCTAAAAAAGTTTGCGATTCGCATGACAAAAGAAAACTTTAATACCAGAAATTAAGAATTCTTTGCAGCGTCATGCAAAATTGCTTCGAATGTTGTTTTAACAATAACAGAGTAAAGCAAGTCTGTCACTCATTTTAATAAATTTGCAAAAATATTTGTGTTGCTGCTTAAATATTTATTTCCTCTCGCAAAACGATTTGCACTTTTTGTAGCCTAAGCTCATTGTTAGTAAATTTTATTTTTAGAAAAATTTTAAAGCGAAGCATATCCACTTGCCGTGTGCCCACTGTACTCGTATGCTGAGCAAGTGCAAGGCACTATATTCTGCTTCAATACAAGGCATTGGCTTAAATATGCTACACTTTAACATCCAGAGACACAGGCCTCTGTGCGGAAAGGTTGCCCTCCCTGCTGGCAGCTTACAACTACAACTACTCACAACTGCTTGTATAATTTAATAAGGTTGCTACACTTAGGCAACACACACACACACACACAGACACACACATGGCTCTTATTGTTGCACGTTTTGTAGTTTTCGACAGGTGGAGGCTGCAGGCATATAATTTTATTATGCCCTGGATATGGCCATAATAGCTGCGTTGTTAACTTTGCCAATTGTTCGGCAAGAAAGGGCTTTAGAATTGAATTTTTGATGGAAAGCGCATATGCAAGTCGTCGTGGCTCTAGCCCCAAGCATTTAAATTGAACTCGCTAGTGGCAAATGTATAAAATTTTGTTTATGCTGCTGTTAGCTACATCATCTGTGTGGTTAATGCTTGACTTTTGTGCTCTATAAATTACTTAGTAGTATTTTAGTGCCGAAATGTTTTGTCGGTTGCAGCTCCACTCTCATTTCCTACTACTTACTATCGCTACATAAATATCAATTTATCTTTTGCCTCTTTTGCTTATTTATTTCACAGATGTTGACAAGCAGAGCATGTCTGCTTAATCTAAATGAAAGTATGGCCGCGCAGCTTACACATGCAAGCCAAGTCGAAAGTATTGCAACTTTTTTTATGACGGACCTTTTGTAGTTGAAAAGGCTTTTGGGGTATGACCTTTTTTCTGTGTGCTGGGGGCAGGCGCGCGTATATCTCTTAAGTAAATCAATTTTTTAATAAAGCTTAAGCAGGCAGCGTCAAATTTAAGTTATTGCGTAGCCGCACTGTTGTTCACTTAGCTTATTATTAAAAAAGTTGCCCACACACACATAAGTTTTGGCTGCAAAAATATTTTCTATGCATAAATTTAAGCCACATTTAATCAATTTCACCATCATTATAACTAATAATTTTTCATTGTTGCATGCAGCAAGTTTTCATTAAAGTTGAAGCGCTTGCTTTATATATATTTTGAGTTTTCTCTTCGTCGCAGCTGTGCTGCTGTCCAAAGCGCCAGACGCCAGTGCTTCAAGACAAGTGCATGAAAAGTTCAGCACTAGACAACAAGCTGGCGATAACGGTGGCAGGTGAAAAAAGTTGTACTCATTAGCATGCGGCTGCCTGGAGCAGCGAGCACCGAGCGTTGTCCTATCTATTCGCATGTCCTGGTTGCATGTGCTGCTTATGCGTGAGCAACTTTCAACAGCAGACTACAGTGGAGCGCCGCTTGGAATTTGTGGGCGTTTGCCTTAATCTGAAATCCAAGCCCAAATCCAAAAACAAAATAAAGCAAAAAGTTGTCCTAAGCTCCCTCGAGATGTCGTTTGCGGTGCCACTGCGTACGACGGTCTGTCAAAAACTGTCTGCAGTCAGTGCAAATGAAAACGAAAACTGATGGCACCCCACCCACACCCTTATGCCCAATGGCAGAAGCAAGCCCTAAGCGCAAGTCTTGGTTCCACCACACTTGCCAGTCGAGCTGAGTGCAATTCACATGCATAGTTTTTCGAGTGCAATTAAGTGAAATTCGTATTAGTTGTATGCGCAAGTATGTCTGTGTGTGTGTGTGTGTGTCTATCTGTGTAGTAACATGTGCCAAGCGGCGAAAAGTATTAGCCAAAGGACGACACGAGCGAGCTGTAGATGACACAAAAACAAACTTGGACACGTTGCCCGGGCTGCCATTGCAACCATATAAGACACGCAAGTATGTCCCTCTGTGCATGTGTATGTGTGTGTGAGCATAGTCATGTTTAGCTGGCTCTCAGCAAAGTTGTCGCTCCTTTGATAATGTGGCCAACATGTAACACGCGCTCGCATACAAAGCATGTCATTAAAAGTTCCACCCCCTTCCCCAGCAACTAATGCTTAAGCAATTTCTTGTCAGCTCGTTGTTTGCAAGCGGATGCCATTAAATGGCTTTGGCAAATGGAAAACCTGCGCGGCAGTCATTGCCTTTTTCTTATAATTAACAATCTGTGCATACAAGTGGCGCCCGAAATTGAATATCTGAATCTGTTTGACTGTCAATTAGAGCTCAGGGCTATTAGCATTACCATGGCTGGGTAATCAAAGAGTGAAATCAAACTTTACGAAATGAGAAATTCTGCAGCCACATGCTATTAAAGAACTATTTACAGTTCAGCCAAAAGTTTCGGACCCCAACACATTAATGATGTGCACAACATGTGTCACTTGCCATTTGCAGAAGTTTCCATCAACGCAGTACACACACAATAAGCTTAACAGCAAGAGGGCCCACACACACACACACACAAGTGCAAAAAAGAGAGCTGAAGTAGATTGAACTGTAGGCGAGAGTGCGCCAAGACAAAATTACACGAAATTATGTTTACCCAAGCTGGGTTGGTCAGTCTATCGCGTGCACACATCCGGCTCGCTTGAGCTGCCTCTGTGGTGTATCCAATTCCATTAAAATCAATTTGTCTATTTATTTAACCGATAATCTGCCAGAGCGCTTGTAGTAGGGTTGTGCAATTTTCACACCGCAACAGCCAACACCAATACACACACACACACAGAAGCAGGTTACACACCTCGAAAACCTCTAATTTGTCAACATCAGGCTGGCTGGCTGGCTGGTTGGCTGTTGGTTTGGCCCTGTGCAGCTCGAAATGTTTTAATTTGGCCAACATCTCACCTATGCTACAGACGTTCCATTTATTATACAGCTTGTCTGCTTGTCAATATGTCAGTTAGAAGCTGCCCACACACATCTGCCAAATGGACTAGTAAACATAAGTTTATAGTAGCTTTACATATATAGTATAATAGTATGCTAGGCTACCTTACCTTGTCACAGTTTTTTATGATACTATTAACATCATTGTGTATGTGATTTATGGCACCCGTGTGATAGGCGTTCCAGTTGCTGCTCGTCGCTGCTTGTCGCTTGTCTTAGGCTTTGCCCATTTGACGACCTTTTGTGCGCTTAAACTTGGCAGCTTTTAGGCTAGCATAAACATATACATATATGAATAAGATATATCTATGTGTATATGTATTTTTTATGGAGCTGTCGTTAAAATCGGCGCAAGGCCAAGCTTTGGCGCAGCAAAGTAGGCTACGACTAAACAAAGGGATCATGAGCGGCTGGCTGTGTTGATTTTGATATATGAGTCGCTTCATTGTTTGCCGAGTCAATAATGCGCGCACATTAGCATAAATATATACAAATTTATACGCTTTATTATGCTTGGCATAGGACAGCGCTTAAATGGGCTTTAAAATATCACAAGGAATTGTATTAGCTCGCCCATGTTTAGTTATCAATTTTAAGCAATTCGTTTTTTTTTTTTGCGTTTCTCTTTTATGCTTATTGTTCAATGGCCTAAAAGCAAACGCTTATGTCGCAGTGCGTTGCGCTTTATGCGCTCACTCTTTGGCAGCGCCACATCAATCAAATGGCACCAGAGCACTTAAGAACCGCAGAGCGCGCAGTGGTCGGTGGTCGGTGCTGGGCAGCAGTTGGACAGCCGCTGAAGTGGTCCGAGTTGTTGCTGGTTTCTGCTTCAGTGCTTCAATGAGATGAGTTGACAGTTTTTTTTCTTCAGTCTGCTTGCAGCTGGCGCTGGCGCTGGGTTTTGCTAAGGCTGAAACGCGCTCACTTGAAGCGCAAATAATTGAAATTAATAAATTGAATTTAATTGAAAAGCGTTGGCCAACTTTCGCACTTAAAGACAGACCACCCCCACGACTGACGACTGACGACTGCCGACCGACTACTGACTACTGACGACTGACGACTGATGGAGTCAATGAGTTGTGCAGCAGCCTTGGCTTTAGGTCGCAGACAGTTTGCTTGCTTCTGTTGTTGGCTGCTGCCTCTCAATTTTCAATTTCCTTTTGCGCTTTGCATAAAATCTTTGGCATAGTTATTTGGCTGCAGCTTATGCAAACATGGCAATTGTGCACGAAAGCTAATCGTCAGCTGTGTGCTCAATTCAGTGAGCATGCAAAGCATTTGAATCACAATATGCAGCAGCAGCAGGAGCAGGAGCAGAGTCGGCTGTGCAAGTGTTTGATTTAAATGCAATTTTTCAGTTCTGTTGCTGTTGCTTTTAGTCGTTTGTTGCACTTAAAGGGCTCGAGCACTGGCGTATACATAATATACAAGGCTTACGACAAGAAACTTGTTATGCACAAATTGTGTGCTGCTAAATTTAATTTATGCACTTGCCAAACTCAAAAATAGCAAAACTACTTCAGCTCGAGCGTAAACCGCACAAGAAACTTGCACAACATGGCGTATGCGTTATGCATTTGGCATTTATGAAAAACTTACGTTGCGCCTGATTGCAACTTTGAAATATACCAAACGATAAAAGCCTAAAAGCCAACAGCTTGTCCTGATATCTATCTTAATAAACTAAGTATACAATTTATATTTGGTCGCTCGCCTCGTCATGGCGCCTGTCTGCGCAAATTGGAAATTCCAGCATTAATTCTAATAAGATTATTAGTTTATGCCACCGAAATTATTTATGTGTGTGGTGTGTGTGTGTGTGTGCGTCTTCTTTCCATACAAAGTTCAGTTCAAGTTAAAGTTTTGGGTTGGCTTTAACTTATATTTTCATTCATAATTGCCAACATCATGCGGACAGCTCGCATAAGCATTGCTACTAATGTCTGTTGTTACAACATAATCTATAAGCTCCATGTGGCATGTCAAACTGTCGACAATTTGATCGTTTAATTATAACATGTTGCCAATGCTTTATATAAAACGCTGAAGCGCTTAAGTCTTGAGCCAAGCTTAGAATGTTGCTGCTGTGGCGGCGGCTGCTGCTACTGCTACTGCTGCTGCTGATGTTGATTTGGGTAAAAGAATTTGTTGATTAATTGGCTTGTCTGCTGCACAAGTGATTTATTAAGCGCTTTCACCTGCAGTTGGGTAAGCGAGGGGTGTAGGGTGTTCGCACTCTATACACTTTCGTATAAGCAATTGATTACTTCAACTTTATCATAATGGCGTCAAGTTGTCGCCATTCTGTGAGCGTTCACTCTTCCTCAGTGTGTGTGTGTGTCTTTTGTGTGTGCTTTAGGCTTAGCACAAAAAATGGCGACAAAAACCGCTCACCGGAAATTTTGCAGACAGAAAAAGTTTGCTGCTCAAGTACGACAAAGTTTTTACAAATTTCAAATTGACGCTTGCTCACTGCCTGACTGGCTGACTGGCTGAAGTGTCATTTATAGATAAGAACAAACATACTCATGCCTTACCCTTTAAGGCTTAGAGCTCATATGTGTTGTGTGTGGTGTGGGCTCAGTTAGCTCATCGATTGTGTGTAGTTGTTGCGTTATTGTCTGTAAATATTATTTGCTACAGCAAATTGCGGGACGCTACATAAATTTTGTGAAATGTGTAGCTAAAGTGCAGGTTTGTTATATTTTAAGTTGAAAACTCTGCATTTTTTGCGTTTTGAGGCTCAATTGCTTCGCTATTTGCTTTGGCAGCTTTTTTAGTCTCAGGCACTTGCCTATTTAAAAAGCATTTGAGTCGCTTACGGCTAATTATTGCGCAAATAAAAAGAGGCAACATTGAAGCGCTCTAGCAGGCATTTTATATACTATACACACTCCAGCGTACGTGTGCTCAAAGCGAGTGCACGACAAGTAAATAAAAATGTATATCAAACGGCAGCTGAAGGCGGCTCTTAAATAGTCGCTGAGTATTTGTTTGCTTGGCAATTACGCAAGTACTTCCTGCCACTTGAAGGGCTTGTTGCTTTCTGCTGCCTTTGGCATTGGCATTGCCTTAATTTAGTGATACACTCAAGCTGCTTTGCGTTTTTTTAAAGATGCCATGCACAAATGCTTTACCATGTTTGTTTACGCAATTAACTTAGAGGCAAAAGTATTGCGCTGCATACTTCAGGGCGTCTACGCAGCCCGTTGACATAAAATATGCGCGCTATTTGACAGTTGCTTGGGCATGCAGCGCATTTAAAGTGTCACCAACTGGGGCAGACAGTTCTCTCAGAAGACGCAAGCAGATGATGCTTTTTGAAGACGACGGTAGACAGACCGTCGACGCGGCGCCGCGTTGCTTGTTGCTCATGTGGTGGGCTGAGAGAGCATCAATTTTTTTTTGGTTTTTCGATTTTCGCCTCCTGAACTCATAAAAAAGACAGCAGCAACAAACAAATAGCAGTCAAACGATATGCCTCGCCTTGCTTTGCTTGCGCCTTGCCTTGCCAAGTGTGTCGCATAAATATGATGGTTTTCAGCTGGGCGTGGGCGTGTCTGTATAATGTCACGACCCCGCCTCAATGGCAGGTAAAAAATGTATAAATATAAGTGCCATAAAAATATTTAGAGTGCTACACAACGTGCTGTGGCGTGTGTGGATGACTCTGTTAAAATGATTCGCTGCCTGCAATCAAAGTGAGTAGTGAGCGCTAAATGGTGTGGGGGACGCGACCAACGGGGCGTATGCGTGTGCTTTAACTTGTCAAAATATACACAGGTTTATGCGATTTGCAGTCAAAGACGTGCGCGCTTTGATATAATGTACATACATTATATCTAAAGTGTGTGTGGGTGTGTGAGTGTGTGTGTGTGTTTATCAATTACTAAGTAAGCATGACCTACATTTTAAGCAGAAGCGCGCATACTTTGACTTAAGTTTATGGCACTCATTCTGGCTCACTTAACGCCTGATTTACACAGATAGTCAGACTGATTGTCGTTTTAGCTTTTGGCGCATCCTTTTAACACACGCCTCAACACTTAACTAAACCAAACGGTGGGCGGCATTGATTTGTGGGCGTGTGTGTTGGCTTTTTCTATAAACACAGGCGTGATAATCAGCGCATTTATATGCAACAACGAGCGCGCGCACACAAACTGCGAGTGCGACTGAGTGTGGCAGCAACTATGGCAGACAGTTGTTGAGCATTAAAAACGAACATAAATTAAATCATAAATTGCAACAATTTCCGGCAAATAACATTTAACGCTTACTGCAAGAGAAAAATGCAAGGAAATTGAAAGGGAAATTGTTTTTCAATAGCTGGCAAAATAATTATTGTTCTTCAGAGACACTGCCACTGGCTGCTCTGTGTGTGTGTGTGGTGTGTTGTGTTCTTGCCACCGAGCAGCAAGCACGCAAACCCAATTAAAAGTCAACAACGAGACGCGCAAACAAAATTGAGCATGTGAAAAGCTGTTCGGCCATAAAGACAGCCTTCGACTTGTCGTTGCTGCAGTAAATTTTCCTTAAAGCCCGTAAGCTGTATATGATATGCAAAGCGAAGACACTGAGCTCTCAGACTTTCAATCACAAACTTGCTAAAATATAAAATCGATTGCTTGTTCAACTTAAGCTTCTGTAGAATGTGGATAATTTAGTGAAGTAGAGCTTAGCAGCAACTGGAGAGTCGCGAGCTGATAGTAAAGGCGGATGAATTGATTTAGTGAAGATTAACATTTCAAACTGAATAAATAATAATAATTTGCAGAACACTCTAACTTGATATACGTAGTTGAATACAATTGCGTGGCTAGCTGCTAATTCATCTAATTTATTTTTCAATTATCAACTTCACGAAATTAAAAACAGAAGCGTCTGCGCATTGTAAAGTCGTTCGCAGTTCAGCTACAGTTGCTATGCAAATACCCTGCAACTTTATATAGCAATATATATTTATATAGAAATATATATAGCCTGTTGACCGTATAGATTTGTAATCTCACAGCTGCTTAAAATTTCATTAGTCCGTTAGTCGTTAGTTAAACATTTTTTGTAGTTGGTTTCACACCTTTCCTATTTTACTCGAACTGTTTAAATTTTATGCAAGCTGCTATTGGCTTTATGTTGATATATATTTTATATATTTGTCGCATATTATTTTCCGCTTTCTCTGGTTTTCAAAGTAATTGTATTTAAATCAAAAGCTCAGCTTTGAAATAAAAATAAACTAACTAATCAACTGATTCAATAAATAATAAATTACAAATTCAGTACTGACTATCAGCTTAAGTCTTTAATTAGTATCAACATCGACAATACTTTGTTGTCATTTTTCAGTTGTTGTCATTGTCACACCGTCATGGGTTTACCGAGCAAAGTTGATGCTTATGGTTGCACAACATGTTGACCAGTTGGTGAGCACTTTGATTGGCGCTCCTTCAACTGCAAGGTGCCACTCGATTTGCATGCAACGTCAACAAAAACAAAAATAAAAAGCAGCAACAACAACGTCAAAGTCAAACAAAAAAGTTGTCCAACATAAATACCGTCTGTGTGCCTTACCCCATTTAACTGCTGCTGTTGATGTCCTTGATGCTGCTTGGCTGAGTTTTCTCTCTGTTACAATCCGGCCAAGAACATGGTGTTATAGCCAGTTTTTCTGCATGCTGCTTCTTTTCAGTTTGCTGAGCTGTTGCTTTTTAAATGACACATTGCATGGACTGCAGCGGGGCGTAGGGGCAGTGCGAGAGCAGCCAACAGCAACCTTCACAGCCACATGAGCAATGATAGTTATAACTATGCTGCTTCCTTGTTGCTATACGCTGCTCGTTGTTGTTGTTGTTGCCTTTGCTTTCATTGTTTATGCGCCCTGGTCTGTAAGTGACTTTCTGATTGCGGAAATTAGCTGGTTTCGAGATTTCGAGCTGAGGTTTGTGCTTCTTGACTGCTTGGCTTGACTGCTGGCTGGCTTGGCTTGGTCTGCTCTCATGTTTTCTTTCTTTACACACTTGATGGATATGCATGGAAATTGCTTGGCTCAGCAGCACACCTAGCTTTAAAACCCACAACAACAACAGCAGCAGCAGCAGCAACAACAACAACTGTGCGCAGCTGCTTGATGGCGTTGGCGTTAGCGTCGTTTGCGGTTTTGATGTCGGGGTGTATTTATGGTTTTTGTGGTTATTAAAAGTGTCACAGGCGTGCAAATAATGGCAAACGTAGCATTTGGCTATTTATTTCTAGTTGTTGCTGTTGCACACACATGGACTTTAATAGTATTTTATCTACTCTGAATGCAATGAACGTATTAAAGCCATTTTCAGTTTGTCTTTTCATAGTCTATTTTTACTAACTGTCCTATCACTTGCTATTCATTAGTTGCTTCCAAGCAACGCAATTTCGTTTCTAGCAAGAAAATCGCTTTTACGTTTGATTGCTTGCCGGGCTGTCTGCCCAAGAAATTGAGCTGCTGTTTACCTACTCAGATGTCTCACAAGCACTACACTTGCAACTTACACACTAACTTAGTATGTGTGTGTGTTTTTGTGGCAAAGCAATTAGAATCTGTGCGTACGTGTTGTACGCTCAACTCTCGATAGAGAAGCAGCTTTGAGTAATTCAAAAAGAACGCCGCGTGTGTTGAAGCACTCAAAATAGACTGGAAATCAAAAATATGCGACAGAGTGTGAGAGTGAGCGGCATGCCAATGTGCGGGTGTATGTAGGCCAGAAGTGAAATTGCTGACTGAGCGTGTGTGTGTTGCCTGCTACGTGCTTGCCCGCTTCAAATCGCCTAGCATGTGGGCTAGTTGGGTAGGCTAGACCAACAAACAGAAATTAAAGTGCACGCTATGCTTTAAAGTGGCTTTGGTTTAAAATTAATATAAACCGCATATGCAAAACTTTGCCGTCGTTGCCAAATAAAATATGCAAATCATGTATGTGTGTGTGCGAGCGCGTGTGTATGTGTGACTAGCGCCCAAAAATATGCAATTATTCTGTAGTACGCTATTGCCATTTTTTCAGAAGATTGTTTTTTTATTTAAGCAAAATTATAATAAAATTGTTTGCACAGCAGCTGCCACAAGCAACAATTGACTGCCGCGTCGATTGATGTGGCAACATTTGTTAGCCGCTGCACAGCAGAGTGTACTTAGCCTTAATTTCTATGCGGCTGCTCACAAAAAGCGTGCAAATTTAATGCCTGCCGCGGCAGTCAGCAGCAGCCAGCGCAGCAAGCAGAAATTTATGCGCGTTGAGGCGTAGCAAAAAGCTTTTAAAGCGTTGGCCAAAAGTTCATGGACTAATTGAAGAGCAGGCAAACACACAGTTTTCCCATTTTGTATTATTCTTTTTGCGGGCTTTTGCAATAAATGAATGATTTATGCGTCGCAATTAGCATATTTTGCAAATTAGCTTAAAGCAAACAGAGAGTGAGAGAGAGAGAACACTATGCAGAGAGAATGAGACAGAGTTAAGGGATTAGAAGCCACTGACTATTTACTTTGGCAATTAGGCAAGCAGCAGTAAGCTGGCGCTCATAAGTATGCAACAATTTTGTTACTTACACTTACGCTCTCTGCTTTGTTGTAATTAAAACTTTTGTCAATGTTGATAGAGTGTATGGCCCCTATAGACTGAACGATAGCACGCCTGTGTGCCGAACTTGCAAACATATTTTATTTGCTGCCGACTGTCGAATTCAAGACTAGTGTGCGCTTTGCGGTTTTGCATTTGGCAGCGCTTAAGCGCCTTGCACCATTTGCCATCGACAGTTGCTGCGGTTGTTGCTTTTTTGTCCTGTTTGTTTTTTTTTTTTTTTGCTGTCGGCGGCGGCACTAGACTTGCTAATTTGTATCCGTGCTGCGGTTGACTGGCGAAATGGATACCTAAACCTCGAAAAGCTCGGTTACGGCATCACGTACAATGTGTGCACTGAGCTGCAAACGGAAGAGGAGCGCACAGGTTTCGCTCGCGATTAATATGCATAGCACACAGTCACACACATACACACACACACACACACGCACAATGGCTGGATATTGTCGTAGTTTCTTACATTCCGTTTTATTTTATTTCACGAGCATACTATATACTTTTAAAAATAATTCGTTGGCTGGCACTCATCACGCGCGCTGATTGATTGATTGGTAGATTGATTGCAAGCACTGGCAGCACTTCAATTAAATTAAAACATTTGCCAAAGAGCGCACACTCGCTTAAATTTCGATATTAATGCAAATGTGTGCGCAAATAATTACCGGGAAAATAAGAAAAATGTTGGCTGGCAGTACAGCAGCTTAACCAACTGCGTTGAGTTTTTATGCTTCATATAGTTACCATTATATATAATTGCACATGATTTTTATATGTATCTGTGTGTGTGTGTGTGTGTTAAATGTGGTTATTTCCTGAAGTGCTTGCGAGCTGATTGCTGCTCAATTTTTGTGCTCATGCGAGTGAGTGCATATTTGTTTGCCTTCAATGGGGCGTATGTGTAATTTGCATAAGTAAAAATTATATATGCATATAATTAGGGAATGGTAATGAATAGCACACGGCCTTGCATTTCTTGAATGCCGTTGAGTGCCACCGCCCCCGCCAGCAATTGTATAGAATTTCGAGTAGCGGGCGTCGTACGTGGCGTATGCTTAATTTTGTTGTGGCTTTTGTTGAATGCTGCAAAAAACTTTGGCTAATGAGGCTTATGCAAGCTTAGCGAGCTTAGTAAGTTGCAAGCCCCATTGTTTTTTTTTTTCAAATACAATACCATACCTGTGCGTATACGTAATATGCATGTATATACGCTACATATGCGCATTATACAAGTCATTAAAATGATTTATGCTGGCGCCCTTTTTTTTTTAAATCAGTTAACACAATAAACTGACGCAACACTTGCAACTTAATTTGTATATTTAATTATATTGAAATTACCATTTTAATTGATTTATGCAACAACATCATTTCCGTTGGCAAAACTTCTTGGCCAACAACAAACAACAGCCGCACAAACAATGGCACGCGTCATGTAAAATCATTGGAATTTAATTGAAAAGATTAATATTAAATCATATTAATTTGATTAACAGTGCAGGCGCGCACGGTCAGGCAGCTTAACTGCATTAACGTTGATGTGCATTTAATTTTTTTGTCTCGACATTTTATCTGTGCAACATGCAACATGCAGCAGACAACTTTCAGTGCATAAATACTTGAACAGCATAACGAGCTGCAGTGAGTTTGTCATTGACTTACGACTGCAGCCAAAGGGCTTCCTTTTGTACGAATTTCAATTATCTCTGCCCTGCCTCGAGCACAAAAATTATTTAAGTTTGCCTCAAATGACAAGTAATCAGCAAAGTGACAGCGGCGATTTATAAATTTTACGCAATTAAGCGCATAAACAAATTTGTCATGCCAAAAATGTGTCGAGCGACTATTTATAGCATTAATTTCGTTGTGTCAATTAAATTAAAGGAAAATCAAATTTAAAGCAATATGCCAATTAATTAAATCTGTTAATTAAAATCAGCTGCGCGTATGTTTACGACAAATGTCGAATTGTTTCATTTGCATTATAAGTATAAGTTATATTTATAGGCCAGACAGTGTGGTCAGCGCTGGGCTGCGGTTTTGTTCATGTGCCCGCAATTTAATGCTGCCCAAAAAGACTTTAAATAGAGCTGACTATGCTAAGACTCTGCTCAGAGTCAGACTGACTGAGCGTTTATGCATAAATGCATAATAACTGAAGACAACTGGAGAACAAAGGATGCTAAATAATAATAAAAAGCGAGCATAAAGAGTTGGCATGTGACAGACAGAGGTGTTGAATTATTAAGCAGGCTTTTAGCCTGGTCCAAGCATGTGGCAACTGTGGTGGATTAGGTGCAACCAGTGTAGTCAGTAGTCAGCTGGCTGCCTCGCATCTGCGTACGCAGAGCTATGCTGAAAATTAGATGAGTCCTTTGGCAGTTAATGTGCATGCCTTTTGATTAGATTTTATGTAAATGCTCGGGGCCAAGACAAACAGTGCATATAAAGCAAGCAGACGCAGACGCAGACGCCCAATCTCAAAGCAAGGCAGCTACAGCCATAGCGAAGGCGAGAGCGTGGTCGTGGTCGTGAATGTTGAGGGACAGCAAGCCAGAAATCAAATAAATAAATAATCAAGCATTTGCCGCAGAAGATGGCGCGCTTTTTAAATTGGTATAAATGTGGCACGCGCTGGGAGCAGCCGCAGCCGCTAACGGTAAAACAGCAGCAGCAGCAGCACAGCAGCGGCTTGGGATGCGTTATCTCTTCGGGGGCCGCTGTCTGTGTGGCACTGACTGATTGAGAGCCTTGTGTGTGCCCCACGCGTTTCACTTTCTGCCGAATAATGCTGTTAAAAGACGTCGCGAGCGTCGCTACTACAATTGTCCCCGTCTATGGGGCACTTGGGGGTGGTGGCCGTGTTGCCGACCTATGGCAACCTTGTTGGCTTCTACCTGGTTCCTTGTATCTCTGACTCAGGCGGGAGCTGTGCTGTTTAATTAATTAAAGGTGTTAAAATAAAATAAAGAGTCGCACTTAGAGGCAACAGCTGCTGCCATTTCTTTCACTTTTCCATTCCCATTCACATTTACATGTGCGTGCACGCGCGTGTGTGTGTGTGTGCGAGCTTTTAGCAGACGCACTGTAGGGGGACCACTGCTTTTTCATTATTGCAAATTTATGTTGCAGTTTGTAATTTTCAGTGCGACGTTTGTTGTTACTTAAACACATTAAATTTTGATGGTCTCTTCTTAAATTTGTTTATGCTTTAATATACACAACTGATGCACTGAGTAAACAACAATAAGTTGAATAACCTATATATCGTTTTAATAAACGATTTTCGTAAAATTCACATGCCCAACAGCCCAATCGAGCCCCTTTTTCAATAAATCATCAGCGCTTCATTTTGGGCACTCTACCCGTAAGCAAATTAAATAGCAATTAAAAATGCTAAATTAGTATTGTTTATAAGCCGCTTCAACAGCGCTCGATGGCCTTCAACTAAAAATAAAAGTTTCCATTTTCGAACATATCTAAATATGCAGTAGAAATATGCTGCCATTATAAATCAATCAATGATAAGCTAGCTACAGTTTTAAACAATAAAGGGAATTGCAAATGAGCAAAAGTAGAAATTCCAACTCACCTGAAATTTAATTTCGTTTTGCAACAGAGCACAATTTAACTTTTTATCTTTTATGCACACAAATAGTTTTTGAATCGTTTGTTAGTTTTTATTATTTTCGTATGCGAACTGATTAGTTTGTGGGTTAACCAATATTTAATTAACGCCTATGGCCATGGAGTGCTGGAGTTCTGGGATCAACATCAAATGACAAGCACTGGCGCTATGGCTGACAATAGGCAATTCAATTTGCTTTTGCCTTGCTGCGCGTCTGCAGTTGAATGCCCATTGTAGCTTGTGTCGCCGCTTGTAGCTTGACGCTTATCGCTTGTCCCTTGTCAATGGCGTAACATGCACAGCGACTCAACTTAAAGTTTGTTGCGGCATTGTCGGCATACACGCAACGCTTAAGCACACACAAATACACACTCGCGCATATTAAGGCGTGAGAACTGTAGAGGCCGCAGACGCGTCCAGTTGGTTCAACGTTGAAAGCAATACTAAAATGTTGGGCAAGCGTTTAACATTTTTGTATGAACGTTGAGCCAACTGGATGCGGCTGTGGCACGAAGCACGACGAACAGCGAGTCGGCAAAGCAGTGCATACTTCGCTGGCGCTCTTTATGTTAAGTCAGTCGCTCTCTGGCGCTGCCAAACTGTTGATTCAATGTTAAAATTGTCGGAGGCCCGCATCGAGCTTGGAGCTCTCTAGTTTTCAAATGTGACAAATTCCGTTTAATATGAGCCAACTTCCCCAAATTGTCTGTGTCGTTGGCAACAAATTGCTTTGCATTTCAAAAGTAAAATAAGAACATTAAGAGCACCCAACACTGTTGTGAAATGAACTCGAGCAGCAAGACAACAATGCGTTAATGCTATCAAAATGACGATTCATAAGCACATTAGGCATACATGGCTATGCGAGCTGGCATGCGGCAAAGTGAGTTGCTGTTGTTGTTGTTGTTGTTGCTGTGGAAATTAAACATCAAACTGTTTGGATCGATAGACAAATGAAGTCATGAATTGCTGAGAGCTGTTGTCAACACCTAACCATGCAGCATTTGCTCTAAAACAAAGATTTGTTAGCCTTGCTGCTGCCAATTAAAGTTTTAATAGTTGCATGTCACAGCAAATTAAGCTTCCTGCTGCACACACATGTTGCAAGCATAATAACAATGCTAGACAATGCTAAGCCAACTAACTGCATGTGTACTAACTATAAATGCGATATGCCACTATGCCTGTGTCCTGTGTCAGGAGTCAGGGCGTAGCTAAAAACAAATTTCGTAGTGCACTTTGGGGCTGCAGCAAGTGCGAAAACTTGACACGACACGTAGCCAAAAACAGACAGAGCGTAAACATTGTGCAAAGATCTAACTGCGTGCTACTAACTCAATAGGACACTGAGCTAAGCATACAAACAAACAGACGCTCAAACACATAGACAGAGGCAGAGACAGACAGACAGACTTATTGCTAGTTTTTCTTCATAAACATGGGCCTTAGTACACAATACATAACTTTGTCGCCTAAGTGTGATACATAGTTCATACAGATGTTGCTGCTGGCTCTGGGGGCTCAAATTATGCGCACTATGAACACATAAAAATATATATTAAAA